>NC_073269.2:39977500-40602500 GCF_029289425.2 Pan paniscus
CAACAAGACAAAGATGCCTACTTTTATAACTTCTCTTCAATGTTGTACTGGAGGTTCTGGCCAGGGAAGTTAGGCAAGCAAAAGAAACACAAGACACCCAGACTCGAAAGTCTGAAATAGAACTATCTTTATTTTCAGACAACATAATCTCATATACAGAAAATCCTTTAAAAAATCTATTTTTAAAAAATGACTAATAAATGAATTCAGCAAGGCGGCAGGATAAATCAACATAGAGAAATCAATTGTATGTCTATACATTAACAATGGCAATCTAAAATGAAATTAAGAAAGCAGTTCCATTCACAATATGGAATCAAAAAGAATAAAATATTTAGGGACAAATTTAACAAAAGAAGTGCAAAGCTTACACTCTGAAAACTACAAAACTTTGTTGAAAGAAATTAAGAAGATCTAAATAAATGGAGAGAGACATTACATTTTCAAAGGCTGGAAGACTTGGTATTATTAGGATAACAATTCTCCACAAATTGATCTAAGACTCAATGCAATCCTTATTAAAACCTCAGTTGGATATTTTTGTAGAAATTGACAAACTGATCTAAAATTCAGATAGAAATGCAAAATCCGCAGAATAGCAAAAACAATCTGGAAATGAAAAACAAAGTTGGAGGACTTATTCACCCTGATTTCAAAGCTTAATACAAAACTCCTATACTCAAGACAGTGTGGTGCTGACATAAGGAGAGACATTTAGATCAAAGGAAGAGAATTCAGAGTCCAGAAATAACCCTTTACAGTCATTATCAATTGCTTTTCAACAAGGGTACCCAAACAATCCAATGGGGGAAAGAATAATCTTTTCAACAAATGTTGCTGGGACAATTGTACAGCCACATGTAAAAGTATGTGTGGACCCTTCCCTCACACCATACACAAAATTAAACTTGAAATGGATCATGGACTATAATGTAAGAGCTAAAACTGTGAAACTCTTAGAAGAAAGCATAAGAGTAAATCAGTGATCTTAGGTTTCTTGAATAATGATATCAAAAACACGAGATAAAATAAAAAATTGATCAATTGGACTTTATTACTCCCTCTAGTGGATCCAAAATATAACCATATTTATAACTATTTCATCTTTTAAAAACAATAGTAAAAGATATTTCCATAACAATTCTTCTACTCAGTGGTCATTTTCATGGTCATTATGGTGAATTACTTTTGCTTTCCTATATAGCGTGGCCAAGGGGCGTGAAGGTATTTTCAGGGGTGATAGAAATGATGTGTATCTTGAACGTGGCGGTAGTTACACCACTGCACCAATTTTTATCAAAACCACTTGGCTTGAAGACTTAAAGTCTGTGTACGTATTTCACCATATGTAAATTTTACCTCAATAAAAATTTCATTTTACAAAGTGATCGCTCTGAGGAGCAGAAGACGAGCTTTTCACTACAAGCCTTTCAGTACTTCTTAAAATTTTTAAAAGCGTGTGTATAAATTACTTTAAGCTCTTTAAGTTTTGAAAAATAAAACATGTTCCAATTTGAAGCTTCTTATTATCCTTGCTTCATAGAAAACAGAAGATGAGAAGAACTCTCTTGTTTGAGAGGGTATCATTTAGCATCAATAACAAGGTTTTCCTCTCTTCCTTCCCTGGCGTTCCCCCAGAGTCACAGCACCAGTCCAGGGAGACCACGGGGAGGTCCGGGAGCAGGTTCTGAGTCAGAAGAAGGCTTGCTCTTAAAAGCTGTGATGGAAACGAAGTTGTAATCATTTATTCCCTGTCGTGGAGCTACTGTACCAAACACAGAATCTCTAGGAAATGAAAGTCAGAATCTCAAAAGCTTCAGTTTTTGAATGCTAAAGCTTATTTGCATATCAATATTGCCTCAGGACAATACGCAGAATTAGAAAATTAAGGAACTACATTAGAAGAGAGAGAAAGGAATAGGACAAATGAGTGGAAGTATAGAGCTCCCCTCTGTCATCTAGTAAAAGTCATAAATAAAAAGCCACACTCAACTCCATGGCTGGTGAATTTTGATAATACTGTTACCAAAATTTTATTTACAAACTCAGTGACAAACAAATTTTTTTCATTAAAAAATACACATCTGTACAGCATTACTCCCTCTAGTGGATTTTAAAAAATAACCATATTGATAAGAATTTCATCCATCTTTTGGGGAACAATAGTAAAAGAAATTTTCATAATAATCATCATGCTGATCAGTGTTTATTTTAATGGTTAATCTGAATTAATTTTTCTTTTCTGTGTAGTATACTTTTTCTTTCCATACACTCTCCTGTAAAAAAAGGTACTTAACATTTACCAGAATAATTAATTACTCATAAATTAGAAAATGACAGACATTTCAAACATTACTTACAAGGATAAAAATTCAAAAACTATTGAAGGTAGTATTATACTCAACATAAATCTTAATTATTCAATGAGTTTCACAGTCACTTTCAAGTAATGTGCAACTGAGAGGGTCATTGTAATAGTCTATTCACCCACGAACTGTTCAAAATTGGGTTAGTGATCATTTTTAACCCATTTATGTCGGAGGTTGCAATTTTTTGAATTTTTGCATAAGTGAAAAATCAGACCTTGGCGCCGACCTTGAGCAGTAGGATATAAATAACTCCCACAGGCTTGGTGTTCCAATAGTGGAACACTAGGCATAAAATAATAAGTAATCATTCAAGTTTCATGTCTACTTATTTTATAAAGTAAATTATCGAATATAATGCAAGTATTCATTAGATCCTCAAATCTCATTTGTTGCTTAGAGGGTTTTTGTGAACATTTTTTCATGCCATCACTGCGTCTTATATTTGGGAGCAGAGAGGTAACATAAATAAAAAGATGACACGTGTGTGTTGGCTTAACTTTTGAGTTTGTCACAACTCAGTCACAGATGTTGCTACTAGGGAACAGACACCTAAAAAGGGGTAAAAAAAAAATAATGATGTTCAGTTGAGCTGATCTCTGTAGCCTAATCCAAGTGAAATTTTAATAATTAGACAGCAATCCCTGCTATTAGATGATCTGGGACTGGTTTTACTATCGCAAATAACTGAATGGAGTTTCACATATCTTTTTAGAATGAAGAATTTGAAATGACAACACCACCTTAGAGGTGTGGGGCTCTTGCAGAAGTGAATTTAGGTAAAAGACTGATGACAAGGTTTCGTTTTGTCTGAGAAGTAACATTTAACGGCAGGCAAAGAGATATGTTTCCCACCAAAATCGAATGCCACTACCATCCGCAACCCCACAGAGGCTCAGCTACCTAAAATGGAAATGAAAATATAATGTATGGAAATATTCTCTTAGAAAAACTCCTCAAGGCTTCACATGTATTAATGTATTAGTTTGCAAACATTAAGATCAAAGCCAAAGCAACAAATACATCCTAAAAAGTTTTTCGTCAGATTTTTATTAACGATATACAAGTAGCAGGGCATAAAAAATTAATAGGCCTAAGCCTTGAAATGTCAAACCCAATGATCTCTTCCATGCTCACCTCTTTTGCTTTTTTGTTTCAGTCTTGCTGGCACTGGGTCTTCTTGCCTTGAGCAACTCTACACGGTTAAGAAAAGGAGAAAGAAAGGTTAACAGATGGTTTAAGAGCCCCTCATCTGTTGCAGTAAGTTAAAAAATAGCAAAGGAAGGAGAATAGGATCCAAGGTGTCAAAAACGCAAGGCCTAAATTCGTAGACGTGTAATTTCAAGCCTTTGGGCTTACCCAATAAACCGTTAAATATTCAGTTTTAAATAAAATCTACTGTAGGTTTCTTTAAAAAAAAACAACCAATTTGCTTATAATATTGCTAACTCAAGTTTAAAATTCAGTTTCTCTTCCTTTTTAAGTCTTTAAAATGCTGTACATTGTCCTTCTACCCTCATTAGCCTCTCTATATAATTCCATGCACCCAAATCTTTTATTTCCAAGAAGCCTAACTAATCTGATGGAGCAGCCACCACAAAGCAGAGATAGAAATGTGGTACTCACGCCTGTAGTCCCAGCACTTTGGGAGGCCAAGGTGGGCGGATCACTTGAGCCCAGGAGTTCAAGACCAGCCTGGCCAACATGGTGAAACCCCATCTCTACTAAAAATACAAAAAAAATCAGCCAGGCATGGTGGCGCATGCCTGTAATCTGAGCTGCTCGGGGGGCTGAGGCAGGAGAATCGCTTGAACCCGGGAGGCGGAGGTTGCGGTGAGCCATGATCGTACCACTACACTCCAGCCTGGGCAACAGAGCGAGACTCCGTCTCCAAAAAAAAAAAAAGAAAAAAGAAAAAAGAAATGTGCCTAACACACACTTCCCACATATCCCATGGTGCCAAACTTTTAGACCCCAAATCACTTCAACAATGAAATCAAACCTGAATTGCTAACAGTTATTTGCACAACATCTGTCTCAGATATAAGCCAGCAACACAAGGCCGGACATCCTCCTTCCATGCTGTTTAGCATGTGCTGATATAGGAAAGGCCTAAAGAACTATGTGAATGCTGGGTGTGGTGGCTCAGCCTATAATCCCAGCACTTTGGGAGGCCAAGGCAGCCGGATCACTTGAGGTCTGGAGTTCGAGACCAGCCTGGGCAACATGGTGAAACCCCATCTCTACTAAAAATATAAAAATTAGCCAGGCATGATGGTGCATGCCTATAGTCCCAGCTACTCGGGAGGCTGAGGCAGGAGAATCACTTGAATCCGGGAGGCAGAGATCGCACCACTGCACTCCAGCCTGGGTGACAGAGCAAGACTCCATCTCAAAATAAATAAATAAATTTTGACTTGAAATTCCAAAAGAAAAATTTTGCCTGTTTCTAATCTATATTGATTAGCAATATATTGTAAATAGATCAAATGAAGAATGACCATACTAAAGCTGAAACACTCTGCTTAAAGAGAGAACAATGGCAGACACCATCATCAGAGGGACCTGGATGATGACACTGACCCCAGCAGGGAGTTGTGATGGGAGAGGAGACAGCTTCACCGTGTACAGAAGAATAAGCTTCCTACTACTGGACTGGGGGTGGCTCCCATCCCCGGGACCAGTGTCTGTCTCCAGTCCTGAGCGAGTCAAGGTAGAGACACTGAGTATGCCTAGGATTGGATGGTCTGAATAATTCCAGCTGTTTCTGGGCTATAGGAAAGATCTCTGGTTGTCCTGTACCTGGCCCTGGGGTGACTTAGTACATGGGGAATATTGGCTTGGTGTGTGAGAATTTGATAAAGGAGATGGTTGTGGGTTGGGCTCTGGATTGGTTGGTTTGTATGTTAAAGGCATGCTTGCAGGGGAGTCCTTGGCTATCTCTAGGAATTATCTCTAGTGCTGGAAGGGGCAGTCTCTCCAGGATCAAGGCCCGCAAATGCTAGAGCATGAAGAATCTAGAAAATGAGAAAACAGAGTCAATACAGAGTAGAAATGGTAAGTCTATCTAACTCTTGAGAAATTTTGCCATAAAGGGGAGCAGGGAAACGTGGTTATAGACGGGGCAGACATGATACAAGAAGTGCTTTTTTTTTTGAGATGGATTCTCACCCTGTCATCCAGGCTGGAGTGCAGTGGCATGATCTCAGCTCACTGCCACCTCTACCTCCCAGGTTCAAGCAATTCTCCTGCCTTGGCCTCCCGAGTAGCTGGGATTACAGGCATGCACCACCACTCCCCACTAATGTTTGTATTTTTAATAGAGACAAGGTTTCTCCATGTTGGCCAGGCTGATCTCAAACTCCTGATCTTAAGTGATCTGCCCACCTCGGCCTCTCAAAGTGCTGGGATTATAGGCGTGAGCCACTGCCCCTGCCAAGAAGTGCTTTTAATAAGAGAGAGAGTATAACATGCTTTTATGCTGCTGGGAAGCAAGGAGTTGAGAGAAAAAGCAATGAGTGGGAGAATGAAGAGATGAGCCACTGAGCGGGAGGAGAGATGGGGCGCAGTGTGTGAGTAGGGGCTGCTTACAGCCCCAGGAGAGCCAGGGTGGGAACAGAGGCGGGGAGGCTGGTGTTTTTGATTTGATGGCTGGATGATGAGACAGTTCTCATTTTACTGCTTCTTGTTTCTCAGTGAAACAGACAAGGTCATCTACTGAAACATGAGGAAGGGAAAGGGTGTTGATGATTGAAGGAGAAGGCATGAAACACCAGTTTTGGAGAGTGGCAGAGTGAGCCAACTGGAGAGATGGATTTGTGTTGCTGAGCCGTGCTACAGGCCCACTTGTGGTCTGTGGTCCTTAAGTTAAAGTTGGGCTAAGTTAGGATGGTATTGGTTGAGGGAGTTCTGAGTATTTATTCTAAGAAGAGGGTATAGCTCCGAGTATTCTAAAAAGAGAATATAACTATCTACACACATATAGATAGTTATATTTCTGGCTACCTAAAGAGGACCGGAATGATTTAGCTCAAATGAGAAAAGAAACTGTCTCCGTGAAGTGAAGTTATGGGTAGTCTTTCTTAACCTCTTTCCATGTTTCAGAATTTTCATAAGATGTTCCAAACAGTACATATTTCAATATATAAACAGATGAAAACAATAAAGCTATTTCAGAAATCGGGGAAAAAAATTAAAAACCCAACAAAATGAGGTTTTGCTGGGAAAGAAAGCAGCTAACCTAATTTCCTGTAGAAAAACCGCTATCCTAAATGTGAATGCTTTCTTGACTATTAATTTGGATATAATTATAACCCTCTACAACAGGAGAAAGACTAATGAATCACAGGGGAAAAAATGAAGGAAAAGCACAATACTGCAAAAACATACCAAAGACAAAACTGCAAAGCTACTGAAAACATAAAAGGATGTCTTAACAGGATACTCATGTCCTCTTGGGAGACTTCCAGGTGAAATGATTGAAGATGATTTTCCAGCCGTTCCTGGAAGGTGGGGTAAAGAAAGAGGAAAAATTTCCTGGCAGGTCAGTCTATGAAATAATATAATGCAATATGAGGGGAAACTTGGACGGGCTGATACGAAGTCAGAAACCCATGCGAGGGTTGCAATCTGTTTCCTGTTTCTCTGCAGTCCTACTCTGTTCTGTGATGGCTGGGACAGATGGGGCCCACAGCCCCTTCCTTGTCACATGGCAGACTGAGCAAAGGGGACTGATTTGGGAGGGAATGGGGTGCCTCCAGCTTTCTGGGCACTGCAGGCCAGCGGGTTATGAAAGGTCCCACTTGCCCTGGGCAGCCATGCCAGCTGGTGGCTGGTGCTTTGGAAAGGTCCTCACTGTCAGCCACAGTTGCTTAATCTAAAAACCCAGTCTTCTGAAAGTGTCAGTGCTGTTGGAGCTCAACGTCTGTAAGCTTGGCCAAATATGTCAAGAAGGACCGACCTGTGGGCTTAGGGGGAAAAAAGCAAATGCATGCTAAGTTTACACAGATAGGCCACATTTTAGTTTACTTTTACTAAATCTTAGCCTTTCGTTTTGTTGGAAGACATGGAGAAGGCACACGATGGAAAGACCCTTCACCTCCTCCCACTTTAAATTTTAGGGATGATAAATTACCGTGAAATTAATTTAGTTTTGCTATTACACTTTTACCGTGAGTCCCAAGCCAAGGACATTTTTATGTTAAAGTCTTTGTAGATGTCATGTTTTTATATGCCTGAAATACCTCTGTGTATAATATTGATATTGGAAAAAATTTATTAATATTTTGTAAAATGATATGTCTGGTATGGCATTTGACTTCTTCTGGGGGAAAAGAACATAATTCTGCAAAATGTGAGAAATTCTACTAGCGAGACTGCACAAGTATGACAGATACACTAATTCCAGTAAGTATAGGTAGAGATCTTCATGAATGGGGAACTACGTTTGAAAAGATCATTTCTGATATAATTGGAAATTGGGGGGATTCTTAAGACTCTCCAAAAAACCCCACTTTTCCTGAGTACTTTGCTTTTTAGGCAGAAAAATAATTAACTCCTAAAGCCATCCCACTGGCACAAAGAGAGTCAGGGGTTCTCTCTGGAATTTTGTTATAATAGGGCTCAGCACATTCTAGCGTGATTGTTAGTTTCAGACACTTGCCACCTGTGTGCAGTTGGTGACAGTAAGAGGAATGCTACTTTGCCTGACCTCGTTTAAGAACAAGAACAAACATTCTTTTAGAGTTAAAAACTCAGGACTCATGCTTTAATCTTTCAAACTCCCATCTTCCCAGGGCGCCCTCAGCTTTCATCAGTGCTTTTCTCATAGTCATGCCTCTTATAGTTTTATAATTTTTTAAAAGGCAATACTAGATGAGTTTAAGGCGCTGGTATCCATTTTCCATTAAATAAAGTGTCAAAGCTTCTGATACTATACTGTAGAGTCACCACCATGCCAACAGTTTTAATTTCAAACCCATTTTCCCCATTCTGATGATATTAGAACTTCACCCATGGCACTACTACCTTATAACTTTCATTTTTAATTAAAGAAGTTAAATTGGCAACAGAAAACACTTTGCTTTCACATTAGCTTTGTTAATAAAAAGTGAACATTTAAAGCAGTGTACCTGTGGATGAAATCAAGTTCCAAGCTCCAGTTTCCCCTTTATCTCATGAAGGCATCAAGCTAAAGGTCTATGCTTATGACAATCTTAAAACAAAAGGAACAAGGAAAGATGAAAATATTTAAAACCCAACTATTTTCAGCTGATGGCAAGTCAAAAAACTACACGAGATATTTTAATGCAGCAAAGATTCCATCCTTCTAGATGCTTTGCAAAATGATATTAGATAACTAATCATGAGAGGCAGTGAAAACCTCAAAGCAAGTGAAATAAAAATAATTATAATTAAAGACTGGGCGTAGTGGCTCACGTCTGTATTCCCAGCATTTTGGGAGGCTGAGGCAGGCAGATTACTTCAGGTCAGGAGTTTGAGACCAGCCTGGCCAATATGGTAAAACCCTGTCTCTACTAAAAATTACAAAAATTATCCAGATGTGGTGGCAGGCGCCTGTAGTCCCAGCTACTCAGGAGGTTGAGGCACCAGAATCGCTTGAACCCGGGAGGCAGAGGTTGTAGTGAGCCAAGACTGTGCCACTACACTTCAGTCTGTGTGACAGTGCAAGACTCTGTCTCAAAATAATAATAATAATTATTATTATTATTAAAGGGAAACATGGTAGATATTGATACATAAGAAGGAAAACCTACAATTATCATCTAATTAAAGAAGTAACATTGAGGCAATATAGAACAATATACAGAGGTAAAGCGTTTCCATTATCATAGTAGAAACAAATTAAAATACTTTTGGTTTGGTTAACATAAAGGGAGGAAAACAATCTGGATATCTTTTTTACCAGTTTATTATTATTAAAGCATGAATACTTGGGGTTTATGTAAACTGGTAAAGAAGATATTCAGATTCTCTATATATATATCTAAAGATATATATGTATAATATATTACATATATTCATTATATATTATCTTACATTTCTATCACTTACATATTATGTAAATATTCATTCATTCTAAAATTGGAAAAATGCTCTATTTCTAATCAAGCTGGAAAACAAAATACCAGATTTCAAATTATTCCTCTAAACTTCTTCCACTTTTAAAAATAGATACCGTTGTTTATTTAAAAAAACAAACAAAAAGCCTTAAAGCTTGAAGTGATACTAAAAACTCAACCATCATAATAACCAAGAAAAATAGTCAAAATTATCTTAAGACACAATTTTATTAGACTTCGTGAAGGAAAACTGGAGGAGTGACCATGTGGTCACCTCCCCTCTCTCTCTCCCTCTTAAAACCATGCTAAAATTGTAAGGAACTCTAAACAAATGTGTAAGTTCATGAAGATGAAGAGAACTGAAAAGAAACACATACACATGTAGATAGATGTGTCAAGTGTGGGCCGGATGTGGTGGTTCATGCCTGTAATCCCAGTGCTTTCGAGGCCAAGGACCTCTTGAGTCCCAGAGTTTAAGACCAGCCTGGGCAACTAACAAGACCCCATCTCTTTAGAAATTAGTTGGGTGGGGTGGCATGTGCCTGTAGTCCCAGTTACTCAGGAGGCTGAGGCTGGAGGATGGAAACATGGTAGAAGTAGTTGCAGAAGGAAAATCTACAATTAGGCTGAACTACAATTAGGGTGAGCCTCCCAGGCTTGAGCCCAGGAGTTGGAGACTGCAATGAGCTATGATCACACCACTGTACTCTAGCCTGGATGACAGAGGAAGACCCTATCTTTAAAAAAAAAAAAAAAAAAGAGAGAGAGAGAAAGAAAGAAAAAAAAAGTGGATGAAGGAGTTCCAGTTCTACTGTTGAGATGGAGAAAGAACACTCTAGCCTATCTCTCCCACTGAACGGAGCTATAAAACATACACAGCATGCATGGATTAGTTCTTTGAGGATTCCAAAGGGAACATGATAAATTGAAGAAAAATAACATAATTTGAAGTATCATCAAACCTTTTTTTTTCCCTCCAGTATCCCCCAGCCTGGATGAGACACAGCTGGAGCCTGGAATGGACACGGAGCAGACAGAGAGCTTCAGGACACACCCGCTCATTCTGGCTTGAGGAGCAGGAAAGGCATCTACCAACACTCCGAGTTAAGTAGAAATATTGCCCACACCCCATCATCAAATTTTTATCATCCATTCCCTCACACCTCAGCCCAGAGCTACCCACAGGTGCCTAAAATTCTGAGGGAGAGGAAATTTCCTCTCTAATCAGGGGATGTCCCAACAGGAAGGGACAAATCTTGTGTCTACTTGGCTCTTCCTTCCTTCTCTCCTTCTCTCTTCCCCTCTGTCTCTCTTTCTTTCTCCTCTCCCACCTCTTGGCCATGGGAAGTGCATGGCAGAGCATGATAAATAAAGCCTCCGCTTTCTGACCTGAGAACTGAAAATGGAGCACCCAGAGAACATAAAAGTACCTGAGAGATGGTGAAGAAATACGAGTTGGAGAAGACCACCCCATAAAGTCATTTATGAACTCCTGGGCAAGCTCCTCAGCTGCACATGCATGGATCTAATCCCAAACCACTCACCACAGACTTCGTGAACTGAACAACAGAATAAAGCACAGCCCAGATCCCAGACTGACCACTGGTGGAGCACATCTGGGACAGATCTGATAGCACTGCAAAGACTTTGAGAATCCAATTCACATTGACCTACAACCTTTACATCTGGTTGGAACATGCAGCCTGAATCCAACTAGGTAGGTAGAGGTTTGATATTTAAAAATAACTATAACATAAAGGGCGGGGGCAAGGAAAGTAATAATAGGACCTATGTGGTGGTTAGGTTTCTTCTACATTGCTTCTGGCATAGTAAAATATTGATTCTAAATAGACAGAAAAGTTAAGCATGTTTATTGTTATCCCTGGAGCAATGAAACCATACTAAGAAATAGATATCAAAAACAAAATAGATACATTAAAATGGAATATTTAAAACCTTTAGATATTACACCAATATTTGTAGCAATTTTATTTTTAATAGCCAAAAACTGGAATCAGCCTAGATGTTCTTAAATAGGTGAATGGATATCTTAGTCCATTTTGTACTACTATTACGGAAGACTTGAGATCAGGTAATTTATAACAAACAGAAATGTTTCTCACAATTCTGGAGACTGAGAAGTCCAAGATCAAGGGGCCAGCATCTGGCGATCTGGTGAAGGCCTTTTTGCTGCATCATCTCATGGCCGAAGCGCAAAGAGAGAGAGAGAAAGAGAAGAAGAGGGAGCAAAACTCGTACTTTTATGAGAAACCCACTCCCTCGATAAAAGCATTAATGCATTCATGAGGGTGGTGTCCCCACGACTGAAACATCTTTCATTAGGCCTCACCTCCCAACAACACCACATTGGAGATCGAGTTTCCAACATGTGAACTTTGGGGGACACATTTAAACCAGTTCAAGGGGTAAGCAATCTGTGGTCCACATATACCATAAAATATTACCCAGCAATAAAAAGAAACAAACTACTGATACACACAACTTAAATGAATCTTGAGAAATTATGCTGAGTGCAAAAAGCCTATCCCAAAAGATTACAAAATATATTATTTCACTTATATAACATTTTTATTTGTTTTGTTTTTCATTTATTTATTTCCTTACTTATTTTAGAGACAGGGTTTCACTCTGTCACCCAGGCTAAAGTGCAGTGGCATGATCATAGCTCACTGCAACCTTGTACTCCTGGGCTCAAGTGATCCTCCAGCCTCAGCCTCCCAAGTAGTTGAGACTAGAGGTGCACACCATCATGCCTAGTAGAGACATGGTCTCTCTATGTTGCCCAGGCTGGTCTTGAACTCCTGGCCTCAAGGGATGCTCTTGCCTTGGCCTCCTAAAATGCTGAGATTACAGGTGTAAGCTACCATACCTGGCCAACATTTTTGAAATGAGAAAATTTTAGGAAAGGAATGAAAGATTAATGGTTGCCAGCAGTTCAGAATGGGGAAGCCAGAAGAAGGTTGGTATGGTTTTAAAAAGAAAACACAAGAGCTTCTCAGGTTCTTTGTAGTATTGGAACTGTTCAGAATCTTGAGAGGGTGATGGGAACACAAACATATACAGGTGATTAAATTGTATAGAACTGAATGCACACAAATAAACACAAGTAAAACTGGGAAAATCTGAATAAGATTAGTGGATTGTACCAATGTTGAATTCCTGGCTGTGATGTTATATTATAATTTTCCAAAATGTTATCACTGAGGAAAACTGAGAAAACTGTACAAGAGATGTCTTTGAATTATTTGTTACATCTTCATGTGAGACTATAATTTAACAAAATGTTCAAATAAAAAATTTACAAATGTTTCAAAAGCCCAAAAGAAAGCAGGAAGAGGTAAACAGAGGAAATAAAAACAGAGGGAATGAACCGAAAAAAAATTAAATGGTGGGCCAGTTAACATATATTTATAATTGATTAAATGTAAACAGTTTAGATACACCAATTAAAAGACAGATATTGCAGAATAGATAAGAGTGGTCTAACTATATGCTGTTTACAAGAAACTTACTTTAAATATAATAGCATAGGTAAAAGTAAAAGGATGGAAAACAATATACCATGGTAATACTACAAAAGAAAGCTCAAGTAACTATATCAAAATTAGACAAAGTAGATATTAGGCCAAAAAGTTGGTCCAAAAAACAGAAAGGCATTACTTTTTTTTTTTGAGATAATTTCTCTGTGTCACCTAGGCTGGAGTGCAGTGGTCCAATCTTGGCTCACTGCAACACCTGCCCAGAGAGACATTACTTAATGATTAAAGGATCAATTTACCAAGAAAATATAGCGATCCAAAATATGTATGGAACTAACAATAGAGCTTCAAAATACATGAAGCAAAAACTGAACTATTGGAAATTTAAAATATAATGATTAAAATAAAAAATTCAATCTATCCCAAAATCTGGAAGTTCAAATCAAAGAAGTTTGATATACTTACAGAAAAATGAAGGAAGGGAGGAAAGAAATAACAAGAAAGAAAATAGGAGAGAAATTTTAAAAGAATTAGATCAACTAGGGTTGGAAACTATCAAAAAAACATGCAAGAACAAATTCCAAAACTAAAGACAATGAGTTGCCAAGCCAAAATGTCTCCCTGAGAAACCAGCACAATTAATGAAACAATACTTACTCCAAGGTTCATCTCTATAAAATTTCAGAACTCCAAGGATTAAAAGAAAATTCTAAGAAAAACAGGTCACATAGACAGAAAAAGCCAAATGGTATTGGACTTCTTAATAGCACCATTGGCTTCCATTATTGCTATTGAGAAGTCAGCTGTCCGTCTAAATTCTGTTGTTTTTATGCAATCTGCCTTTACTCCCTGGATATTTTTAAGATTTTACAGAGCTCTTCATATTGAATTATCTGTTATTTCATCATGAAGGATCTCAAGTGGAGTTTTATTTTGTTTTGTCCTGTTCTCTGTCCTACTTGGGATTCATTATGATTTCTGAATGTGAGGTTTCATTTTTTTTCATGAGTTCTAGAAAATTCTAGTATATAGCTCTGCCATTTTTCTTTTGGATACTGCTTCTTTTTCATTCTATTTATTCTCTTTTTCTAGAATTCCAATGAAATGTATATTAGGCATTCTTACCCTATCCTTTATGTCTTTTAGCCTGTGCTTCATATTTCCTATCTCCTTATTTCTCTATACTGGATTCTGGATAGCTGAGCTCTGCTTTCCTGTTTGCTAGTTCTCTCTTCAGCTATGTCTAATCTGCTGTTTAACCATGAGGTTCTTATTTCAATGTGGTTTTTTTTTTCATTTTTAGAAGTTCTATTTGAATATTTTTCAAAACTACCTGATTTTTTTCTTAGTTTACAATTCTGTTTCCTTTTCTTATTTCTTTCAACATGAAAGCACATTTATTTTATATTCTATGTCTTAAAATTTATAGTATCTGAAGTCTTTGGGGAACTAATTTCTACTCTTTTTTGTTTCTGCTAATTTTCATTTGCAATGGCATGTTTGCTTGTGTTTTTCTTGATTTTTCAATATCAGCTTATGTTCATCAGGACTTTTCTGTGGGGATTTCATGAGGCCTGGCTTGGGAGTGCATTCCTCCAGAGAAGATCTGCATTTGCTTCTTTCAGGTACCTGAAGATATTCCCAATCCAGGACCACTTTACATTAATTTCTTGGCTTGAGGGTTATGGACTGTGCCAGTGCCATAAATTAGAATGTCACACCTTATGAAGGCTGGTCTGAATTCTAAATTATCAGGGGAAGTTTCTTTTTCTAATTCTGCCCAGGGTCCAAGCTGAAAAAACCACATTTCCTTACTGGATCATCTCTTTTAACTGCACAGATGTGTCTCTAGATCAACACTGTTCAAACCTTTCAACTTTCACAGGCCAAGGCCCTTGCACCCCGCAGGTAAAACTCAAGACTCCAGGTGGTGGGAAATTACCAGGCAACCTTAGATAGCCACTTTGTGACAAAAAGGTTTTGGGATATCTAGTCTATCATATTGTCAGAAATGGAAATAACCAATCCTTCTTTTCACTTCCTCTAGATTTTGAGTGCAGAACTGCTGAGTGAATCTAAGTGAGACAAAATCCTTTTCCCACACAGGAAAATACAATTTGGCATTTGGAAAAAGGAAATTGGGCCACCATCTTTTTCTTAGATTAGAGGAATCTAATTAAACTACTATCTCTTGTAATCAAGAAACATTTACCTGAAGTTCAACAATTTCTACCATTTCATTTTGTTATATTTTGAACATTACATTCAAGCAAAATTACATAATGTTTAATAAACTTTATTTTCTAGAACAGTTTTACATTCATAGCAAAATTGAGAGGAAGGTACAGAGATTTCCTATATACCCTCTACCCCCACACACACACAGCCTCCCCTATGGTCAACATCTCCTACCAGTGTGGTACATTTGCTATAATTGACGAACCCACATTGAAACAGTATTGCTGCCTGGAGTCCATAGTTTACATTAGGGTTCATTGTTGATCTTGTACATTCTATAAATTTGGGCAAATGTGTAATGACATACATCCACAATTGTAGTATTATACTAAATAGTTCCATTGCCCTCAAAATCCTCTGTGCTCTGCCTATTCATCTTTCTGTCCTTACTAACCCCTGGAAACCACTGACTTGTTTACTGTCTCCATAGTTTTGCCCTTTTCAAAATGTCATGTAGTTGGAATCATGTAGTATGTAGCCTTTTCAGATTGGCTTATTTTACTTAGTAATATGCATTTAAGCTTCCTCCAGGTCTATTCATGGCTTGGTAGCTCATTTCTTTTTAGTGCTGAATAATATTCCATTGTCTGGATGTACCAATCTATAAAGACTGAAAGAGGTGCCTACTTCTTCAAATGCACAGACACCAACACAAGGCCACAAGGAGCACGAGTAATCAGGGAAACATAATACCACCAAAGGAACAACATAAAGCACCAGTAACCAATCCTTTAAAAATGGAGATCTATGAACTGCCTGATAAACAATTCAAAATAATCACTTAAAGAAACTCAGTAAGCTGCAGATAATACAGATAGACAACTAAACAAAATCAGAAAAACAGACTTAGAAGCTTAACAAATAGAATAGAAGCCATAGAAAAGAACCAGTAAGAAATTCTGGGCCTAAAGAACACATGACTGAACTGAAAAATTTCATACAGAGTTTCAACAGCAGACTTGGTCAAGTAGAAGAATATATGCAAATCAATAAATGTAATACACACATTAACAGAATAAAGGATGAAATCACATGATTATCTCAAAAGATGCAGAAAAAGCATCTGGCAAAATTCAACATCACTTCATAATTAAAAACTCTTAACAGATTAGGTGAAGAAGGAATATACCTCAACATGATAAAAGCCATATGTGCCAAGCCCACAGCTAACAACATACTCGACGGCGAAAAGCTAAAAGGTTTTCTTCTAAGATCTGGAATAAGACAAGGATGCCAATTCAATTTAATAAAGGCATTCAAATAAGAAAGGAAGAAGAAAAATTGGCTCTGTTTGAAGAGGTTGCATACAGAAAATTCTAAAGACTCCACCAAAACATGTTTAGGACTAATAAATGAATTCAGTGAGGTTGTGGGATACAAAATAAACACAGAACAATCAGTAGTATTTATACACACTAACATCAAACTATCCAAAAAGAAATCAAGAAATGATCCCATTTATAAGATTCTTTTTTTTTTTTTTTTTTTTTTTTTTGAGATGGAGTCTTGCTCTGTCGCCCAGGCTGGAGTACAGTGGCGCAATCTCGGCTCACCAAAACCTCTGCCTCCCGAGTTCAAGCAATTCTCCTGCCTCAGCCTCCTGAGTAGCTGGGATTACAGGCATGAGCCACCATGCCCAGCTAATTTTTATATTTTTAGTAGAGACGGGGTTTCACCATGTTGGCCAGGCTGGTGTCAAACTCCTGACCTCAGGTGATCCACTGCCTCGGTCTCCCAAAGTGCTAGGATTACAAGCGTGAGCCACCGTGCCCGGCCAAAAAACATAAGATTCTTAAGAATAAGTTTAACCAGGGAGGTGAAACATCTGTACACTGAAAATGATAAAACATTGATTAAACAAATTGAAGAGGAAACAAGCAAGTGAAAAGATATCCTATGTTCAATAATTGGAACAATTAATATTGTTACAATGTCCATAATACCAAAGCTATCTACAGATTCAGTGCAATTCCTATCAAAATTCCATTGGCAATTTTCAAAGAGAAAAAAATATTAAAATTCATATAGAACTGCAAAAGACCCCAAATAGACAAAGCAATCTTGAGGTAAAAAGAACAGAGCTAGAGCAAGAACACTACCTGACTTCAAAATATACTACAAAGCTACAGTAATTAAAACAGCATGGTAGTGGCATAAAAACAGACACACAGACACAGAGGAACAGAATAGAGAGCCCAGAAATAAACCTACACATTTATGGTCAATGGATTTTTGACAAAGATACCAAGAACACATAATGGAGAAAGGACAGTCTCTTCAACAAATGGTGCTAGAAAACTGAATATCTACATGCAGAAGAATAAAACTGAACCCTCATCTCACACAATTACAAAAATCAACTCAAAATGGACTAAAGATTTAAACATAGACCTGAAACTGTAACACTACTAGAAGAAACATAGGGAGAAATATCCTTGACGTTGGTGTGGGCAATGATTTCCTGGATATGATCCCCAAAACAAAGGCAACAAAAGCAAAAAATAGACAAACAAGATGACATCAAACTAAACACTTCTGCATAGAAGAGGAAATGGTCAAAGAGTGAAGCAACATCCTACAAATGAGGAGAAAATATTTGCAAACCACACATCTGATAAGGAGTTGATATCCACGCTATATAAGGAACTCAAATAACTCAAAAGCAATAAAACAAATAACCTGATTAAAAAATGGGCAAAGGATCTGAATAGATATTTCTCAGAAGAAGACATACAATGGCCAACAAGTGTATGAAAAATGCTCAACACAACTAATCGTCAGGGAAGTGCAAATTAAAAGCGCAACGAGATATCACCTTAACATCTGCTAGAATGGCTGCTATCAAAAGACAAAAGATAATGAGTGTTGGTGAGGACGTGGAGAAAGGAAACTCTTGCACACTGTTGGTAGGAATGTAAATTAGTACAGACATGACGGAAAACAGGATGGACAGTCCTCAAAAACTTAAAATAGAGTTGTTGTATGATCCAGCAATCCTACTACTGGGTATATATCCAAAGGAAATGAAATCCGTATGTCAAAGAGATATCACACACTGCCATGTTTACTGCAGCATTTTTCACAAAAGCTGAGATATGGAATCAATCTAAGTGTCCCTCAAAAGATAAATGGATAAAGAAAATGCGGGGTGTGTGTGTGTGTGTGTGTGTGTGTATACATACAATGAAATTCTATTCAGCCTTTAAAATGAAAAAAATCATGCCATTTGCAACATTGTGGATAACCTAGAGGACATTATGCCAAGTGAAATAAGCCAGGCACAGAAAGGCAAACACTACATGATCCCACTTATACATGTGGAACTCATAAAAGCAGAGGATAGAATGGTGGTTCCCGGGGTGGGGTGGGGCAGGGGGATAAGGACATGTCAGTCAAAGAGTACAAAGTTTCAGCTAGACAGGACGAATAACCCCTGGAGAGTTAATGCAAGAATGGTGACTATAGTTAACAGTAATGGATTGTATACTTGAAAATCATTAAGAGCATAGATCTTAAATGTTTTCACCACAAAAAAAATTGCATGATAACTAAGTGAAGAATGAATATGTTAATTAGCTAATTGTGTTAATCATTTCTCAATGTGTGTATATATACTTATTTATATATAGCAAAATATCATGTTCTATACTGTAAATATATACAATTTTTATTTATCAATTATACCTCAACAAGCTGGAAGAAACAAATGAAGTTAATTCTCTTAAAAAATAACATCTCCTCTTGCCAGGCATGGTAGTTCACACCTGTAATCCTAGCACTTTGGGAGTCCAAGGCAGGAGGATCGCTTGAGACCAGGAGTTCGAGACCAGCCTGGGCAACATGGCAAAACCCTGTCTCTACAAAAAATACAAAAATTAGCCAGGTGTGGTGTTGTACTCCTGTTGTCCTAGCTACTCAGGAGGTTGAGGTGGGAGGATTGCCTGAGCCCAGGAGACTGAGGATGCAATGAGCCGAGATCGCACCACTGCATTCCAGCCTGGGCGATAGAGCAAGACTCTCTCTCAAAAAAAAAAAAAATCCTCTTAAAATGACAGTTTTATGTATCTACCTATGTATGTATGTATGAACCTATGTATTTACCTTCACTTTCTTCCTAAACCTCGCTAAAATTATAGTAAAGTTATTTTCTCAAAAAAATAAAGAAATATCACCATAAACCTCAAGAAGAGAAAAAAATAACAACACATTTTTAGAAACTGGAAAGCAAATGAAGAATGACTTTGCAGATACAAGAATCCAAATCTTGACCCGAGAACTTACCTAATGTACACCACGCTGCCCTCCAAATCCTTCCATCTGTGCAAATCCCATTCACGAAGGCTTCCTTCTTTTCAACATTAGCAAGATTCCAGCCCACCCTCAATTCATTTTAAAATCCTGCCTCCATGACCCCAATAATAATAACAAACCTTTACCTATAGAACATTTGCAAAGTGCCCTCGTGTAATGACAAGCCTTTTTAAAAAACAAAAAAAACACACAAAAACAGGATCTCACTGTGTTGCCCAGGCTGGAGTGCAGTGGCATGATCTCAGCTGACGGCAACCTCTGCCTCCTGGGCTCAAGCGATCCTCCCATGTCAGTTTCCTGAGTAGCTAGGACTACAGGTGCATGCCACCACGCCCAGTTAATTTTTTTTTTTTTTTTTTTAAGAGACAGGGTTTTGCCATTTTGGCCAAGCTGGTCTTGAACTCTTGGGCTCAAGTGATCCTCCCTCCTTGGCCACCAAAAGTGCTGGGATTACAAGTGTGAGCCACCATGCCTAGCCATCAATCCTTTTTTTAATGGATTGGCTTTAGCATTTGATGGTTCTCAGACAAGATCAGGCGCATTCAGGGTGGTATGGCCATAGACTATTTGATGGTTCTCAAATTGTTTCTTATTGTTCAATATTATTTCTCCAGTTTGAGTGTAAATGTCTTAAGAAATGAATTTCCATTTTATCCAGCACTAAACTTTTTGACAGCAACAGACTACAAAGAGGTAATCAGTAAGTACCTGCAGTTCCTAGAAGATGCAGCTACTGATAATCATTACAGCCAACTAACTAGTGTCCAATTAGCAGTCAAAAATAACAGTAGCAAGTCTCTGTAGCCATTTTTAAGCCTTGCCTCCAAAAAATATGCCATTTGTCCTGTATGACAGCAGGTGGCATATCAGAGACCCATCTTTCCACGTACTGCAGGGTGACCTGCCTGGTTTAGCATTTAGCAATCAGACTTTTTTATAGCAATAAACCCCATGCTGAGTAGGCAACAGATGAAAAAAAAAAAAGATGCCTTTTATGGCACTTCATGATAATGTCTTTATTGCCAAAAGCCGTATTAGCAGAAGATGAAAGATTCGATTTATAATCTCCTGAATGTCTGGATGTTCAGCCTGTTTCTGCCCAAGAAGAGATCAGTGCCCGTGGAAGATGTATTTGAAGGACAATCCACAGTCTATTCCGCTCTGCCGAGAAAGAGTCCACATTCTTTTCCCTTTCAAGCCAAAAGGAAGCAAAAATAACCAAATGAATGAGTTCATGCCGCTCTGAACTTCAACGCCAGAGTGAAGCGTTGAGATTTAGGGCCACCCGACTCCTTGTGACGATCTAAAAGTCGCTTAGAACAATTCACAGCAATGTCAGAAAAAACTTCCTGCTTTTTGAGACAACAAAACCAGATGGAAAACTGCTAAAATGGCTCAAGTATGTGGCACTTTTATAATGTTTATGTGGCTCTTGTAAAAAAGCAGCTTTAATTGACTTTTTTGCTTCCCATGTCCTAGTTCTGTCAAAATCTCTTCTGGTTTTTGGGGGGGACTTAAATGAGAGAACACACCATTCAGAATATACTGTTAATTACTATAATTCAGAAACAATGTCCTCCTTCTCTGGTCCTTGCCAAAAAGCCAAGGGAGAAAGGCAGCGGAAGAGAAAATTTAAAATAAAGCACATTTCTAAAGATGGCATTGAAAACAAAGCAAACAGTGGAATTGCACTGGCAAGAAATTTCACTGGGCCGGGCACGGTGGCTCATGCCTGTAATCCCAGCACTTTGTGAGGCCAAGGCAGGCAGATTGGCTTGAGTCCAGGAGTTCAAGACCAGCCTGGGCAACATGGTGAGACCTAGTCTCTATAAAAAATACAAAAAATTTAGCCAGGTATGGTGGCTCATGCCTGTGGTCCCAGCTACTCAAGAGGCTGTGGTGGGAAGATGGCTTAATCCAGGGAGTTCAAGGCTGCAGTGAGCTGAGATTGCGGCACTGCACTCCAGCCTGGGCAACAGAGCAAGACCCTATCTCAAAAAAAAAAAAAAGGAAAAGAAAGAAAGAAAATTTCACTGGGAGCACCCACCCCTTTGTGTGACCTACAGAATACCACTAAACATCTCTGTTTCATATCATCTTCATATAAATAAGGAAGTTAATACACTTCTACCTCAAATACCAAATATCAGTGCTGAAGGAGAACTTGATACCTTATTTACTTACCTTATTCTCTACATGAAGTATCTCAAAAGGTGTTGTGCAAATAAGTGCTATTCTTCTCATCCTTAGAAGGTATACGTAATGGATTTAAAAAACACACAAAGAGATAAAAACTCTTTCACTTTCTTTATGAACAAATTTGACCTAGGGTTAACTTTTTAGTCCTGTTCCCCTGGAAACCTGATAAAGGTGGAATGTCAGCTGTGTCACCAGGCTGTCCTTAGATGGCAGAAGGAGGTAAAGAGATGAGCCCATGGAAGACTGAGTAAGTAGTGCTAAGTATGGCTGATTTGGGGCCATGGGTCTGGCTAGACCTCAGAAAACCCCCAAGATGGAAGCTTAATAGAACAAAATCAGTGTATAGATTTAAATTATGGGTGTATTTTAGTCATTTTATCATTACTGTTTTCTCTTTTTTCACCTTTTTTATTTAAAAAAATTTATTTAAAAGTCACCACCACCAAAGTCAAGAAACAAATAAGACAGGCATGGTGGCTCCCATCTATAATCCCAGCACTTTGGGGGGCCCAAAGGGGAGGATCACTTGAGCCCAGGAATTTGACACCAGCCTGGGCAATATGGTGAAACCACGTCTCTACAAAAAAAAATACAAACATTACCCAGTGCCTGTAGTCCCAGCTACCCAGGAGGCTGAGGTGGGAGAATCACTTGAGCCCAGGAAGTCGAGACTGCAGTGAGCCAAGATTGCACCACTGCACTTCAGCCTGGGCAATGGAGTGAGACTCTGTTAAAAAAAAAAAAAAAAAGATAGAAAGAAGAAAGAAAGAAAAGAAAGAAAGAAAGAGAGAGAGAGAGAGAAAGAAACAGTTAAACCAGCCCACCCCAAAATCCCTCCACGTTCCTTATCCCAATGTCAACTCCTCCCACTCCCCTAAAGGAATGAAAGAAATGACCATCCTGGCTTTTTGTAATGATCACTTCCTTGCTTTTTTGAGGGAGAAGGGGGTGATTTTATCCTTAGGTATGCACCCTAGACACTATAGTCTTGCCATTTTTTAAAATGTTGATGTGTATTTTAGGTGTCTTCTCATTTTGCAGGATCCCTCCATCCCTTTCTTTTTACTGTAATTTATCTGTTGAAAACCCTGGGGCCTTTGACTTGTAGTTTTTCACAGTATGGCTTTGCTGATTGATACTGTTGGTATAATTCAACATATTCCTCTGTATTTCTTGCAAATTGGCAGCTGGTTCTAGAGGTTGGATCAGACTCAGGTTCAGTCCCTTTAGAAATACCATAGGTGGTGGTGAGTTCTTTCATTAGGAAACAAATAAAATCCGACGATTTTTCTTTTTGTGACGTGAGCAGCTGTTAATGCACAATGCCTAAATCCATTAAAATGTGATATTCTAATTCTGCCATTTCTTTTTTATTCATTAGTTAGAATATTTTTATAATTAAATACACTCCCTCTTCTACCTCTGGTTGCTATTGGACCAGATCACCTAGGAAAGACAGGATGAATGCTTGAATCTTTCCCTTTATTTACTAATTTTAAGATCACGGAGGCTCACACCTGTAATCCCAGAACTTTGGGAGGCCAAGATGGGCAGATCACTTGAGCCCAGGAGTAGAGGACCAGCCTAAGCAACATGGTGAAACCCCGTCTCTACAAAAAATACTAAAGTTAGCCAGGTGTGGTGGTGCACGCACATAGTCCTGGCTACTCGGGAGGCTGAGGTGGGAGAATCCCTTGAGCCCATGAGGCGAAGGCTGCAATGAGCTGAGATCGCACCACTGCACTTCAGCCTGGGTGACAGAGTGAGACCCCGCCTCAAAAAAAAGATCATGTATTGGATTCCTGTTGTCCTCCGAAGGAGACTAATCCAGTTTTATTTTAAAATCATAATAATCTGTGGATTTAAACATATTTTGATGTTTTGATATATTATAAATATTTCTCTTATTTTAGCTCACATGGTCCCAAATTTGGCAATAGAGATCTTTTTCAAATTAACTCCTGAGTCCTTTTGACATGATCTTAAATTCTCTGCTAACTTCCTCACTATTTACTATAATAAAATGTTCCTGTTTTATTTTGTGCATCTGCTTGCTTTCTCTTTCTTTCTTTCTTTTCTTTCTTTCTTTCTTCTTTCTTTCTTTCTTTCATTTTTTGTTTTTGTTTTTGCTTTTTTTTTAGACGGGGTCTCACTCTGTCATCCAGGCTGGAGTGCAGTGGTGCGATCTCAGCTCATTGCAGCCTTCGCCTCATGGGCTCAAGGGATTCTCCCACCTCAGCCTCAGATCTCCTTTGCCTATCTGCAAAACATTTGTAACTTCTTCTAGAATTTCATCTCTTTCCTCCTTTATTTTTCACATTTTTCTCCTTTCAACTATTTTAAAGACATTATCTGTTGTTCTATTTGCATGTATATTCCTCCTAATTTAGTCTTTATTTCTGAATTTTTTTCTTCTATTTTTAGGGATTTTTCTCAGTTCCATAAGCTTTCCTGCTGGTCTAATTCTGACTTATGTTGTTCTTGCATGTCTTATAGTAGCTGGGACTATATAGTCCTGAGTAGCTGGGACTACAAGGCACATGCCATCACTCCTGGCTAATCTTCTTTTTTTTTTTTTTTTCTGTAGAGATGGGGTCTCTCTGTGTTGCCCAGGCTGGTCTCAAACTCCTGGGCTCAAGGGATCCTCCTGCCCCAGCCTCCCAAAGTGCTGGGATCACAGGTGTGAGCCACCCTGACCGGCCCCATTTTGGACATTTTCTACCCCAGATCTGGAATCAGCCATTTATCCAAGAGCTCTGATTTCTTTTAGTGGGAAATGGTATTTTAAAACTAAAATCTGGGCACGAGAGATGCGCATTGCTAGGTCTTTTCATTAGTCAGAACAAGAAATATACATACACACACATATACATATATACACATACATACACATAATATTTTTTAAATAAAATACCTCGAGTTATATTGATAACTTCTCATCTAAATCAAAGTTTTTTAACATCTCTTCTGAATTACATATATGTTTCTTTTCTGCCATACTGGGAACCCCAGTTTTTAAAACACAAAAGATAATATAGTTAGAATATCTCATAATTTTCTTGGATGCAACAGTTCAATGATATTAATACAGCCACCTCCAACCTTAAGGGGGTGCTAACCTGGGAAGAACTGGTGTTATCACCGACAGAAAGAGGCACCCTGGGTGGTTCACATGAAAGATGCCAACAGCAACAGCTTTGCCACCCAGCTTTCCAACATTTTTTTATTGGCAAGGGCAGCAAACCATGGATTTCTCTTCCCCGAGGAAAGGGTGTCCGCCATTCAAACCATTGCTAAAGGGAGAGATGAGACTGTGGCCAGAGCAGTGGGTGAAATGGTCTCTGGGTGACATGTTAGATCTTTATACATAATTAAAAATAACATGGCATGATTAATTTTTTTAAAAGGCTTTAACTGAAAACAGTTAAAAATGTTTTTGCATATGACTGCTCCTGTCTCCCCCTATTTTTTTAAAGCTGTGCTAAGGTTACAGTGTCAGAACATATAGCCAACATACAGCCATTACAAGCCATACTCTTTCTTTTTTCCTCTCATTTAGTCCAAGATCTATAAGTAACTGATTCTGTTGTCTATCTAGTCTTTTGGGTTGTCTGAAGATTTTTTTTTCTTGTAGATTCCTCAAGAAAGGTTCACGGAAGCACTATTTTCTGAGTTCCTGCAGATTGATAATAGTAATCTTTGTACTTAAAAATCAGTTTTCCTGGATATGACATCTTTGCCTCCCATTTTATTTCCTTGAGTATCTTAAACATATTTCTCCATTTTTTTCTGGCATAAAATATTGCTGTGAAAAAATCTGAAAATAATTTAATTGACTTTCTCTTCTAAGTCACTTGCTCATCTTGCTGCAATAAGCAAATGATTTTTTTTTCTTTCTAGTTCAATTATTTGACTAGAATATGTCTAAGTGTTGATCATTTTGAGTTATCCATTCCGGGATCGATATTCTCAAGTACATGGTGAGCTCTTTCTCTTTTTTTCATTAATCATTCCATGTTATTTTTAATTACATGCAAAGATCTAGCATGTTACCCAGAGACCACTTCACCATTGCTCTGTTTTACCCACTGTTTCACCCACCATTTCACCCACCACCAGTCTCTTGTCTCTCCCTTCAGCAATGGTGAGGCAGATACCCTTTCCTCGGGGAAGAGAAATCCATGGTTTGTTGCCCTTGCCAGTAACAAAAATGTTGGAAAGCCAAGTGGCAAATCTGTTGCCATTGGCATCTTTCACATGAACCACATAAAAAGATCCACAGTGCTTCTTTCTGTTGGTGATCACACCAATTCTTCCCAGGTTAGTATCTCCAATCACCATACACAGGTTACCAGTGTCAAACTTGATGAAATCAGTGATCTTGCCAGTCTCCAAATCAATCTAAACAGTGTCATTCACCTTGACGAGGGAATCAGGGTAGTGGATGGTGTGAGCATCGTGGAACCAGGTGAGGGATTCCTTTTGTGCCCACAAAGATTTTTCTTACTTTGCACAACTTGTACTTGGCCTCCTCCAGTGTAATACAATGTACAGCAAAGCGACCATTGATGCCACAGATGAGACAGAAATTCTCTCCCATCTTGTGAATGCTGATGACATCCATGAATCCAGCAGGGTAGGTTATATCAATTTGGACCTTGCCATCCATCTTAATGAATGGCTGAATGCAAATCTTTACTTTGTCTCCTATGAGGGCATACTTAAGTCTGTTCCTTAGGAAAATATTAGGAGAGACACTCTCTCAGCTTGTGGGGACTGGTGGTTGGACAAGGAGCAAACACACTAGTCAATTCATCCAGCATCCAATGCTGTGGAGCTGCTACCCGCTTCAGATGCTTCCAAAGACCACGAGCCATGACTGTATTAGGCATGGAAAGAGCATGGTGAGCTCTTTCAACATGAAATTCCAAATATTTTTCACGTCAGGAAACTTTTCTGAAAGTATAGTTTTCAGTGTTTGTTTTCTATCCTTGCCTTGGTTTTCTTCTTCAGGGACTCTTATTACGTAGGTGTTGGATCTTCTTTGCCTATCTGCAAAACATTTGCAACTTCTTCTAGAATTTCATCTCTTTCCTCCTTTATTTTTCATATTTTTCTCCTTTCAACTATTTTAAAGACATTATCTGTTGTTCTATTTGCATGTATATTCCTCCTAGTTTAGTCTTTATTTCTGAATTTTTTTCTTCTATTTTTAGGGGTTTTTCTCAGTTCCATAAGCTTTCCTGCTGGTCTAATTCTGACTTATGTTGTTCTTGCATGTCTTATATAATTTTCTCAGTGTCTTTTACCTTCTTTCGAATGAGAAGATTACAGTGTTGATTTGGTTTGCGAGCTTGTCTTTCTATGTATTTTCTCTGTCTGAAAAAATGTTATTCTGCTCTTTAATCTCTTTTTAAAAATAATAACTTGGTATGGGATTTGACCTCCATTGCTTGCTCATTTTTATGTAAAATTAATTTTCCTGAAATTTTAGAAGAAGGAGTGCCTCCAGGTAGCTTTTCTAATTTCACAGAACCCCCACTTCACTTATGCTGTCTCCTCCAAAATTTGGAGGTTTGCTTTTTGAGATGTGCTGGCTCTGTGCCCCTCCAGCTTTTTCATCTGGACCTTCTCCTTCCTTCATCTTTATTGACGCTGCTCTGCTCAATTCAATTTCTATTCCCAGCAGTTGCTTCTCAGTGTGGGAGCCTATCCTGAAAGGTACAATTTCAGAGCGTCCATGGGAGTCTCCTCCAGGCCCTTGAGACCTTACCCCAGGCAGCCTGTGCTCGTCCATGATAAGAGAGGACAAAACCTCTCCCGATTTCAGTGACTGTTCCCAGATTGGTCCACTGCACTTTCCAGTTAACACCTGTTTGCTCTTTGAGGATGCTCCTATTCTCTAGTCTGTCAAATACCCCATTAGTTCCCTCTGCATTCTTCCACATAGACACTGATACTCTAAAGGTCTTGTGGCTGTTGTTGGTTTGTCTTTGCCATTTTTGTTTTGAGGTTTCTGGGAATACCTTGTAATTAGTTTTGTTGTAAATGTCATCCATGTGTTTTTGGTTGGCCACTAGTGCTCTATTTTATTTACAAATTTGTAAAAAGTAGAAAGCTCTGCCACCATCTTCCCAGAATTCCTTATTTTTATTTTTAATTTAATATGATCATGCAAACAGCTAATAAGAACACCAGATAACAGGATGAACACTTAGCATTGTGTTACAATTGCTTACAGTGTTCAGTGCAGTAACAGCCTGTACAGATTTGTAGCCTAGGAGAATAGACTAAACCATATAGCCTAGGTATGTAGTAGGCTGTACCACCTAGGTTAGTGTAAGTATGCTCTATGATGTTCACCCAATGACAAAATTTATAGTACCATAAATTTATGCATTTATGGTATCAACACAAGAAGTTGGAGTGAACCTAAAATCCCCAGGTATTATAATAGGTATCTAAAAACTGTTCTGACAATTTTATAAAAAACTCAATATATGTTTTTTCATGCATTTAATTTCTAGATTTGCTTCAGTGTCCCTGTGAGAGGCTCACATTTATCTTTCCTTTATGCCTTAACTCCATTGCCTGTGTAATGAGGATAATATTTTTAATATTAGAAAGATACAATTTTTATTCCCTTGTAGTCATATTCCACCAAATAGGTAAAGCTGAGATTCGGAGTACCAGGCAAGGAATCAGTCACAGCCAAGAACAGATGGATCCCTATTCAGCTTTCCATCTCACAAACTGGCCTTTTGGGAGGCCACGACAAGACCAACGCCCTGAAGGCTGAGTTTTCTTGAAAAAGAAAGGCCCCTCTCATCTCCAAACCCAAAGTTCCTCTATAAATATTTATAATCCAAGCTGGGAGGACTTACCCTAGAGAAGACTACTTCTTGCGACAGAGAAGACTCAACCTGTGACACAAGGGACATTTCCACTGGATAAGAAAGAAAGAATTCTTGGCACTAGGGATATAAGAGAAATTCAGAAGGGACCCATCTTGATCCAGGTTCACATGAATGCACGGCCTGTGGCAGGTGTTCATCTATGATCACAGCTGGCAGATGTGCAGGCAGGTTGGCCACCACCTCAGATGCATGTGGCTCAATCCTATGGGACCACCCAAGGAGCTTGATGAAATGTGTCTTGGAACCACGTCACCACCACCACAGGGAAGAAAGGGGTGGCGTTTACCCATCAGCCTCCATGAGTTAAGGGTTTCCCTAGGGGTATTACCTCCCCTACATTTCCAGGTTGCGCATGTGTGAGTGCTGAATGGGGACACATGGGAATGCTATGTCCCAGCATCAGAGGTTCCAAGGCAGGAATCAGGAGGCTGCAGGGAGGTACTGACAGGTTTCACCTGTGCAGTACTGGTCACTGCTGCAGCAATGTCTAAAAGAAGAGTTGAGTACACAGGCAGTGCCCAATATAGGACCCAGTGAAGTTCTTATAATAGAGAAAGCAAATATTTTAATCAGATGTTCTACCTTTCATTACAATGTGATTGTGACGGTCAATATTGAGAGTCAACTTGATTGGATTGAAAGATGCAAAGTATTGTTCCTGGGTGTGTCTATGAGGGTGTTGCCAGAGGAGATGAACATTTTTGTCAGTGGACTGGGAAAGGCAGACACACCCCCTATCTGGGTGGGCACAATCTAATCAGCTGCCAGCATGGCCAGAATAAAAAGCAGGTGGAAGAACATGGAAAGACTAGACTGGCTGAGTCTTCTGGCCTCCATCTTTCTCCCATGCTGGATGCTTCCTGCCCTTGAACATCAGACTCCAAGTCCTTCAGCTTCTAGTCTCTTGGACCATCGACCACAGATTGAAGGCTGCACTGTCGGCTTCCCTACTTTCGAGGTTTTGGGACTTGGACTGGCTTCCTTGCTCCTCAGCTTGCAGACAGCCTATTGTGGGACCTCATTTTGTGATCATGTGAGTCAATACTCCTTAATAAACTCCCCATTATATACACATCTATCCTATTAGTTCTGTCCCTCTAGAGAACCCTGACTAATGAAGTGATTAATCACTTTCTGCAAGAAGTGAAGGTATATACGTACAGAGTCTGACACTAGATTTTCATTCATTACACATACAACAAAGAGCACATAAAGTCCTATAGACTTTATAAATTTTCTTTATAAATTATCCAGTCTCAGGTATGCCTTTAACAGCAGCGTGAAAAAGGACTAATACAGTTATCTTTTGGTAACTGCACATTTAAGGTGTTAATTTCATCCTTCAATTGACAGTCTGGGGTCTTTGGCTTGGTTGATCATTGCTCCAAGTCATCACTGGGCTTGGGGTCAGGAGGCTCATGCCAGGCTCTAAATGTCAAGTACTTACTGGGTACTGGACAGAGCTCTATGTCCTTGATGTGTTTAACTCATTTAATGCCCCTATCAACCCTATGAGGTAGGTACAATTACTATCTCCATTGTCCAGATGAGGAAATTGGGTAAGTTAAACAACATTAAGCAGCTTACTCAGGTCCCACAGCTAAAGTGGTGTCTTTATTTCCAGCACTTAAAATGTTTCTTGGCCATTCTTGCTCTTAAGGCTGAATGACATGTCTGCCGTAACACTTTGTGCTTCTCTTTAATGCTGTCTTCTTTCCTCCCTAAACTTCCCATGGTTTCTAACATTCCCCTTTCCACAAGAGACCCTGACTCCTATCTGAGAAATTACAGCCATTAAACAAAAATAACTACTGTTCTTGCTAATTTGGCCAAGGATGTGTCCCATTGCCTCATGCAAAGCGTGGTACCTTCCAGGTCCGTGGAGGCGCTGGGCTGGTATTGGGTGCTCACGGCCACTCCTGAGCTCTCACCGAATGCAAAGCATGGTGCTCTGCACCAGGTGCTCTGGGAGCTTGGGAAGAAACCATAAACACATGAAGACACAGATAATACCAGCCCACAAATGAGCATGCCAGCAGAGTTCAGGAAGGGAGAAAGCACTGAACTGAATGGGAGGGCTTTCTAGATAACATTTGGACAGATGGGAAAGAGAGGAGACGGCATTTCCAGCAGGGAGACCAACTTCAGAAGAGGCACAGAAGTGGGAATGCAACTGCAATTGCTATTCTGATCCTAGGCTTGGTGGGAAAAAAAAAAATGCTGGCAGAGACTGCCACCAGTGCTAGGAAAAATACGCAACAGTGTACACCATCAATCAGCAAAGTGTGGCCTTCATGTTGCTTTTTTCTTGAATATAGTTTTTCTTTAACTACCATGTCTATTCATTTTCAGTATTCTGTGACTGCCATTAAATAAGACCTAAGAGAGGCATTGTTTTGGACTGAACCCCAACAGAGGCCCCAGCCAGACCAAACCAAAATGGAGTCACTTGTGCTGAGTGCCACATCATCAAACTGAAACTTTAAGGAAGCAGAATAATTCCCAAACAGACCAGTTTTCCCTGAAGAACGGGAGATTTGCAGCAACCAATCAGAAAGGGCAGTTAACTCTGCCCTTTAACTCTGCTTTAATCCTTACAAGGAAAGTAAACTTAAAGTAACCCTGTCTTGGCCGGGTGCGGTGGCTCACGCCTATAATCCCAGCACTTTGGGAGGCCAAGACAGGCAGAACAAGGTCAGGAGATTGAGACCATCCTGGCTAACACAGTGAAACCTCGTCTCTATTAAAAATACAAAATATTAGCTGGGCGTGGTGGCAAGCGCCTGTATTCCCAGCTACTCAGGAGGCTGAGGCAGGAGAATGGCATGAACCCGGGAGGCAGAGCTTGCAGTGAGCTGAGATCGCACCACTGCACTCCAGCCTGGGTGACAGAGCGAGATTCCGCCTCAAAAAAAAAAAAAGTAACCCTGTCTTTTTTTTTTTTTGAAACAGAATCTTGCTCTGTCACCCAGGCTGGAGTGCAATGGTGCGATCTCCACTCACTGCAACCTCCGCCTCCTGGGTTCAAGCGGTTCTCCTGCTTCGGCCTCCCGAGTAACTGGGACTACAGGCTCACGCCATCACATCCAGCTAATTTTTTTGTTTTTAGTAGAGACAGGGTTTCGCCATGTTAGCCAGATTGGTCTCAAACTCCTGACCTCAAGTGATCCACCCAGCTCGGCCTCCCAAAGTGCTGGGATTACAGGTGTGAGCCACTATGCCTGGCCCCTGTCTTCTTTTTTGTATTAAGCTGTTCCCTTGTTCCTGCTCAAGCTACTTTACAAAAATAAATTGTCCTGCCACACCTAATGCAGCACCTTTCTATTTTTAAATGGGATGCTGCCCAATTCGTGAATTGATAGTAAAAGCCAATTAGATCATTAAAATCAATTTAATAAAGTTTTTTATTGACACTGCTTCCCCATTACTACAGGAGAGCTGAGTGAGAGACCATATGGCCCCCAAAGTCTACCTAGCCTTACAGAAAAGGCTTGCTGGCCCCTGGTCTAGAATATCAACCTTCCGAAAGAAAAGCTGCCAAAGCCAACCAGTTGGCACTATGGGTGTAAAATACTCACACCCATTTATCCGAAGTTTACATGAAATTCAAGATACCCAAGCTAATTGCATTCTCAAAAAAAGGTATCAAAGAAGGTAAACTGTAAAAAAAAAAACTGATACTACAGATTCAAATGTAACTGCTTTCCTTATTTCAAAAGATTCTGGAGCACACTCTAATCTGGACAGATTCTGTAGATAGGGACTGAGACTCCCAAAGGAGTTGGGATTTTAATAAGCAAATTCTCTCCTTCATTCATAGCAATAAACACAAAAATGTTCAAAGATCATCTGTATTGTATTTGTTAAGAATATGTTAAATAAAAGAAAATATACACAATCCTTTAATGTGAAATAACTTGAAACAAAAATTCAGTTAAAGAATTGGTTTTACAAGGATAAAGATCACCAAGTTAAAATGCATTAGTTCCAAGATCATTTTACCAAAAGTATCACTGAGCAAGATGATTCCCCATCTCCCAAAATGATAATTAAAGGAGAATGTGGATGTCCATGTATGCTTAGATATTTACAGGAATGGGGGAAAGACATGGTGGACACACAGATCAGAGGCATGGTAGGAAAAGCCCGGCATTGAAAGACACAGGCCTTGGCCGGGCTCAGTGACTCATACCTGTAATCCCAGCATTTGGGGAGGCCGAGACAGGCAGATCACCTGGGTCAGGAGTTCGAGACTAACCTGGCCAACATGGTGAAATCCCATCTCTTCTTAAAATACAAAAATTAGCTGGGCGTGGTGGCGTGAGCCTGTACTCCCAGCTACTCAGGAGGCTGAGGCAGGAGAATTGCTTGAACTGTAGAGATTGTAGTGAGCTGAGATCACACTACTGCACTCCAGCCTGGGCAACAGACAGAGACTCCACCTCAAAAAAAAAAAAAGGAAAGAAAGAAAGAAAAAGAAAAAGAAAGACACAGCCTTAGTCATAACTCTGCTGGGAATGAGTCGTGTGTCCAAACACAAGACACTTAGCCACCCTGGGACGCCCCTGCTCCAATGAAGGAATCCTGCTAGATTATCTCTAGGGGCTTTTTCCATTTTGAGATTCATAAAAATTAACAGAATGTAAGAGTCTGTTTTTGAGCAAGGGAAAATTGATTAATTTAATGAATGTAAACAAATAGAATCCTTTCTCAGCTTTCTGATATCTTGTGTTTACAGTATTTAAATAGACTTTGTATACTTGAAAGAATATGATTACTTCATGTAAGACCTAATACTATCTAGGCTTCTAAGAACCTTAATGTGTTGGACGTCTCAGATCAGAAAGAAAACTGTAGAGAACAAGCAAGGAATAAACACAGAAATCCCCTGAGAAGAGTAACGCGGTTAAGAAACAGCCTGTGGCCTTGAGCAGCTGTGTGATCACCCACTAACGGTGCTCACTTTAAGAGTGTGGCACAGAAATGAGGGGACCGCACACATCAACACCCCCTTCCAGCGCTCATCAACAGCAGTAATGAAGGCCGCCCTCCAGGGAGAATTAGAATGAGATTTGGGAAATGGCATCAGACACATAAGAAAAGAACAGGAAACATGTTCAGGAACAGCTCAATGTTGCCAAAAGAGCAAAGATCATAAAATGGGGGTGGGGAGTGGAGAGGGAAGACTGTTTCCTGACTTTCTCCTGACAGAGGAAAACATTCTGGGGGCACAGATCCTGGGGAGTAACAGGAACAAAAACACCCGGGGCTGGTGAGTGTGCGAGGAAGGCGATGGAGCCCATGGGTGTTCAGCCAGAAAGCTGGGAGTATGTTCCTACGTGGCCACAAAGCAGGGCCGGGAATCAGACCCCTCCAGGGGCCGTCGGAGAGAGCGATCAGGCTCGGAGATGTGGATAGGGATGCTACTACTCAGGCAGCGGAACGCATAGGAGCAGGTGCGGGAGATCACCCAGAGAGAAGGTGAAGGGTGGGGCCTGGCTGCCTTGAGGGAGGAGAGGCTGCCAAAGATCACCGGGAGAACAAACGCCAGGCCTGGGAGTGACACAGGAGGCAGGACTGGACTCAGGAGGCGGGGCTCAGACATCTAACCAAATGGAAGACCAGCTAAAACAGGGCTGTGTGCAGAAGCACCTTTCCGTAAGACACACCCACCAGTGCGCCATGTCAGTTTATCATTGTCAGGGCAACACTCGGGAGTTACCGCCCCTGTCCATGGCAACAGCCCACTGACTCAGAAGTTACCACCCTATTTCTAGGAATTTCTGCATAATCCACCCCTTAATTTGCATATAATTAAAAGTACATATAGCCGGGTGCGGTGGCTCACGCCTGTAATCCCAGCACTTTGGGAGGCCGAGGTGGGTGGATCACGAGGTCAGAAGATCGCGACCATCCTGGCTAACACGGTGAAACCCCGTCTCTACCAAAAATACAAAAAATTAGCCGGGCATGGTGGCGGGCGCCTGTAGTCCCAGCTACTCGGGAGGCTGAGGCAGGAGAATGGCAAGAACCTGGGAGGCGGAGCTTGCAGTGAGCCGAGATCACTGCCACTGCAGTCCAGCCTGGGCGACAGAGCGACAGAGTGAGACTCTGTCTCAAAAAAAAAAAAAAATTTTTTAAATGGAATAAATAGGAAATAGAATACCACAGAACACAATAGAAGATGTAAGAGAACATCCAAATAATAAGTATTGCTTCCAGAAACATGTAAGATAAGTGTGTGTGACCTGGAATGCGATAGGAAAAGAGGGTCTCAATTTCACTAGGAAATTGAATGGTGAAGTGCATCAAAAAGTGGGGAAGTCGCCGGGCGCGGTGGCTCACGCCTGTAATCCCAGCACTTTGGGAGGCCGAGGAGGGCGGATCACGAGGTCAGGAGATCCAGACCATCCTGGCTAACACAGTGAAACTCCGTCTCTACTAAAAAATACAAAAAATTAGCCGGGGGTGGTGGCTGGTGCCTGTAGTCCCAGCCACGCGGGAGGCTGAGGCAGGAGAATGGCCTGAACCCGGGAGGCCGAGCTTGCAGAGAGCCGAGATCACACCACTGCACTCCAACCTGGGCGACAGACCGAGACTCTGTCTCAAAAAAAAAAAAAAAAAAAAGTGAGGAAGTCACAGACATAAAGGAGAGGCTGGAGAGGATACAGGAGGCAGGGCTGGGGTATGGGTGAAAGAGAGTCAGAAAGAGCAACAGGAACAAAGGAGGAGAGGATAGGGTATTCTTATGGGGTCTTGCTATGTTGACCAGGCTGAATGCTGCTCAAGCAATCCTTCCACATAGCTGAGACTATAGACATGCCACCGCTGGCCAGGATGGTGCATTCTTATAAGCAATGAGTCCCTCCTTTTTTTTTTTTTTTTTTTTTTTTTTGGGAGTGGGGACAGATTCTCTCTCTGTCACCCAGGCTAGAATGCTGGAATGCAGTGGAATGCACCAGGCTAATTTTTGTAATTATAGTAGAGACAGGGTTTTGCCATGATGGCTAGGCTGCTCTCAAACTCCTGACCTCAAGTGATCCACCTGTCTTGGCCTCCCAAAGTGCTGGGATTACAGGTGCAAGCCACAGCACCTGGCCTCAGTCCCTACTCTCTTTCTCTTCCTCTCTCACTTTCTCCCTCTTACATCTGCTCCATCATGAAGGCTTGGCCACGAGGCTGCAAGTTAGGAAGATACAATTCAGAATACAAAGTAGAAAGTCAAACATTAGCCCCTTCTAGTTCCAAGGAATTTGAGGGTGGAGGGTATGGGAAGGAAAGGAGGGGACTGAAAGATGAGGAGAAAGCAGGGCAGTCAATGGCCTGGAGGATGCAATCAAGGAATGATACTGGGAGGGGCAACTTCACCAGAAGGGCATGAGGATGCATGCAGGATGCAATGTCCGAATAAGTCAGCAGGTCCCAGTGATGACCGGGCTAAGGTGCATTGGCTGAAGTAGGTAAGGGACAGGTCCATTGGCTAATGTAAGTAAGGGACAAGGTCAATGGAACTTCAAGGTCAAGGTGCTAGACAGATTGTACATGTGCTTCCCCAAAGTCCTCCAAGGTGGTTGCAAGGCTAGATGTGCAGAGAGATCATGAACCAAGTCCTGGGTGAACAAGGCTCTCAGTGGTCATCTCCCTGATAATAAAATTGCTGCCCTCTGCTGATACAGAACGGGGGCAGGCCTCCAGGAGTGCAGAGGCAGGCTGAGGGTCTGGGGCTCTAACTGGCCCTTAGACAGGCTTTCACATAATTTTCCTATTTTTAGACCCACCTTCAACTTCAGTCTGCCTATTCCTAAGTCTTTTGGGGATTTTGTCAAATAAATTGGGATGCTTTATGGCTTTTCTCCCAGCAGCTTGGAATACAGCTTTCTTGTGTCTGCCAAGTCAGCTACCTCTCACTCAAGTGCTTTCTAGCTTCCAAAATGTTGTCACTATTTTTCTTCTTTCTTGTCCTTTTTGTTCTAATGGATTTTTCTTTTTAAAAGATCCTTTTACTCTTGCTTTGGTTGGGTTTCAGGAAGGACCAAAAGTAAACACATGTTGAATCTACCATCTTTACCCCTGAGCTACTTTTATGACTGTAAAAAACAATAGTGCTATATTCAGGCCGGGCACGAGGCTCACGCCTATAATCCCAAGCACTTTGGGAAGCCAAAATGGGCAGATTGCTTGTGACCAGGAGTTTGAGCTTGAGCAACAGGGTGAAACATTATCTCCACAAAATACCAAAAAATTAGCCGGACATGATAGCATGCTCCTATAGTCCTAGGTACTTAGGGGACTAAGAGGATCACTTGAGCCCGGAGAGGTTGAGGCTGCAGTGAGCTGTGATTGTGCCATTGTACTCCAGCCTGGGCAACAGAGCAAGACCCTGTCTCACACACATACACACACACACACACACACACAACCAATAATACTATATTCATTTTCACCCACAAAAATATGTGCTCCCTTTGATGTGTGAACAAGGTACCCCAGCCTCCTGCCTCAGGGCAGCCTGATGGAGTTGGCTAAGGGGTGTTCAGTCACACAGGCACTTTACCCTGAGCCAAGCACATCCTCCCAGCCAGACCCCCACCACCCATGGGACTGTGTCTCTCAATGACAGTTACCACCCCACTGGGAAGAAAATCACCAAACTGTTCTATGAGCCTTGGGGCAGGGTGGAATCCTCATCCATGTAAATCAAAAGTTTTAAAACATCCCTTCACTGTAATGTACACATATGGAACCCAGATACATGATTTAAGAAAATCGTTTTGTAAGAAAATATAATTTCTTCATGATTAAATACAACGCCATCTAGTTACTCCTTCCTAAAGCTTTGATTGCAAAGAGTAGTTTCAGATGTTTCACCATTACATTCAGAAACCAGGAGTGAATTAAGACAGGCAATCACAGAATTGAAGGGCTTCAGAGGTAGAAAGAGCCTTAGCTACATGGTCAAACAGCCAGCTCTAACCAGGAAAACATGCCACCCAAGGCTTTATAGAAATATGTGTGTTGGGGCCATGGCCAGACCTTGGGGACCGACACACCAAGGACAGGGCCCAGGCATGTACACATTTATGAAACTGCCTAGATGGCTCTGCCAGATGGGGGTACCAGGCACCCCCAGGAAACCACGCCTCCTCTGTCCTCATAATATCCCTCCATGCACAGGGGCAGAACACCGGCTCTGAGAATTTGTGCAATGCACCAGGTAGGCCTGGCAGAAGAGACACTGAAAGCCAGGCTGACACATGTTCTGGGTATTTTTACAACCTGCTTTATTCTTTCATTTGCTCATTTATTCTTTCAACAGCAATGTGTCAGGATCATCTATGTCCTAATGATAGCAATATTTATTGAGTGCTTACAATCTGCCTGGCGTGGTTACCACTTTACAGGGGTTATCTCATTTAATCCTCATATTACCAGAAAGGGGTCCCAATCCAGACCTCAAGAGAGGGTTCTCAGATCTTGCCTAAGAAAGAATTCAGGGCGAGTCCATAGAGTAAAGTGAAAGCAAGTTTATTAAGAAAGTAAAGGAATAAAGAATGGCTACTCTAGAGACAGAGCAGCCCCGAGGGCTGCTGGTTGCCCGTTTTTATGGTTATTTCTTGATTATATGCTAAATAAAGGGTGGATTATTCATGCCTTCCCTTTTTAGACCATATAGGGTAACTTCCTGACGTTGCCATGGCATTTGTAAACTGACATGGCGCTGGAGGTAGCGCAGCAGTGAAGACGACCAGATGTCACTCTCATCACCATCTTGGTTTTGGTTGGCTTCTTTACTGTAACCTGTTTTATCAGCAAGGTCTTTAAGACTTGTATTTTGTGCCAACCTCCTATCTCATCCCGTGACTTAGAATGCCTTAACTGTCTGGGAATGCACCCTGGTAGGTCTCAGACTCATTTTACTCAGCCGCTATTCAAGATGGAGTTGCTCTGGTTCAAACGCCCCTGACACTCGCAACAGTGTTATGAGGTAGGTACTTTTAATATCCCCACTTTACAGATGAAGAAGAAAGCACAGAGATGTTAGGCAGTATGCTAAGGACGTGTAACCACCCAGCGGGTTCATCTTGCCTGCTGCCCAGATAGAGCTGATTTATCAAACAGGGGAATTGCTATAGAGAAACAATTTAATTCATGCAGCGCTGGCTGAATGGGAGTCCCGAGTTTTATTATTACTCAAACCAGCCTACCTGAAAATTCAGAGGGTAGGGTTTTTCAACTTTGGCAGGCAAGGGAAAGGGCACTGCTGATTGGCTGGGGATGCAATTAGAGGGGTGTGGAAAATGTGTACTGAGTCTGCTACTGGGTGGGGCTGGTTGGCTGGTCCAGGTCAGAAGTGCAAAAATCTCAAAAAGCCAGTCTTAGGTTCTACAACAGTGATGTTATCTGCAGGAGTAATTGGGAAAGTTGCTATCTTGCGACCTCTGGAATAATGGCTGGTCATCGTTTATGTCTACACCTCAGCTGATCTCGGATTCCTCTCATCCTCCTAACCTGGTGGGCTTTACAGAGGTAGTTTAGTTTTGGGGAAGGGCTATTGCTATTAAACTATAAACTAAATTTCTCCCAAAGTTCGCTTGACCCAAGCCCAGGAATTGCCTAAGGGCAGTTTGGAGGCTGAAGGCAAGATAGGGGTTGGTTAGATCAGATCTCTTTCACTGTCATAATTTTCTCACTGTTATCATTTTTGCAAAGGCAGTTTCAAACACACAGCTAGTAAATGGTGGTGCTCAAAGACAACTCCAGAACCTGGGCTCCCTCCTAACTGCTAGGATCAACTGCCTCTCAGGTGCTCTGTTTCCAGGTATCACATTTGTTATCAGGTGCTCTGTTTCCAGGTATCACATTTGTTAAGAGGCGTAGAGAGAAGGAGAGATGGGTGAGCAGTATTACAACCCAACCTTCAGTAGGGCAGAGGTGGTCACCCAGGGGCCATCAGAAGATAGAGGGGTGTTCTTGCCCCAGAGGTTGGGCCAGTGAGCTGAGTCTTGAATGACAGGAAGTAGGAGGGGATGAGGGTGAGGGAGGAGTCCGGGCAGCAGAAATCACAGAAGAATACCTTTGGGAATACCACAGTAGTGTAACAGATCCAAATTTCAGTGCCTACACTCAGGTAGCAAGACGTACCATTTCCTCTTTTCTTTGAGACCTTAATGTCTATTAGGATCCCCCATTCCTTTGGGTGTCAGAAATAGTTTAATTCAGAGGCAGGGTCCACCTTTGCCCTCAAACCATGTCTTCAACTGGGGGCTCCATGGAGCCATGGTACAAATCTATCCTTACTCATCATCGAGCCACAATGTTCCTACTGAGGCTGCCCACACGGGGTCCTTGACCAAGAAGTCTGTGGTTTTTCCCGTCAGAATACCTACTTGCCTTAGTGAACTCTAGCCCTCCCGTCCCTCTCTAGCAAGAGTCCTCGCTCTCTCTCCCTTCACTGACATGCTTCTCCAAAGATTCTCATCACCACGTCTCCATGTCTTCACCTCTCAGCCTTCATTCACTACTCAATGCATGGTCAGAAGGATTCTGTTCCCACAACCCATCCACATCGTTCTGCTAAGATCACCTATGGGCACCATGTTGCTAAATCCAGCAGAAGCTCTTCTCTTCGTCTTGGCTGACTTCTCACTCACATTCCATGATAGCACAGTCTCCTGCATTCCCTGCTACTACTTTAACCACACCTGAGCATAACCTTGATTTTTCTCGTATTGTCTTGATTTTACCTCCAGCCTCCCCCAGCACCAAATGTTTAATCCATCCACACGTTCTATCAATTCTATTGTCAACAAATATAGGTCAAGTCCATGGACTTCTCTTCGGTGCCATTGTTAATACCCTGACATAAGCTCCTCTTCTCTCACCTGGATTCATGAAACAGCCTCTTTACTTGGTCTCTCCGCTTCTACGAAATGCAGTCCCCACAAAGCAGTCACAGTGATCTTCACACACACACACACACACACATCTGATTATGGCCAGGTGCGGTGGGGTATGCCTGTAATCCCAGCACTTTGGGAGGCCAAGGCAGGTGGATAACTTGAGCCCAGGAGTTCAAGACCAGGCTGGGCAACATGGTGAAACCCTATCTCCACAAAAAAACACAAAAATGAGCCAGGCATGGTGGCACGCACCTGTAGTCCCAGCTACTCGGAAGGCTGAGGAGGGAGGATTGCTTGAGCCCAGGAGGTCAAGGCTGCAGTGAGCCATGATTGCACCACTGCACTCCAGCCTGAGTGACAGAGCAAGACTCTGTCTTTAAAAAAAAAAAAGAAAGAAAGAAGGAAAAAAAAGAGTCAGTATAATGTTTCATCACACTTGAATACTTTACTGTACAGTTCCTACAAAAAAGGTTATTCTCATATAAAACCACAGGACAAATATCAAAGACAGAAAATTAACACTGATATATTATTCCCATTAAATCCTTAGACCTCATTCAAGCTTTGTCCAATAATATCCCTTGTAACAAATAACTTCAGAATTACCTGTTGTACCAGGTTGTCATGTCTCTTTAGCCTCTTGCAACTTGGATTGGTTCCTTAGTCTTCCTTTGACATCCATGAAGATTACAGGCAAAGCCAAGGAGGGAGGATCCCTTGAGCCCAGGAATTCAAAATCGGCCTGGGCAACATAGCAAGACCTCGTCTCTACCAGTAATAACAAAAAATTAGGTTGGGTACGGTGGCTCACGCCTATAATCCCAACACTTTGGGAGGCCGAGGTGGGTGGATCACCTGAGGTCAGGAGTTCGGGACCAGCCTGGCCAACATGGTGAAACCCAGTCTCTACTAAAACTACAAAAAATTAGCTGGGCATGTTGGCGCACGCCCGTAATCCCAGCTACTCGGGAGGCTGAGGCAGGAAGATCTCTTTAACCCGGGAGGCGGAGGTTGCAGTGAGCTGAGATTGTGCCATTGCACTCCAGCCTGGGTGACAGAGCAAGACTCTGTCTCAAAAAAAAAAAAAAAATTAGCTGGGTGTGGTGGCATGCACCTTCGGTCCCAGTTACTCAGGAGGCTGAGATGGGAGAATCACTGGAGCCCAGGCAGTTGAGGCTGCAGTGAGCTGAGATTGCACCCCTGCACTCCAGCCTAGACAACAGAGCAAGACCCCATCTCAAAAAAAAAAAAAAAGATTACAGGCAAGTTAAACTGTAGGCTGTCCATCAATTTGGGTTTGGCTTTTTAGACTCAGGTAATGCATCCTTGGCATACAGTTATTTCATTGCATCTTATTAAGTAATACATAATTTCAGTTTTCATTGCATCTTATTAAGTAATACATAATTTCAGTTTTCATTGCATCTTATTAAGTAATACATAATTTCGGTTTGCCCCTTTGCTGATGATGTTCAGTTTGGTCACTTGATTAAGGGATGGGGCGGGGGGAGGGCTTCTGGACTTCTGTACTGTAAGGAGACTTTTTCTCTTTATAATTATTGAGTATTTTCATAATTCATTCATTCATTTGTGAATGAATGAATAATTCATAAGTGAATAATTTCATTCATTCATTCACTTATTCATTTAACCAACGTGATCCATGGATTTCTATCTTTTTCAGTCCATTATTCTCATTAATCTAACGCTTCAATTGTCCCAGTTTGGGCCGATGGAAACCATTTCAAGACAGCTTCTGTGTCTTTTTATTTGTCTCCATCCTTCTTGGATCGCACACTTACCTTCTGGAATATGATGTTCTAGGTTCCTCAGGTTCATCTTGTACTCTCCTAGCCCAGTCATCCTTCTTTTTAAACAAGATTTTTTGAAGAGACAGGGGTCTGCTCTGTTGCCCAGGTTGAAGTGCAGTGGCACAATCACAGCTCACGGCAGCCTCGCACTCCTGGACTCAAGCGATCCTCCCACCTCAGCCTCCCGAGTAGCCAGGACTACAGGTGTGCACAACTACCTGGCTAATTTAAAAAAAAAAAATGTAGCTATGTTGCACAGGCTGCTCTTGAACTCCTGGCCTCAAGCAATCCTTTCCCCTTGGCCTCCCAAAATGTGGGGATTACAGGTGGAAGCCACCATGCCCATGCCCAGCCCCCAGCCATCCTTCTGCCACTCATATTTTGACACACCATACCAGGTGGCACTTCCACCCCCATATTCACTCTGTCCAGGATCTAACACCCCCACCCGCATACCAGGCCACCCACCATGGTAGAACTCCAACACCCCATGCTAGGCAGCGCTCCTAGGTGGATGCCTGCCTCACCTTGCTTGAATTTTTTTTTTTTTTTTTGAAGTAGATTCTCACTCTGTCACCCAGGCTGGAATGCAGTGGCACAATCTTGGCTCACTGCAACCTCTGCCTCCCAGGCTCAAGTGATTCTCCCACTTTGGCCTCCCGAGTAGCTAGGACTCCAGGTGCCCACCACCACTCCCAGCTAATTTTTGTATTTTTAGTAAAGACGGGGTTTCACCATGTTGGCCAGGCTGGTCATGAACTCCTGACCTCAAGTGATCCACCCGCCTCAGCCACCCAAAGTGCTGGGATTACAGGCGTGAGCCACAGAGCCCGACCTCTTGCTTGAATTCTGATACCCGCTGCATGGATGCTCTCACCTGGGAGATGTCTGATGCCTCACATAGGGCTGCCCTCTTATGCGGAGCACCTCTTTACCCCACTCATGATCAGACACCCCACACTGGGCTGTCATCCTACACAAATGCTTTCCACACTCCAATGCTCCGATGCTCCAAGCTGGGCCGGCCTTCAGCAGGGAGGCCTTCTTATCCGACTCAGGTTCCAATGCTCTGCATCAGCCACCAAACCTCACCCTGGCTATCTCTGACACCCCAGGCTAGGCCATCCTCACCCCTCCCATGTGGATACCCTCCTCACCTGCTTTGGGATGGTAGGGCTTCCCTGCTGCTCTGTATGGATGTCCACCTTGCTTGGTCCCACCTAATGACTTTTAAAAGGATTTGTTCGGGAAGAGAAAGAAACGGAAGAAGTGGGAAAGAGAAAGAAATAAGCAAGGCTTTTATTTTAGAATCAAGGGGTGCACGTGCAGTTTTGTTACAAGTCTTCCATGATGCTACAGTTTGAGGTATGAATGGTCCCGTCATCCATGTAGTAAGCAGGGTACCCAATAGGTAGTTTCTCAGCCCATGCCTCACCACCTCTCTCCCCTCTCTATTAGTTTGCATTGTCTATTTTTCCCATCTTTATGTCCATGTGTACCAAATGCTTAGCTCCCACTTATAAGTGAGAACAGGCAGTATTTGGTTTTCTCTTTCTTTGTCAGTTGGCTTAGGATAATGTCCTCCAGCTGCCTCCATGTTGCTGCAAAGGGCATGATATCATCATTTTTTTTTATGCTGCATGGTATTCCATGGTGTATATGTACCACATTTTCTTTTTTGTTTGTTTGTTTTTTGTTTTTTGTTTTTTGTTTTGAGACGGAGTCTCCCTCTGTCGTGCAGGCTGGAGTACGGTGGCATGATCCCAGCTCACTGCAAGCTCCGCCTCCCAGGTTCACGCCATTCTCCCACTTCAGCCTCCCAAGTAGCTGGGACTACAGGCGCCCACCGCTAAGCCCGGCTAATTTTTTTTTTTTTTTTTTTTTTTGTATTTTTAGTAGAGACAGGGTTTCACCGTGTTAGCCAGGATGGTCTCGATCTCCTGACCTCGTGATCCACCCGACTCGGCCTCCCAAAGTGCTGGGATTACAGGCGTGAGCCACCACATTTTCTTTATCCAGCCCACCACTGATGGGCACCTGGAAAAGCCCATTCTCTTGTAAACCCATCCTAATCAGACTTTTGTCCCATCCTTCCACAGAAACTGCTCCCAACAAGTTAACCATGACCTCCACAATGGTTGATTCTCACAGCTCACTCAACAGAGCTCTTCCTCCTTCTGGGTATGCCTGGTTCACTTGGGTTTGAGGATACACATTCTCCTGGTTTCCTTCCTGCCTCGTGGAAATGCTGAAGTAGACAAGCCACCTGCCCATGAACCTAAGACACTAAAATCCTGAAGTGTGTGGACTGCATTCCTGAATTAAAGGCTACCAAAAATGTCACTGTCATGACATACCCACCCCAGATATATACAAAGCAGTTAGACGGGAACAAAATTAAGGGGATAATTATTCATTACAAAACTACTACCTTCACCAGAGGCCAAGGTTAAAATAATAATCTAAACACTAATCTTGTTCTTAGTTTTAATTAATTTTCTTTAAGATGCTCATCACCATTTAGAAACCTGCACAAATGAATGCTAATTCATTTCACTGAAGTGAAAGAGAAAGGGGCTTTTTTGTTTTAAATGCCTTTCTGATTTTTTTTAAATTAACACTCCTAACCTATTTCATGTTTAAAATCTTCTCTGCCGAGGCTCAAGTTAGGTTTCCCAATGGAAGAAGAATACAGCTCCTGGGAATTAGGGCAAAATGGCTTGTTAAATGAACGAAGACAGAGGCTGAAATACAAATATTTTGTGAAGTGTTCATATTTTATCAGCCAAAGTGAGCTATAGCAAATCATCGCATGTCTAAAAAATGTAGAGAATACTGGGAGCTGCTCGTTTTACATCGAGTCGACCTTCTGTTGCTTTAATGACCTGATCTGAAATAACCTGGCAGGCTCAGCATCACCCCCGGGGTCCGTGTCAGCAAAGGGACCCACTGTGTCCATCACTGACATGACGCACGCGCCTGGCTGCCACTCACCAGCAGGGGGCACTGCGCCGGGGCCTTTCTGTAGGCAAAACCACTCAAAAGCTAAGGATTGAGAAACATGTATTCCGGGAGACAGAAAAATGTGCGTCAGTGTCACCATCTCAGACAAACTCATTGCCACACAATCGACAGGACATCTTCATGTGTGTCTTCATAACAATATCCACTGTAGGGTGTTCTGAGGCCCAGAGCCTATCCCAGAATTACAAATAAAATAGCATCGTAGTGAAGCCAAAAATACCAAGTCTATCTGAAACCCTTTCAGTGAGCATGATTTTTATTTTATTTTATATTTTGAGATAGGGTCTCTCTCGGTCACTCAGCCGGGAGTGCAGTGGCACAATGATAGCTCACTGCAGACTTGAATTCCCAGGACTCAAGTGGTCCTCCCACCTCAGCCTCCTCAGTAGCTAGGACTATGGCATGCACCACCATGCTCAGCTGAATTTTTTTTATTTTTTGTAGAGACAGGTTCTCACTTTGTTGCCTATGCTGGTCTGGAACTCCTGGCCTCAAGCAATCCTCCCACCTCGGCCTCCCAAAGTGCTGGGATTACAGGCATGAGTCACTGCTCCTGATCAACATCTACATTTTATATTTGGGGAAAGTCGGGCCCATAAATTATGTATTTTGTGATATATGAGAGACAAAATAAGATTTTTAATTGCATTTAATATTTAAAAGACTGTAATGGCTGACCCATAAAACAGGATTTTATCAATGATTTCCTCTCTAGTGAATCATTCCTATCAGCACAAACTTTTCCCACGTTAAAAAAAAAAATAAGTTTTGGCTAGGTGCAGTGGCTCATGCCTGTAATCCCAGCAGTTTGGGAGGCCAAGGTAGGAGGATCACCTGAGGCCAAGACATGAAGACTTATCTGAGCAACATAATGAGACTGCTGTCTCTACCAAAAAAAAAAATTAAAAATTAGCTGGACATGGTGGCGTGCACCTGTAGTCCCAGCTACTCGGGAGGCTAAAGGGGGAGGACCACTTGAGCCCAGGAGTTTGAGGCTGCAATGAGCTGTGATTGCACCACATCACTCCACTCCACTCCCTGTCTCCAAAAAAAAAAAAAAAAGTTTTGGCCTTTCTTTCCCTTCTCATTACTGCCCCCATTTCTCTCTTTCCCTTTATAGGGAAGTTGTGTGGTAAACACACTCTAAGATGAGTATTCACATCCTTGAATAAACTCCTCCCCTTGAAGGAGGACATAGTTTGCTTGAGTGTGAGCAAAGCTGTGACTTGCTTCTAACCAACTGTATACAGCAAAATCAATAGGATGTCACTCCCAAGATTACTTTACATACTATTAAGACTCCATCTTGCTATCAAACTCACTCTAACACTCTCTCTCAAGATAGTTCTGAAGAAATAAGCAGCCAGGATAGGAGGCCAATCTATCAAGAAGCTAAAGACAATCTCTAAGAGCTGAAAGCCACCAAGAAGCCAGGACCCTAAGTCCCACAACCACGAGGAAATGAGTTCTATCACCAACCTGAGTGAGCTTGAAAGCACCTTCTTCCCCAGCTGAGCCTCCAGATTAGAACACAGTCAAGCCAATCCCTTGATGGCAGCCCTGTGAGACCCTAAGGAATGAACCCAGTTAATCTGTGCCCAGACTCTTGTGAAATAACAAATGCATGTTTTCTTTTAAGTTGCTAAGTTTGTGGTAATTTTTTATGCAGCTGTGTTCAAGAATTTCCCAACACCACTCTCAGCTTCAATGATCACTAGAAGGACTCGCAGAATTCAGCAGAGCCATTACACTCACAGTTACAGTTTATCACAGTGAGCAGATACAGATTAAAATCATCAATGAAAAAAGATGCATAGGGAAGAGTCAGGAGAGACCAGGCATCAGTTTCCAGTTGTTCTCTCACCATGGAGTCATGTAGACAGCACTTAATGCTCCCAGCAATGATGAATGACAGCTCCCACAGAGTATTACCAAACAGGGAAACTCACTGAAGCCTTTCTGTCCAGGGCTTTTATTGAAGGTTGGTTACCTAGGCACGGCTGACTGCCTGCATGGCTGACTCTAGTCTCCAGCACCTCCAGAGATTGAGATCATACTGGGTAGTACAAGGCCCCCGCCATCAATCACATTGTTAACATGAACTATCTTACATGGCCCAAGGCCGCAGGTAAACAAAGACACTCTTAACAGACAGGAGATTCCAGGAGATTAGAGGTTGTCTCCCAGTAGCCAGGCAAGGACCAAACCTTTCTTTGGAATGTGGAAGAATCAGACTACCTAAACCTGCTGAATCCTTTATAGCACAGCAGAAATAGATAACTAATAAAGATATTGGTATCGAGAAGTAGGGTGCTGCTGTGGAAGTGGCTTTGGAATAAGGTAGTGGGTGGAGGCTGGAAGAATTGTGATGAGCATCATAGAAAAAGTATAAATTGCTTTAAACAAGCCATTAATAGAAATCTGGACTTGGAGAATGCTACCGGTGATGGCTCAGAAGGAAGTGAGGACCATGTTACTAGAAAATGAAGGAAGGAAAGGCTGGGTGCAGTGGCTCATGACTGTAATCCCAGTACTTTGGGAGGCCAAGGCGAGTGGATCACTTGAGGTCAGAAGTTCGAGACCAGCCTGGGCAAAATGATGAAACCCCATCTCTACCAAAAAAAAAAAAAAAAAAAAAGAAGAAGAAGAAAGAAAAAAAATACAAAAATTAGCTAGGCATGGTGGCGGGCATCTGTAATCCCAGCTACTCAGGAGGCTGAGCCAAAAGAATCATATGAACCAGGGAGGTGGAGGTTGCAGTCAGCCAAGATCATGCCACTGCACTCCAGCCTGAGTGATAGAGTGAGACTCTGTCAGGAAAGAAAAAGAGAGAAGAAAGAAAGGAGGAGAAAGAAAAAGAAAGAAGAGAGGGAGAGAGGGAAGGAGGGAAGAAGGGAGGAAGGAAAGAAGGAAGGAAGGAAGAAAGAAAAAGGAAAGGAAGGGAAGGAAGGGAAGGAAAGAAGGAAGGAAGAGAGAGAGAGAGGAAGAAAGGAACAGGGACAGTAAATAAGGTAGAAATCAGGAGACATTCATGGGACTGGGGCCAATCAGACATCAACATGGTGGATTAGCATCCAAGATGGAGTAATGTTTGTCTCCACAGGAAGAGACGTGAATCACTGGGGATTAGACTGTGGTAGACAGACTGTAAGATCATCCTTTATAATCCTCAAATTCTAGTATTAATGCACTTTTAGAATCCCCTTCCCTTGAGTATGGGCAGGATCCGTAACTTGCCTTAACCAATAGAACAGGACAAAGGTGATGTGACATCATTCCCAGTAGCATGTTGCATTATACTATGGTACCATGTTACGTTAAATAAGATTCCATCTTGCTAGCAGACTCACCCTTGGAACTCTCTCCCTTGCTAGCCATGAGGAAACAGATGACTATGTTAGAGAATCGTTAAGTTTCAAGAAACTGCAGGTGTCTTCTACTGGCTGAGGATGCCTCACACTGTCCAGATGTTTAGTCAAACTTTGTTCTGGTTGTTTCTATGAAGGTGTTTTGTGTGAGATTGACGTTTAAATCAGTGGACTTCGAGCAAAGCAGATTGCCCTCCATAATGTGAGTGGGCCTCATCCAATCAGTAGAAGGCCTAAATAGAACAAAAATACTGACCTCCCCCAAGCAAGAAGGAATTCTGCAGCAGATGCCTTGACTTGAATTGCAGTGTTAGCTCCCTCTAGGGCAGGGGTGTCCAATCTTTTGGTTTCCCTGGGACACATTGGAAGAACAATTGTCTTGGGCCACATATAAAATACACGGATGCTAATGACAACTGGTGAGACAAAAATAAAAATCACAAAAAAACTCATAATGTTTTAAGAAAGTTTATGAATTTGTGTTGGGCCTCATTCGAAGCCATCCTGGGTCACATGCCCCATGGGCTGTGGATTGGACAAGCTTGCTCTAGGGTCACTGTCCTGATGATCTTTGGATCTGAACTACAGCACTAACTCTTCTCTGGGTCTCCATGCTACTGGCCAACCCTGCAATTTTTGGACTTGTCAGCCTCTGTAATCATGTGAGCTAATTCCTTAAAATAAATTTCTCTCTCTCTCTCTTTCTATATACATATATATATACACACACACATATACAAATATATACATATACATACACACACATGTACACACACACATATATATACACATACACACACACGCGCATCCTATTGATTCTGTTTCTCTGGAGAACCTGAGTAGTAGAGTAAGGGAACAATGAATTGAATGATTGTGAATTTCCCATCAGGTACCATAGAGGCCAGAGGGCAGTGGAAAAACATTTCTAAACTGCTGAAAAAGGCCGGGGATAGTGGCTCACGCCTGTAATCCCAGCACTTTGGGAGGCCGAGGTGGGCGGATCACTTGAGGCCAGTAGTTTGAGACTGGCCTGGGCAACATGGCAAAACCCCATCTCTACTAAAAATACATAAATTAGCCGGGCATGGTGGTGCATGCCTGTAATCCCAGCTACTCAGGAGGCTGAGGCACGAGAATTGCTTGAACTCAGGAGGTAGAGGTTGCAGTGAGCTGAGATCGTGCCATTGCACTCCAGCCTGGGCAACAGAGTGAGACTCTTGTCTCAAAAAAAAAGTCCTGAAAGAAAAGAACTGTTAACATAGAATTTCATATCCAAATAAAATGCCCTTCACTAATGAAGGTACAATAAAAACATTCTCGGCCGGGCGCGGTGACTCAACGCCTGTAATCCCAGCACTTTGGGAGGCCGAGGCGGGTGGATCACGAGGTCAGGAGATCGAGACCATCCTGGCTAACACGGTGAAACCCCGTCTCTACTAAAAATACAAAAAATTAGCCGGGCGCAGTGGCGGGCGCCTGTAGTCCCAGCTACTCGGAAGGCTGAGGCAGGAGAATGGTGTGAACCCGGGAGGCGGAGCTTGCAGTGAGCCGAGATCGCGCCACTGCACTCCAGCCTGGGCGACAGAGCGAGACTCCGTCTCAAAAAAAAAAAAAAAAAAAAAAAAAAAAACATTCTCAGATGAAGGAAAATGAAGAGAATTTGTCACCAGCAAACCTGTTGCAAAGAAATGCTGAAATAAATTCTGGCAGAAGGGAAATCAAACCAGTGCGTAACTTGGAGCTTGAGGAATGAGGAAGAGCAACATAAATGGAAAATATCTGGATAAATATAGTAGGTTATTTTTCTCCCTTTAAGTTTCAAAAAAATATGTGTGGTGGCTAGAAGCAAAAATTATAACATCATCTGGTGGGGTTTTAAAATTGTATGTAGATACAATGCACACGGCAACTACAACATAAATGAGGGCAAGGGGTCCTATCTGGGAATAAGGTTTCTCTGTCCTCCACACTGAATTGGTAGAAGGTGTTATCAGTGAAAACGGCAGAGTGAGAACATTCAAAGAGCCTCTCCTCTATAGAAGCAGTGAGAACATGGGTGAAATTTTTTTTTTTAGACGGAGTCTCGGTCTGTCGCCCAGGCTGGAGTGCAGTGGCGCGATCTCGGCTCTCTGCAAGCTCCGCCTCCCGGGTTCACGCCATTCTCCAGCCTCAGCCTCACGAGTAGCTGGGACTACAGGCGCCCGCCACCCCGCCCGGCTAATTTTTTTGTATTTTTAGTAGAGATGGGGTTTCACCGTGGTCTCGATCTCCTGACCTCGTGATCCGCCCGCCTCGGCCTCCCAAAGTGCTGTGATCACAGGCATGAGCCACCGCGCCCGGCCCATGGGTGAAATTTTTTAGAATCTACTTTTTCAGGACTGTGGAGACTTGCCGAATATTTATTTTAGAAAAATGGCTGAATCTCAGAGAGAACAGTGAGTTTTGTGGTGATTTAATTTGCCCTATTCTCATCCCCCTGCCCTCACTCCACGGTAACCTTGAAAACCAGCAGATTGCTATCATGGTGAAAACCAGCACACTGGCAGTCACTGGAGGGGGCAAATGGAATTGGAGCTCCTTCAAAGTCCCCTTCTCAGAGAATTTTCGTTATTTGACCTATCTCTGGCTCCTTAAAAGACTCCAGTCATAGGCTATCTTTATTTGACTTGACTCAGATCCCAGGACAAATAGTCCTCTTGCTATGTCGCCAGGCTGGTCTCGAACTCCCAGGCTCAAGTGATTCTCCTGCCTCAGCTTCCCAAAGTGCTGGAATTACAGGCATGAGCCACCATGCCTGGCCAGAATTTGCATCTTGAACTGGTTTAGATAGGGATCAAATGCCTTTGCTATCTATTGAGATGATCAAATTGTTTTGCTCCTTTAGTGTGTCTATATGATGAAGTACACTGATTGGTTTTCAAATGGTAAACTAACTTCGTGTTCCTGGCGTAAATTCTACTTGATCAGATGCATTGGACTAAAGGCTGTTTTTTCCCTCGTGCTTCTTGTACTCCATTAAGCCTCATTTCTTCTATTTCTGATTCACTTTTTCCACCCACATAATTGGGACACGTCAAAATTAAGTGAGTTACGCAAAGTACAGTAAACATGATAAAGTATTTTGGGGATTAAACTTATGCTTTTACAAAAAGAAATAATTTAGGTAAATAATACAAGGATTATATGTTATCATACTTTACAAGATACTGATGATTTCTTAAAGATATTTGAGAACTACACCCTTTGCTGCCACAGCCAAATAAGTGGCACTTGACAAGTAAACTGAGATATTTGAAGCCGACTGTGACTACAGCACCCCACAAAATACAAAACTATGACCCACATTCACTCTAAAGCTATTTCTGGGCCAGACGTGGTGGCTCACCCCTATAATCCCAGCACTCTGGGAGGCCAAGGTGGGTGGATCATTTGAGGTCAGAAGTTCAAGACCAGCCTGGCCAACATGGTGAAACCCGTCTCCACTAAAAATACAAAAATTAGCCAGGCATGGTGGCGTGCGCCTGTAATCTCAGCTATTTGGGAGGCTGAGGGAGGAGAATAGCTTGAATCCAGGAGGCAGAGGTTGCAGTGAGCTGAGATCATGCCACTGCACTCCAGCCTGGGTGACTCCAGGAAGGAAGGAAAGAAGGAAGGGAGGGAGGGAGGGAGGGAGGGAAGGAGGGAAGGAGGGAAAGAAAGAAATAAAGCAACAAAGCAAGAAAAGAAAAGAAAAGAAAGAAAGAAAGAGGATGGAAGGAAGGAGACGGAGGGAGGAGAAGGGAAGGGAGGGGAAGAAGGGAGGGGAAGGGAAAGGGGAAAGAAAGGGAAGGGAAGGGGAAGGGGAAGAGAGGAAGGAGCTACTTCTGAATTCCAGCCCAGAACAAAATCTGTGTACCAGGTGATTCTAGATCATGATGCTACTAAAAGTATCACTGTTAATTAATAAAACAAAACTAAAATAAAATAAAGTTATAAATGTGTAAGGGGGAAAAGGGTGGAAACATGAAGAAAGAAGCAGGTTGCTTGTTTTAAATATGAATATGCAGCACCAAATCAGGATTTTTAGTAGTAAAACACTGCAACATGATCACCCCGAAACAAAACACACATGAAAATTAATGTGCCTTTTTATCAGCTTCTGAAAGTCCTATTTGCTTACCATTTTCCTCATAAGAAAGCTGAGAACTCACTGCTCACTGATGTGACTTTCTGCTCTGCGCACACCTAAGGCATGAACAAGAGCCAAGAATCTATTCCTTTCGAATAAGAGGAGTCTCGTTCCTATAGAACATGGGTCTTGAAAGGGCTCTTTGAAGCCCTAACCAAAAAGTACACAAAGATGGAAAGAGTCTAGGCTGGGGAATAGGCAAAAACAAGAAACAAGTAAAATGAAAGTGATGACGGCACAGTTTTGTAATCTCCCCCAATCCCCTCATAAAACAGGGAGATCAATTAGGATAGCAAAAGACAAAACCCACAGAGAATGCCATCAACCAAAGTGGGTCACACACTGTTCAAAAGGAGACATACTTGCAGTCAACAAGCATATGAAAAGAAGCTCAACATCACTGATCACTAGAGAAATGCAAATCAAAATCACAATGAGATACCATCACCCACCAGTCAGAATGGCTGTTACCAAAAGTTCAAAAAATAACAGGTGCTGGTGAGGTTGTAGCGAAAAGGGAACACTTATATGCTGTTGGTGGGAGTGTAAATTAGTTCAACCATTGTGGAAAGCAGTGGGACAATTCCTCAAAGACGTAAAAACAGAACTACCATTCGACCCAGCAATCCCATTGCTGGGTATACACCCAAATGAATATAAATCATTCCACCTTAAAGACACATGCATGTGTACATTCACTGAAGCACTAGTTACAATAGCACAGGCATGGAATCAATGTAGGTGACCATCAACAACAGACTGGATAAAGAAAATGTGGTACATATACACCATGAAATACTATGCAGCCATCAAAAAGAACGAGGGCCAGGTGTGGTGGCTCATGCCTGTAATCCCAGCATTTTGGGAGTCCAAGGTGGGCAGATTACTTCAGGTCAGGAATTTGAGACTAGCCTGCCCAACATGGCAAAACCCCATCTTTACTGAAAATACAAAAATTAGCTGAACGTGGTGGCACATGCCTGTAGTCCCAGCTACTTGGGAGGCTGAGGCAGGAGACTGGCTTGAAACCAGGAGGTGGAGGTTGCAGTGAGCCAATATCGCACCACTGCACTCCAGCCTGGGTGACAGAGTGAGATCCTGACTCAAAAAACAACAACAAAAATGAGATCAGGTCCTTTGTGGGAAAATGGCTGGAGCTGGAGGCCATTAGCTTTGGCAAACTAATGCAGGAACAGAAAATCAAATAATGCATGTTCTCACTAATAAGTGGAATGAGAACACATGGACAGATAGAGGGGAACAACACACACTGGAGGGCCTGCTTGAGGGTGGAGGGTGGAAGGAGGGAGAGGATCAGAAAAAATAACTATTGGGTGCTAGTATCTGGGTCACAAAATAATCTGTACAACAAACCCCCATGACACAAGTTTACCTATATAACACACCTGCACTTGTACCCCTGAACTTAAAAGTTTTAAAAAACACACATATATAAAAATATAATCACACACACACACACACACACACGCACAAACCACAGACAGCAGTCAGACCCACAGGGAATGACATCAGGCCAGGGGCAGAGGGAAATGAGGGTCTTAAGTGCTGGGGAGCTAAGACTGCCAACAGGTGGTCAGCCCCACAGGAGGGGCTCCCACCCAGACGCAGATCTAGGCACAGCAGGCAAAACTGGGCAGGGCTTTGCTGCAAAAAGGCAGTTGACCATCAAGATACTCAGGAAGCAGGTGCAGTGGCCCACACCTGTAATCCCAGCACTTTGGGAAGCTGCGGTAGGAAGATTGCTTGAGGCCAGGTGTTTGAGACCAGCCTGGGCAACATAGTGAAACACCCATCTGCAAAAAAATTTCAAAAAATCAGCTTATTCTGGCCTGTAGTCCCAGCTACTCAGAAGGCTGAGGCAGGAGGATCACTTGAGCCCAGGAATTCGAGGTTTCAGCGAGCTTGATGGCACCACTGCACTCCAGCCTGGGCAACAGAGTGAGACCCTGTCTCAAAAAAAAAAAAAAAGACTCTCAGAAGCACCCAGTGGGCTCCCTCCTCTTCTGGAGTTGGAGAGCCCACATTGAGGAGAAATCGTTGCAAGGAGACCCCAACTTGATCAGGGCTGGGCACCTGGGCATAAAAAAATAATTTAGATGCTAGTCAGAGAGGGGACCAGAGAAAGCAAATAGCAGAAAGCACTGAAGAGATGACTGCACATATTTTCTAAGACTTTCTGATAAAATGAGAAAAGCGAGAAAGACACTCTGGCCCATCCTCAATATAGAAATTTCCTTCTAAAAATACAGCTTCAACAACAGAAAAAGATTATGGTCAATCCTCACTCAAAAATAGAAAAAAGAAAGAAAAATAATCCAAATAACATATATTTAGAGGATAATATTCACCAGAAAAAATAAAACTACAGGGTATATGAAAACATTAAGCTAATATTTCAAAATGAATTACAGAAAATTAAGAAAATAGGAGAAGCTATGAAAGAAAGGCATAAACACAAACTAGAAAACTCAGAAATGAGATGGCCAGACAATAGGCAGATGTGAGAACAGTTTACAGAGCTCAGAAACAATTGGCAGAAACAAGAAAAAAAGGAAGAAAATAAAACAGAAATGAAGAAAAGGATAGAAAGCATTAAAATAAAAATGATAAAAGTAAAAAATAAGAAGCCAGGCATAGGGGCTCCCACCCATAGTCCCAGCACTTCGGGAGGCCGAGACAGGAGGATTGCTTGAGCCCAGGAGTTCCAGAACAGCCTGAGACACGTAGCAATACCCCGTCTCTACAAAACTTAAACAAAATTAGCCAGTTGTGGTGGCTCATGCCTGCGGTCTCAGCTACTCGGGAGGCTGAGGCAGGAGAATCACTTGAGCCAGGGAATTCAAGGCTGCAGTGAGCCGTGTTCACACCACTGCATTCCAGCCTGGGTCCCAGAGAAAGATCCTGTCTCAAGAGAAAAAAAAAAAATGTAAACAAAAGAGAGCCAATGTATGTACAGAAAAAATTAGAGCCTTCATCTTTGCCAATCAACATCCTGGCACACTGGTTTGTTGTTTCCAACTTTTTATTCCCAACAGCCATTCTGAATGGTTTTTTGGTTTTTGGTTTTTGGTTTTTGTTTGTTTGTTGGAGAGTCTTGCTCTGTCACCCAGGCTGGAGTGCAATGGCATGATCTCAGCTCACTGCAACCTCCGCCTCCTGGGTTCAAGTGATTCTCCTACCTCAGCCTCCCGAGTACCTGGGATTACAGGTGTGTGCCACCATGCCTGGTTAATTTTTATATTTTTGGTAGAGACAGGGTTTTGCCATGCTGGCCAGGCTGCTCTCCAACTCCTGACCTCAGGTGATCCAACCACCTCGGCCTCCCAAAGTGCTGGGATTATAGGCGTGAGCCACCGCGCTGGCCCTGAATGGTTTTTGAATGATCTCACACAGAGTATATGATTTGGACACTAGTGCAGTGGAGTCTTACAATGAAACAGAGTATTGGGTTACCAAAGGAAAGAAGGCAGAAGATGGAATTTTAGGTAATCAGCATGAGAGAAAGACATATCTGCAACTAACCTGAGTACAGCTGAAATCATCCCTTTCCTATGGAGTGCCTTAGTCTATGTCTTAACTGCAAATTGTAGGAGATGATCATTTCAAGAAGGCAAAGGTTTGTCATCTGTGTTTTTAATCCCAAGATGGTGCCTACCATCAGTGATGACCTGCTGTGGTATCCTCATTCCAGTAATCACTCCCTCAGCAGTGCGATTGTGATGACCAAAAGGAAGCCTCTGCCGTTGTTTCTACCACCAGCTTTATCAAAACCAAGACATGGACCAGGGGCAGTGGCTCACACCTGTAATCCCAGCTACTCAGGAGGCTGAGGCACAAGAATCGCCTGAATCCAGGGGGTGGAGCTTGCAGTGAGCCGAGATTGTGCCACTGCACTCCAGTCTGGGTGACAGAGTCAGACTCTGTCTCAAAAAAGAAGAAAAAATAAGTCATGGTCTTCATAATCTACAGAGACTCCTCACTTGCATATGTTGCAGGGAACACTCCTTGCAGATCAGAAAAACTAGACTGACATAGCTCATTTTTGGAAACTGCCCTTGAGAATGTCATCGAGGCCAGGAGTGGTGGCTCACACCTGTAATTCCAGCACTTTGGGAGGCCGAGGAGGGTGGATCACCTGAGGTCAGGAGTTTGAGACCAGCCTGGCCAACATGTGAAACCCCATCTCTACTAAAAATACAAAATTTAGCAGGGCGTAGTGGCGCATACCTACAGTCCCAGCTACTCAGGAGGCTGAGGCAGGAGAATTGCTTGGACCCAGGAGGCAGAGGCTGCAGTGAGCTGAGATTGTGCACTCCAGCCTGGGTAACAGAGTGAGACTCCGCCTCAAAAAAAAAAAAGTCATTGAAGTGAATTTTAACTAGGCACGATGATTGTTTTCATGGTTACCCTTGGACTAAATTTTAGGAGCTGGAATGAGTGAGACGTGATTGAACGGAGAGGCCAGGATGGTGGCATTAAAAGGGGTTCATCTCAGTTCTTCGTAAGTAGGAAGTACATATAATTATAATTTTCACTTATCACAGGGTAAATTTAAAATTGATTCATTAAAAGATGATCTTTTTCAAGAATTCAAAGGACATAGAATTTTTTAACATGCAATTTTTTTAATTACTTGTCTTTTTTTCTTTCTAATTCTACCCCCAAGTCTATTTTTTTATAAGGCCATTGATACATAAATAGTTTCAGGGAGGATGATATATTATCTACAGACTTTCTATGTAGTGAACCTGCCTACATATAAATGTCAATTCATCCAACTACTTTGTTGGAATAATTTCTGTGGATTGAACCTGCTAGGGCAAAGTAAATGCAAAATCTCCATTTTGAGGCTGGGCGCAGTGGCTCATGCCTGCAATCCCAGCACTTTGGGAGTCTGAGGCGGGCAGATCACCTGAGGTCAGGAGTTCAAGACCAGCCTGGCCAACATGATGAAACCCCCATCTCTACTAAAAATACAAAAATTATCCTGGCATAGTGGCAGGTGCCTGTGGTCCGAGCTACTCGGGAGGCTGAGGCAGGAAAATCAATGGAACCCTGGAGGCGGAGGTTGCAGTGAGCCAATATCACACCACTGCACTACAGCCTGGGTGACAGAGGGAGACTCTGTCTCAAAAAAAAAAAAATTTCCTATAACATAACTCGAGTGAGAATTCTCCATTTCCTAAAACTGTACAAACATCAGATATCAGTATTTGTAATCACTGATAATGTAATATTACAAAGAAATTTATTTTTCTTCTATTAATGTTAAGCTACATCATCCTGGTGTAGATTTATTAGTCATTTGCATTATTTCATTTTCCTCTGTTCCTTTTATTTTCTCTTTCCTTATAATATTAGTCTCTTTGTTACTGATTTCTAAGAGTTCATTCATGTTTAATGATGTTAACATTTTGTCAAACATTGCAAGTGAGATACCTTGTTTTTTCCTGTTTATTTTACTGTGGTGCTTAATTTTTTGGTTGTACAGAAATTATGTATTGAAATATAATCAAGTGCGGTTTTAAAAAGAAAAAAAAAGGCAAGAAAAGGAACAGAAAAAATCTTTTTGTTTTTTTGAGACAGGATTTTGCTCTGTTGCTCAAACTGGAGTGCAGTGCAATCAAGGCTCATTGTAGCCTCAAACTCCTGGGCTCAAACAATCATCTCATCTCAGCCTCCCAGGTAGCTGGGACCCTAGGCACATACCATCATGCCCAGCTAATTTTTGTATTTTTCATAGAAATGGGATTTCACCATGTTACCCAGTCTGGTCTCGAATTCCTGGGCTCAAGTAATCTGTCCACCGTAGCCTCCCAAATTGCTGGGATTACAGGCATAAGCCACCACTCCTGGCCTGAAAAATACTTTAAAAAAAAAAAAACCGTAATTCAAAAATCTCCCCTGAAATTAAAAATAAGAAAAAAAAGACTTGAATCTTCATACTTACAGGGCACACCACATTCCTGGGAAAATCAGTTCAGCATGGCCAACTTTGAGACATATTTTAGTAAAATGATGGAACTTTAAAGAAAAAATCCTTTGGACATTCGGGCAAAAAGACAAAGTGACTTTTTAAGAAGAAGGAAATCCGCTTGGCATCAAACTTTTCAACAGCAACCCTCAAAGCCAGAAGACACAGGAGTAGCCTATTTAAGATCCTCAAGGAAAGAAAATGTCCACTGAAGATCTTATCCTGAATAACTCTCGTATAAATTCATGGACTAACTCTGGAGCACACAAGACGCCAGATAAGCTCTTCCTTCTTCCTCTTTCCCCATGCCTTCCTGAGAGAATTCAGTCCTAACTCAGCCATCAGGTATGGGAGAGCAAGGTAGTTGCCTGCACGGGGGGAGGGCAGGAGCAGCGGTGAGGGCCAAAAATGAGGTGGGATAGCCCAAGTAGGGTGAGGAAAACATTTGCAGAGGAGGCCAGCCTAGCAGAGGCTTAGCAGGAAGAGAAAGGCATCTACAAAAGGGGGCAACCTGGCATGGGTATGAGCAAAAAGGAGTGAAAAAAGTGTCCACACCCAGGGCAGCCTGACCCAGGAAGTCAGAGCCTGAATAGAAATAGAAAGACAGTCTGGTTGGGATGTGAAAACCCACGCAAAGGAAGGAAGCATCAGTGTGTGTGAAGGGAAGAGTAGGGAGTCAGAGGCCAACTAGGCTGAGAGTGTGCAGCAGACAACCTGGCCCAGGGAGTAGATGCCCAACTGGGGTGAGAAGGGCAGCCACAAAGGGTGCATCCTGGCATTGAGAGTGATATTCCACGCAGAGTGAGAGGGGCATCTATGCAAGGCATGAAGATGGCAGTAAAGATGGGAGATTTGTTACATACAGGGAAGTTGTGCAAGTAAGTAAATACATTAAAGATAATAGGGACTGGGTTTCTCACTGTCAGAGAAAAGGGATACAAACATGGAAAAGGAGGAAACTACAGTGAACTCTGTGGTATTGAACTGGAATTGGAGGTATCAGTGTGACTCATAGAGAGAAAAAAGAGTAGAGTATATTGGATTGGATTAGATTGAATTGGATTGACTAGATTGATAGATGGATAGATGGAGGGGAGATAATGGATGGATGGATAGATCAAGCAATCAATGGAATCAATGAATCAATCAATCGAGTGATGGATGGATAAATGGATGGGTGGATGGATAAGAAGAAGGAAGGAAGAAAGGAAAGAAGAAAGGGTAGATGGATGGGTGATGGATGGATGGATGGATGGGTGGTGGATGAATGGGTGGATGATGAATGAAAAGATGGATGGATGCATGGATGCATGGGTAAATGGGTAGATGAATAGATGGATGGATGATGAATGAAAGGATGGATGGATGGGTGGGTGGGTGGATGGATGGGTGGTGGATGAATGGGTGGATGATGAATGAAAGGATGGATGGATGGATGCATGGATGCATGGGTAGATGGGTAGATGAATAGATGGATGGATGATGAATGAAAGGATGGGTGGATGGACGGATGATGAAAGGTTGCATGGATGGATGGATGGGTAGATGGATGGATAGATGGGAGATGGAATGATGGATGGATGAATTGATGGATGGATGGATGATGGATGGATGAGTGGATGGGTGGGTAGATGGATAGATGGATGGATGATGGATGGATGGATAGAAGGATGGATGGGTGGATGGATGGGTAGATGGATGGATGATGGATGAAAGGATGGATGGATGGATGGGTAGGTATATGGATAAATGGGTGATGGATGGAAGGATGGATGGATGGAAGGATGGATAGATGATAAAAACGCAAATGTGTAAATGTGTGGTATATGACATACATATATATCCCTTAGCCTGTTTACAGAGTGTGCCTGGGAACAACTACCTGACAATATTGATGAGCACACCTAGAATCCTTAGATCTTAGTTTCTAAGTATCATTTCACATGAGAAGAAATCAGGGCTCCTTGACTGAGTCCAGGAAAATGATTCAGTCCAGGCCTAGGACAGGTGCAAGATATGCCTAGAATATCTTGTTGTTCAGAAAGTAAGGAAATTCTCAATGAATGATGGGAACATGTCAAAATGACACAAGAATGAGCTCAAAGAGGATCCCACTGGCCTAAATCTGAGACAGTTCGAATATCAAAATAAATAAATAATAATAATGGAGTATAATTGATCCAATAAAATAAAATCCTTAAGTCCGATATAAATACATGAATGAATAAATTGAGTTTGATCAGCAACAGGGTATTTACAAAGTTTTTGTATGTTTGTTTGTTTGTGTGTTTGTTTTTGAGACGAATTCTCACTCTGTCACCCAGGCTGGAGCACAGTGCCATGATCTCAGCTCACCGCAAACTCTGCCTCCCAGGTTCAAGTGATTCTCCTGCCTCAGCCTCCCGTGTAGCTGGGATTACAGGCATGTGCCACCATGCCCAACTAATTTTGTATTTTTAATAGAGATGGGGTTTCTCCATGTTGGTCTGGTCTCGAACTCTGACCTCAGGTGATCCACCCGCCTTGCCCTCCCAAAGTGCTGGGTGCGAGCCACCACGCCCAGCCCTTTACACAGTTTAAAGTACCTCCACATGGATGGATGGATGATGGAAGGATGCACGGATGGATGGATAGATAGGGGATGCTAATTAAGAGGCAAAGAGTAACTTTACAGCAGAAAAGTCTGGCAAATGCCACTTTATTAAGTGATCACAGTGAATAGGACAAATTAAAATTGTGTGACAGATACATGGAGAATGCAACATCCACCTTTGCAATATCCCTCCCCAAAATGCACAACCTGAGTCTAATCATAAGATGTCATCAGATGAACCCAATTTGAAGGACATTCTACAAATTAACTGGTCCATAATCTTCAAAAGTGTCAAAGTCATCCAAGTGAAGGAATCATCCTGTCCCTTTGGCTCCTCCGGTCTGGAGGAGGAGGAGTCAGTCTGGAGGAGGAATCTTCCAAACTGGAAGAGCTAAAGGGACATGACCACTAATGTCTCTTAGCAATGCATGATCCTGGCTGAATCCTTTTGCTATAACAGACATTATGAGAACAATAGGTGAACCTTGAGTTGAGGCTGAGGATTAAATGTTGCTATGGACTGAATGCTGATGTGCTCCCAAAATGCATATATTGAAGCCCCAACCCCTAATGTAATGGTATTATTAGGAGTTGGAGTCTTGGGAGGTGATTAGGTTTAGATGAGGTCATCAGGCTGGGCTCCTTATGATGGGACCAGTACCCATATAGAAGAGTATAGAAGACAGCAGGAGTTTTTGTGCCCTCTTCACACCCAACCCTTCCCACCAGAGCCGTGTGAGGATACAGCAAGACAACTATCTGCAAGCCAGGAAGACAGCCCTCACCAGGAACTGGATCACTTGGCACTTTGATCTTGTACTTTCTGCCTTCAGAACGGTGAGAAATAAATATCTGCTGTTTAAGCCATTCAGTCAATGGTATTTCATTATGGCAGCCTAATCTGACTAAGACGCATGTTAGTAATGGATCCCTGTAATCTTCCTAAGTTTTTCTAATAATAATGAGGTTATGTAGGTGATTGTCTTCGTAAGAAATACACACTAAAGTATTTGGGGTGACAAAGGATTCAGCAACTTATCCTCAAATGAGTTGGAGAGAAAAAATTTCTTTCCTATTTCTTTTCTTTTCCCTTTTTTTTTTTTTTTTTTTTTTTTTTGCGGGGGTGGTCGGGACAGAGTCTTGCTCTATCACCCAGGCTGGAGTGCAATGGCACAATCTTGGCTCACTGCAACCTCCGCCTCCCAGGTTCAAGTGATTCTCCTGCCTCAGCCTCCTGAATAGCTAGGACTACAGGCGCCCACCACCACGCCCGGCTAATTTTTGTATTTTTAGTAGAGATGGGGTTTCACCATGTTGGCCAGGCTGGTCTCGAACTCCTGACCTCAGGTGATCCACCCACCTCAGTCTCCCAAAGTGCTGGGATTATGCGCATGAGCCACCATGCCTGGTCGAAAAAATTTCTTTGGGTCCTCCAACTTTTCCACAGATTTTTTATTGAAGATTAAAAAGATAGATGTTAAAGTAAACAAAAAAGATTCAGGAACTATTGTTGTCATGAGCCTTTAATGAAGGCATCTACTGGAGAACAAACTTCAGAATACTAAGCAATGATTAGGCAGGTTCCAGTTTTGGCAAAGGGCTAATGGTAAATACTGAGTATATTTAGAACTAGGACAAAATGATGGGGTAAGGGTGCCAGGACAATATATAACGGTGATGTGTTTGATAGTGTAGACAAAATTCAACCATCAAAAATAGTGGGGGAGAATGTATAGAATAAACTCAAGCTGGGCATGGTGGCACACGCCTGTAGTCCAGCTACTTGAGAGGCTGAGGTGGGAGGACCACTTGAGCCCAGGAGGTGGAGGCTGCAGTGAGCCGTAATGGTGCCACTGCACTCCAGCCTGGGCAACAGAGTAAGACCCTAACTCTAATAATAACAGTAGTAATAGTAATAAACTTGTTGATTGTCTTATTGATATTAACTGAGAGTAAACTAATTTTATTTTAAATTAGATACTGGATAAAAGGGAAAAAAAGAGAGAGGAAGAATTCCAAGCTATTTAAAACTTTGCTCATGATAGGGAAGCCAACACAGTACCAAAATAGGTAGGGAGGTGGTATTTAGGTTATTATGTAAAGGTATTACTATAAAGATAACCATTAGGAGACAAAACTCCAAGCCTTTCTAAATACCAAAGGGAATGCCAAGAGAGACAAAGACAGAGAAAGGAAGAGAGAGCAAGAGAGAGAAAACCAAAAAAAAAAGAAACTACAGAGAAACTAAATGCAGATGTTGCTCCTCTTAGGATGGGGTTACATCCTGATAAGCCCTTTCATTGTAAGTTGAAAATATCGTAAGCCAGAAATGCATTTAACACATCTAACCTACTGAACAACATAACTTAGCCTAGCTGACCTTAAACACGGTCAGACACTTCCATTAGCCTATGATTGGGCAAAATCATCTAAAAAGGCTGTTTTATAATGAAGTAAGTGCTGAATATCTCATAGAAGTTATTGAACATTGTACTGCAGGTGAAAAAATAGATTGGTTGTACGAGTACTCAAAGTATGGCTTCTACTGAACGAAGATCACTTTTGCATCATCGTAAAGTCAAAAAATTTAAGTTGATCCAATGTACGCCAAGGACCTTCTGAATACAAAGAAAAGGGTCACTGCACTCAGGCCAGCACCTGTCTCAAGCGAGACAGGACAACAAAAATCACTGCTCATGTTCTTCCAAAGCACCACCCCAAGTGTGCCAGACACACCACCAAAGCCAGGTGCCCTGGGAAATAGCCCATGTGACATATGGCAATGGGAAAACGACAAAAGTCCACTCTCTTTTCAGGAACTAGAGAAAGACTAATCTTCAAAATCAAAACGTCATAAAAGTTTGGTAAGAGTTTTCTACACAGCTATGATCTATTTTAGGAACAAACACCTTTTCAAGAGAATGCTTTCCAGACAAAGAAGCTGATAGAAAGGGCAGAAATCCTCCCAGGATAGGATCACAAAGGACCCATATAAAAAATTCTTAAAGAAAAATGATGTTACCTTTTCTCTGCCAGAAGGATCCATGCTCTGAGGCTTGTAACAATGTCCGGGTCACCAGAGTATATGTTCACAGTAGTCTTGGAAGACAAGGAAGTTGCAAATTATTTATCTATGAAACCAAAAAATAATATTCCTAAAAATACTGGTTACACTGCTAATTATTTAAGTCTATTTAGCAAACCCATTGCTCTTTATATTTTCTATTTAGGTACTAACATCAACCATTTACATACAGCTGGAAATCTTTTTGAAGGATTAATTATCTAAGAGAGGAAAAAAGGAAAATAGTTTCCTCCCACATTTAAGCAACTAGTATCTTCTCTTCCCCTCTGGTGACCTTGAGGGACAGAAGTTTCCAGTAATCTCTGCAAGTGGCCATTCCAGGCACTGACAGGCTCATGTGCTGTGATCCGGTGGGACGTCACAGAAGCAAAAGGCTTGGCCCATCCCGTTCACACCTGTCTTTTGTCGTAGATATCCCAGATGAATACAAACAGGACAAGACCAGCGAAAGACCCATCAGGAGATTACATCAGTGCTACAGGATGGCTACATAAATCAGCTTTGGGAGTCTGGGGCCCTGGATGGGAGTCCAACATGTCCTAAGTGTGAGGCCTTCACTGGCCTTCACTCTGTCTCAGATTCCTGACCTCGAGACCAGCTTCACGGTCATGCAACTTGCACAGTCACACACGGCCCGTCACTTAGAAGTACCCATCTATGGTGGCTCACGCCTGTAATTCCAGCACTTTGGGAGGCTGAGGTGGGCGGATCACCTGAGGTCAGGAGTTCAAGACCAGCCTGGCCAACATGGTGAAACCCCGTTTCTACTAAAAACACACAAAAAAATTAGCCGGGCATGGTGGCATGTCTGTAATCCCAGCTACTCAGGAGGTTGAGGCAGGAGAACCGCTTGAACTCGCGAGGCAGAGGTTGCAGTGAGCCGAGATTGTGCCATTGCACTCCAGTTCAGGCAACAAGAGCGAAACTCTGTCTCAAAAAAAAAAAAAAAGTACCCATCTAACCTCATCTTTTCAGTCAGGTAATCCAGTGGAACTCTGAGTCTATCACCAACAGCCATTGCCCTCAACTCCTTCCCTAGTCCCATTAAACTATCATCACATCCTCCTTACACCAGTCCTGATTTTAAGTCAACACAATTAGCATTGATCTAACACATGCCCTTTGCCAAGCCCTGGAGTAAATACAGAGGATACAAAACTAAGCAAGACAATGTTGGCTGAGTGCAGTGGCTCACACCTGTAATCCACACATTTTGGGAGGTCAAGATGACAGGATCACCGGAGCCGAGGAGTTCAAAACCAGCCTGGGCAACATAGCAAGACCCATCTCTACAAAAAAATTAAAAACTAGGGGTGACAAAAAATTTTTTGTCACATTGTCCTGCAATTGTGACATGTGCCTGCAATCCCAGCTACTTAGAAGTCCAGGCAGGAGGATCATTTGAGTCCTGAAGGTCATGGCTGCAGTGAGCTGTGATCACACCACTGTGCTCCAGCCTAGACAGCAGGGCAGTAACCTGTCTCTAAAAATAAAAAATAAAATAAAATTTAAAAGACATTGCTCCTGCCTATGACTAGCTCAGGAGGAAAGACAGACATGAAAAACAAATGGCCGGGTGTGGTAGCTCACACCTGTAATCCCAGCACTTTTGGAGGCCGAGGCAGACAGATCATGAGCTCAGGAGTTCAAGACCAGCCTGGGCAACACAGTGAAACCCCATCTCTACAAAAAATACAAAAATTAGCCAGGTGTGGTGGCATGCACCTTGTAGTCCCAGCTACTTGGGAGGCTAAGTGGCAGGATCACTTGAGCCTAGGAGTTCCAGGCTGCAGTGAGCCGAGATTGCACCACTGCAATCCAGCCTGGGTGACAAAGTGAGACCCTGTCTCAAAAATAAATAAATAAAAGCAAATGACTACCACATACTGCAGTAACCACCTAAACAGACATGACTTAAAGATATTGATGGCACAGAGGAGAAAAGGGCCAACTCTGCTAGAGTGATTCAAAGAAGCTTCATACCGATAGAAATGGTATTAGCCGGGATATTCAAGAGTGATTATAAGTTTGCTAGGCAGTTGGGGTGGGGTGGCAGGGGAAAAGACTAGCATAGGAAAAACCAAGAAGGCATGAAAGGGCGTGTCGAGGCCAGGCTCAGTGCTTACACCTATAAATGCAGCACTTTGGGAGGCCAAGGCGGGCAGATCACCTGAAGTCAGGAGTTCGAGGCCAGCCTGGCCAACATGGCAAAACCCCATCACTACCCAAAATACAAAAATTAGCCGGGCATGATGGTGCACCCCTGGAGTCCCAGCTACTCAGGAGACTGAAGCAAGAGAATTGCTTGAACCTGGGAGGAGCAGGCTGCAGTGAACTGAGATCACGCCACTGCACTCCAGCCCGGGCGACTGAGTGAGACTCTGTTTCAAAAAAACAGTAAAGGAAAGAAAAAGCGTGTGGAGATTGTCAAGCTGGTCAGGACAAACAAAGCATGTGAACGGTGCACATGGGAAGGATCTGAGAGAGTAGGCCCTGACCACGAGACTTGGGTTCTGTGCTACTGAGCTTAGACTTCATTCAAAGGCAGCAGCAGGGAAGAGGTTCCCACCAGATTTCAGTTTTAAAATGATTGCTCTGCCAGGCGAGGTGGCTCACGTCTGTATTCCCAGCACTTTGGGAGGCCGAGGCAAGTGGATTACCTGAGGTCGGGAGTTTGAGACCAGCCTGGCCAATATGGTGAAACCCCATCTTTACTAAATATATTAAAAAATTAGCCGGGCGTGTTGGCATGCTCCAGTAGTCCCAGCTACTCAAGAGGCTGAGGCAGGAGAATCACTTGAATCCAGGAGGCGGAGGTTGCAGTGAGCCAAGATTGTGCCACCACACTCCAGCCTAGGTTACAGACAGAGAGACTCCATCTCAAAGAAAAAAAATATAATAAATAAATAAACAATAAAAACAAAAATATCACTCTTGATTGGATGGAGAAGAGCAAGACCAGAGAGCTCAGTCAGGAGATTACAACAGTGCTGCAGAGTGGCTAGACAAGTCGGCCCTGGGGGTCTGCAGCCCTGAATTGAACGCAGGTCCATCACATCCTTAGTGTGAGGGCTTCCGAGGTCTGCAATTCCTGACCTTGGAAACAGCTTCATGGACGTGTGACCTGCATGGTCACACACAGCCTGGCACTTCAAAGGGCTCTGTTGTCCCTGTCTTAAAATTCTTAACAACTTTTAAACAAGAGGACCCACATTTTCATTTTATAGTAGGCCCTAAAAATTATGTAGCTGGGCCAGGCGCAGTGGCTCATGCTTGTAATCCCAGCACTTTGGGAGCTGAGGTAAGAGGATTGCTTGAGCATAGGAGTTCAAGACCAGCCTGAGCAACATAGTGAGACTCCATCTCCACAAAAATTAAACAAAATTAGCTGGCTATGGTGGTGAGAACCTGTAGTCACAGCTACCCAGGAGGCTGAGGTGAGTGTATCGCTTGAGCCCAGGAGACAGAGGTTACAGTGAGCCAAGACCGTACCACTGCACTCTAGCCCGGGTGATTCAGTGAGATCCTGTCTCAAAAAAAAAAAAAAAGAAAGAAAGAAAAGAAAAGGGGGGATGGGGGCAAATAAGTAAGTTGTAGAATTATTACTAAAGGAAACGAGGTTAAACTATTTGAAATCACCATTTCTGTAGTCAAAAATTGCCAAGTATCAGCAATTTCATATGGCTCAACTCAACACTTCTTCAAAATGTAGGTAGTCATTCAAAAGACAACACTATCCAAAAACATGACAGTGGCAAAAAGAACATTACTCATAAAAAAAAAAAAAAGGAGGCAAATTTAGGAATCTTAAAAGGGCATCGTTTATTACTCTTGTGATCAGAGAAAAATACATAAATATTAATTTTTTAAGTGCAATAATTCCAGAAGAAAGCAAACATATCACTAGAATGGAACAAGAAAAGCAATAAATGAACAAACATCCTCGCAAAAACCATAGCTGAAGAACATATGTATGGGTAAAGAAACAAATACTATAATAAAAATAGTTTTATGTTTGAATTACAGGCATATTATGGCACATGTTCAATAAGACAAAATGACAATTTATTAAAACATGAATTCTACTTGATAAAAGAGCAAATTAGTGACTGGGTAATTCCTCTATTTATTATTTATTGAGCTAATAACAAATGCACAAAGAAATGAGACAGAAGGTTTTAAAACCTATTGGAGCCCTCTTTGTGGAACTGGGCCAATCAGGATCTTGCAGGCAGTTCTCACTCATGATATAAAAAGCCCTCTGGAGCATTCAGATGGGCTTTTTTAAAAATATACACAGCTGCTTGACACCAGGATGCCACGATGGGGTAGGTTAAATGGCTACCAACAGATACAAAGCCCCCAGCACTTTTTAATTCCTTAATCTTTTTCATTCTAGGTCTAATGATACACTTAGAATGGATGGCAGTGGAGGGATGGGTTTTGACTCCCTCCCCCACCTCAAGAATATTAGCAGATGCAGGAGACGACAATTAAGGTGTCAACATAAGGAAAATCAAAAATAAAAAGTAACCAAAGAGTTTAGATGATTTGGGTCTATCCTCAGAGCTCAATCCCGTCTATCAGAACATTTGATGCAGTGATTTTTCCTTTCTTCTTAAAATACTGTCTCCCTGCGGCTGCTGGCTCACCATACCCACCTGGTTTTATTTCCGTTTTCAAGGACCTCTACCTCTCTGTTTTCCTTGCTGAATCCTCTTCCCCTTGGCGGCTTCTAACTGTTGGAGCTCCCCAGGGCTCAGTCTGAAGACCTCTTGTCATCCCCCAATACCTGGCGGATTTCATCCGGGCCTGTGGCTTTACATGCCACCTCTACTCTGAGTCCCGCACATGTATCTGTCCAGCCCCTCCTGGTACCCTGAGCTCCACACATGCTTAGCAAGCCACGGATGCTGCATTTTCATTTGCATGTGTGATATGGTTTGGATGTGTGTCTCCTCCAAACCTCGTATTGAAATGTGATCCCTCATGTTGGAGGTGGGGCTGGGTGGGAGGTGCCTCGGTCGTGGGGGTGGATCCCTCATAAATGGCTTGGTCCTATCCTTGCTATAATGAGTGAGTTCTCACTCTATTAGTTCACATTCATGTGCAGACACGCAGGTGCCAATGAATTGAGCTGATTGTTTAAAGGAGCCTGGCGCCTCCTCCCCTCTCTCTTGCTCCCTCTCTTGCCATGTGACACATATGCTTCCCCTTCTCTTCCACCATGAAGCTTCCTGAGGCCCCACCAGAAGCCAAGCAGACGTTGTGCCATGCTTGTACAGCCTGCAGAACTGTGAGCCCAATAAACCACTTTATCAATTACCTAGTCTCAGATGTTCCTTTATAGCAACACAAAATGGACTAATATAATGCCTAATAGGTATTTCAAATTCCATATGATTAAAACAATGCTCGATGCTCCCAATCCACTTCTCCAGTCTTCCCCGTTCACTGATGAGACTTAACACTGGGAGCCATCCATCACAGCCCATCTCCAATTCATCAACAAGCTCTATGACCTCTACCTTCAAAGCGAATCCTGAATCCCACCATGTATCACCATCTCCACAAAGATCATCCCCTTCCAGGCACGACTGTCTCTCACCTGGATCTCTACAATAGCTTCATGACCGTCACCTGCTCCCTACTTACCACCCCCAGGTTCCGAGAAAGCAGCCAGAGTTTTTTCTTTTTCTTTGTTTTTTTGTTTTGTTTTGTTTTGTTTTGTGTTTGAGATGGAGTCTCACTCTGTCATCCAGGTTGGAGTACAGTGGCGCGATCTGGCTCACTGGAACCTCTGTCTCCAGGGTTCAAGCAATTATCCTGCCTCAGGCTCCTAGGTAGCTGGGATTACAGGTGTGCACCACCACGCCCAGCTAATTTTTGTATTTTTAGTAGAAACGGGGTTTCACCGTGTTGGCCAGGCTGGTCTCAAACTGCTAACCTCAGGTGATCCACCCGCCGCAGAGCCCAAAGTGCTCGGATTACAGGCGTGAGCCACTGCGCCCGGCATCCTTTTTATAATCAGATCACATCATCATTCTCCCACAGAAGCCCTGCAATGGCCTCCCACCACCCTTGGAACAAACCCCACTACTTCAAGACATGGTAGCATAAATTCTCATAATTACATCGGAGGATGATCCGGCAATGCCGAGTAAACCTGAAGATTAGAACACCTTCTGGCCTCGCTATTCTTTATCCCTGTATCTTCCTGAGAAAAACGCTTGCACAGATTCTGTACAGAGATGCTCACTGCAGAACCACTTATCAGAGTGAAAAGGTATAAAACACTGATTGTTCCTCAGTAGAGACATTGATACAAAAATTAAGTTTGTTCCACATGGTAAAATGCTGGCACTAGGCAAAAGAAACAAATTAGGTCCATGCATAGTGTGCTAGAGTTAATGATTTTTGATGTTTGGCCTCTGACAGCTTCCAAGCCACATCACTGGCCCTTTCCCTTTTGCCCACACCCAGGCAAGCCTATAAGAAAGCTTGTGTTCTTTATCCCTTTGCATGGGCAGGGAAGTCTAAACCATGCACACCCCTGCATGGAGCCCTCCCACCCCACTTCTAACCACACTAAAAACCAGAGAACCTCCACTTCCCACCCTCACTCTTTCACTCCAAACCAAATCGAAGCCTTCAAGAAATATTTGTGATGTTGACTATGTGAGCATAGTCATGCAATAAATTGCATTCCATATCCATTGGTAACTGTGTGTCAGCGTAGGCACCCTGACATCCATAAATTCCAGGAGGTGGAGGCAGGAGGATTGCCCAGCGTCCAGCAAGGAATGCTAAATGCCTAAATAATACATATACCAGGCCAGGTGAGGTGGCTCACACCTGTAATCCCAGCATTTTGGGAGGCTGAGCCAGGGAGAATGCTTGATGCCAAAAGTTCAAGACCAGCCAGGGCAACAGAGCACAACCCCATCTCTACAGAAAATTTAAAAAATTAGCCAGGCATGGTGGCATGCACCTGTAGTCCCAGCTGTTTAGGAGGCTGAGGTAGGAGGATGGCTTGAGCCCAGGAGTTCAAGGCTGCTGTGAGCCTTCATCATGCCACTGCACTCCAACCTGGGCAACAGAGAAAGATCCTACCTCAAAAAAAAAAATACTAGAGTTAGATAAGCCTCAAAAACATAATGTTGATTGGAAAAAAAGTTGTGACAGGATATCGTATGGTATCGTTTGTGTAATAATCTGTTCTAGTTCTAGGGGTTCTGTTTTGCTTTAAAGTCTGTTTTGTCTGCCATTAATCTTTCCTTCAGTGAGAATTTGTTTTATATATCCTTCATCATCATTGTATTTTCAACCTTTGTGTATACTGAGACTTTAGATGTGCTCCTTGTAATTGACTAATTTTTTTTTTTTTTTTTTTTTTTTTTTTTTTTTTTTTTTTTTTGAGACGGAGTCTGGCTGTCGCCCAGGCTGGAGTGCAGTGGCGCGATCTCGGCTCACTGCAGGCTCCGCCCCCCGGGGTTCACGCCATTCTCCTGCCTCAGCCTCCCGAGTAGCTGGGATTACAGGCGCCCACCACCTCGCTCGGCTAATTTTTTGTATTTTTAGTAGAGACGGGGTTTCACTGTGTTAGCCAGGATGGTCTCTATCTGACCTCGTGATCCGCCGGCCTCGGCCTTCCAAAGTGCTGGGATTACAGGCGTGAGCCACCGCGCCCAGCCTGTAATTGGCTAATTTTTAAAATGATTTTAGAACCCAATCAGATGATTTTGTTTGTTTGTTTTTGTTTTTTGTTTTTTGGGTTTTTTTTTTTTTTTTTTTTTTTTGAGACAGGGTGTCACTCTGTCACCCAGGCTGGAGTGCAGTGGCAAGATCTTGGCTCACTGCAACCTCCGCCTCCCGGGTTCAAGTGATTCTCATGCCTCACCCACCTGAGTAGCTGGCATTACAGGGACCCACAACCACGCCCAGCTAATTTTTGTATTTTTAGTAGAGACGGGGTTTCACCATGTTGGCCAGGCTGGTCTCGAACTCCTGACCTCAAGCAATTGCCCCCCTCAGCCTCCCAAGGTGCTGGGATTACAGGCATGAGCCACCATTGCCTGACTGATTTTTGTTTTTCAACTGGAATATTTATTCACCCTTAACTATAATTTTGTATATAGATACATTTATTCCCACTATTATCCTATCGATGATTTTTCTCTTCATTTTTGCCTTTTGGGGGGATCTATTTCCTATCTTCTCATTCCATTCTTTTCCTCTACTAGTTAGGCAATTTTAGACTATGTTCTTTAAGAAGTAACACAAGGAATTTCAGCATCCACAACTAACTTATCCAATGTTAACTTCGACTATATATTTACCCTCCTCCCAAACAACACAGGACTTCAGACCACTTTAACCTTAATTACTCCTGTGTCAGATGTATAAGCTATTGCTGTAATACATTTTTATTTTATTTATTTATATTTTTTTGAGACAGAGTCTGACTCTGTTGCCCAGGCTGGAGTGCAGTGGTGCAATCTCAGCTCACTGCAACTTCTACCTCCCAGGTTCAAGCGATTCTCCTGCCTCAGCCTCCCAAGTAGCTGGGATTATAGGCACGTGCTACCACACCCAGGTAATTTTGTATTTTTAGTAGAGACAGGGTTTCACCATGTTGGCCAGGCTGATCTCAAACTCCTGACCTCAGGTGATCCACCCACCTCAGCCTCCCGAAGTGTTGAAATTACATTAACCCCAAAGCCCTTACTGTTGTTGTACACAGGCATGTTTGTCTGGGTTTACCCACATATTTATTATTTTCCTTATTCTTCCTTTCTTCTTATACTTCAGACTTACAGCTGGGATCATTTTACTTTTATCTAAAATTCGTTATTAGATCATTGCTGTTCAATGGAAATACAACATGAGATCATGTGTAACTTTAAGTTTTCTGGTAGCAAAATTTTAAAAAATTTTAAAGAAACAAGTCAAATCAATTTTTTGCATTGTCTAAGGTAAATTTATTTTACTGTTTTAAAACAAGCATGCATTTCCAGTTTCCAGTATGACAAGGACAGGCACTTAAAATACACACTCAAAATTAATTTTGAGTCAGGCAAAATTAATTTTAATAAAACAAAAATATCCCATGATAAAAGCTTGACTCGATGTACTTTTTCTTAATTAAAACAAAAGTGTCTATGAATTATCTGTGCTCAAAGATTACTCTGTCATTGCTAACAAATTAGTATGCCTCAATTTCCAAGATAAAACAAGAAAGTGTTCTCTTGGGAAACTGTCATATTAACAGACAGCTGTGTGTGAACATAGCAAATGCTGAATTCTGAAGGATTCAGGTCAACCTGACAGCTGAGTTTTACTTATGCTAATCAATTTCATGTCCACTCTCTTTATAGGCTTTTAAGCTGTACTATTTACTGTACTGTTTATTGTTATATGTCTCATGGGCAGTCCTCAGATTTTCAGAGGAAACTTTCTAACATCAGAACTCAAGCTTTTAGCCCATTGGTGAGCTAGAGCTGGCTAGCATCAATGTGCAACAACTCATTGTTAAATATCAGGAAGTTTGTGAGTTCAACCATAGGTTGATGCGAAAGTCATTGCAGTTTCTGCTATTGAAAGTAATAGCAAAGACTGCAATGACTTTTGTAGCCACCTAAAATGGTTTGAAATTGGCCATGGTGGGAGTATTTCCCCCACGGAACCAGTGAACACTACCAGTCAGGGCTTTTTTATTGATTACACCACTGACACCACTATTTTAAATCCCTCCTTATTTGCACTGCTGGTTTCCCATTTCAATTTTTTTTTTTTTTTTGAGACTTGTTTCTATTGCCCAAGCTGGAGTGCAGTAGAGTAGTCTCAGCTCACTGCAACCCCTGCCTCCTGGGCTCAAGCCAACCTCCCACCTCAGCCTCCCAAGTAGCTGGGACTACAAGCATGCACCACCACGCCCAGCTAATTTTTGTATTATTTGTAGAGATAGGGTCTCACTATGTCGCCCAAGCTGTCCTCAAAACTCTTGAGCTCAGGCGATCCTCCCACCTCGGCCTCCCAAAATGCTAGGATAACAGGCATGAGCCACCGCACATGGCCAGTTTTTCTTTTTCAATATTATTTTGGCTATTTAGATATCTCACACTTTCTGATTTCAAAACTACTGGAACCAAAAAAGTGTGGTACTGGCATCAGGACAGATGTACAGACCAATAGAACAGAATAGAGAGCCGAGAAATAAACCGTATATGATCAACTGATTTCCAACAAGGGTGCCAAGACCATTCAATGGGGAAAAGACAATCTTTTTAACAAATGGTGCTGAGAAAACTGGATATTCACATGCAGAGAATGAAATTAGACCCTTACCTTACACCACATACAAAAATTAACTCCAAATGGATCAAAGACCTCTATGTGTGAGCTACAACTATAAAACCCTTAGAAAAAAAACAGGGACCAAAAGGAAGAAGCAACCCACATGTCCATCCATAGATGAAAGGACAAACAACATGTGGTCTATACATGCAATGGAATATTATTTGGGCATAAAGAAGAATAAAGTTCTGATATGTATTTTCAACATAGATGAACCTTAAAAACATGCTGAATGAAACAGAGCAGACATACAAGGACACATACTGTATAATTCCACTTATTTGGAATATCTAGAATAGGCAAATTCATAGAGACAGAAAAACAGGGGCTGTGGTGATGGGAGAATGGGGCAGTATTGCTTAATAGGTACAGAGATTCTATTGAAGGTGAAAAAGATGTTTGGAAATAGTGGTGATGGTTGCACACATTGCGAATGTAATTTATGCCACTGAATTGTACACTTAAAAATTGTTAAAGTAGCCAGGCGCAATGGCTCACACTTGTAATCCCAGCACTTTGGGAGGCCGAGCTGGGTGGATCACCTGAGGTCAGGAGTTTGAGACCAGCCTGAGCAACATGGTGAAACCCTGTCTCTACTTAAAAAATACAAAAATTAGCCAAGTGTGGTGGCAGGTGCCTGTAATTCCAGCTACTCGGGCGGCTGAGGCATGAGAATCGCTTGAACCCAGGAGGCAAAGGTTGCAGTGAACCAAGATTGCACCACTGCACTCCAGCCTGGGAGACAAAGTGAGAGTGTCTCCAAAAAAAAAAATTGTTACAGTAATAAATTTTATGTTTTTATATATATATATAATATATGTATGTATATATATTCATAGAATCTTTATGTAAAAGCTTATCATTCTTTATTCTTAATATTATTTATCTTGATGCTCAAATTCTCCCAGATCTGGCCAGTGGCAACTCTGCCAAACTGGTTCCTGCATCCTTTGGACGTGGCTATATCATCTTTGAAGACTTCCTTATTTTCTTCTTTCCTTTTTTGCAGCTATATGTATATATACACATACACACACACACAATATATATATAATGGTTCTTTAGGCTGTACAGGAGGCATATATAACATTTTATATATGTACATATATATACATACTTAGATACATATATACAGGAGGCATATATAATGTTATATATTATATATACATATATGTGTGTATATATATAAAACATTTTATATATGTACATATATGTATATATACTTAGATACATATATATGTACAGGAGGCTTATATAATGTTATATATAATATGTGTGTGTGTGTGTGTGTGTGTGTGTGTATTATTGCAAAAAAGGAAAGAAGAGCATAAGGAAGTCCTCAAAGATGATATGGACATGTCAAAAGGACACAGGAACCAGTTTGGTGGAGTTGCCACTGGCCAGATCTGGGAGAATTTGAGCATCAAAATAAATAACATTTATAATAAAGAATGAGAAGCTTTTACATAAAGTAAGATTCGATGAATATATACTGAATGATATGGTTTAGATCTGTGTCCCTGCCCAAATCTCATGTCGAATTATAATCTCCAATGTCAGAGGTAGGGCCTGGTGGGAGGTGATTGGATCAAGGAGGTGCATTTCTTATGAATGGTTTAGTGCCAGCCCCTTGGTGCTGTTCTTGTAATAGTGAGTGAGCTCTTGTTAGATCTGGATGTTTACAAATATAGCACCTCTTCTCTCACTCTCGCTGTCTTGCTCCTGCCTTGGAAGACATGCCTGATCCCCCTTCACCTTCTACCATGATTGTAAGTTTCTTGAGGCCTCCCCAGAAGCCAGGAAGATGCCAGCATCATGCCCCCTGTACAGCCTGTAGAACCATGAGCCAAGTAAACCTCTTTCCTTTATAAATTGCCCAGTCTCAGGTATTTCCCTATAGCAATGTGAGAAGGGACTAATACACTAATATAAATAAATAAACAGCAGAAATGTATCTAATACACATAGAAAGAATGATGGAATTAGAAAGTCACCATGTGAGGGGCTTAACAGTAACAATTGATTCAGGCAAGAGTGATCAGCAGCCTAAAATGAGTAAGGAAAAGTTTGAGTAACATAATATTTACAGAGCCTCTATGCACTCCCCAGAAGATACTTAATAATTAGAAAGAATGCAGTTACAGTGGGGTGTGTATGTGCATGTGTGCGAGTGCACGCAGGCACATGTGTGTACACAGTCATGCACCACATGCAATGTTTCAGTCAATGATAGACCACATTTTTACCGTAACTTTGCTATGTTTAGATATGTTTAGATACATAAATACTTACCATTATGTTACAGTTGCCTGAGCATTCAGTACAGTGCCATGCTCTACAGGTTTAGAGCCTTGGAGCCGTAGGTTATACCACAGAGCCTAGGTGTGGAGTAGTCTCTACCACCTATGTTTGTGTAAGCCCACTCTCTGATGTTCTCACAAAGACGAAATCTTCTAATGACAGATTCCTCAGAAGGCATCCCTTTCATTAAGAGAAGATATCCCCAGCCACCTACCCACCAAACTATCCCTGCAAAACCCTAACCCCCGAGCCTTCGGGGAGACTGATTTGAGTGATAGCTTCAGTCTCCCACGTGGCCAACCTCGCATTAATTAATTTAAGCAACACATGACTATATATCCATCAAGACAGAGAAAGAGAAAAGATAAGACAAATGTATTAGGCAGGCACAGTGGCTCACATCTGTAATCCCAGCACTTTGGGAGGCTGAGGCAGGAAGATTGTATGTATGTATGTATGTATGTATGTATATTTTGAGACAGAGTCTCACTCTGTCGCCCCAGTCTGGAGTGCAGTGGCACAATCTCAGCTCACTGCAGCCTCTACTTCCCGGTTTCAAGTGATTCTCCCGCCTCAGCCTCCTGAGTAGCTGGGATTACAGATGTATGCCACCATGTTCAGCTAATTTTTGTATTTTTAGTAGAGATGGGATTTCACTGTATTGTCCAGGTTGGTCTCGAATTCCTGACCTCAAGTGATCCTCCCACCTCAGCCTCCCAAAGTGCTTGGATTACAGGCATAAGCCACCATGCCCAGCCATTATTATTATTATCATTAATATTATTATTATTATTATTTTGAGACAGAGTCTTGCTCTGTCACCCAGGCTGGAGTGCAGTGGTGCGATCTCAGCTCACTGCAACCTCCACCTCCTGGGTTCCAGTGATTCTCCTGCCTCAGCCTCCCAAGTAGCTGGGATTACAGGTGTGCACCACCATGCCCAGCTAATTTTGGTATTTTTAGTAGAGATGGGATTTCACCATGTTGCCTGGATTGGTCTTGAAGTCCTGACCTCAAGTGATCCTCCCACCTCAGCCTCCCAAAGTGCTGGGATTACAGGCAACAGCCACCATGCCCAGCCAAAAATGTATTTAAAAAAAAATTAGTTGGGTTTGGTGGCATACACTGGTGGTCCCAGCTACTTGAGTGGCTGAGCAGTAAAGCATATTGGAGATTTTTTTGTATTAATCTTACAACTTTTCTGTAAGTCTGAAATTATGCCAAAATGAAAAGCTCAAAATAAAAGATAAACTTCAAATAAAGACATTTTAGATAAACAAAGATGGCGAGATTTCAGGATCAGCAGACTTGAACCAATGAACATGTTAAAGTACATATTTTAAGCAGAAAGAAAATGATTCCACATGGAATGTCGGAGATACAAGAAGGGGTGAAGAGGAAAGAAAGTGTTGAGCAGGTCATCAGTGTAAATGAACAACAACTTCATAAAGTACAGCAAGTCCTCAAATCATGTCGTTTCATTATAATGATGAGAAAAAAAATCACTTTCCAGTCTATGCATCCTCCCCTTATCTGTGTGGGTTTTCTCCGGGTCCTCTGGTTTCCTCCTGCATTCCAAAGATGTGCATGTTAGGTTGATTGGCATGTGTACAACGTCCCAGTCTGAGTGAGTGTGAAACCACCTTTGCAAAGATGATGGCAGTGAGAGAAGCCTAGCATGGCTGACTCCATCTTGCCTCCAGCCTCACAGGCTGGCTGTCCTTGCTCATTCCTGGGCAGAAGCCAGGCTAACCACGGGAGGAATTTATTTGTAGTTTAACTTTAAAGCAAGGATGAAAATAGCCCTTCCCAAAACTAAACTGCCCTTATAAAACTAATGAAAGACCACAATGTTAGGATTCCGGGAGGAGCCCAAATTCTGCTAAGATGTAGGCATACTTAAACAATAGCCAGCCATTGTTTTGGAGGTCACAAGATTTGTGCAAGATTTCACAAGATTTGAGTGACTTCCTCAATTACTCCTATAGATAAGATCACTATTGTAGAACCTAAGGTTGGCCTTTCCAGATGATTTTTTGGACTTTCACATGTCTGACGACTGGCTGACTCCACCCAGATGGGGACTCATGACTCAACTGGTCCTGTGGTCCCCATTCAGAGGTGGACTCAGCACACGAGGACAGTTTTCCACACCCCTATGATTTCATCCCCAACCAATCAACATTCCCCATTCCTTAGACCCCTGCCCACCAAACTATACATGAAAAACCCTAATCTCTGAGCCTTTGGGGAGACTGATTTGAGTGATAACTCCCATTCTCCTTTTGGCTGGTCTTATGTTAATTAAATTCTTTCTTTACTGCAATACCATGGTCTCAGTGAACTGGTTTTTTCTTTGCAGGGGGCAGGAAAAACGCGCAGGGTGATCACAGGTATGGGTGTGTGTGTGAGCGTGCCCCCCAGCAGGAGGGCATCTTGTCTGGGGCTGGTTCCTATCTTATGTCCTGAGCTGCTGGGATAGGCCCCAGCCACTGAAACCCTGAACTGGAATAACTGGGTAAATGTTATCTTACTTGTTTTTATTAATCTTTCTCAAATGTATGTATAGCTCACATTTATTTCCATGTTTAATATTAAGAGTATTTTGGTCTTTATTTAGAAGTTCTGTTATATTTTTGTGACCAGAAATATGCCATAGGAACTTAACTCTTGCTTAGATCAATTAGCCTATGGTAAAATTAGTTTCATTATACATCATTTCACTTAAGATAGAAGTTTCCAAGAATCTATTGAAGACTTTAAGTAGGGAATTACCATAATTATAAAAATGCCTCTGGGGGATTTAAATATATATAAAGTAAGACAGACAATAATAATAGCATGTAAGTCATAATGGGAAATAAATGTAGTTAATGTGCTGGAAGGTAAATATATTGTTCAGGTGGATAGTAAAGGATTTGACTAACATTATATTTTCATAAATTTTCAAATAATTTAGAATTCTAGGGTAACCACTATAGGGGAGCAGAGGAGGGTGATAAAAATCATTTTTTAAAAATCCATTCAAAAGAAGTCAAGAGAAAAGAAAAAAAATCCAAAAGAAGAGAAGAAGGAAAATGAGACATAGGAATCTTCACTCTACAACTTCCCAGGTGATTTATTCGTATACCAACCCATCGTGATGAATTCAAGAAATGTGCTACAATTCTGTTGTTACTAGTAATACCCGTAACTGTAATGCTAATAGTAGCTGTAGCTGTAATAGGTCCCTTGCCCAATGCACCCAGCAAATCAATACACAGAGACATCAGGTTGCAGCAGAGAAAAAGGTTTAATGGTAAGGTCACAAAATGAGGAGATGGGAGGAAACCTCAAATCCATCTCCCTGAGGAATTTGGGGTTAGGGTTTTGGAGCAGGCTAAAGTGTGCAAATTGTTGGTGGATGGAAGAGTGCAGGGTGAACTCCTACTGCAGGGAGAGGAAGAAGCTGTGTTCTCATGCTTATCCCAATCCTTTGTGAGGTCTTCAAATTGGTTGCTAGAATTTCGGGTCTGAAAAACATCTTAAGCCATCCTTAACAAAAGCCTTATGAGTCTAATGTCAGAGATCCTGTCTATAGGAGCAATGGGGTGCCAATGATCAGGATCTAGCACCACCTGACTTTCAGCTACAAGGAAGTGGGCCAAAGTGCAGCCTGATTGATGCTTAATTATAACTATACTTCTGTCCATAACCAGACATGCAATTCTTGCCACCCCTGTGAGGATGGTGATATGGTTTGGCTCTGTGTCCCCACCCAAATCTCATGGCTAATTGTAATTCCCATGTGTTGAAGGTGGGACCTCGTGGGAGGTGACTGGATCATGGGGGTGGTTTCTAATGGTTTAGCACCATCTCCTAGTGCTGTCTTGTGATAGCACTCTCACGAGATCTGGTTGTTTAAAAGGGCGTGGCAACTCCCCCATCAAGCTCTCTCTCTCTCCTGCCTCCATGTGAAGAAGGTTCTCGCTTCCCCTTTGCCTCCTGCCATGATTGTAAGTTTCCTGAGGCCTCCCAGCCATGCTTCCTGGTAAGCCAGCAGAACCGTGAGCCAATTAAACCTCTTTTCTTCATAAATTACCCAGTCTCGGGTAGCTCTTCATAGCAGTGTGAGAACAGACTAATACAGATGGTTTAAATAATTTCTCAGAAATGTTACTAAATCATATCAGTCCATTTCAAGCCAATAGAAGAAGTTCCTGCCTTCAAATCCAAATCCATCTCATTCATAAACAGCATATTTTAATCTATCTGTTTTTGAAATCTCCCTCTTATTCAATTAATTTCCCTGGCCTCTCTGATATAAACACAGCAGAATGTCCACAAAGCATAGATTCAAAGTAATACTTCATTTCTCACCCAAAAACATACAAAAAATAAAAAGTTTGCAGTGTGATTTGTTGTGTCTTCTAATAATATGCAACATAACAACAAAAAAAAGCCCAACTAGCAGAATTTAATGTTACCCAATAAATGGGTAATCTAATGGCAATTTAATGTTACCCATTCCTTACACTTTTTTTTTTTTTTTTTTTTGAGACAGGGTCCCACTCTGTCACCCAGACTGCAGTGCAGTGGCACAATCACAGCTCACTGCAGCCTTGACCTCCTGGGCTCAAGTGATCCTCCCGCCTCAGCCTGTCGAGTAGCTGGGACTACAGGTGTGTGCCACCATGCCTGGCTAATTTTTGTATTTTTTTAATAAAGACAGGGTTTCATCATGTTGCTCAGGCTGGTCTCAAACTCCTGGGCTCAAGCAATCCATCGGCCTCAGGCTCCTAAAGTGCTGGGATTACAGGCATGAGCCACTGCACCCGGCCATTCCTTACACTTTAAGTGAAATCTTTTAGCTCATTGAAACAGCAAATTGAAGTTACCCCTTAAAAAACCACAAAACAGTTGAGATCACTTGCTGCTAATCCTGATGTTTGGCCTAGAATAGGTGATCAATTCCCAATTTAAAAGTACAGGCAAATAATTAATAAAGAAATTTAAAAACTACAGGCTGTGTAATGAATTTAACTACAGCAAGACACTGACCTCGAGGGCAGTATTATTGTAACTATTTTTAAGAATTACAACACAGAGCTCATTATGTGTCAGTCACATTTCAACTTACAAAATAGCTAACAATGGATTTGACATTAACTTTATAATAAATTTAATCATCATCCCTACAGACAAGGATCTAATTTTACTGCATGTAAAGGGAAAATATACATTGCCGTTCTCCTAAAGACCTGATGAGTTATGAGTCTTAAATTTAAATTTGTTTTAGAAAATCATGTCTCATTGCTCCCATACACTTGTGCCAGATGAAGTGAATAGCAAATTATTCCCCAAAGGACATGGACAGACAAAGACAGACAGACAGACACGCATAAACTCACACAGACACTCCTTTACAGCCATGACAAATATAGCTGCATTGTTAAAATGTCACCAATTTTTTTTTTTTTTTTTTTTTTTGAGACAGAGTCTCACTCTGTCACCCAGGCTGGAGTGCAGTGGCATGATCTTGGCTCACTGCAACCTCTGTCTCTTGGGTGCAAGTAATTCTCCTACCTCAACCTCCCAAGTACCTGGGATTACAGGCGCCCACCATCACACCCAGCTAATTTTTGCATTTTTAGTAGAGACAGGGTTTCACCACGTTGGCCAGGCTGGTCTCGAACTCCTGACCTCAGGTGATTGGCCCGCCTCAGCCTCCCAAAGTGCCGGGATTACAGGGGTGAGCCACTGCGCCCGGCCAATGATACCAATCTTTTAAGGCTCCACCTTCAATGCTCCCTGGTCCACAATTTCTCAAACTAGATGCTTTCACTGATAAGTTTTCTGGCATTCTCTTTATTCTACATTTGTTCCTTGAGCTCCTGAGAACAGGAACAAGATTTTACTTCACTTTGGGTCGTGCCATGCCTTCCCAACACTGACAGTTTGGAAAAAGCAGATTCTCAACAGATTACTGTTGGGGACCCTTTAAGCCAATGTGCCAATTCATCAAATTAGTTTGGTTTTTCCACCCAAGCAGAACTCACACTTCTACAATATATGTTTCTTCACTAAAAGAATAAAGAGCCGGTTAAGAGAATTCATTTCTTTGGCCCTAAAAGCAGGCACAATGATAACTTAAACTGTTAAGAGAAATAAATCCACAGCCCTAAGCCTTGCTGTTCCTATTATAAGAGCTAAAAACCTAAGCTGTTGCCCTCAGTACCTGCCAAAGCTTCCAACTGGGCCCTGATTTGTGAAGAGCAAAGGCCTTACAGGCGTCTTGTGTGGAAGTCACCAGGTCTTCCCTACCAGCGGGGAGAAATATCTAAGCCAGCCATCCACGGCTGGGTGTTTAAATGATAAAGAAAAAAAAAAAAGAACATTTTGAAAAAAATCAAGTGACCAAAACTTGAGAGAATATTATGAGAATATCAAACACAACGGAGCTATTTTAAAAGAAAGCAGAAATCTGGAATAATGAAATCGGCAAGAAGAAAACCCTAAAAGCAAAAATACATTTATACATAAGACAACTATTTTTCAAAATTCTTGCTCGGCTTTGGATGTTCTGTTTGCCTCCCAGCTACAAACACATTCTTCACACACGCTGGGAATGCTGCTGAAAACTAGTCAGCATTCAGAGGATTAATCCACAGTCCCGGCGCTGTGCCTGTGGGCTTCATCGTCAGACAGCCATTTGTCCTCAGGAGAGGTTAGGGGTTGAAATGCAAATATGCAAACAACTGAGTTCTTGCCCTAAAATAGCTGAGAAAAGCACGATCCCTTATGCTATCTTTTAAAAATGGAAAAAGACGAAAAAAAGCTTACAATCTTAAGGATTTGTTTAAATACCTTAGAATGTTGCAATTTTGAAGGAGAAAATGATGGAAAGGAAGAAACACACTTGTCCTGGGTAAAATCTGTAATCTGGAGAAAAGGTCGACATATGTGTGACACTTGATTTACCAGACCCACTAAAGATTTATTGATTTATCAATCACTGCCTCAAGCACTTGATTTCCCCCAAGGGAGAATTAACAATTCCCGCCAACTGATGTATTCTATTGTGAACTAAAATGAATGCAAGAATCTACCCTCTCCCTGTGCACAACTTCCAATTACCAAACAAACAACAAAAATAGTGTATCTCTCTGTTTGGGGAATCCTTAAAATCCTTAAAATTAAAAATTATTTAACAAAACAAATACTGTATTAAATGATTGTCACTGGGCCGGGCGCAGTGGCTCACGCCTGTAATCCCAGCACTTGGGGAGGCTGAGGCGATGGATCACCTGAGGTCAAGAGTTCGAGACCAGTCAGGCCAGCCAGGCAAAACCATGTCTCTACTAAAAATACAATAATTAGCTGGGCATGGTGGCGGGTGCCTATAATCCCAGCTACTCAGGTGGCTAAGGCAGGAGAACCACTTGAACCCAGGAGGCAGAGGTTGTAGTGAGCTGAAATTGTGCCACTGCACTCCAGTCTGGGCAACAAAGCGAGACTCCATCTCAAGAAAAAAAAAAACACCCTTGATGCCAATAGACATTTTTAAAGGATGACTTTAACAAGCTCTAAAGGAGATACGGGCATCACAGAAATGTGATTTCATAATGTGGATAGGAACATGATCTTTTATGTTAAATTACCAGGATTGACTGTAGCCTCCACCACTTACGAGATGTGTTATCTTGGGCTTCTTTAAGCCTCAGTTTCACCATCTATAAAATGAGGAGATACACTTGTCCTTAGGAAAATGAGTAGTGAGGATTAATAGAATGCATCTGGCCTAGCCTCTGACATGCAGTCAGCCTTCCATCTGGCAGTTCCATTCCCATTACTGTCACTCTAAAATCATATGAAGTATAACACTATGGAAGGCCACACAGACAGGCTCCAGGGCTGAAACAGTTCACAGAGTATGACAAAGCGCCCTTAACGCTTTTGCAAGGCTCCTTCGGTGTCAACTAAGTGACAGCTTGAAAAGATGTACTCATTAACTAATATATGGATTAAGCTTTCTTTAATATTATCCACTAATCAGAAAATCTAAATCTATCAGAAGATTCCAAAGCAAATATGAGTAAACTATAGCCTGGGTGTCAAATCTGTTCTACCACCTATTTTTGTAAATAAAATATTATTGAAAGTGTAGGGGCAGAAAGGGGGTAATCCCCTGTAACAAAAGGCAGGTTAACAATAGAAAAGTATAACAAATTTTTTACATGCACACTTATGCAGGGATGTCACAGAAAATATGAAAACTCAAAGAGCCCAATGAGTGATTATTATTATTTTTATTTTTATTTTTAGACAGGATCTCACTCTATTGCCCAGGCTGGAGTGTAGTGGTGCCATCTAGGCTCACTGCAGCCTCGCTCTCCTGGACTCCAGCAACCCTCCTCCCACCTCAGCCTCCAGAGTAGCTGGGACTACAGGCATGTGCCACCACGCCTGGTTAATTTTTGTTGTTGTTGCAGAGATGGAGTTTTGCCATGTTGCCAAGGCTGGTCTTGAACTCCTGAGCTCAAGTGATCCACCTGCCTTGACCTCCCAAAGTGCTGGGATTACAGGAGTGAGCCACAGTTGAGTGGAATTTTTACACTATCCTGAGGCTACAGAAAGAACAAGGGGCTTGGGGCTTCCAGAAGAGGTAGCACACAGGTTATGGGAAAAGGAAAGAAGGAAAATTTGTCAAAGTGGTCTTGTCATGCAAATGAAGCATCACAGGTAGCAGCTCTCAGAAAGAATAGAAGTGGACTGTGGCAAAGTTTCTCTGACAAACCTCTAAATGTGTTAGGCTCTTAGTCTCTTTTTCCTGTGAGCTCATCTTTCCTAGATCTGGAGAAGAGGGTGCTCAGAGAAAGCCTGGCTGCTTATTTCACTAATATAGATTTTCTCTACAGATGCAAATCTCCTCCACCAAAGACAGCTTTTCAGGGCTATTCTTGTCTGCAGTTTCTCTGAATAATTATCTCAAAATATGCCAAAGAAGTCTATTTTTGGGGTGAAATATTCCGGTTTCCTTCAGAACACATTCCTATATTGTTTATGGCTGTTTGGGTCCTACAATGACAGAGTTGAGTAGCTGTGACCGAAGCCATATGGCCCACTGTTCTCCCCACAGTGAGTGGTGAGGGATGGTGAGGGACAGGAGGCTTTATGCAGACCTCAGGAGAAACTTTTGAAAGGATTGACTCTTACCATTTTGTTGCTGACAATTCCCTGGGGTGAGAACACAGCAACGCCCTGCAGGGCCACCCCAAGGAAGCAAGCACCAGAGACGGCAGCAGGGAAGGAAAGGGTTAGGCAGGACAAGCAGGTTTAGGATTGGCCAATTTTCGTGATTTCAGCAAGCTCTGGGGCTTAGGAGCTATCCCTATCAGATATCAGATATCCGGCTCTGGGCAATTAGGGCAGGTGCATAGTGGCCTAAGGCATGAGAGGTGAGGCAGTTTGGGGTGTAGACTTTGTTTGTTTGTTTATGTGTGACAGGATCTCCCTCTGTCACCGAGGCTGGAACGCAGTGGCACAATCTTGGCTCCCTGTAACCTCAACCTTCCAGAGTCAGGTGGTCCTCCCACCTCAGCCTCCCAAGTGGTTGGGACTACAGGCATGCACCATCACACCCAGCTAATTTCTTGTATTTTTTGTAGAGACAGGGTTTCGCTATGTTGCCCGGGCTGGTGTTGACCTCCTAGGCTCAAGCAATCTGCCTGCCTCAGCCTCCCAAAGTGCCAGGATTACAGGCGTGAGCCACGGTGCCCAGCCAAGAAGTATGACTTAACCAGCTGCCTAAGAAGGGGATGTGACCAGCCTCTAGCCAAGGTCTCAAAACTGTGTCAAGGCAGCATTTTTTTAAAAACATATTTCACCCGCGAAGCCAAAATTGTTTACTGTTTGCTGACCCACGGTCCATAAACGAAGTCTAGATATCTGGTTCCAGTTGGAAGTCACAACCCACATCTTAAATGTGCTTTCCACAAATGTTTATGGTGATAACTCACCACAAATGTTTATGGAGATAACTCAGGGAATATAAAATAGGTTAAATTTTCCCACATTGAGAATGAATGAAACATGTCCTAGAAGTCATGGGGTCGGTTCTCAGCCCCAGTCTCAGTCCTGCAGGTCATGGCAAGCCCCACAACTCAGTGGCAGTTCCCAACAGGCCAGGGGTGAGCAGAGTCTATACTGTGGCTGTCACCACCGCAATGGAGCCCAGTGGTCCGAAGTCAGACAAGCCCATGTTCAAATTTTAGTTCTACCACTTATCAACAGCATGATCTTGAGCAAGTTACCTATATTGGTTATCTGCTGATGCATAACACACTATGCCAAAACCTAGTAGCTTAAATAATTGTCATTTAACATCTCCTGCAATGTCTAAGGATCAGGAATCCTGGGGCAGCTTAGCTGGGTGGCTTGGGCTCAGAGTCTCTCAGAAGGTTGTAGTCAAGGTGCCAGCTAGGGCTACCACCAACCATCTGAAGGCTCAAATGGGGTTAAAGAATCCACTTCCAAGCTCACGCATGGGTAGTTAGCAGGTGATAGGGTTTGGCTGCGTCCCCACCCAAATCTCATCTTGAATTGTAGCTCCCATAATCCCCACGTGTTGTGGGAGGGACACAGTGGGAGGTAATTGAATCATAGAGGTGGGTCTTTCCCTTGCTGTTCTCGTGGTGGTGAATAAGTCACATGAGATCTGATGGTTTTATAAACAGGAGTTCCCCTGCACAAGCTCTCTCTTGCCTGCCGCCATATAAGACATGCCTTGCTTCCCCTTTGCCCTCTGCCATGATTGTGAGGCCTCCCCAGCCATGTGAAACTGTGAGTCAATTAAACTTCTTTCCTTCATAAATTACCCAGTCTTGCGTATGTCTTTATTAGCAGCATGAGAACAGACTAATACAGCAGGTCTCAATGCCTCACTGGCTGTTAGGCAGAGGTCTCTGTTTCTTATCCCATGGGTCGCTCCATGGGCTGCTTGAGTATGCTCTCAATATGGCAGCTGACATTCCATAGGACAAGTGATCTGAGGGAGAGAGAGAGAGAGCACGCAAGACAAGACAGTGCTCAAGAAGGAAGCCAGTCTTTTATGCCTAATCTCATAAGAAGGACAGCCTCACTTCTGCTGTATGTTATTGGTCCCACAGGTTAACCCTGGTACAAGATGGGAGGGGACTACATGAGTATGTGAATACTAGGAGGTGGGGATCATTGTGGGGGGCTGGCTGTGCATTACCTTTATTTAAGCTTCAGGTCAGGCTGGGTGCAGTGGCTCATGTCTGTAATCCCAGCACTTTGGGAGGTCAAGGCAGGCAGATTGCTTAAGCCCAGGAGTTTGGACCAGCCTGGCAACATAGTGAGACCCTGCCCAGAAAAGGAAAAAAAGCTTTAGGTCTACCATTTATGAAGTTAGAATGATAATGATAATAGTACCTGGTTTATAAGGTTTAAATGAGAAAGTGCTGGCCGGGCGTGGTGGCTCACACCTGTAATCCCAGCACTTTGGGAGGCCAAGGCAGGCAGATCATGAGGTCAGGAGATCGAGACCATCTTGGTTAACACGGTGAAACCCCGTCTCTACTAAAAATACAAAAAATTAGCTGGGCGTGGTGGCGGGCGCCTGTAGTCCCAGCTACTCGGGAGGCTGAGGCAGGAGAATGGCATGAACCCGAGAGGTGGAGCTTGCAGTGAGCCGAGATCGCGCCACTGCACTCCAGCCTGGGTGACAGAGCAAGACTCTGTCACAAAAAATAATAAATAAATAAGTAAATAAATAAATAAATAAATGAGAAAGTGCAGTCAAGCCCACTCACAGGGCTTGGCACTCAGTGAAGCATTCTGTAAATGCTTGCAATTATTATCTACCTCACTGTGGCCACTCCTGCCACTACTACGTCCATAATAATAACAAAAGGGTAAGGGGAACCCTTCCGCATCACAGGGAAGTTCCCTGTCCTTGGCCACTTCTGGGTGAGCTCTCTTTCTGCTTTACAAGGGCAACCGTAACTGTCTGAAAAAATAAACCTCCAACAAATTCAAACTAGTCTCTTTTTCTCTCACCTTGACCTAAAATCTTTGAAACAGACTCCCACATAACTCCTCTAGAAAGGCAAACCCAAAAATTGTCAGAGTAAAAAATTCAATGACTTAAGATAAAGGGGATTATTTCCTTAGAAATAAACTCATTTTAGAAATTGTAGAAACTTCAGACATATCAATTTCAATATTCAAGGACATCACTCATTCAACAAATATTTACTGGGCATGTGTTATACACCAGGCATGGCTCTAGGAGCTGTATAAACAACCTGGAATTTAACAGATGAAATCTCTGCCCTAAGAAATTTGCAGGCTAGTGGGAAATAAACAAATAAACAAATAGGTTTTAAAAAAATAAAAAATAGAGTATGTTAGCTGGTATTGAGTTAGAAGCTGGTAATGAGTTAGATAAAAAATAAATAAAGGCTGGGCAGGTGGCTCACTCCTGTAATCCCAGCAGTTTGAGAGGCCAAGGCAGGTAGATTGCTTGAGCTCAGGAGCTGGAGACCAGCCTGGGCAATATGGCGAAATCCTGTCTCTACAAATAAATAAATAAACTAATTAAGTAATTAATTAAAGATGGGAAGTGGATGGGATGATGTTAAAATTATCAATAGATGATCAAAAAAAGTTTCACTGTCATTTGCACAAAATCCAACAGGAGGTGACAAGATGAGCCATGAGAATATGTCCTGAAAGGGTCACGTGCTTGGCCTTCAGAGAAGAGCAAGGAGGCCAATGTGTCTGGAGTCCAATAAGGCTAGGGTAGAAATGGTGGCAGAGAAAGTTAGAGAAGTAGATTGGGGGATGCAGAATCAAGCGCAGTCTTGTAGGCTGTTGTAAGGACTTGGACTGGGTCCTTACAACAAAGAGGCACCATTGGCAAAAGAGGCACCATTGGGTTTTGAGCAGAAATGTGACATAATGTGATTTACGTTCTAAAAGCATTACTCTTAGACAACTAAGGGGAGTGAGGACAGAGGCAGAGAAAGCCATCAGGAGGCCACTATGAAAATCCAAGTGAGGAATCATGGCAGCTTGAAAAGGATGGCAAGACAGAAGTTGTGAACCTTGGTCAGGTTCTGGATTTGAGTGGGAGAGTCCAGAGTCTGTTAATGAAGTCTATGTGAGCTGTGTGGTAAAGAGAAGAGTCGCGAATAGCTTTGAATTTTTTGTTTGCTTGTTTGTTTTTTGAGACAGTCTTGCTCTTTCTTCTAGGCTGTAGTGCAATGGCATAATCATGGTTCACTGCAGCCTCGACCTCCCTGGCTCAAGCAGTCCTCCCACCTTAACCTCCCAAGTAGCTGAGACTACAGGCATGTGCCACCACGCCTGGCCAATTTTTATTTTTTGTATTTTTTGTGGAGACAGAGCTTCACTGTGCTGCCCAGGCTGATATCGAACTCCTGGGCTCAAGCGATCCTCTCACCTTGGCCTCCCAAAGTGCTGGAGTTGCAGATGTGAGCCGCCACACCCGGCTGCTTTGAAGTTTTTGACCTGAGCAGCTTAAAGAATGCAGTTGCCATGTACAGAAATATAAAGAGGTATGGAAAGAGCAATGTGGTTGCCTCAGGAGTACAGTGTGGGACATACTGAGTTTGAGATAAGATAACCGTGGGACATCCAAGTGGGATGTAAGGAGACAAGTGATAGACAAGTCTGGAGCTCAGGGGAGAAGTCTGAACAGGGGATATAAAGTGGAAGTTTCCATGATTTGAGAAGATATTTCCATCATTAGAAATGATAGTTAAAGTCTTGAGGCTAGGAGTAAGTGCAGACAGAGAAAAGACCTAAGATCTAAGCCCTGGGGCACTCCAGCATTTAGAATTGGGAGAAATATGGCCGGGCACAGTGGCTCACACCTGTAATCCCAACACTTTGGGAGGTCAGAGTGGGCAGAGCACTTGAGGTCAGGAGTTCGAGACCAGCCTGGCCAACATGGTGAAACCCAGCCTCTGCTAAAAAATACAAAAAAGTTAGCTGAGCGTGGTGACACGTGCCTGTAATCCCAGCTACTTGGGAGGTTGAGGCAGGAGGATCACTTGAACCCGGGAGGCAGAGGTCACAGTGAGCCCATATCATGCCACTGCCCTCCAGCCTGGGCAACAGAGCGAGACTCCATCTCAAAAAAATAAGTAAGTAAAATATAGTTGGGGAGAATAAAGAGAAAACAGCAAAGGACTCTGAGCAGTGACCAGTAAAGTCGAAGGAAACCCAAGAGAGTGGCATGTGTAAAGCCAAGTGGAGAAATGTTCTCCAGAAGGGAGTGACGAGCTGTGTCCGATGCTGTTGGGGTGTCAAGTACCATGAGCAAGTGAACTGAACAGGTGCAGGGAGGTCACTGGTGACCTTGACATGAGAGGTATTGGAGGAGTGGTGGAGGTGACGCCCCACTGGAATGGGAGGAGAACTGGAGACAGTGAAGATGGATACCTCAAGGATTTGGGCCATAAACAAAGTAGAGAAATGGATGGTAATTGGAGAACATGGTGCAATGAAAGGAATTCACTCATCATCCACATAAGCTAAAGGGAATATTCCAGTAGAGAAGGAAATATCCGTTGATGGTGCAGGAAAGAAAAGAGGGAATTGCTTCAGTGGGTCCTTGAGAAGGCAAGAGGGGAAAGGATCTGGCGCCTGGTCAGGGGCGGGCCTCAGACAAGAGCCAGAAAGTCCATCTACAGTAACAGGAGCAGCGTGCCTGGGCACAAAGGCAGGAACATGGGTAGATGTGTCCCACCATGCTCCGGCCCTCCCTGCTGCACTGCTGATCCAGCAGGTTGTAATTACCACCCTGTGTGTCTGCCTGTGTCTCCAAGACCTATGAGAGAGAAAGACCATGTAGGTCAACATCGCACTTTCAGTGCCCAGGACAAAGCCTGGTGCAGAGCAAGCACTCAACAAGTATGGTGAATGGCTCCATGCAAAACGAGACAATATCGATCTTACCTGGCAGATATTAAAAAATCATAAAGGTAGAAATTGTAATGCAATGTGGCAATGGCACAAGACAAAACAGACAGATCAATGGAACAGAGTTTAAAAACTAAAAAACGCCGGGCGCAGTGGCTCACGCCTGTAATCCCAGCACTTTGGGAGGCCGAGGTGGGTGGATCAGTTGAGGTCAGGAGTTCGAGACCAGCCTGGCCAACATGGTGAAACCCCGTCTCTACTAAAAATACAAAAATTAGCTGGGCATGGTGGCACATGCCTGTAATCCCAGCTACACGGGAAGCTGAGGCAGGAGAATCACTTGGACCCAGGAGGTGGAGGTTGCAGTGAGCTGAGATCACACCACTGCACTCCAGCCTGAGAGACAGAGTGAGACTGTCTCAAAAAAAATAAAAAATAAAAATCTGGCCCGGCACAGTGGGTCATGCCTGTAATCCCAACACTTTGGGAAGCTGAGGCAGGAGGATTGCTTGAGCCCAGAAGGTGGAGGCTGCAGTGAGCCGTGATTATGCCACTGCATTCCACCATGGGCGACAGAGTGAGACCCCGCCAATAAGCAGTAATGGCATAAAATGCTTAACAAATGCTGTCAATACAACCTGATACAATAATACAAATATTCAGGAAAAATAATGTTTGCTATGTCATATGACATGCAAAAATGAATCACCAGCCGGGCATGGTGGCTCACGCCTGTAATCCCACCAATTTGGGAGGCCGAGGATCACTTAAGGGCAAGAGTTCAAGACCAGCCAGGTCAACATGGTGAAACCCCCCACCCCCAACCCATCTGTACTAAAAATACAAAAATTAGCTGGATGTGGTGGTGGGATTACAGGCATGAGCCACCGCGCCCAACCAGAAAGTGGTTTCTTGAGATGGAATCTGCTCCTGGTGAAGATGCTATGAACATTGTTGAAATGACAGCAAAGGATTTCAAATATTCCATAAACATAGTTGATAAAAAGGTGGTAGTGTTTGAGAGGATCAACTCTAATTTTGAAAGAAGCGCTACATGCAATGATATCACACAGCACTGCATGCTACAGAGAAATATTTTGTGAAGAAGTCCATCGATGTGGCAAATTTTATTGTCTTAAGAAATTGTCACCCCAGCCTTGCAACAACTGCCCTGATCAGTCAGCAACCATCAATATCAAGGCACGACCCTCCACCAGCAAAAAGATTATGACTCTCAGAAGGCTCAGAGAGATGGTTAGCATTTTCTAGCAATAAAGTATTTTTACTTATTTTTTTAATCATGCCATATTATTTTAAATTACATACGAAGATCTAACATGTCACCCACAGACCATTTCATCCACTGCTCTGTTTGGCTGCAGTCTCTTGTCTCTCCCTTCAGCAATGGTGAAGCGGATACCCTTTCCTCGGGGAAGAGAAATCCATGGTTTGTTGCCCTTGTCAATAACAAAAATGATGGAAAAGCTGTTGCTGTTGGCATCTTTCACGTGAATCGTGTCAAAAGATCCAGGGTGCCTCTCTCTATTGGTGATCACACCAATTCTTCCCTAGTTAGCACCTCCAGTCACCAAACACAGGTTACCAGTGTCGAATTTCAAAGCAGTGATCTTGCCAGTCTCCAAATCAATCTGAATGGTGTCGTTCACTTTAATGAGGGAATCAGGGTGGCGGATAGTGTGAGCATCGTGAATCACCAGGTGAGGGGTTCCTTTTGTGCACACAAAGATTTTTCTCATTTTGCATAACTTGTGCTTGACTTCCTCAGGTGTAACACGATGTACAGCAAAGCGACAATTGATGCCATAGATCAGACGGAAACCCTCCCCCGTCTTGTCAATGCTGATGACATCCATAAATCCAATAGGGTAGGTTGTTCTATCACTTCGAACCTTGCCATCTACCTTAATGAACCACTGCATGCAAATCTTCTTCACTTCATCTCCTGTCAGGGCATACTTAAGTCTGTTCCTCAGGAAAATATGAGGGAGACACTCTCTCAGCTTTTGGGGACCAGTGGATGGACGAGCAGCAAACACACCAGTCAATTTATCCAGCATCCAATGTTGTGGAGCTGCTACCCGCTTCAGATGCTGCTTGGGACCGGAAGCCACAGCTGTAATAGGCACAGAGAGAGGACCTCCCATCTTCTATGCACATAAAAACTGGGAACCCATAAAGTATTTTTACATTAAGGTATGTAGGCCAGGTGTGGTGCCTCACGCCTGTAACCCTAGCACTTTGGGAGGCCAAGGCGGGTGGATTACTTGAGGCCAGGAGTTTGAAACCAGCCTGGCCAACAAGGCGAAACCCCATCTCTACTAAAAATACAAAAATTAGCCAGGCATGGTGGTGCACGCCTGTAGTCCCAGCTACCCGGGAGGCTGAGGGTGGAAAATTGCTTGAATCTGGGAGGCGGAGGTTGCAGTGAGCCAAAATCACACCACTGCCTTCCAGCCTGGGCAACAGAAAGAGACTCCATCACAAAAAAAAAAAAGAAGAAGAAGAAGAAACATATGAAAGAAAGTTTAGCTATTGTATTAGTCTATTCTCATACTGTTATAAAGAAATACCTGAGACTGGGTAATCTATAAAGAAAAGAGGTTTAATTGGCTCACAGTTCTGCAGGCTGTACAGGAAGCATAGCAGCCTCTGCTTCTGGGGAGGCCTCAGGAAGCTTCCAGTCATGGCAGAAGGCAAAGGGGGATGGAGGCACCTCACATCGTGGCAACAGGAGCAAGAGGGAGGTGGGGGAGGTGCCACACACTTTAAACAACAAAATCTCTCCAGAACTCACTATCATGAGGACAGTACCAAGAGGAAACCCATCCACATGAGCCAATCACCTCCTACCAAGGCCCCACCTCGAACACTCATGATTACAATTCAACATGAGATTTGGGTGGTGACACAGATCCAAACCATATCAGCTATAGTAATAATAAAATTGCAAATTCAAATAACTTGATTCAAGTCTTGCAATGCCCCCTTCTCAATTAGGCTTACCTTGGTTTCTCTAATTAAAACTGCAACCCTTGGCCAGGCACAGGGGCTCACACCTGTAACCCCAGCACTTGGGTAGGCCAAGGCAGGAGGATCACTTGAACCCAGAAGTTCAGACCAGCCTGGGCAACATGGTGAAACCCTGTCTCTACAAAAAAAATACGTCTGGGCTTGGTGTTATGGGCCTGTAGTCCCAGCTACTTAGGAGGCTGAGGCAGGAGAACCACTTGAGCCTGGGAGATGAAGGTTGCAGTGAGCTGAGGTCATGCCACTGCACTCCAGCCTAGGTGACAGAGCAAGACCCTTTCTCAAAAAATAAAAATAAAAATGAAAACTGCAATCCTTGGCCAGGTGTAGTATCTCACACCGTTAACCCCAGCATTTTGGGTGGCTGAGGCAGGAAGATTGCTTGAGCCTAGGAGTTAGAGACCAGCCTGGGCAACACAGGAAGATGTCACCTCTACAATAAATTTAAAATTAAAAAACTACAATCTTCTCCACTCCCTACTCCTTTAACTTGCTCTGTTTTTTTTTTAACTATAGCACTTTTTGCTTTCTAAAATGCTAAAGGATTTACTTATTTATAACATTTATCATGTATGTACATGTCCTCCACTCAAATATAAGTTTCATGAGATCAGAGGTTGTTTTTTTCAATAATCCATCCCAAGCACTGAGAATATGCCTAGTACATGGTTAGTAATCAATATCTATGTGTTGAATGAATGCAGCAGATTGACAAAATAATAATACCCACGGTAGGCAAGAGTATGAATAGTCAGACTCATGTACTGTTAACAAGAGAGTAAACTGATTAAATGAACTATATACATTCATACTCGAACATACTAAACAACCATTGAAAGTGATATTGTGCAGTGTGGCAAAATACAATTACACTCTGTTCCCCAGGCTGGAGTGCAGTGGCGCAATCACTGCTCCCCACCGTCTGGACTTCCTGGGCTCAAGTGATCCTCCCACATCAGCCTCCTGAATAGCTGGGACTACAGGTGCAAGCCACCATGCATTGTTAATTTTTTTTTTTTTTTTCATTTTGTAGAGATGGGGCCTCACTAGGTTGCCCAGGCTGGTCTTGAATTTAGAACTTTTTAGTAAAGTTCCCATCACATTATCATGGGAATAATACAAATTATAAAATAGCATGTATGATCTGTTTCCAAGGAAAAAGCGTGTACAACAAAATCTTATCTATGAGGTGAGATTACAAGTTGTTGTTTTTGTTGTTGTTGTAAGACAGAGGCTCGCTCTGTCGCTCAGGCCAGAATACAGTGGCACCATCCTAGCTCACTACAGCCTCGAATTCCTGGGCTCAAGCAATCCTCCTGCCTCAGCCTCCTGAGGAGCTGGGACTACAGGTGTGCGCCACTGTGCCCAGCTAATTTTTTTTTATTTTTTGTAGAGACAGGGTCTTGCTATGTTGCCCAAGCTGGTCCTAAACCCCTGGGCTCAAGCAATCCTCCCACCTCAGCCTCCCAAAGTGCTGGGTTTACAGGTGTGAGCCACTGCATCTGCCCTGCCACATTTATTTTCTACAATGAATATGTGTTAGATGTATAGCAAGCAAGGGAAACATTTTTTAAAAGGAGAAAATTGAAACTACCCGGTTAATACGCATAGGCTTTCCTGTTTTAACAAGGATATCGGAAGAGTAAGAACATATTTTAGAAGATTCACTCTGCAGTTACATTAAATGGAAACCAGCAAGCAAAGAGAAATGGGTAACCAAATGTAGGCTATTTAAACGTCCTCTCTATTGTCTGTAGTTTTTAAACTGCAAAAAGTAAAAGTGTGTATGAAATAAATTGTATGAAAGTTTCTGGATTTAAAAAGCCCATTCTCTTCTCAGCAAGACCCGGATATCCTTCTGGAACGAAATTCACGAATTCTGACCATCCTTGAAGCCAAACTCCAGCCCGCTGGCCTCACACGAATCTGCCTGTTACTCCTTAATAAGACAGGACTTCCTTTGGGCTTGGGCTGGGGTCAAATGGTGCTGTGTGAAAGCCACCCATTCCTGCCAATCACACAACCCCTGTAAACAGCACGGCTTATTGTGAAAATTAATTCAGGGAGCTTAAACTCCACCGAACAGAAGGGTTTAAAAAGAAAAGAAAAAAAATTCCTGTGGTTTAGGAAATACTAGATGCATTATGACCTTCGGTATGAGTCCCAGGCTATGTGCATTATACCGGCAACACCCGGGAAAACAGAAGATGTCTTTTTTAATCCATCAGATAATTACACCGACTACAAGGACATTTTGGCAACTACTAGAAAATACTGCCCTCTGGTGTTAAGGTCATTCCACACTGATTAACACAACAAAAAGGAAAAAAAGAAAAGCCTTTCTTAAATACAAAAACCACTACTTTCAGGGACTTATGTTTTTGACTTGCAAAAACTCTGAACACAAAATCCCAAAGGATTTTACGGGTATATATTGTGGACACCTTCCCCACTGTGCCCGGAAAATACCTACTAATGTTATTACAAGCTGTCTCAGTCAATTCACGTCAGAGGATCTCCTCTCCAAGAGCTATATTCAGCTGTCTCTTGAACAAAACAAAACCAAAAAGTATTTTCAAGAGCTTCTGTGGGGGAGAAGTTTCTGGAAAATAAACTAAAGATTATTTTCACAGGAAATTTTCTACTAATTCTGGTAGGAAGAATAGAAAGAAGAGCAATATTACGATATTTTATATATTATAGAAGTCTTTAAAAATGTGAGACAATTTTTATGAAAAACAAAATAGCCACATTAATAAAGAAGCTGGCAATCACTGGCTTTATATTGATCATCTTATTCCTGCTTAAAGGTACTTCAAGAATAAGATAGAAAGGAGGCTCTGTCGTAGCTCTCCACTATAAGAAAATAAAACTTTAAAAGGGTGGGGCGTGCCGTTCTGATGGTTACACACACCAGAATTGCATGCACAAATTCAGCAGTCTTGGCTGGGCATGGTGGTTCACACTTGTAATCTCAGCGCTTTCAAGCCAAAGCCACCATGCCCAGCTTTTTTTTTTTTTTTTTTTTTTTTTTTTTCAGATGGGATCTCATTCCATCTCCCAGGCTGGAACGCAGTGGCGCAATCTTGGCTCACTGAAACCTCCACCTCCTGGGCTCAAGCGATTCTCCCACTTCAGTCTCCCTAGTAGCTGGGACTACAGGTGCCCACCACCATTCCTAGCTAATTGTTTTTTGTATTTTTGGTAGAGATGGGGTTTCACCATGTTGCCCAGACTAGTCTCGAACTCCTGAGCTCAAGTGATCTGCCCGCCTTGGCCTCCCAAAGTGCTGGGATTACAGGCGTGAAGCCACCACGCCCAGCCCATGATCTTTTGTAGAGATGGAGCCTCACCGTGTTGCCAATAAAAGAAACCAAAGTTCCATGGAGAAATGGCTGATTCTAAGGCTGGGGCAGGAAATACACAGGATAAGCCCGGAGCACCTACTAGTACCAGAAAGTAGGAAAGTGCTCAAAACAAACCAACCAAAAAAAAGCCCACATCAGTGGGGAGACGTCAAAGGGTCACAGGATCCAACTGAAAGAGATCCCAATAGTCAAAGCTGGAACAACTTGAGTAACAAAATAAAATAGATTGGACCATAACCCAAAGCATGGAATAAACACCCATGAGTCCACACTGATATTAACGATTGAATAAATAAATGCAGTTCTCCTTCCGCATCCACGGCAAATTGGTTCCGGGACCCCCATAGATACCAAAATCCATGGATGTTCAAGTCCTTTATATAAAATGGTATCGTACTTGCACATAACCAGGACACATCCCCCTGTACACTCTAATTATATTTAGATTACTTATAATACCTAATACAATAGAAATGCTAGGTAAATAGCTGTTCTACTGTGTTGCTTGTTTTACTTGGTTTTTGTTTTGGTTTGGTTTGGTTTTGGTTTTTTTGTTTTTTTGTTTTTTGTTTTTTGTTTTTGAGATGGAGTTTCGCTCTTGTCACCCAGGCTGGAGTACAGTGGTGCCGTCTTGGCTCACTGCAACCTCTGCCTCCTGGGTTTAAGCGATTCTCCAGCCTCAGCCTCCTGAGTAGTTGGGCTTTCAGGCACCCGCCACCATGCCTGGCTAATTTTATATTTTTAGTAGAGACGGGGTTTCACCATGTTGGCCAGGCTGGTCTCAAACTCCTGACCTCAGGTGATCCACCCGCCTCAACCTTCCAAAGTGCTGGGATTACAGGCGTGAGCCAGTGTCCCCGGCCAGTTTGTATGAATTTTTACTGGGTTTCTTTCCCTAATATTTTTTTATCTGTGGTTGGCTGAATCCACGATGTGGGATCAGAGAATACAGAGGGCTGAGTGTAGAAGGGGGAGAAGAGACACGTCTTCCCTGCGGAAGAAGTTCAATGAATTCTCACAGATACTCCACCCCCACAGAGGTGGAGCATAACTCCTCACTCCTGAAGTGTGGCCTGCATGTAGTGACTTCCTTCCAAAAATGGGAGAAGAGTAACTTTACAGTAGAGAAACCTGACCAACACTATCTCTGGCAGGTGATTAAGGTCAATACCAACAGTGATAAGTCATATTGATGGTACGGTCATGCACTACATCATGACATGAGTTATATCATTATAATCATGGTGAGTTGTATAATTATTTCATCATATATTACAATGTAATCATAATAGAAATAAACAGCACAATAAATATAAAGTGCTTGAATCACCCCCAAACCATCCCTCAACCCCCACCCTAGTCCATAGAAAAATTGTCTTCTGGTCCAGCGTGGCTCACATCTGTTATCCCAGCACTTTGGGAGGCCAAGGTGGGCGGATCACTTGAGGCCAGGAGTTCAAGACCAGCCTGGCCAATATGGCGAAACCCCTCCTCTATTAAAAATACAAAAATTAGCTGGACATAGTGGCGCACACCTGTTATCCCAGCTGCTCGGGAGTCTGAGGCACAAGAATTACTTGAACCTGGGAGGCAGAGGTTGCAGTGAGCCAAGATCTGCCACTGCACTCCAGCCCGGGCGACAGAGTGACACTCTGTCTCAAAAAAAAATAGAAAGAAAGAAAAATCGTCTTCAATGAAACCGGTCCCTGGTACCAAAAAGGTTGGGGACTTCTGTGTTAAGGGATCTGCTTCATTGAAAGCGATGAAACTAACAAAAATTCATGGAAGTTCTCTATCAGATGCAGAGAAACTTCTAATGACCTGGATTGAAGACCAAACACAGACACATATCCCTCTCAGCACCGTGACAATCACCACCAAAGCAATGTTGGTTTGCAAGGTTGAAAGCAAAGGCTGGACCTGACTGTGTTGAATTTACTGCTCTGGCTAGTTCAAATGATTCAAGAATCCTTACTCCTTACATAAAGTGGAAGTCAGTGGTGAGTCTGTGGGTGCTGCTGTGAAGGCAGCAGAAGAATTTTTGGAAACTCTGGATGAGCTGATTGTGGAGGAAAATTACTTGTCACAGCAAATCTTCTATATGAATGAAACCTCCCCATTCTGGAAACGAATGCCTGAAAGAACTTTCATTCATAAGGAAGCCAAGTCAATGTCAGGTTTGAAGGCTTTTAAGGACAGAGCAACAGTCTTGCCTGGCAACAATGTTGCAGATTACAAACTGAAACCCTTTATGAGGACCCCAGAGCCTTCAAGCCTGTCAATTAGCACACACAGCCAGTGCACTGCAGGAGCAATAAGAAGCCACAGATGACCCACCTCCTCTTCCAAGAGGCCCTCCTGAATTACTCTGCCAGTGAGATGGAGAAGTACTGTTTGGAGAATAATATATCTTTCAAGATTGGCTTACTGATAATGCTCTTCTTCTTCTTCTTCTTCTTCTTTTTTTTTTTTTTGTCATTTTCATCTCAATATCAAAGTGGTGTTTCTCCCTCCAAATACCACCTCTTTGATCCAACCAATGCGTCAAGGAATTATAACAGCTTTTAAGACTATTACCTAAGGAGGACTTTTGCCCAGGCTGTTGCTGAAACTGAGGAAGACCCTGAGAAGACATGGATGTAATTCTGGAAGGATTACAACATCTATGACTGTGTCAAGCACTTTGAGCTTGGGCTTGGGGTGATGCCACCGAGGAATGTATGAATGGCATCTGGAGGAAGACACTCAAGAGGTTTTTCCATGATTTCAAAGGATTTGCCAAGGATGAGGAGGTTGCAAAAATCAACAAGGCTGTGGTTCAGATGGCAAACAACTCTAATCTGGGTGTGGCTGAGGATGGCATTGAGGAGCTCCTAAAGGAAGGAGGAGTTGTTGGAACTGGGACAGGAACACCTAGCTGAAGAAGGGGCAAGAGCAAAGGGAAGAGAACTCTCAGGAAAACTCACAGTGAAAAGGTTGACAGAAGCTTCTGCAGACTTCAGCAAACTCCTTAAGAAGTTTGAAAGAAGGAAAAGAACTCCCAGGAAAACTCACAGTGAAGGGTTTAGCAGAAGCTTCTGCAGATTTCAGCAAACTCTTTAAGAAGTTTGAAAACATGGACACCCAACACCAAAAGGTTTTTATTAACAGACAGAAATGTTCATGGTTCATTATCTGTTTATAGGGAAATCTATGATAAAGAAAAGAAACAAACCAAGCAAACCACCATGGACATATTTCTGAAAAGAGTGACCCCACCTCAAGAAGATCTCAGGAGGGTCCTTCAGGAGGTACCCAGAAGAAGACATTGTTATTACAGGGGATAATGCGTGTTACTGCCCCTGAAGACCTTCCAATGAGACAAAATGTGGAGGTGGAGGACAGTGACATTGATGATCCTGACCCTGTGTAGGCCTAGGCTGATGAGTGTGTTTGTGTCTTCATTCCTAATAAAAAAGTTAAAAGAATTTTTAAAATTTTTTTAAATTAAAAATAAAAGGCCAGGTGTGGTGGCTCATGCCTTTAATCCCAGCACTTTGGGAGGCCGAGGCAGGCAGATCACCTGAGGTTGGGAGTTTAAGACCAGCCTGACCAACATGGAGAAACCCTGTCTCTACTAAAAATATGAAAAACATTAGCCGGGTATAGTAAAGCATGCCTGTAATCGTAGCTACTCAGGAGGCTGAGGCTGGAGAATCGCTTGAACCCAGGAGGTGGAGGTTGTGGTGAGCCGAGATTGTGCCATTGCACTCCAGCCTGGGCTACAAGAGCAAAACAAGGTCTCAAAAAAGAAAGAAAGAAAGAAAGAAAGAAAGAAAGAAAGAAAGAAAGAAAGAAAGAAAGAAAGAAAAGAGCTTATAGGATAAGGATACAAAGAAAGACAATAGGCCGGGCGCGGTATTTCACACCTATAATCCTAGCACTTTGGGAGGTCAAGGCGGGTGGATCACCTGAGGTCAGGAGTTCGAGACCAGCCTGGCCATCATGGCGAAACCCCATCTGTACTAAAAATACAAAAGTTAGCCAGGTGTGGTGCCAGGCACCTGTAATCGCAGCTACCCAGGAGTCTAAGACGGGAGAATTGCTTGAATTCAGGAGGTGAAGGTTGCATTGAGCCAAGATTCACACCACTGCACTGCAGCCTGGGTGACAGAGCGAGACTCTGTCTCGCAAAAAAAAAAAAAAAGACAATATTTTTGTACAGCTGTACAATGTGTTTTAAGTGTAATTACAGAAGAGTCAAAAAGTTAAAAAAATAAAAAGTTGATAAAGTAAAAAGTTATTGGAAGCTAAGGTTAATTTGTTATTGAAGAAAACAATTTTTATAAATTTACTGTAGCATAACTGCAGTGTTTATAAAGTCTACAGTAGTGTACAGTAATGTCCTAGGCCTTCACATTCACTCACCACTCACTCACTCACTCACCCAGAGCAACTTCCGGTCCTCCACTCCTTTGGGAGTTCAGTCTCCCAAAGTGCTGGGATTACAGGCGTGAGCCACCGCGAATGACAGCAACTCCAAGCTCCATTCATGGGAAGTATCCTATATACCATTTTAAAAAATATTCTAGGCTGGGCACAGTGGCTCACGCCTGTAATCCTAGCACTTTGGGAGGCCGAGACGGGTGGATCACCTGAGGTCAGGAGTTCGAGACCAGCCTGGCCAATATGGTGAAACCCCATCTCTACTAAAAATACAAAAATTAGCCAGGCATGTGCTGCATGCCTATAATCTCAGCTACCCCGGAGGCTGAGGCAGGAGAATCACTAGAATCTGGGAGGCAGAGGCTGCAGTGAACTGAAATCACGCCACTGCAGTCCAGCCTGGGCGACACAGCAAGACTCCGTCTCAAAAAAAGAAAAAAATTCTATACCATATTTTTGCTGTGCCTTTTCTATGTTTAGATATGTTTGTTACACAAATACCTACCACTGTGTTACAGTTGCCCATAGTAAAATGCTGTGCCGGTTTGTAGCTTAGGAGCAGCAGGCCATACATATAGCCTAGGTGTGGAATAGGCTGTGCCATCTAGGTTTGTGTAAGCACACTCTGTGATGCTCCCACAATGATGAAATCGCCTAATGACACATTTCTCAGAACGCATCCCCCTCATTAAAGGATGTATGACAATATATCTGCGATATAATGTGACAAAAATGGCACTTTACTTTTGTGGTCTTCCTCCCAAAAACCCACAATCCCAGTCTAATCATGAGAAAAACATCAGACAATTCCAGTGGAGGGACATTTTGCAAAAATGTCTGACCAGGACTCCTCAAATGACAAAGTCATCAAAAACAGGGAGAGTATTACTCAGGTGTGGTGGCCATGCCTGTAGTCCCAGCTACTCAGAAGGCTGATGCAGGAGGATCGCTTGAGCCCAGCAGTTCGGGGCTGCAGTGAGCTATAACTGTGCCATGAGTTCCAACCTGGGTGACCGAGCAAGACCTTATCTCTAAAATAAAAATAACAATTAAAAGTTAACTTTATTTGGCCGGGCGCAGTGGCTCACGCCTGTAATCCCAGCACTTTCGGAGGCCGAGGTGGGCGGATCACAAGGTCATGAGATCGAGACCATCTTGGCTAACACGGTGAAACCCCGTCTCTACTAAAAATACAAAAAATTAGCCGGGCGTGGTGGCGGGCGCCTGTAGTCCCAGCTACTCAGGAGGCTGAGGCAGGAGAATGGAGTGAACCCAGGAGGTGGAGCTTGCAGTGAGCCTAGATTGCGCCACTGCACTCCAGCCTGGGCGACAGAGTGAGACTCTGTCTCAAAAAAAGAAAAAAAAAAAAGAGAGACATCTAAGGACATAAAATGAGAATGAAAGTAAAGAGATGGGAAAAGACATACCAGGCAAATACTCGCCCACATAAAGCTAGTATAACGTAAGATAAAATAGGACTTCAGGCAGAAAGATAGCCATTACCGAGGCACAGTGGCTCACGCCTGTAATTCCAGCACTTTGGGAGACCGAGGCGGGCAGATCACTTGAGGTCAGGAGTTCGAGACCAGCCTAACCAATATGGTGAAACCCCATCTCTACCAAAAACACAAAAATTAACCGGGCGTGGTGGTGCACACCTGTAGTCCCAGCTATTTGGGAGGCTGAGGCAGGAGAATTGCTTAACCTGGGAGGCACAGGTTGCAGTAAGCTGAGATCAGACCACTGCACTCTAGCCTGGGCAACAGAGACGCTGTCACAGAAAAAAAAAAAAAAGCCATTACTTAACTATTCACCAGAAAAATATCACCTTATAAGCATCTATCATAAAGCCTCAAAATATATAACTCAGATATTCTCTTTTTCCCAACAGCTTTCATTCTGAAGTAGGCTTCCAAATGAAGCTCTCGATGTCCTCATTTTCCCATTATTTACCTGCTTTCTGTCCTAACCTGAACCATGACATTCTGGAAAATATTCCAAGTTTTACTTTACATAACTTTAAGTAAAATTATGAAATCATAGTCACTCCTCTGGGCAAAATATATATGTGTGTGTATATCTTAAAGGCAATTCACATGGAGAATTATCAAGGATACTCTATGTTTAGACTTGAACTCTTGAGTTTGTCATTTAACATTAGCCTGAAGTAAAAGCTCCTAACTCAATGGTTCACTTGCTTACAACTTCCTCCTACTCCAGACTCAAAGGCTGAATTAGACTTCCTCTTTATCAGGAGCTGCACACCACATACATAGTGCTTAGGGGTTCACAAAAAAAAAAAACCTCTGGCAACTTCAAGTCCAGCAGGGATCCAGCCCCAGGTGAGTGTCCACATGGCATCGGGAGGGATCACCTGCAAGAAAGAGGGGGCTTTTTTAAAAAACAAAAAAGGGGGGGGCTTTTTTTTAAGAGACTACAAAAAGAAAAAGGGACTCAGGCGTAAACAAACGTGTTTGCAGAGTTTATCAGGAATATGCCACTTTACACATACATGGATTTATCAAGGTAGAGCAAGTTTGGTTAATTAGAAGGTATGAAATGGTGATGAAGGTAGTAAAAGCTGCTGTGGGTGCAGAGGTGAATTCCCTGCTTCCCCAGGCAGCAAAGGAGTGTCAAAAACATGAAGCTGTCAATGACAGCACTTCAAGATCTGCCCGTGCTACCAATTGCATATGACAATGAAATTCCTCCTTAGGCCTGCGGGAGTTTTCTAGAATGTTAAACCCTGACCTTGCAATTCCCTGGTTGCAGTCATTTCTAATGTCAAATGAACATGGTTTTATCTTTCACAGGCTAACCAAATGTTGGCTGGACTAATGTGCATTTTACATATTACTTATTTTACATATTACTTATTACTTATTTTACATATTAGTGATTTTACATATTATTACTTATTTTACATATTACTTATACATATGTGTATACACACATGTATATACTTATACATATTTGCATATTACTTATTATATTTTACATACTACTTAAGTAATCACCACAAATACAACATATTTTTGGGAAAATGAGTATTCACAACTATATTTTGTTATGTCAAAGGGATTTTGTAAGTCAGAATCAATTAGAATGACTCAGTCATGTAATGCACCACATGTGTACAGGTATGTTTCTAAAAGCTTTAATTTTATTTTTTCATTTATCTTATTTTTTTGAGACAGGGTCTCATTCTGTTACCCAGGCTGGGGTGCAGTGGCATGATCATGGCTCACTGCAGCCTCCACTTCCCTGGCTCAGGTGATCCTCCCACCTCAGCCTCCTGAGTAGCTAGTACTACAGGTGCTTGCCACCACGCCCAACTAATTTTTCTATTTTTTGTAGAGATGGGTTCTTGCCATGTCACCTGGGCTGGTCTCAAACTCCTGAGCTCAAGTGATCTGTCCACCTTGGCCTCCCAAAGTGCTAGGATTACAGGCGTGAGCCACCACACCTGGCCAGTTTCTAAAAGCTTTAAAATGGCCAGGCTCAGTGGCTCACACCTATAATCCCAACACTTTGGGAGGCCAAGGTAGGAGGAACGCTTGAGCCCAGGAGTTTGAAAACAGGCTAGGCAACATGGCAAGACCCTGTCTCTACAAAAAATTAAAAAGAATTAGATGGGCATGGTGGTGCGGACTTGTGGTCCCCACTACTCAGGAGGCTGAGGTGGAAGGATAGCTTGAGCCCAGGAAGTCGAGGCTGCAGTGAGCTATGATCCTACCACTGCACTCCAGCCTAAGTGACAGAGCAAGACCCTGTATAAAAAAAAGAAAAGAAAAAAGAGTACTTTTTAAAGCTTGGAATCCTTCATGGTAAGAAAAAACTAGCATTTATTAAGTGCCTACTAAAAATCAAGCACTGTTTTATACATAGTGCCATACTTTGTACTTAACCCTTATAACCACCACACAAGTTATGCATTATGAAACCTAGTTTATATACTGCAACTCAAAGAAGCTAAGTGATTTTCCCAAAGACATAACAGCTGGCAAATGACAGAATTAGGACTTGAATTCACATCTTCCTACACCAATGCCTATATTGCCCAGCATATAACACACACCCAATAAATGTTTGAAGAACAAATGTTTAAAAGCCTTAATTTCAAAGGTCTATGAACTGGCTGAGCGTGGTGGCTCATGCCTGTAATTCTAACACTTTGAGAGGCCAAGGTGGGCGGATCAATTGAGGTCAGGAGTTCAAGACCAGCCTGGCCAACATGGTGAAATCCCGTCTCTACTAAAAATACAAAAATTAGCCAGGCTAGGATGGGCGCGGTGGCTCACGCCTGTAATCCTAGCACTTTGGGAGGCCTAGGCAGGCGGATCATGAGGTCAGGAGATGGAGACCATCCTGGCTAACAAGGTGAAACCCCATCTCTACTAAAAATACAAAAATTAGCCAGGCATGGTGGCGGCGCCTATAGTCTCAGCTACTCAGGAGGCTGAGGCAGGAGAATGGCGTGAACCTGGGAGGCTGAGCTTGCAGTGAGCCGAGATCGCGCCACTGCACTGCAGCCTGGGCAACAGAACAAGAGTCTGTCTCAAAAAAAAAAATTAGCCAGGCTAATTTTTGTTGTGGCAGGCACCTGTAATCCCATCTACTCAGGAGGCTGAGGCAGGAGAATAGCTTGAACCTGGTAGGCAGAGGTTTCAGTGAGCCGAGATTTTGCCACCGCACTCCAGGCTGGGTGACAGAGCAAGACTCCATCTCAAAAAAAAAAAAAAGTCTATAAACCAAGACTACCAAATAACTGCCATGAATTCAGTTAGTTATACATAAAGACAAAAATAAAATTTCTAATACCACACCCACACATATATTTAGCTTCAATTTTTTTTTTTTTTTAATTTAAGACACGGTCTTGCTCTGCTGCCCAGTGCAGTGGTACAATTTGAGCTCACTACAGCCTTGACCTCCTGGACTCAAGTGATCCTCCTGCCTCAGCCCCGCAAGTAGCTGAGACTACAGGCGCACAACACTATGCCTGCTAATTTTTTTTATTTTTTGTAGAGACAAGATCTCACCATGTTGCCCAGACTGGTCTCGAATGCCTGGACTCAAGCGATCCGCCCGCCCTCAGCCTCCCAAGTGCTGGGATTACAGGGTGAGCCAGTGCACTCGGCCCAAATATTTGTAAACACATTTAAATTCGGTTCTTTTACCACTTGATCCTGAGTCATACTTTCAGAATAAAATCATACATCACGATTGAGAGTCAATCCCCATAAAATGGCTCTGCGAAAGGAAAACATGGCCCTTGAATTAACAAGAGCTGTTTATGAAGCCCAAACAAGATGGACAAAAAAAGAGGTGTTGTGAACCAAAGAGTTCTCCTAAACTTCTCTCACCTGTGTTCCCTGAGAATAAAAAAGGGGACAATCTTTTTTTTTTTTTTTTGAGATGGGGTCTCGCTCTGTCGCCCAGGCTGGAGTGCAGTGGCGCCATCTCTGCTCACTGCAACCTCCGCCTCCCAGGTTCAAGTGATTCTCCTGCCTCAGCCTCCCAAGCAGCTGGGATTACAGGCTGTGCACCACCACGCTTGGATAACTTTTGAATTTTTAGTAGAGATGGGGTTTCACCATGTTGGCCAGGCTGGTCGTGAACTCCTGACTTCAGGTGATCCGCCCACCTTAGCCTTCCAAAGTGCTGGGATTACAGGCGTGAGCCACCACGCCTGGCTCCAGGGACAATCTTTTTAAAACAAGGAAGTCACAAACAGGAAAAACTGATTTGCCCCTCCAGAAGATTCACACTTGGAACCACAGAAAGGCTTCACAAAGACCATTTTCCACCCTCCAGGTGTGTAAAGGTGGGGCCGCACCCCAACTCCTCCAGTGTCACCTCTACCAGCCACAGGTGTATTTCCCTCTCCCCCTCCCTGTGAACAGACCCTACAGAAGGAACTTCTTTTCCCAATGAACGAAATGCAGAGTTACAGAGTTCTGATGTTTATCTTCATTAGATACTAGAAACGAATGAACCATTTAGAATAAAACCAAACGTCAACATGATACCAAACGGTGCATCTGAACGTGTCCCTGACCTGTGACCTTAGCACACTGAAGGGTGCCAAGGCTCCAACCTGCTCTGCCCCAACGTTTTCTTCTAACTGCCCTAGGTGTGTCCACACGTGTGGTGGGGTAGGTGACTCTAAGAATTTCAGATACTCAGATTGCAAATAATATGAGATAAAGCATAATTCCTCTTAAATAAAGCAGGTACTCTTTTTAGGAACTCTTAAGTTATTTGAGAAAAAAAAATTGCAGTTACAAAGCTTCTAAAAACCATCCCCAGAGCCATAAGATTGTGACATCAAAAGTAGTGGAGGCCAGGCATGGTGGGCTCACACCTGTAATTCCAGCACTTTGGGAGGCGGAGGCATGAGAATTGCTGGCATCCAGGAGGCAGAGGCTGCCATGAGCCAGGATCACGCCACTGCATTCCAGAGCGACTCAGGAAAAAAAAAAAAAAAAACCATCAGTGGATGGAAAAATAACTAAGGCCAAGTGCAGTGGCTCATGCCTGTAATCTCAGCATTTTGGAAACTAAGGTGGGGGCATTGCTTGAGCTCAGGAGTTTGAGACCAGCAACACAGCAAAACCCCGTCTTTATTAAAAATACAAAAAATTAGCCAGGCATGGTGGACACGCCTCTAGTCCCAGCTACTCAAGAGGCTGAGGCAGGAGGATGGCTTGAGCCCAGGAATTCGAGGCTGCAGTGAGCTAAGATCAGGCCACTGTACTCCAGCACGGGCAACAGAGTGAGACCTTTTCTCAAAAAATATAAAGAATAAATAAATAAATAATTAGGGCCAGTATTATGCTGAACTCATCCTAAAAATATGTTGTTTTCAGGCATTTACGTGATGCTCAGATCCTCTCCCACATTCCCTCCACTCAATATCAGAGCCTAGCTTCAGTCAGTGGAGAGTTGGAGCAAGAAACTTACCTAGGGGCTAATTAATCAGCGAGTCCTACAGAGAGCCTGCTGCGTGCAAGATGCTGAGCTGGGCCTTCATGGTGGCACCACCTGTGCGGTTCTCCTCCTGGCTTTCGCAAACCTGTCTAGACTCCTTTCCTCTTGCCCCCCTGCCTCTGAAACACAGCATCTCGGGCTGGGCACAGTGGCTCACACCTGTAATCCCAGCACTTTGGGAGGCCAAGGAGGGTGGATCACCTGAGGTCAGGAGTTTGAGACCATCATGGCCAACATGGTGAAACCCTGTCTACTAAAAACACAAAAATTAGCTGGGCATGGCGGCACGTGCCTGTAATCCCAGCTACTCGGGAGGCTGACGCAGGAAAATCACTTGAGCACAAGAGGCAGAGGTTGCAGTGAGCTGAGATCATGCCACTGCCCTCCAGCCTGGGTGACAGAACGAGACTCCGTCTCAAAAAAAAAAATTAGCCTATGTGCTGGCGTGCACCTGTAATCCCAGCCACTGCAGAGGCTGAGGCAGGAGAATCGCTTGAACCCAGGAGGCAGAGGTTGCAGTGAGCCAAGATTGTGCCACTGCACCCCAGCCTGAGTAGCAGAGCAAAACTCTGTCTCAAAAAAGAAAACACACACACACACACACACACACACACACACACACACAGAGCATCTTGCTCTCTGGCACCACTGTCATACCCAACAGCCTCTCCTTCACTTGTGGATCAGCAAACCCCAGCTCATTAACCAAGGCTCAGAGCCAAGACCTCTGTGAAGCCATCTGTAAAGGCCACAGTAGAGTGGCTCCTCATCCTCTTTCTCCATGTGATGTGGCTTTACAAGCACAGCTAACTTCCCTGTCACGGCCAGCCCCTTAGAGAAGGGAGGATGCCTTCATTGCCTTCATTAACACAGAGTAGAGTTCCTATAATGACTTACTAAGTCACACTGAGACCTAACGTAAAATTAAATCATAAGGAATCAAGGCATATGGGTTTATTGCTGTACCTTTAAACGAAACCCACAGAGAAAAGTGAAACGATCATCCAGTTTTTTAATAGCAGTAGCATCTCTGAATGTTGTCAGAAATTTTTCCCTTGTGGTTATTTCATTACAATTTAAGAAACTTTAGGAGTGGCATATAAAATATTTTGCCTATCTTTTTTAATTTTTATTTTATTATTTTCTTAATTTTTTTTGTAGAGATGGGGGTTTCACTCTGTTGCCCAGGCTGCAGTGCAGTGGCATGATCATAACTCATCATAGCCTTGAACTCCTGGCCTCAAGAGATCCTTCTACTTCTGCCTCCCAAGTAGTGGGACTACAGGTGCACACCACTACAATCAGCTAATTTTTTTTGGTAGAGACGGGGGCTTGCTCTATTGCCCAGGCTCGTCTCAAACTCCTGACCTCAGGCAATCCTCCCACCTCACCCCCTAAAGCACTGAGATTATGGGTGACAGCCACCATGCCTTGCCTATATTTTCTTTCTTATACAATAGATAAAAATGAAATCAGGCTGGGCACAGTGGCTCTCACCTGTAATCCTAGCACTTTGGGAGGCTGAGGTGACAGGATCACGTGAGTCCAGGAATTCAGGATCAGCCTAGGCAACATGGCAAAACCCCATCTCTGCAAAAAAAAATTGTAAAAATTAGCCAGGCATGGTGGCACGTGCCTAAAGTCCCAGCTACTTGGAAAGCTGAGGTGCGAAGATCATCTGAGCCCAGGAGGTCAAGGCTGCAGTGAGCTGTGATCATGCCACTGCACTCCAGCCTGAGTCACAGAGTAAGACCCTGTCTCAAAAAACGAAATCAAAGTCTCCACCTCCCAAGCCAAACCACAACCCTTCCTGAGCTCCCCACCGTCCCATCTCAGTGGAAGCTCATGGAGCACCATCCAGAGTCCCCAGGTCAGAAGCCCTGGAGTCCACTCTGGATGCTGCACTAGACACTGCCCAGGGCAGCACACCTCTCCTGAAGTGCTCCCTGGGTTTTTCCTCTGTCCCCACTGGCCTCTTCTCTTGGTCTCCTCTGCAGATTTCTAAGGCCCACTCCAAAGGCTGGCTTGGTCCTCAGTCCACATTCTCTCTTGCAGAAAACAATGCAGGTACTCTGCCCAGATTGCCCAGGTTCCTGTATACTATGGCTTTACACACCTTTAGCTGTAATGTGATTTTGGTCCTAATGGCAGCTCCTGGGCCGCTTCTTTTTTTTTTTTTTTGAGATGGAGTCTCGCTCTGTTGCCTAGGGTGGAGTGCAGTAGCATGATCTTGGCTCACTGCAACCTCCACCTCCCAGGTTCAAGCGATTCTCCTGCCTCAACCTCTCAAGTAGCTGGGATTACAGGTACCCACCACCACGCCTGGCTAATTTTTGTATTTTTAGTAGAGATGTGATTTCACCATGTTGGCCAGGCTGGTCTCGAACTCAGAACCTTGGGTGATCCACCTTGGCTTTCCAAAGTGCTGGGATTACAGTGTGAGCCACGGCGCCTGGCCAACCTCTTCTTCAGAGGACCGCCTTTGGGTTGCCAGAGTCACACTGTCCACAGGCACAGGAGCTAGAAGTGCCTGGGAGGCACTAGCCTTAGCCCAAGGTTAACACGCCTCTGCAGCACCATCTACACGCACAAATGCCCCTGTCAGATCAAACTGAAGCCTATCCACTGTGGGACTCTGGCCTGATAGTACATTCTGCTTGGCTTCCTTCCCTTCCGTATCTGCTTACCACAATGTCTTGTTTAAAATTAATTCATAGTTTTTCAGTAGAGACAGATGTCTCACTATGTTGCCCGGGCTAGTCTTGAACTCCTGGCCTCAAGTGATCCTCCTGCCTCAGCCTCCCAAAGTGCTGGGATTACAGGCATGAGCCACCACACCCAGCCCATGACAATCTCTTACTAGTCTTTGCTGGGAATAGTTCCTTAATAATATCATATTTGCTCAAAAATTATTGTCTCAGGATCTACTTCCAGGAAACTCATTTGGAACCAGGAACGGGGGTGCTAAGGAACAGATTCTTTTTTCTTTTTTTGAGACGGAGTCTCGCTCTGTCGCCCAGGCTGGAGTGCAGTGGTGTGATCTCTGCTCTCCACAAGCTCCACCTCCCGGGTTCATGCCATTCTCCTGCCTCAGCCTCCCAAGTAGCTGGGACTACAGGCACCCACCACCACGCCCAGCTAATTTTTTGTATTTTTAGTCGAGACACGGTTTCATCGTGTCAGCCAGGATGGTCTTGATCTCCTGACCTCGTGATCCGCCCGCCTCGGCCTCCCAAAGTGCTGGGATTACAGGCGTGAGCCACCGCGCCCAGCCGCTAGGGAACAGATTCTAAGATGGGATTTTAGAGCTGGATCATTCCCCAGCCAAATGGCAATAGAGTCCCCATTGTCAGTGATGAGTGGATTAATGGCAAGCTGTGCAATTGCTTAACTAGTAATCACTAGTACTTTCATCTGTGATGAATTGGCTGCGATACAAAGGAAAAGGAAGCACTGGTTCACGAGCTATATTTCTAGCATTTGATAGACTTGGGGAAGTAGTTACACAGACTCAGAAATCTAATCACTTGTTGTTCAGTGCTATTGATGCACCGAAGAAAGACCATGACAGGTTCAGGACAGCCAATTATCAACTCACAGCATGGTGTGAAAGTCAGGAGGCCTCTATGGCAGCATTTAATATAGCCATTTTAGCATCCTTTTGATTGGTGTTGCATGATACATCTTTTCCCATCGCTTTAAATTTAACCTATTGATGCCCACATATATATATATGTATGTGTGTGTGTGTATATGTGTGTGTGTGTATGTATATGTGTGTGTGTGTGTATATATATATATATTTTTTTTTTTTTTTTTTTGAGACAGAGTCTCACTCTGTCACCCAGGCTGGAGTGCAGCAGTGCAGTCTTGGCTCACTACAACCTCTGCTTCCCAGGTTCAAGCAATTCTCGTGTCTCAGCCTCCCGAGTAGCTGGGATTACGGGTATGTGCCACCATGCCCAGCTAATTTTGTTTTTGTTTTGGGGTTTTCTTGTTTTTGTTGTTGTTGTTGTTGTTGTTGTTGTTGTTTTGTATTTTTAGTAGAAATGGGGTTTTGCCACGTTGGCCAAGCTGGTCTCAAACTCCTGGCCTCAAGTGACCCGCCCACCTCAGCCTCTCAAAGTGCTGGATTACAAGCAAGCATGAGCCACAACGCCTGGCTGATGCCCTTATATTTAAAGTGTTTCTTGCAGGCAGTACATAAGGTTGGGTCTTACTTTTGACCTAATTTGACAATCTCTCCCTGTTAATTGGGGTGTACACAGCATTTCCATTTAATCTGATTACTGATATGGCTGGGTTTAGAAGTTATCATGTTGCTATTTGTTCTATCTGTCCCATCTGTTCTTTGTTCTTTTGTTCTTCTTTTGTTGCCTGATTTTGGATTGAGCATTTTTTATGAATTCACGTATCTCCTTTGTTGACTTACCAGCCATAAGTCTTTGTTGTGTCATTTTAGTAGTTGCTTTAGGGCCACCTAATCCATGGCGTAAGATAATTCATGGCAGAATAGGCTAAAAAGAAGCCCCAGAAATTGTCCTTCCTCTGAACTTAATAGTACATTTTTAAAACAATACCATTAGAATGACTTCTGGAACGGCAGAGTGAGGACCTCCATGGACTCACTTTAGAGAAATGACCAAAACTGATGAGATTTATTTAAAAAAAAAAAAAAAGCCAGGTGCGGTGGCTCATGCCTGTAATCCCAGCACTTTGGGAGGCTGAGGCGAGCAGATCACCTGAGGTCAGGAGTTCAAGACCAGCCTGATCAACATGGTAAAACTCCGAATCTACTAAAAATACAAAATTAGCTAAAAATACAAAATTAGCCGAGCATGGTGGTGCACGCCTGTAATCCCAGCTACTTGGGAGCCTGAGACAAGAGAATCGCTTGAACCCGGGAGGCGGAGGTTGCAGTAAGCCAAGATCGTGCCATTGCACTCCAGCCTGGGCAATAAGAGCAAAACTCTGTCTCAAAAAAAAAACAAATGATGATTTAAAGTCTCTGGAAATTGTCCTCATGGCATGAAGCAAATAAAGAAGCATTTATTCAAGAAAATCTATTAAATCTCAATAAGAACACTCAGAGTCTGCAGCATTTGAGTCACAACTCACTCCTTCCCTAACCCCCAACTCAGCATGATGAAAGTACTACCCCTGGCCAGGTGCAGTGGCTCACACCTGTAATCCCAGAACTTTGGGAGGCCGAGGCAGATGGATCATCTGAGGTCAGGAGTTCGAGACCAGCCTAGCCAACATGGTGAAACCCCATCTCTGCCAAAAATACAAAAATTAGCCGGGCTTGGTGGCAGGCAACTGTAATCCCAGCTACACAGGAGGCTGAGGCATGAGAATTGCTTGAACCTGGGAGGCAGAGATTGCAGTGAGCCAAGATCATGCCACAGCACTCCAGCCTGGGCAACAGAGTGAGACCCTGTCTCACAAAAAAAAAAAAAAAAACTGACTGTGGCAATGGTTGCACATATTTGTCAATATACTAAAAACCACTGAACTGTATACTTTAAATGACTGAATCGTATGATATGTGAACTATATCTCAATAAAGATGGGTTGCTTTTTTTTAATCTAACGAACTTGATATTAAAAGGTTAAATAAGGCCAGGCACGGTGGCTCACACCTGTAATCCCAACACTTTGGGAGGCGAAGGTGAAAGGATCAGCTGAAGCCAGAAGTTTGAGACCAGCTTGGGCAACATAGTGAGGCCCCCATCTCTACAAAATAAAAAATAATAATAAATAGTAATAATAAATAAAAGATTAAATAAGAAAACAGTATCTTAACCTTTTTTTTTTAAGTACAAAGGTAATTACTAGAACAAAAACATCTACCTTCAGGCTGGCTGCAGTGACTCACACTTGTAATTCTAGCACTTCAAGAGGCAAGGGCAGTTGGATTGTTTGAGGAATGGAGTTTGAGACCAGCCTGGGCAACATAGCAAGACCCCATCTCTACAAAAAATTTCAAAATTAACTAGGAGTGGTGGTGCATGCCTGTAGTCCCAACTACTCAGGAGGCTGAGGTGGGAGGATCACTTGAGCCCAGGAGTTTGAGGCTACCATGAGGTATGATCATACCACTGCACCCCAGCCTGGGTGACACAGTGAGAGCCTGTCTCCAAAAAAACAAACAAACAAACAAAAAATCCATCTTTTAAATATCTTAAATATCCAAATACATTTAGAAAATAAAAGAACAAAGAAAATATCAAATAGAGAAGGAAATACAGAAACACATATAACATACATATAACACACATAACAATTATATTATAAAATAATATGACACAATTGAGACTGTTAATACATATCAGCGGGCTTAAGTCCACTGAGAGGATTGACTAGTTTATTAAAAGACAAAGATTTGGCCAGGCATGGTGGCTCATGCCTGTAAAGCACTTTTGGAGGTCAAAGTGGGCAAATCACTTGAGGTCAGACGTTTGAGACTAGCCTGGCCAAAATGGCAAAGCCCCATCTCTACAAGAAATACAAAAATTAGCCAGGCATGATGGTGTGTGCCTGTAGTCCCAGCTATTTGGGAGGCTGAGACAAGAAAATCACTTGAACTCGGGAGGCAGAGGTTGCAGTGAGCCGAGATTACGCCACTGCACTCCAGCCTGGGCGACAGAGCAAGACTCCATCTCAAAAAAGAAAAGAAAAAAAAAAAAAGACAAAGATCAAAGATTTCCAGCTTCACTCACAAAGCAAAACTCAGCTATATGCTGTATACATGACTCGCACATGAATGGAAGTGATTGCGAAAGGCTAAAAATAAAAAGGTGGGCAAAGGCATTTAACAGTCAAATGGAGACCGTAAGAGAACAGCGGAGTGACAAGACTCAACTTGCACTTTAAGGAGATGGCTCAGGTTTCTGCGTGGAGGATGGATTGAGGGGGGATGTTGTTATATAAAATGGTCGAAGATGGCCTCTGTAGATTGGCCATCTTTGTTTATTTCTTCACCGCAGACTGAGACCTATTCGTTCAAAGGCCGACTCAAATTTTTACACATCCAGTTGTTCTAAAAATAGCCCACACAACCGGGCGCGGTGGCTCACGCCTGTAATCCCAGCACTTCAGGAGACCAAGGCGGGTGGATCACCTGAGGTCAGGAGTTCGAGACCAGCCTGACCAACATGGTGAAACTCTGTCTCTACTAAAAATACAAAAATTAGCCAGGCGTGGTGGCGGGCGCCTATAATCCCAGCTACTCGGGAGGCTGAAGCAGGAGAATCACTTGAACCCGGGAGGGGGAGGCTGCAGTGCGCCAAGATGGCACCATTGCAGTCCAGCCTGGGCAACAAAAGCAAAACTCCATCTCAATAAATAAATAAAAAAAGCCCACACAAGCAGATTTTCAGCCATTGCTTGTGAAACTCCACCCAGCATCTGCTGGCACGGATCAGATGGAGTCTGTGGTTCTGAGACTTCAAGCTGCTCTCTGACCTAGAGACTCCCCTCAGTGCTGCTGGAGGGCATCACCTAGACATGTCAACCCCCCTCATCAGTCCCCCTCTCTCCTGGGAGTGCCCTTGCTCTTCTCCCCTTCTAAGTAGAGACCCCCAAGCTCTAGCCTCCAGAGAGTTTCTTGCTGAGACGCGCTTCCTCCCCATGGCAATGTCCAAGCATCACACATTAAGCTTGTTGTGCTACTTCTGCTTTATGGTTCTCTCTTTTCCCTTGCTCAAGTCTCATTTCCCCCAAATCCTCTACAGTGGGCAATCACCCCAATGAAAGATGAAAGCAGCCAGACAGGAGAGGACTGGACCAGGCATGGTGGTTCGTGCTTGTAATCCCAGCACTTTGGGAAGCCAAGGCCGGAGGATCACTTGAGCCCAGGAGTTCAAGACCAGCCTGGGCAACATAGGGAGACCTCGTCTACACAAAAAAAAATACAAAAATTAGTCTAGCATGGTGGTGCATGCCTGTAGTCCCAGCTACTCAGGGGGCTGAGTGGGAGGATCACTTGAGCCCTGGAGGTTGAGGCTGCAGTGAGCCAAGATCACACCACTGTACTCCAGCCTGCAGTCTGGGTGACAGAGCAAGATCCTGTCTCAAAAAAAAAGAAAAAGAAAGAGAGATACACTTTGTATCATGTCCCAATGTATGTATGCATGTATGTGTCACACACATACATATACATCCATGAAACCATACTTGCCTTCACTTTGCCATGTATTTTTATTTGCATTTTCTATGTGTTTCTTTTTTATTTTTAAGAGATGGGGGTCTCACTATGTTGCCCAGGCTAGAGTGCAGTGGCTATTCACAGGTGTTGTCATTGTGCACTACAGCCTGGAATTCCTGGGCTCAGGCAGTCCTCCTGCCTCATCCTCCTAACCTGGAGCTACCGGCGCACCACCATCCTCTTTTTAAATTTTATTTTCATATAGTTGCTAGTCATGAGCCTTTAAATTAACTTCATGATCCACTAACAGGTGACATCCTGCAGTTTGGAAAACCCTGCATTTCACCATGATTGCTTATGTTTCTGCTCCTTAAATATGTCCTTGGATTTATGATGAAAATGGGGGGAAAAAAGTGATTTTTTTTTTCATGAGTTACCTCTCTTTTCTCCATGTTGCCTCTGGTTTTTCTAGGAAGCCCACACTTTGCATTGCTGGTTTTCAATAATAGTGAACTAAAGGAATCCGAGAACTTCTAGCCACAATAGGCCTAAGCCAAAGGAAAAAGAGAGTCCCTGAAGCAAGTGTTTTCTCCTGGCCATAAGAAGTACTCACAGCCAGGCATGGTGGCTCACACCTATAATCCCAGCACTTTGGAAGGCCAGGGCAGGAGGATTGCTTGAGCCCAGGAGTTCGAGAACAGCTGGGCAATATAGGGAAACCACATCTCTATAAAAAAAATACAACAATGAGGTGTGATGGCACATGCCTGCAGTCCCAGTACTTGGAAGACTGAGGCAGGACAATCAATTGAGCCCAGGAGGTCGAGGCTGCAGTGAGCTATGATTGCACCACTGCACTCTGGCCTGGGCAATGAAGTGAGACCCTGTCTCAAAAAAAAAAAGAAGAAGGGGGAGGGGGAGGGGAGAGGAGGAGGAAGAGGAGAAGGAGGAGGAGGAGAAGGATAAGCAGAAGGAGAAAGAGAAGGAGGAGAAGGAGAAGGAGAAGAAAGAAGACAGAAGAAGCTCACAGCCCTCTGGATACCTGCAGTTAAAGGAGGCAGCCTGTGTACAACTGAGCCCCCAGCCACTTACTTATTACCGTCTGTGTGACTCCTTGCCGAATACATGCACACTCTCTGGGGTGTCTTTGTAAGTGGAATTTAGGAACAAGAGAATTTGCTAAAATGGGAAATTTGAGATACCTTCCTATATTCTTTTGGTGTATAAAGTAGCGCAGAAAAGGAAATATACATAAGAACTTCATCAAAGTTCTTTAGTGAATAAAGATGAGAATCTCATTATTTAATTAATTAACATTATTACCAAGAACAGAATAAACAAGAATCCAGATGCTGGAAATGTTCCCTTTCCTTTTATTTAGAATAAAAATATTACATAGAAAAAGAATATTCTGTATATAAATACAATAGAACAAGTGACCTACAGTTTGACTTCTCCACAGCCTAGAGTACCCACAGAGTCATTTTTTTGAACACAATGTATCTTATGAATAAGCCTCTACACTTTTAAAATTGAGTTTTTCTCTTTTTGAAGTACAGCTTCAAGCAACTACAAGTTTCCATCCTGCTAACCCCAGGCAGCAGTTGCTTTTAACTTCTATCTTTTATTTAAAAAACTTAATTGGAAGTTTTTGTAGCCAGAAGGAGCACTTCAAAGAAAGAAAAAAAAATTACCAAAAATTAATACTTTATGTCAGAGGTTAGTAGGGAAAGAAACAAAGATTACAGAAAAAGAAGGGTTAATGGTATCTAACAAAGCAGTGAAAGAAGAAAAGAGGCAGAAAACGAACTGAAGGAAGAAGTGAAAAGGGAAACTTGTAACATTAAAAACAGAAAATGTGGAGTAACATTTTCCTTACTCCAAACAGGATGAGACAACACAAGCGTTACAGCAGCATTTATAATTTCCTGCACAGCCAAAAAGCTCTGTGTACAAATCCTCCCGCCCCTGCTCAAGTCTTTTACTCCTGTCTACAATTACACATCAAGGGACCACAGCACTTCCTACACTTTAATTTCCAGACACTCCTGTCACTGTCAATTCTAAATCAACTCTGACAAAACAGTATTAAAACTTCAGGCATGATTTAGTATTCTGCCTTTGAGGCAAGTGCAGAGGAAGAAGGCCCTGGATTGGGAGGGTCAAGAGATGAGGGTCTTTGTCCCAGCTCTGCCATCAGTTTACGTGACACTTTAAGCAGGTCCCTTTCCCTCTGTAGAGTTCAGTGATGTCATTGTACAGGAAGAGGGTTGGAGATTCCTGGGGTTCCTTCCAGCTCTGATAAACTGTGGCACTATGATCCCAGCGTATTAGTGATCTCAGTGAATCTCCCATAACACTCGCCAAAGATACTGCCAACAGGGAAATTAGATGACTATCCAAGACTCGCTCCGGAAGTTCGTAGAGTCAGAGTCAATAATAGATCCTACTATTTCAAATGGGAAAAATTTCCTATGCTTGGCTGATGACAATCAAATTGAAAACAAGTCCCCAATATCGGAATAGCTATGAAATAAGACTAAAGACTTCACTGTTCTCAGACAGGCAAGACTTTTCTTACATAAAAAATCATAACATAGTGTTGATAGATCAGAAGAATGATTATAGTTTACAGTAATCTATTGCATATTTATTTCAAAATAGCTAGACGAGAATAATTTCAATGTTTCTAGTGTAAAGAAAAGGCAAATATTTAAGGTGGTAGATATATCAATTGCACTGATTTGATCTGAGCTATGATTGCACCACTGCACTCCAGCCTGAGTGACAGAGCAAGACCTTGTCTCAAAAATAGATGGGTACATAAATAAATAATCACCTCTACCCCAAAAGTATGTATACATATTACACACCAATAAAAATAAAATATTAAAAAATCTTAAGAGCCTGTCTCTACAAAACATTTAAAAATTATCCAGGCTTGGTGGTACGCACCTATAGTCCCAGCTACTCAGGAGGCTGAGGTGGGAGGATTGCTTGAGCCCACGAGGTCAAGACTGCAGTGAGCTATTATTGTGCTACTGAGCTCCAACCTGGGTGACAGAGCGAGACCCTGTCTCATAAAACAAAACAAGGCTGGGCACGGCGGTTCACGTTTGTAATTCCAGCACTTTGGGAGGCCCAGGTGAGCAGATCACTTGAGGCCACAAGTTTGAGACCAGCCTGGCCAACATGCTGAAACACTGTCTCTACTAAAAACACAAAATTAGCCCAGCGTGGTGGCGGGAAGCCTGTAATACCAGCTACTAGGGAGGCTGAGGCAGGAGAATCGCTGAACCCAGGAGGCGGAGGTTGCAGTGAGCCAATATTGCACCACTGCACTCCAGCCTGAGCAACAGAGCAAGATTTTGTCGAAATAAGAAAGAAAGCAAGAAAGAAAGAAAGAAAATTTGAACAATAAACTTGATTTAATGAACCAATAACTAAAAAACAGACTATATACTCTTTTCAGTCACATGGAGCATTTACAAAAACTGGCCATTCAAAAGGTTAAGGCAAATGTTTTTTAAAAAGTTAAAAACAAATGTTAAACATTCCAAAGCATACAGGCCTTAATCTCTATCAACATGTAATTAAGTTAGGATTCAATCATAAAAATACATTTTTTTCAAATCTGTATGTTTGGAAATTTAAAAACATTTCAGAAATACACCGAGGTCAGAGAAAAAAATATCAGGGAAATTAAAAAGTGCTTATAAAGGAAAACATTAAACATAACATACCAAAACTAGCAGGATAATTCTACTCCCATTTAGAATGTAGGAGGTTGCAAGACAATGTTTCCCCACTCTAACAACAAGAAAAAGATGGTTAACCGCTGATCACGGTCTTTCCAAGTACATCAGAGAGCTGAGAATGCATAAAACCTAATGAAAAAAACCCAAAAACTGACAAGCATGGTTGCCTTCCCTTGGTCGAGCAGCAGAGGGCAGAGGATCTCGCTGCAGATGGGTAAGAAGGGTGAACTTTTAATGAATTTCTAGAGATGAAATGAAGGTTTGAGTGACGGTTTAGAATCCCTAACAGCCCCATACACACAGACTCTGTGCTCATAGCCAACTCTACTCCATGGATCTTTACCAAATGTATGTAAAAAAACTGGAGACAGAACAGGAGAACTGTTGAGAGACCCTCTCTGAGCACATGTGTGGAGCCTCTGGGCCTGCGGAACAATAAAAGAAATGACTAGCGTCTGTGTGACTGGGGTACCAGAGGAAAGAAGAAAGAGAAGGAGTCAAAATAAGTATTAGAAGAAATAATGGCTAAAACTTTTCCAATTTGGCTAATTTTTAGAATTTTTTGTAGAGACAAGGTCTCACTGTATTGCCCAGGCTGGTCTCAAACTCTTGGCCTCAAGAAATCCTTCCAGAGATAAACTCACAGATTCAAGAAACTCAGTGAAGCACAGTAGAATAAACACAAAGAAAAATACCCCTATGTATATCATGGCACTAGTGAAACCAAGAATAATGAGAAAATCTTGAAAATAGAGAAAACGTAGAGCAATAATTAAAATTACCAGTCACTTCTCATCAGAAAGTATGAAGGCAGAAGACAGGGAAATAACATCTTTGAAATGCTAAAAGAAAAAAGAAACGACCAACCAAGAGTTCAGTATACAGAGTAAATATCCTTAAAAAATGAACTCAAAATAAGGGCATTTTCAAATAATATAGGTTGATGATAGAACAAAAGGAAAAGCTATAACTATCAAGTTTCTAGAAGAAACACAGAATGTCTTGGAAAACTTGGGATAGGCAAAGATTATTTTAAAGGAAATTGAAAACACTAAATTTTAAAAGCTTATGACAAACCGGGTATCATTAAAATTAATAACTTGGGCTCTTAAAAAGATACCATTAAAAGAAAGAAAAAGCAAGCCATAGACCAGAAGAAAATATTCAATACACATGTCTTGTATTTAGAACAAAGAACTTATATCAGGAAGTGAAAATAAAAGAACTCTTACAAATCAATAATAATAAACAATCCAACTGAAAAAAAAATGAGCAAAAGACACTGTAAGAAGCTGTATGGATAGCCAACAAGCACATTAAAAGTTGCTCAACTTTAAGGAAACGCAACACAAAACCACTGTGAAATACCACTACTCCCCCATTCGAATGGCTAAAGTAAAAAGCATTGACAAGCCAGGCGCTATGGCTCATGCCTGTAATCCCAGCACTTTGGGAGACCGAGGAGGGCGGATCACCTGAGGCCAGGAGTTCAAGACCAGCCTGGGCAACATGGTGAAACCCCATCTCTACTAAAAATACAAAAGCTAGCTGGGCATGGTGGCGCATGCCTGTAGTCCCAGCTACTCAGGAGGCCAAGGCAGGAGAATCACTTGAACCTGGGGAGTTCAGGTTGCAGTGAGTCGAGATCGTGCCACTGCACTCCCGCCTGGGTGACACAGTGAGACCCTGTCTCAAAAAAATAAATAAGTAAAGTCTGGAAGAGAGAGATGTGATTACCTGGTAAAGAGTTTTCCACTTGACATTTCTCAGCATATAAATGGGTTATGGGTGAGTCAAGATGTGACAGCTGAAGGCTGCGAGAGCCTCTAGACTGGTCACCTCAAGCCCTGGGTGGCCTTACTGACCCCAGTGTGCCAAAACAAGTGGTCATTTTCTGCATGGGCCATGATATGAAAAAGTTTAGGAAGTATTAACATAAGGAACGGGAATATAGAGAAAAGGCTCAAATACAGAGGCCTGGGGTAGCTAGCACGTAGAGGCCAGGAAGATGAGGAATAACCAGCAAAGGAGACTAAGAAAGCATGAGCAGTGATGAAGGTGGTGAGCCATGACAGTGTGTTATCCCAAAGCCAAGGGTTTGCAAAGAGTTTGAAGAAAGGAGTGACCATGTCAAATGCTGTAGACGGGTCAAGAAAGAGAAGGTTTAGGCTGAGCATGGTGGCTCATGGCTGTAATCCCAGCACTTTGGGAGGCCAAGGTGGGCAGATGGCTTGAGCCCAGGAGTTCGATACCAGCCTGGGTAACATGATGAAACCCTGTCTCTACAAAAAATTTAAAAATTAGCCAAGTGTGGTGGCACTCACCTGTAGTCTCAGCTGCTCGGCAGGGCTGTGGTGGGAGTATCACTTGAGCCTGGGAGGTTGTGGCTGCAGTGAGCCAAGATCACACCACTGCACTTTAGTCTGCACAAGAGAGTGAGACCCTGTCTCGAAAAAGAAAAGAAAGAAAGGAAGAAAGAGAGAGAGAGAGAAAAGGAAGGAAGGAAGGGAGGGAGTGAGGGAAGGAGAGAGAGAGAGATGAAAGAAAGAAAGAAAGAAGGAAGGAAGGAAGGAAGGAAGGAAGGAAGGAAGGAAAGAAAGAGAGAGAAAAGAAAAGAAAAGAAAGAGCGAGAAAGAGAGATGGGGTGCAGTGGCTCACCCTGTAATCCGAGCACTTTGGGAGGCCAAGGCAGGTGGATTACCTGAGGTCGGGAGTTGGAAACCAGCCTGACCAACATGGAGAAACCCTGTCTCTACTAAAAATACAAAATTAGCTGGGCGTGGTGGGGCATGCCTGCAATCTCAGCTACTCAGGAGGCTGAAGCAGGAGAATCGCTTGAACCCGGGAGGTGGAGATTGCAGTGAGCCGAGATCGTGCCATTGCACTCCAGCCTGGGCAACAAGAATGAAACTCCATCTCAAAAAAAAAAAAAAAAGAGAAAAAGAGAGAGAGAGAAAGAAAGAAAAGGTCTGAGAAATGACCACCGAATTTAGCAAATCAGAGTCATTGGTGACCTTGACATAAGTTACTTCAGTAGAGGACAAGGCAGGGTTGAAAACCTGACCACATGCATTCAAGAAAGAATATGATCACTTTTTCAAGGAGTTTTGCTATAAAGTGGAGGAGAGAAATAAAGTCATCCCTAGAGAAGGTTATAGAATAATGAAGTTTTTTGAATCTTAAGATGGGTGACATAGCAAACGTACATCCGACGGGAATGTTCCAGTGGGTGGGGAAAATGTGATGAGACAGAAAAGGGAAAATCTGCTGGAGAGTGTTCTTAAGAAGGCACAAGAAGATAGGATGTAATGCACAAAACAAAAGGTTTGCCTTAGAAGTATACCCGGAATAACAGAAGAGAAGGCAAAGTATATATGGAGAGACACATAGAACATCGTGCAGATGTGATGGAACATATGCAAGTTCTCTTTCATTGTTGAAAGTGAGAGTAAGAGAGAAGATATTTGAAGTTTCAGGAAAAATAAGTTTTTAAGGAGTCATCTAAAATAATCTATTGCTTTTGTTACTAAGTAATCAATGGGCTGGCTGCCCAATGCACATAGAGGCTAATAGCATGGCACTGACTTTTGAAAAAAGAAATTTTTTTTTGTGAATTGACTGGCAAGGAGACAGGAGGAAACACTCAAATCTGTCTCCCTGAGCTGGGATTTGGATCAGGTTTTATAAGCATAGGATAATGAAGTATGATCTGATTGGATCTTGCAATGAGGTGATTGCCAGGAGGCATGATCTAACTGGATCCTGCCAAGAGGTAACATCAGAGCTTGATCTGATTGGATCCTGGATGCCACCACTTGGTGTCTGCTTTTTAATTCAGTCCCCTCTCCTCAGTCCAAGCACTTAGGATCCCCCTACCCTGACTGTTCATCTGGGCATGCTCAAGTTACATGACCTTTGACCTGGGGGTCCATGGCAACTGAAAAACAACTCACAACTTTGTTACATAAAAGTTGAGCCAGATTGATCTGGTGCAATTACACTTTCTTCCCTCAACAATCAATCCAGGGAAACAGCCATTTTAAGAACCTGCTACTCAGTACATATACATCTAATGAAAAGGGTTCTTATGAGCATATGTATTATATTTAAGCTATATATTTAATCTTCACCATGAGAAAACACAAATGATAAACATACCTTATCTCAAGTAATTACACCATATTCCCCACTGCCTCTGCTCTCGAATGCACAGTTTAGTAGTTACTTGCGCTAAAATTATCCTTCTACACATCAAATCCACTAAAGGAGCTAGTCTCTTTTAAAGAAATGAACCTAATAATCTGTATGAATAAAACCATGTCCCAAATTCTCTATAAAGTATATTAAGAGCAGAACTACAATTTAATGCCAAGTAAATTTTAAATATTACACCTTAAAATGCATCATGTTCACATAAACAATTATATAACAGACTGGAAATTCAGGAGCTAATAATGCAGTTTTCAGCAACAAAATCAAAGTTCATTTCCTCCACAGCACCCCTGTCTCTACAGCCCACTCATATACTATGTATGAACAGCTTCCATATATATGATGTTTCTCAGTGGGTTTTCTCCAACCTGGGCAGCAGAGCAAAACCCTGTCTCAAAAAAAAAAAAAGGAAAGAAAGAAAAATGGCCAGGCACAGTGGCTCACACCTGTAATCCCAGCACTTTGGGAGGCTAAGGCTGGTGGATCACCTGAGGTCAGAGTTCAAGACCAGCCTGGCCAATATGGCGAAATGCTGTCTCTACTAAAAATACAAAAATTAGCCAGGTGTGGTGGTGTGCTCCTGTAATCCCAGCTACTCAGGAGGCTGAGGCACGAAAATCACTTGAACCCAGGAAGCAGAGGTTGCAGTGAGCCAAGATTGCACCAGTGCACTCCAGCCTAAGCAACAAAAGTGAAACTCCATCTCAAGAAAAGAAAAAGAAAAAGAAATGTCATTTTCATTGAGCATTGGATCAATTTAGAAGTTGATATTCATAGAATAATAACCACATCACACTATCCTTCTAAAATTCCAACACAGAATAATAAGACCAATTACTGGGTATGCTCAGCCTGTGGGGGCCAAGAGGGCAGATATTCTCTGCATCTATCCCACTTGGAGAGTCCAGAGAAGCAGAGGATGTTTTCCAGGGAGGCTGCTGAGATGTAGGGCCCACCCAGGAAAGTCTGAGGGCTATCCTGGGAAAAGGATAAGGATAAGGATAACTCATTTTTTCAAAAAAGCAAGTGGGAGAGGCATTAGATTTAAAGTATTTGCCAAATACAAAGCAATTTCAAAGCCTTAAAAAATTCTACAAGATATTCATTCAACAAATATTGATAGGCCAGGTGTGGTGGCTCATGCCTGTAATCCCAGCACTTTGGGAGGCCGAGGCGGGCAGATCACCTGAGGTCAGGAGTTTGAGCCCAGCCTGACCAACATGGTGAAACTCATCTCTACTAAAAACACAAAAAAATTATCTGGGCATGGTGGTGCACACCTGTAATCCCAGCTACTTGGGAGGCTGAGACAGAATAATCACTTGAATCCGGGAGGCAGAGGTTGCAGTGAGCTGAGATCGAGCCATTGCACTCCAGCCTGGGCAATAAAAATAAAAATACAGCTAATGGTGGTTCTTTCTCGGTGGCGGAATTCGGGGAGGATTATATATTTTCTAAATTTTATCACTGCAGTTTTCTGCATTGTTTGAGCTCTTTAAAATGAACAAAACGGCTTGTTTTCACACATCCAAATGCCGAGCCGCCACACACCTAGGATGCCCCATGGAAGCTGAAGCCGCACCTCCCACATGGCCCCTCTGGCCAGCCGGGCATCTCAGATGAGAGCTGCATCCAGGCCAGCACCTGCAGCTCAGCCGCCAACAGTGGCATCCACCTCTGCAGTTGGCTCTCCTGCTGCTGCTCCCCAGCAGCCAGGTCTGAGGGCCCAGATGGCAACCACTGCAGCTGACGTGGCTGTGGGCTCTGCTGTGGGGCACACGCTGGGCCACGCCGTCACCGGGGGCTTCAGTGGAGGAAGTAATGCTGAGCCTGTAAGGCCTGACATCACTTACCAGTAGCCTCAGGGAATCCAGTCGGCACAGCAGCAGCGGCCTTGCTTCTATGAGACCAGTTTTTGGAGGATGCACAGAACCAGGGTGACAGAAAGCTCTGTGAGGGTTTCAGTGAGGTGCTGAAACAGTGCAGACCTGCAAACAGATTGGCCTAATCAAGAAGGTCAAATTGGAGTAATGAAAAATCAGCTCTCATAACCAAGTTAATTTAGTATAAAAATATAATTGATAGTGAAGGTATAAAGCGTAACCATCAGTTAAACCTCTCCTTGTCATTCATAGCTTCCTTGCTTCAGAATTGAAATGAAAGAAGGTGCTGTTACTGTGCAGAATTTCATTAAGGTCGTGTAGAATTTGGGGCTGGGCAAATGTTTGTGTAGCCTCCTTAAACTAGCTGTGATTTTATTCTCTGTGAGTTAATTAAAATAAAGTGATTTTCTTCCAAAAATAAAAATGAAAATGAAATGAATGAAATGAAAAATGTAATATCATTGTCATCAAACCAACACTGATTTTTCTTTAAAAAAAAAAGATTTAAATTAAATATGCAAAAATGTTCACTGCTGGCTGGGTGAGGTGACTCATGCCAGTAATCCCAGCACTTTGGGTGGCCAAAGGGGTGGATCACCTGAGGTCAGGAGTTCGAGACCAGCCTGGTCAAAACGGAAAAAGCCTGTCTCTACTAAAAATACAAAAAATTAGCCAGGAGTGGTGGCGGGTGCCTGTAATCCCAGCTACTTGAGAGCCTGAGAAAGGAGAATTGCTTAAACCCGGGAGGCGGAGGTTGCAGTTAGGAGAGATCATGCCATTGCACTCCAACCTGAGTGACAGAGAGAGACTCTGTCTCAAAAAAAAAAAAGTTAGCAGTGATTGATTCTCAGTGATAGGAATGTGGATGATTGTTGTATTCTTTTCTTTTCTTTTCTTTTTGAGACAGAGTCTCACTCTGTCACCAGACTAGAGTGCATTGGTGGGATCTCAGCTCACTGCATCCTCCGCCTCCCGGGTTCAAGCAATTTTCCTGCCTCAGCCTCCCAAGTAGCTAGGACTATAGGCAGGTGCCACCAAGCCCGGCTAATTTTTGTATTTTTAGTAAAGACAGGGTTCCACTATGTTGGCCAGGCTGGTCTCAAACTCCTGACCTCACTATCGTCCTGCCTCACCCTCCCAAAGCGCTGGGATTATAGGTGTGAGCCACCACACCCGGCCAAAAAAAATTTTTTTTAACCACAAAAAGGAAAACACTTGAAGTTGGGCTATAAAGGAAAGACTTCAGGGAAGACGGAAGATGAATTTGAATAAGGCCGTGAAAAATGAATAGGATTCATAAAAGCACAAAGAATGAGAAAGTTCGCGAAAGCTCAAGTAAACTAGTTTTGCTGACGAGACTATGGTTTAGTGAATAATTAGAAGGAAGCCTCAATACAGAATGAGGTCAACTCAGGGAGGACCATTAATGCCAGGATGAGAAGTCTGAGATTTATTCTATGGGCAATGAGAGCCACTTAAAGGTTTAATGCAGGTCTTTCACATGATCAGTGTGGTATTTTAGGAAGACCACACTGGCATAGCATAAGCCCAGATGTGGGGAGGCTGTCACTAAACCCCTCAGTCTCCCTCTAGGATGCCTTTTTTAAAAATAAAAAATAATAACATGAGCTTTGGGAACAGAGTTACCCTCCAACAATAGTTGCTGGATGAACATCTCCATGACATTCACTGCTGCACATTCCTTGTTTAATTGGAAGAGACCACAGATGACCAAATCATAGGCTGACACATTCAAGCCCTGCCTTGTGATAAAACTAAACAAGACAGGGCTTACCCAGGGTAACCACAGGACAAGGGGGAGGAACCTTCCACTCTGCTCCCCAAGGGTAACCACTGAACAAGCAGGAGGAAACTTCCACTCTGCTCCCCGTTTCCTACATCCAGACAAAATGTCAGCATCTCTAGTCCACTTCATTTTGTTCTAGTCAAGTCCATTTTCTTTTTTTGAGACGAAGTCTCGTTCTGTTGCCCAGGCTGGAGTGCAGTGGCACGATCTCGGCTCACTGCAAGCTCTGCCTCCCGAGTTCACGCCATTCTCCTGCCTCAGCCTCCCGAGTAGCTGGGACTACAGGCGCCCGCCACCACCCCCGGCTAATTTTTTGTATTTTTAGTAGAGATGGGGTTTCGCTGTGTTAGCCAGGATGGTCTCGATCTCCTGACCTCGTGATCCACCTGCCTCGGCCTCCCAAAGTGCTGGGATTACAGGCTTGAGCCACCGCGCCTGGCCCTTTTTTTTTTTTTTTTAAGAGAGAGAGAGACAAGGTCTGACTCTGTTGCCCAGACTGGAGTGCAGTGGCGAGATCTTAGCTCACTGCCAGCCTCTACCTCCTGGGCGCAAGCAGTCCTCCAGCCTCATCCTCCTGAGTAGCTGTCTCCCTAGTAGTGTACCACCATGCCCTGCTAATTTTTTAATTTTCTTATAGAGATATTGCCCAGGCTGGTCTCAAACTCCTGGGTTTAAGCAATCCTCCCACCTCAGTCTCTGTAATCCCAGAGTGCTGGGATTACAGGCATGAGCCACAGCATCCAGCCTAATTTGTTAAATTTTTTATGAGCTCTTCAAGCATAATGTAAAGATCCCAATGCTGGTCCTCATCCTCTCCATGTACCTGCCATTGGTGTTCATGCTATTAGGTCTTAGGAGTTTTGGGCTTCCTACCCTTTTGCTTTGCCTCTCTTTGGCTGTGATAGCAATGGTCATCTCTGCAGATTGGACAAAACCAATTGTATTAGTCCGTTCTCACGCTGCTATGAAGAAATACCCGAGACTAGGTAATTTATAAAGAAACGAGGTTTAATTGTTCTGCATGGCTGAGGAAGCCTCAGGAAACTTACAATCATGGAGGAAGGTGCCTCTTCATAGGGCTGCAGGAGAGAGAATGAGAGCAAGCAGGGGAAATGCCAGTTGCTTATAAAACCATCAGATCGGCTGGGCATGGTGGCTCATGCCTGTAATCCCAGCACTTTGGGAGGCCGAGGTGGGCAGATCATGAGGTCAAGAGATCAAGACCATCCTGGCCAACATGGTGAAACCCCCTCTCTACTAAAAATACAAAAATTAGTTGGGCATGGTGGCACGCGCCTGTAGGTCCAGCTACTTGGGAGGCTGAGGCAGGAGAATTGCTTGGACCCGGGAGGCGGAGGTTGCAGTGAGCCAAGATTGTGCCACTGCACTCCAGCCTGGCGACAGAGCAAGACTCCGTCTCCAAAAAAAAAAAAAAAATCAGACCCCGTGAGATTCACTCATTATCACAAGAACAGTATGGGGGAAACCATCCCCATGATCCAATTACCTCCACCTGGTCCCGCCTTTGACATGTGGGTGGGACCTTTACAATTCAGTGTGAGATTTGGGTGGGGACACAGGGCCAAACCATATCACCAGTTATTGGCATCTTGGCCTGTACTCTTTACCTTTTAGGGCTTTTTGTCCTGGAGCAGATGCCACAGAAAGACTACTGAAATGCTTAATTCTACCCCTCAAAACACTATAAACACAGGGGTGAGGCTGTGCAGGCTCTTCTGTTCTCCACGAAAGTGTTCTACACATCATCATCTTGGGAAAGAAGCTTAATTCACACAGGCTCTCATTCTGTGCTTGGCATAAAGTATACCCAGCAGCAGAAAACCAGGAGGTTAACACTCAGTCTCAGACTTCTCTTCGTTTTGTTAAACACTCTAAAAAATGTAACAGGGCATGCTATATCTTCCTGATCAAATATTATCAATATCTCCTAATATCCCAAATAAAATCTTTTGGAAGGAAAGAAACTAATATTTGTAAGGGGTATCTTGTGTGCCAGACTTTCTTCTAAGCAGTTTCCATACATTGTTTATTTAATCTCCAAAACAACCCTTTTAGGTGGGTATTTTTGTTTGTTGGTTGGTTTTTGTTTGAGACAGGTTCTCACTCTGTCACCCAGGCTGGAATGTAATGATGCCATCATAGCTCACTGTAGCCTCAACCTCCCAACCTCCCCAGCCCAAGTCATCCTTCCAGCTCAGCCTCCCAAGCAGCTGGAATGACAGGCACCAACCACCACATCAGGCTAATTTTTTAATTTTATGTAGAGATATTGCCCAGAGTGGTCTCAGACTCCTGGGCTCAAGTGATCCTCCCACCTCAGCCTCCCAGAGTGCTAGGATTACAGGCATGGCACTGGCCTCCAATCTGATTATTTCGATAAAAGTAATACTGTGGAAAGCCGACTAGCAGTAGCTGCTAAAATTAAACATATACATACCTTACGACCCAGAAATTTTACTTCTGCCAGGGCCTAGTGGTGCATTCCTGTAATTCTAGCACTTTGGGAGGCTGGGGTGGGAGGATCTCTTGAGCCCAGGAGCCGGAGGCTACATTTTGAGCTATGATCACACCACTGCACTCTAGCCTGGGCAGCAGAGCAAGACTCTGTCTCAAAAAAAAGTTTTTTTTAATGTAAAAAGACTGTGAAATCTTTGGAATTTCCTCATGCACTCATGTATTACATTTTATGGGGTTCACACAAACTAAACTGAGTAGTAGTACAATGATTTGATAAGAATATATTTTATTGGCCGGGCACGGTGGCTCGCACCTGTAATCTCAGCACTTTGGGAGGCTGAAGCGGGCAGATCACCTGAGGTCAGGAGTTCGAGACCAGCCTGGCCAACATGATGAAACCCCATCTCTGCTAAAAATACAAAATTATCTGGGAGTGGTGGCGTGCGCCTGTAATCCCAGCTACTTGGGAGGCTGAGGCAGGAGAATCGCTTGAACACGGGAGACGGAGGTTGAGCCGAGATCGCGCCACTGCACTCCAGCCTAGGCAACAAGAGTGAAACTCTGTCTAAAAATATATATTTTTCAAATTTGTTTTGTATCAAGAAAAAAATACGAAAACATAACTTTATTGTAGCAATCTAATGCAGGTGTCTTTTAAAACTATCTTTTATTTCCAGATGGGACTTGGGAATTTCTTTGTTTTATTTTTTAAATACATTATCTTTCACAAACTCGGGGAGGAACAACTGTTTTTTAACCAAAAACTCCTCACCCAGGAACAAGCAAACTGCCTGAGAGCTGCATCTATTTTGCAATAGTGCCCCTGAAGCGCGCACGACGCCGCAGGGTAGGCGTCCCGCTCCCGACTGGACTCGTGGCACGGTCCTAAATTTGCAGAGGGACCCAGGGAGGATCAACCCACTCGACACTGGCAATGTCCCCACCTTCCCTAGCTGCAAACTGAAACCAGCAGCCGAGCCTCCCGCTCTAGAGGCGCGGCGAGGGGCGTGGCCGCGGCTGGGGTGGGGCTAGGGGCCGGGTCGTGCCCCCCGAAACTGGGCCGTGCCCCCCCACCCACCTCACTGCGCCTGCGCCCGAGGGCGCGGGGCAGGCTGGGAAGTCGCGTTAAGGTGGTGGTTGGGTGCTTTGCGGGTCACTTGTTGCGCTGCCCGCACGTTTGTCGCGGCTCCTGGATGCCTCTTTGGCCGCCTCGCCTGTTCCGGCCCTCTTATCTGCCCAGTCTTCCCGGCCCCTGCCCCGGACCCTCCTGCGCGCCCCTCCGGCTGCCTGTGTGCGACCCCAGCAACCGGCCCGGGGTCTCGCCGGCGCCGTCAGGTCATCGTCCAACCGGCTTGTTCTCAGCTTACCGAGAACGCCCCAGCGCCTGCGCTCCTCCTGTCTTACTTGTGTTGAGTCATTTAATCCGCTTTGCAACTGAGACATTGAAACGGAGACGCTCAGGAACGTGCTTCAGGTCACAGATCCAAGATGAGTTAGGGCCTGGAATTGAGTCGGGCTGCCTGCCACCATTCCACCTTGCATGTCACACCTGGACGAAAACCCTGTGCTTCACCTAAATTCGCCTAAATGTTCACTATTTCTTTTTATTTTCTTTCTTTCTTTTTTTTTTTTTTTCTTGATACAAGGTCTTGGTAGCCCAGGCTGGAGTATAGTGGCGTGACCAGAGCTAGCTCACTGGAGCTTTGAACTCCTGGGGCTCAAGTGATTCTCCCGCCTCAGACTCCCAAATAGCTGAGGCTACAGGCGCAGGCCATTACACCCGGCTAATTATGACATTTTTGTAGAGGGGGCGGTCTCACTATGTTGCACAGGCTGGTCTCCAACTCCTGGGCTCAAAAGATCTCCCACCTCGGCCTCCAAAAGTGCTGGGATTACCGGCGTGAGCCACCGCATCAGGCCAGTTCACTATTTCTTTTTTCTTGACTTTCTTCTTCTTTTTTTTTTTTTTTTTTTTTTTTTTTGGAGGCAGAGTCTCACTCTTGTCGCCCAAGCTGGAATGCAGCGGCGCAATCTCGGCACACTGCAACCTCTGCCTCCCGGATTCGAGTGATCGCCTCAGCTGGGATTACAGGTGCCTGCCACCACGCCTGGCTAATTTTTGTACTTTTAATAGAAACAGAGTTTTGCCATAATGGCCAGACTGGGCTTGAACTCCCGACCTCAAGTGATTCACCCTCCTCGGCCTCCGTAAGTGCTGGGATTACAGGTGTGAGCCACTGCACCTGGCCTGTTCACTATTTCTTAATCCCTGCCAGGGCGGTATTATCTTTGCAGCTGAGAGTTCTAAGTGACTTGACAAAGGACACTGGCGCAACTTTAATAGCAAAGCCTGGGCCATTTCCACCACCACATGTGTGGCCTGTGTTCTTTCCCACACCTTTTAAAATTGTAAACAGCCTTATTGAAGTGCTGGTGTAAAGCCTGTACATATTTAAAGCATACAGTTTGCCTTTTACATGTGTGTGTATACATCCCTGAAACCACCACCACAATCAAGAGAATGAACATAAAAGTTTCCTTCTGCTCATTTATAATCCTTCCTCCCAGTCACAGCCTACCGTATCAGTTCCTCAGATAACCGTGAATCTGCTTTTGGTCACCGTGGATTAGTTTGCGTCCTGTAGAATTATATGTTAAGGAATCATATACTATCTGCTTTTTCTCAGGGTAGAGAACAGTTACTGAGGCCAAGGGGTCACTTCATGATGAGCATAGAGGCCAATACTATGGCATGAGGTTTTGAGAAAAGGAAAGCTTTATTGCCAGTTGACCAGCAAGGAGACAGGAGGCCAGATCAAGTCTATCTCCCCATGCTGGCCTTAAGGCAGTACATTTATTAGGAAGGTTTAGGGGATGAGTTAGGGATCAACAGGTAGAAAGAAAGGGGAGGTCTGGAAAGTCCTTGGGCATGCACAGTTGTCTCTTGATGGGTTGCATGTGCAAATCCAGGATGCGAGAGTGAGTATGGAACATGCTGTGGAAGTTCAGACTGTGATGTCAGCAGCCTCTTTCTGCACAGACTCCAGTTGGCCATGTTGATTCCAACTGATTTCAGCCAGCTTCGTTCTCTTATAATTAAAGGGAGTTTCTGCAAAATGTTTCTTGTCTTATATGCCATCATGTAAGCTCAAGAATTCCTGGCCGGGTGTGGTGGCTCACGCCTGTAATCCCAGCACTTTGGGAGGCCGAGGCGGCTGGATCACCTGAGGTCAGGAGTTCGAGACCAGCTGACCAACATGGTGAAATCCTGTCTCTACTAACACCACAAAAATTAGCTGGGCATAGTGGCAGACGCCTATAATCGCAGCTGCTCCGGAGGCTGAGGCAGGAGAATCGCTTGAACCCAGGACAAGGTTGCAGTGAGCTGAGATCACACCACTGCACTCCAGCCTGGGGGACAGAGCAAAATTTTATCTCAAAAAAAAAGAATTCCTGTTAGTCACCTGTTTAACCCTTTGGGGTACGATTTCACTTATTAGCTCTGTGCTTGCAAAATAATTAGACATCCTGTTATCAAGAAAGTATGGCCAGATAAAACTGGTCTGGAAGTTACACAGTCAAGCTTAACTATTTTGAAATTCATCCATGTTGCTGAATAGATCAGTAGTTCATTTCTTGTCATTGCTGAGTAGAATTCCATTGTATTGATATACTGCAATTTTTTAAATCCATTCCTCCATTGTTCACTTTTCAGTTTCTGGCTATAACAAACAAAACTTCTATCAACATGGGTGTGCAAGTCTTTGTATGAATGTACGCTTTTATTTGGATTAATGGCAGTGAAATGGTTGTGTCAAACAGTGGGTGTATGTTCAACTTTTTAAGAAACTGCCAAACTGTTTTTCAGATGAGATCAGGTGTGTTTAGGGTGATATGGCCATAGACCCAAACTATTTTTCAAAGTGGTTGTTCCAGACCAGGCATGGTGGCTCACGCCTGTAATCCCAGCACCTTGGGAGGCTGAGGTGGGCGGATCACCTGAGGTCAGGAGTTCAAGACCAGCCGGGCAAACAGGGCAAAACCCTGTCTCTACTAAAAGTACAAAAATTAGCCAGGAATGATGGCGGGTGCCTGTAATTCCAGCTACTCGGGAGACTGAGGCAGGAGAACCAGGAGGAGGAGGTTGCAGTGAGCTGAGAGTACACCACTGCACTCCAGCCTGGGTGACAGAGTGAGACTCATCTCAAAAAAAAAAGAAAAACACAAAGTGGTTATTCCATTTCACATTCCCACCAGAAGTGAATGAGAGTTCTAGATCCATATATCCAACACTTGTTAGACATTCTAAAAGTATGTAGTGGTATCTTGCTGTAGGTTTAATTTTTATTTATCTAATGACATTAAGCATCCTTGGCTGGGTATGGTGGCACACGCTTGTAATCCCAGTACTTTGGGAGGCCAAGGCGGGAGGATTGCTTGAGTTCAGAAGTTCAAGACCAGCCTGGGCAACATGGCAAAGCCCCTTCTCTATTTTTTTTATTTTTAATATAAAAAAATTTATACCCAGCACTTTGGGATGCCAAAGTGGGCAGACGGTTTGAGCTCAGGAGTTCAAGACCAGCCTGGGCAACATGGCAAAACCCCATCTCTACAAAAAAATACAAAACTTAGCTGGGCATGGTGGTCTGAGCCCATAGTCCCAGCTACTGAGGAGGCTGAAATGGAAGGATTACTTGAGCCCAGGAGGTTGCGGTAAGCCAAGATCGCGCAACTGCACTCCAGTCTGGGCGACAGAGTGAGACGCTGTCTCAAAAAATATATATATGTAAAATTTTAAAAAGACATTAAGCATCCTTTCATGAGCTTACTTGCCATTCATATATATATTTTTGGTGACGTGTGAATTCAAATATTTTGCCCATTTTTAAAATTAGTTTCTTTATTACTATTCATAAAAATCTGGGTTTCAGATTTTTATGTTTAATTATCTTTTTTTCAGATATGTGTTTAATTATCTCTTTTTTTTGAGGCAGGGTTTTGCTCTGTCACCCAGGCTGGAGTGCAGTGGTGCAATCACAGCCCGCTGCAGTCTCAACCTCCCAGGCTCAATCGATCCTCCCACTTCAGCCTCCTGAGTAACTGGGAATACAGGTACAAGCCACCACACCCGGCTAATTTTTGTATTTTTTGTAGAGACAGGGTTTCGTGACATTACCCAACCTGGTCTCAAACTCCTGGGCTCAAGCAATCTGCCTGCCTCAGCCTCCCAAAATGCTGAGATTACAGGTGTGAACCACTGTGCCCAGCCCTCATAAATATTTTCTTCCTCATAAATATGGCCTTCATAAATAATGTCCTTTTATTCTCTTAAAAGCATATCTCAAAAGCATTCTTAATTTCAATAAAGTTTAATTTGCCAATTTTTTTTTTTTTTTTTTTTTTGAGATGGAGTCTCGCTCTGTCTCCCAGGCTGGAGTGCAGTGGTGTGATCTGGGCTCACTGCAGCCTTCACCACCTGGGTTCAAGCAATTCTCCTGCCTTAGCCTCCCAAGTAGCAGGGATTACAGGCACACACTGCCGCGCCTAGCTAATTTTTGTATTTTTAGTAGAGACGGGGTGGCCAGGCTAGTCTCGAACTCCCGATCTCAGGTGATGCACCCACCAAGGCTTCCCAAAGTGATCTGTCAATATTTTGATTTGTAGCTTTTGTCTTTAGTGTCCTATCTAACAAATATTTGCGTAACCCAAAGATTTTCTCCTGTATTATATTTTTCTCTTGAACTTTTTTTTTGTTTGTTTTTTAAGATGGAATCTTGCTCTGTCGCCCAGGCTGGAGTGCAGTGGCACGATCTTGGCTCACTGCAAGCTCCGCTTCCCAGGTTCACGCCATTCTCCTGCCTCAGCCTCCTAAGTAGCTGGGACTACAGGCACCCGCCACCACGCCCAGCTAATTTTTTTTTTTTTTTTTTGTATTTTTAGTGGAGACGGGGTTTCACCGTGTTAGCCAGGATAGTCTCGATTTCCTGACCTCGTGATCCACCCGCCTCAGCCTCCCAAAGTGCTGAGATTACAGGCGTGAGCCACCTGGCTCCCAGCCTTCTCTTGAACTTTTCTAGTTCTAAGTTTTAGAATTACATCCATGATCTACTATGTTAATTTTTATATATAGTGTGAGATAAGGGTCAAAGTTAACTTTTTGCATATAGATATCCAATTATTTCAGCCGTTTATTGAAAAGATTTTTTTTTTCTGAATTGCCTTTGCCACTTTGTTGAAAATTAATTGATCACATAAATGTGAGTTTTTTATGGAATCTCCATTCTGCTCATTGACCTATTTATATGTCTTGACACTGATAGCACATGGTCTTGATTATCATAGCTTTATAATAAGTCTTGAAATCAGATAAGTTTTGTTTGTTTGTTTGTTTGTTTGTTTTTGAGATGGAGTTTTGCTCTTGTTGCCCAGGCTGGAGTGCAATGGCGCGACCTCGGCTCACTGCAACCTCCGCCTCCCGGGTTCAAGCGATTCTCCAGCCTCAGCCTTCCAAGTAGCTGGGATTACAGGCACCCACCACCACGCCCAGCTAATTTTTTTGTATTTTTAGTAGAGGTGGGGTTTCACCATGTTGGCCAGGCTGGTCTTGAACTCCTGACCTCAGGTGATCTGCCCGCCTCGGCCTCCCAAAGTGCTGGGATTACAGGCATGAGCCACTGCGCCCAGCCGAGATCAGATAGCTTTAATCTTCCAACTATTTTTTTCTCAAAGTTGTTTTGTCTACTCCATGTCCTTTGCATTTCTAAATGAATCTTAGAATCACCTTATCCAGATCAACAAAAAAAGCCTACTGGGATTTGACTGAAATTCCAGGGAATCTGAAGATCAATATAGGGCAAATTAACACCTTAAAAATATGGTCTTTCAAACTCTATGGATATGGTGTATATTTCCATCTACTTAGATATTCTGTAATTTCTCTCAGAAATGTTTTGTGCTTTTCATGAGCAGGCCTTGCACATCTTTGGTCAGATTCATTCCTAAGTGTATCATACTTTTGTGCTCTTTTAAATTGTTTTTGTTTGTGTTTTAGAAACAGGGTCTCACTCTGTCACCTGGCTGGAGTGCAGTGGCAGGATCATAGCTCACTGAAACCTCAAACTCCTGGCCACAAGCAATCCTCCTGCCTCAGCCTCCCAGAGTGATGGGATTACAGGCATGAGCCACTGTGTCCAGACTATTTTTAATTTTTTAATTTAAAACTTATTTAAAAATCTCAATTTAATTAAAATGTATTTTAAATTTTTAGTTTTTTGCTAATATATAGAAACATAATTGATTTCTGTCTATTGATCTTGTATCCTGAAAATTTGCTAAGCTCACTTATTAGAATAGCTTTTTATACATTCGATAGCATTTTCCATGTAGACAATCATGTCAACTGTGAATAAAGACCATTCTCTTCTTCCTTTCCAGTCTGGATGCCTTTTATTTCTTTTTCTTGCCTATTGCACTGGTTTGAACCTACAGTACAATTCAGTGGGGGAATGGGTGGTCTTTTCACTAAATGAGTCTGGGTCAATTAGATACTAATATAAAAAAATGAATCTTATAAACCAAATAGTATCTGAGATAGGTCTCAATCAATTTAGAAGTTTATTTTTCCAAGGTTAAGGACTTGAGAAAGGTCTGTGCATTTCTCCAAAGATGACTTTAAAGGCTTCAATATTTAAAGGGAAAAAGCAGGCTGGAGGGAAAACAGGGAGGGAATGGTCACATTACTAAATCCACGTGTTGCAAGAGAAAAAGAGCACATAAGGGAGTGAATAGTCAATCATGTTATTAGTCTCCTGCTCAGTAAATCAGCACTTTACATAAGATAAGGTGAACAAAGCATAGCTACCTGTGGAGATCTTTAACCTTTTATCCACAGTTCTCTGTTAGGAACAAAAGGAAAGTTAGTTTCTTGCCTGATTCAGCTTTCAGCTTAATTTTTTCTCCTTTTGGCATTGTGAATTATTTTTTTCTGTGTACTCTCACAGAATGGAATGGCATAGTGAATTGGGGTCCCAAGTTTCTATTTTTCTTTCACAACCTTTACCCCTACCTAACACCAAACACAAAATTTAATTCGAGAAGCATCATCGACCTCAATGTGAAAGGCAAACCAAGAACACTGTTAAAGAAAATATAACAGATCAGGTTAATGTGTAAGCATAGGCAAAGATTCCTTAAACAGGATGCAAATACCAATAACCATGAAAGAGTAATAATTTATAGAATAAGTTTCAGTTGTAAATTAATTAGCAAAATGTGTGTACCTCAAAATACACCATTAAGAAGGTGAAAAGGTAAGTGACGGGCCAGGAGAACACATTGCAAAACATGTGTCAAAGAGCCCTAGTAATTGATAAGAAAAAGACTGACAACCAATTTTTCTTTTTCTTTTTTTTTTTTTCTTTTTTGAGACAGCGTCTTGCTCTGTCACCCAGGAGTGCGGTGGCGCAATCTCGGCTCACTGCAACCTCTGTCTCCTAGATTCAAGTGATTCTCCTGCCTCAGCCTCCCCAGTAGCTGGGACTACAGGCTCGTGCTACCACGCCCGGCTAATTTTTTGTATTTTTTGTAGAGATAGGGTTTCACCATGTTAGCCAGGATGGTCTCAACCTCCTGAACCTCCTGACCTCGGGATCCACCCACCTCAGCCTCCCAAAGTGTTGGGATTACAGGCGTTAGCCACGCCCAACTTTTTTAGAGGAGGGGAGGGGCAGAGGCGTGCCCTGACCTTCACCAAAGAGGATAGCCACAGGCCAATAAGCAGAAGAAAAGGTGTTTAGCATCATTAGTCCATTTGCAAATTAAAACCAGGACAGAGATACTGTTGCAGGGCATGTGGACCCCAAAATTGGGGCTTAACCCAGGAGGGTTCTTGGCTTTGCCCAGAAGAGAATTCAAGGGCGAGCCGGTGGTGTTAGCAACTTTTCTTGAAGCAGCCGTGAATAACAGCAGCAGAGGGGCTGCTCTTGCAGAGCAGGGCCACCCACAGGCAGTGTGCCCAGAGGAGCAGCTCAGAGGCAGTGCTGCAGTCACGCTTATACACACTTTTAATTATATGCAAATTAAGGGACAGATTATGCAGAGATTTTTAGAAAAAGCATGGTAACTTCTGGGTCATCAGGTCATCGCCATGGAAAGGGATGGTAACTTCTGGGTGGTGCCATGGCAATGGTAAAGTGACAGGCCACACCACTGGGTGTGTCTTATGGAAAGCTGCTTCTGCTCAGACACTGTTTTAGCTAGTCCTCAATTTGGTCCAGTGTCCAAGCTCCACCTGCAGGGTTGAGTCCTGCTCCCTGTCACAATACCACTACAAACCAACCTGCTCAACCCCACCATGGTGCAACCACTTAGGAAAACACACGGCATCTACTAAAGCTGAACATATTCACTCTATGACCTAGCAGCTCCATTCTTAGTATATATCCAACATGAGTGCTATGTCCACCAAAACACATGTATGATAATGTTCATAGAAGTTTTATTCATAATAGCCAAAAACTGGAAACAACTCAAACGTCCATCAACAATAGAATGAATAAATAGATTGTATCCATACAATGGAATACAGTCGTGTACCACTTAACGATGGATATACGTTCTGAGGAATGTGTCATTAGGTGATTTCATCGTTGTGCAAACCTCATAGTGCACTTACACAAACCTAAATGGCCTGGCCTTTACCTACCTATGCTATATGGTATCGTCTATTACTCCTAGGCCCCTAAATTAATTGCACAGGATGTTACTGTACTGAACACTGTGGGCAACTGTTACACAGTAGTAAGTATTGGCCAGGTGCAGTGGCTCATGCCTGTAATCCCAGCACTTTGGGGGGACGAGGCAGGTGGATTGCTTGACGTCAGGAGTTCAAGACCAGCCTGACCAACATGGTGAAACGCTGTCTCTACTAAAAATACAAAAATTAGCTGGGCGTGGTGGTGGGCGCCTGTAATCCCAGCTACTCAGGAGGGTGAGGCAGGAAAATCTGAAGCCAGGAGGCAGAGATTGCAGTGAGCCGAGATCTGTGCCACTGCACTCCAGCCTGGGCAACAGAGCAAGACTCCATCTAAAAAAATAAAAAATAAAAAAAATTAAGTGTTTGTGTATCTAAACATATCTAAACATAGAAAATGTATAGTAAAAATACAATATAAAAGATTTTTCAAAAGGTACATCTGTGCATGACACTTACAATGATGGAGCTTGCAGGACTGAAAGTTACTCCGGGTGTGTGAGTGAATGAGAGGTGAGTGAACGTGAAGGCCTAAGACATTACTGTACACTACTCTCAACTTTATAAGCACTGTACACTTAGGCCACACTAAATTTATTTTTTAATGTTTTTATTTGTTCCATAATAAATTAATTTTAGCTTACTGTAACTTTATAAGCTTTTTTAATGTTTGACTTTTGTAGTCTTGTAACACAGCTTAACACATTGTACAGCTGCAAAAAAAAATTTCTTTCTTTATATCCTTATTCCATGAATCTTTTCTATTTTTATTTTATTTTTAGTTTTTAACATAAACACACACATAAGCCTGGGTCTACACAGGATCAGGATCATCAATATCATTGTCTTCCACCTCAACATCTCGGCCCACTAGAAGGTGTTCAGGGACAATAACACTCATGGAGCTGTCACCTCCTGTGATCATAATAATGCCTTCTGGATACTTCCTGAAGGACCTGCCTCAGGCTGCTTTCCAGTTAACCTTTTTTATATAAGTAGAAACAGTACATTCAAAAATAACAATTAAAACTATTGTTTTAATTGGCACAGTGGCTCACGCCTGTAATCCCAGCACTTGGGGAGGCCGAGGTTGGGCAGATCACCTGAAGTCATGAGTTCAAGACTAGCCTGGCCTACATGGTGAAACCCCGTTTCCACTGAAAATACAAAAATTAGCTGGGCATGGTGGCAGGCACCTGTAATCCCAGCTACTTGGGAAGTTGAGGCAGGAGAACCGCTTGAACCAGGGAGGCAGAGGTTGCAGTGAGCCAAGATTTTGCCATTGCACTCCAGCCTGGGCGACAAAAGCAAAATTCCATCTCAAAAAATAAAATGAGTATGGTATAGCACATACACATACAAAATGCTTATGAAAGAAATCCAAGACTTGAATAAATGAAGAGACATGCCATGTTCATGGACTATAAGACTCAACACAGTAAAGACGACAATCAGCCCGAAAATGATACACAGGTTTAATGCAATTCCAATTGCATTGTTACTGAAGATACCGTTTGCTAGAGGGCATGAAGCTTTTAAGTCGGCGCAGCTCATGCACCTGCTCAATGCAGATCTTGTCTTCTTGTACCTGAGCCCTCTGCTGAGTTAACTGCTACAAAGCTTCCTGCTGGTGGAATGCCTGATTCTGCCTTGCTGGTGTGTGTGGTTCCTGCCGTGAGTCCTTCTGAACAGGCCAGTTGAATTAATGTTTTTTGTTTGTTTTTGTTTTTGAGATAGAGTCTCGCTCCGTCACCCAGGCTGGAGTGCAGTGGCAAGATCTTGGCTAACTGCAACCTCCGCCTCCTGGATTCAAGCGATTCTCCTGCCTCACCCTCCCAAGTAGCTGGGACTACAGGTGCATGCCACCACACCTGGCTAATTTTTTTTTTTTTTTTTTTTTTTTTGGTAGAGATGGGATTTCACCATGTTGGCCAGGCTGGTTTCAAACTCCTGACCTCAAGTGATCCACCCACCTCAGCCTCCCACAGTTCTGGAATTACAGGAATAAGCCACCGCACCCAGCCCGTGAATCAATGTTTAGTTGAATATAAGAAGACCCCGGTGAGCATTGCAGAGTGGTGGCGACAGTAAACTAAACTTTCAGTCCCTACACTCCATTTGGCCAGTGAACTATGAGATGACAGGGATAAGGAAGGAAATGTAGACGAGGCTTTGAATGCCTCGGTAGGAGGGTCCATTTGCCCAGCCCCTGGTATGGGAAGCTCTGCAGCCCACGATGGGGAGCAGATGTGGGTTGAAATGAAATCAAATTCATGCTAAGAGGAGAAACTGCTCAGTGTTCATGAAGGCGACCCGGGTAGAAACCCACCTGCGGCCGGGCTGTGCGGACGGATTCATATCTGGCTGGGATGGGTATTGGGGGTGGAAGTCGAAGACAACGGAATGACCCTGCAGACCCCATGCTTGGGATGGGACTGCCACTTGACAAAGCAGGGGAACGGCCAGACTCACTCCAACTCCTCCAAACTCCAATTTATGGGGGAGAAACGTTTGGGAACCCCCAAGACCCTGTAGAGCCAAAGCAGACAGGCAAGGCTACAATGGCAACAGTTTAGTAGGATTTGGTGAAATCCCATTAAAACGTTAAAGAAAGCTCTCCGCGTGTGGGAAGGGGTGACCTAAACAGCATCCCTGAGTCTGAAAAGCTATGGGCTAAGGGTGCACAAGTCAATTGAACCCTGCGTTGGAGTCGGACCAGTGTCCTCTGCCGCCATCTAGTGGAAATACACAGGAATGCGGACATTTTCTAGAGTGACAGGAGATTTTTTAAGCAGTCATAAATAATTGTTTATTTTAAAGGTTTAAGCCATACCTTAAGACTGGATAAAACCCTTCATTTACATATGGCAGATGGAGGGAAAATACACTTTTTATAAAATGCTTAAGCAACTTTCACTGTAGTAAGTTGGTTTGGTTAAAAACTATCATGTGATATCATTTGATGTAAAATATCTAGGCCGGAAAAAATGTATATATATCTAGGCCGGGCACAGTGGCTCATGCCTGTAATCCCAGCACTTTGGGAGGCTGAGACAGGTGGATCACTTGAGGCCAGGAGTCTGAGACCAGCCTGGCCAATATAGAGAAACCCTGTCTCTACTTAAAAAAAAAAAATAGCGGGGTATGGTGGTACACGCTTGTAATCCCAGCTACTCGGGAGGCTGAGACATGAGAATCACTTGAACCCAGGAGGGGGAGGTTGCAGTGAGCTGAGATCGCGCCTCTGCACTCCAGCCTGGGTGACAGAGTGAGACTCCATCAGAAAGGAAGAGAGAAGGAGAGAAAAGAAGAGAGAAGGAGAGAGGAAAGAAAGAAAAAGAGAAAGAAAGAAACAAAAGAATAGAAAAGAAAGAAAAGAAAAGAAAAAATGTTTAGAATTCACGGAATAAAAGGAGTATTGCATGCATTATAAAAACTAATGGCAAAAACTATTTCAGTTGCCCAGCATATGGGGGGACATCCCACTGGGGAATAGAAATAGAAATACAAATCCTGATGATCACCAAATGTACTAACTTGTTTTTTTGTTTGTTTGGTTTTTGTTTTTCTGAGACAGTCTCACTATGTCACCCAGGCTGAAGTGCAGTGGTGTGATCATAGCTCATTGCAGCCTCAAACTCCTGGGCTCAAGCAGTTCTCCTGCCTCAGCCTCCCCAGTACCTGGGACTACAGGCACACGCCACCATACCTGGCTAATTTTTTTGTAGAGACAGGGTCTCATCATGTTGCCCAGGCTGGTTTTGAACTCTTGGGCTCAGGCAATCCTCCTGCCTCAGCCTCCCAAAGTGCTGGAATTACAGGCATGAACCACCGCACCCAGCCTGAACTTGTCCTTTTTTGTTAAAGGTGTTAACCAAAGTCTTGGAGGTACACCACTGGCAAAAGTTTAACAAAATGCTTCTGCATGAGAATCTAACCTTAGGGTTAGTTCCCTGAAAGCATGTGTCAACTACGTTGCTAGGCAACATTGCTTAGAGTAAAAATGATCATTGGTACCTTGTACCTGGAATCACCAGGTAGTCGTATGTGGTATTTATACCTGTTTTTGCTTTCTGAGTGTGGAATTTTTGTAACTGGGCATGTCCCTTGCAGAGACCCTGGAAGCTATGTTTATGGAATTGTTATGGGATTGTCTCCTGTGAGGCATCGGGCTTTTAAATCAGGAATGCTGGAAGCAGTGGCTCATGCCTATAATCCCAGCACTTTGGGAGGTTGAGGTAGGAGGCTTGTCTGAGCCCAGGAGTTCGAGACTAACATGGGGAACATAGTGAGACTCCATCTGTACAAAAAAAAAAAAAAATTTAATCAGCCAGGTATGGAGGCATGCACTTGTGGTCCCAGCTACTGGGGAGGCTGAGGCAGGAGGAGCGCTTGAGCCCAGGAGTTAGAAGCTGTGATGAGCCACAGTTGTGTCACTGCACTCCAGCCTGGGCGACAGAGTGAGACCCTGTCTCAAAAAAATTGATGAATCCATCATTTAGGGCAGCTCTCCTAAAGGCCCAGTGTAGATCTCGCCTGTCTCCTTGTATCTACTGAGTGAAATGCATCAAGGACACTAGATTAGAGGAATGACTACCTGAAGGAAGCCGCTTTGATAACAGCTAGGGCCCCTGCACTTCATCCTTCTAAATACTCTGAATGTGACTCCTGGTCATCTCGTGAGTTTGAATAAGCCCAAGAAGACCACTAGTGGGGATTGCATAAGTTACATCAGCCAAAATGATTTTTCTTTTCTTTTCTTTTCTTTTGAGACGGAGTCTCACTCTGTCTTACAGGCTGGAGTGCAGTGGCCCGATCTCTGCTCACTGCAACCTCCACCTCCCGGGTTGAAGTGATTCTCATGCCTCAGCCTCCCAAGTAGCTGGCATTATAGGTGCCTGTCACCACACTCAGCTATTTTTTGTATTTTTAGTAGAGATGGGGTTTAGCAATGTTGGCCAGGCTGGTCTCGAACTCCTGACCTCAAGTGATCTGCTGGCCTCAGCCTCCCAAAGTATTGGGATTACAGGCATGAGCCACCGCGCCGGGCCCTCTTTTGTCTTCTTTAATTTGGAATGCTTCTTTAACTTTTTTTGTTTTTCCTTTCATGACATGGACATTTTGAAGAGTACAAGCCTATTGTTTTAGCAGAATGTCCTTCCATTTCACTTTGTCTGATGTTTCCTCATAGTCAGATTCTGGGCTGGGGCTTCCCCCACTTTAGGGAAGTCCACTCTGATACCCTCCCCAAGCCTTGCTCTCAAGTTCACAGCCAAGGGGTCAAACCCATTGGAGCCTGCCCACTGCCACCTTCTGGAGCACAGGTTGGCAAATTTTTTCTCTGAAGGACCAGAGAGTAAATATTTTAGGATTTGCAGGCCAAATGGTCTGTGTCACAATTTGACTTTGCCATCGTAGCCTGAAAGCACCTACAGATAACACATAAATGAATTAGCATAGCTATATTCCAATAAAATTTTATTTACAAAAAACAAGTGAAGGGCCAGATTTGGCCCCTGACTCTAACCCATGTCCCAGCCCCCAAAACCTCCAGAGTTCCATGCCCAAACAGCCTCCAGTCTGTTTCCAGGGTAGGCCTCTCTTTCCTGCATGCTGTATCCTGAGGGGCATCATATTGCCATGTGGGTGTATGTTTTCCCTAGACTAAGAGGTGGCTGGGTTTTGTTTTGCTTTGTTTGAGATTGAGTCTGGCGCTGTCGCTCAGGCTGGAGTGCAGTGGCACGATTTCAGCTCACTGCAACCGCCGCCTCCGAGGTTCAAGTGATTCTCATGGCCTTGTCAGCCACTGCACCCGGCCAAGGTGGCTGTTTTGAGGGCAGATGTGGATACACAAGCTGAGGTGTCTGCAAGAGTGCAGGTGAAGACTCAAGGAATCCTCCCACCGCAGGCTCCCAAGTAGCTAAGACCAAAGGCATGGGTCACCATGCCTAGCTAATTTTTTTAAAAAATTTTAGAGGCTGGGTGCGATGCCTCACGCCTGTAATCTCAGCTCTTTGGGAGGCCAAGGCAGGCAGATCGCTTGAAGTCAGGCGTTCAAGACCAGCCTGGCCAAAATGGTGAAACCCCATCTCTAATAAAAATACAAAAAAAAAAAAATAGCCTAGCGTGGTGGTGGACACCTGTAGTCCTAGATACTCAGCAGACTGAAGCAGGAAAATCACTTGAACCCAGGAGGCAGAGGTTGTAGGGAGCCAAGATCACGCCACTGCACTCCAGCCTAGGCAACAGAGTGAAACTCCATCTCAAAATAAATAAATAAATAAAATAAAAAATAAAAATAAAAATAAATTGTTTTGGCCAGGCGCAGTGGCACACACCTATAATCTCATCGCTTTGGGAGACTGAGGCAGGCAGATTGCTTGAGCCCAGGAGTTCAAGACCAGCCTGGGCAACATGGTAAAATTTTGTCCCTAAAAAAAAATTTGCTTTACCTAGCTGGCACGGGCCAGGTGTGGTGGCTCACGGCCGTTATCTCAGCACTTTGGGAGGCCGAGATGGGCAGATCACTTGAGGTCAGGAGTTCAAGACCAGCCTGGCCAACATAGTGAAACACTGCCTCTACTAAAAATACAAAAATTAGCTAGGCATGGTGGCCCACACCTGTAATCCCAGCTCCTTGGGAGTCTGAGGCAGTAGAATTGCTTGAGCCCAGAAGGCAGAGGTTGCAGTGAGAAAAGATTGTGCCACTGGACTACAGCCTGGGTGACAGAGCGAGACTCCATCTTGAAAAAATTAAAAAAAATTAGCCAACGTGGTGATGCATGCTTTTAGTCCCAGCTATTCGGGAGGCTGAGGTAAGAGGATTGCTTGAGCCTAGGAGTTCAAGGCTGCAGTGAGCCGTGATTGCATCACTGCACTCCACTCTGGGTGACAGAGCAAGACCCTGTCTTGACAAAAAAAATATGTTTTTTAAGTTTTTGTAGAGACAGAGTCTGGCCATGCTGCCCAGGCTGGTCTGGAACTCTTGGGCTTAAGTGGTCCTCCCACCTCAGCCTCCCAAATTGCTGGGATTATATGCGTAAGCCACCAGCCCAGCTACAATTCTAATTTTTCTTTTCTTTTCTTTTCTTTTTTTTTTTTTGAGATGAAGTCTCACTCTGTCACCCAGGCTAGAGTGCAATGGTGTGATCCTGGCTCACTGTAACCTCCACCTCCCGGGTTCAAGTGACTCTCCCACCTCAGTTTCCCAAGTAGCTGGGACTACAGGTGTGCACCACCAGGCCCGGCTAATTTTTATATTTTTAGTAGAGACAGGGTTTCACCATGTTGGCCAGGCCGGTCACAAACTCCTAACCTAAGGTGATCCACCCACCTTGCCCTCCCAAAATACTAGGATTACAGGCATGAACCACCGCACCTGGCCTAGAATTCTAATTTTTAGACATTTAGACACATGGTATGTCATCTCCATTTGCACTTTGCCCCTGCCCATAATGCAAGGGGCACCCTGTGTGAAAGCACAAACGCTTCTCAGAACAGCCTTAACCAGGCTGGCCTGGTCCCCACAGATGTTCACCAGGGAAGGGAGTCTGCAGGCTGGCTTCTATCTCCACATCTCCCCTGGGAGAGTCCGGAGCAATTCCTGGGCCATGCCTCCCAGCCTCCCCTTGCCTGCAGCCACTCAGCTCAGCACCAGACCCCAGCCTTGGTGCTCAGCTTCTCAACAACAGAGCAGAGAAGACCCCAAACTGGCCAGTTCCTCAGTCTTCCCACCCTCTACTTCTGGAATCTCTTTTCTCTTTCCTTCTTCCTTTTTTTAATATACATTTAGGGGGTATAAGTGCAGATTCCTTAAATACATATATTTCGTCATAGTGAAGTCTGGGAGTGTAGCGTACCCATCACCCGAATAATGAACAATGTACCCAACAGGTAATTCTTCAACCCTCATCCCCCTCCCACTCTCCCACCTTCTGGAGTCTCCAATGTCTATTATTCCACTCTGTATGTCCATATGCACCCATTGTTTAGCTCCCACTTATAAGCATACACAGTATTTCACTTTCTGCTTCTGAGTTATTTCTGTTAGAACAATGGCCTCCAGGCCAGGCATGGTGGCCCACACCTGTAATCCCAGCTACTTGGGAGACTGAGGCAGGAGAACCGCGTGAATCTGGGAGACGGAGGTTGCAATGAGCCAAGATCGTGCCACTGCACTCCAGCCTGGGTGACAGAGCAAGACTCCATCTCAAAAAAAAAAACCCAAAAAAACAAAAAAAATAACAATGACCTCCAGCTCCATCCCATGTGGCTGCAAAATACATGATTTCATCCTTTTCTAGGGCTGAGTAGCATTTCATGGTGTACATATACCACGTTTTCTTTATCCAGTCCTCCGTTGATGGACACTTAGATTGATCCATGACTTTGCTATTGTGAACAGTGCTGTAAGGAACATACGAGTGCAGGTGTCTTTTTGATATGATTTATTTCCCTTTGGGTATTTACCCACAATTGGTTTGCCGGATGGAATGGTAGTTCTATTGTTAGTTCTTTGAGAAATCTCTATACTGTTTTCCATAAAGGTTGTACTAATTTACATTCCCACTAACAGAGTACAAACATTCCCTTTTCTCTGCATCTTTGCCAACATCTGTTGTTTTTTGTGGAATGTCTTTTCTTTATAGTCGATCTAATTTCCTTTAACCTCTTGATATATGAACAACAAATTCATCCCTTGCAGCAGCATTAAGACTTTTGGAGGTTTCTTGCTCTCCTTCTCTCATTCATTGAACACACACACTACCACCACTACCCCACTACCATGACTACCCCATCTCTGCCATCTGATCAGCACAGGGCCTGAAGGCACATTCCCTGTACCCAGAACACTATGAAGCAACAGGATGTTGTAGGAGTTACCATCCTACCAACACTACTGCATGCTCACGTCCAAGATGCTTTGGAATCCCAGCTAACAAAGTAACACCAATATGGTACCCAGGTCGCATAAGCACTCAAGTGTATCCAGAAAGATGAGCAATTCTTTTTTTTATATATATACTTTAAGTTTTAGGGTACATGTGCACAACGCACAGGTTAGTTACACATGTATACATGTGCCATGTTGGTGTGCTGCACCCATTGAGCAATTCTTTAAAATGTGATCCCATGAAATATTTCTAACTTTTCACAGTCTCAAAAAGTAAGTGACAGCTATTGCTCTAAATATCACTTTCAATAATATAGTACTTGTAGCAAGGCATCCTATAATTTTAAGAGCTACATAATGTAAATTATGTAATTTACATAATTATTATAATATAGTAACTGTTCTTTTCATTATTTTGCTCAGTGTTTTTACTTTTATCCTAAAATTGCTTTCCATAAACTCCAAAAGTTGTTTCTTTTAATACTTTCAGTCTCTAGAGAAAAAGCAATTTTATGAAAGTGTTTTGCAATAATATATTGATTAATTACTCTATCATTTTATTTGCCAATAGTTATGCCCATTCCTTAGCATAATTTACTTATTTATCTCTTCATTGACTCGAGCCACCATCAGAACACATAATTATTCACGATAAGAAGTTGGGCAAAGCAGGAATTTTGCACACAAAGAGGTAGAGCCGAATCAGATATTGAGTACATTAATTTCTTTTGTAACTGGGTGCTGTAATAAGAGAGCTGAGGCTTGGACTGTAAAACTTGTGGTACAAATCTTGACCCAGCCGTCAACCACCTCAAGTCAAGACTATCACCTTCCCCAGCCCTTAGTGCCCCCACTATCAAGAGAGGAACTTGGTGATACTGGTTCCTGTACAGTACAGGTAGTATGACGATCAAGTGATAAAATGCTTATAAGAGAGCATTAATACCGGTGACATCAATGTGCTAGTTGTTATCTCATGACATGCAAAGTCTTCTCATTGGATCATGATTCCCAATACTGTCATGGCATTGCTTTCCTTTGACAGACTGTGATGGTTAATTTTTCATGACAACTTGGCTAGGCTAAGGGATGCGCAGATCACTGGTACAACATTATTTCTTGGTGTGTCTGTGCAGATGCTTCTGGAATAGATTAGCATTTGAAACAGGTGACTGAGTAAAGATTACTCTCACCCATGTGGGTGGGCATCATCCAATCTATTGAGACCCTGAATAGAACAAAAAGACAAGAGGCCAGGCATAGTGGTTCACACCTGTAATCCCAGCATTTTGGGAGGCCAAGGCAGGAGGATTGCTTGAGGCCAGGTGTTCAAGACCAGTCTGGGCAACAGAGTGAGATCTTGTCTGTGCAAAAAATTTAAAAATTAGTGTGGCGTGGTGGTGAGATGGGATTTGTTCCCTTGACCTTGACCCCCTTCATGGGCGAGAACTGGAGTGGCTCATTTCGCTCAGCCTGCCGCTGGCCACTCCTTGCAAGAGGGAGCGTGTGAGCAAGCGAGTGTGGGAACCAGAGGGAACAAACGCTAGAACGAAGTTCTGGTGGGAGCAGGCTCTGTATGGGCCTCACAGCAGCATCCAAGCCCCTGCCCTTTACGCACCCAGGTTCTTGTCCGGCATCCAGGAAGGATCAGGTTGCATGAACGGATTGAAGGGTAGCATATGTGGGGTATCTTACTGGGTGATGGAAGTGGCTCTCAGAGGGATGGGAATTGGAAAGGGGATGATGGTGCGGGAAGAAGGTGATCTTCCCCTGAAGCCACACCATCTGAAGTTAGCTGTGCCTTGCAGAGATCCGGCCACTGCACTCCAGCCTGGGCAACAGAGCGAGTCTCCGTCTCAAAAAAAATAAAATAAAATAAATAATTTCAACAGAATTATTAAAGATGTTAAATAGCCAGGTGCAGTGATTCATGCCAGTAATCCCAGCACTTTGGAAGGCTGAGACAGCAGGATTATTTGAGGTCAGGAGTTCAAGACCAACACAGAAAGACCCTGTCTCTACCAAAAAAAAAAAAAAATTTAGCCAGGCTCGTGTTGGTGTGTACTTGTAGCCCCAGCTACTCTGAAGGTTGAGGCAGGAGGATCACTTGAGATCAGAATTTGAGGCCACAGTGAGTTATGATTGCACTACTGTACTCCAGCTCAGGTGATAGACAGCAAGACCCTGTCATTAAAAAAAAAAAAAAAAAAAAGATGTAAAGTAGAGGGTGGACCCAAAGGACAAATACTGTAGGACCAATACCACTTATATGAGGTTCCCAGAGGGGTCAGATTCACAGCCACAGTAGGCAAGACGGTGGTTGCCAGGGGCTGGGGGAAAGGGGAATGAAGAGTTATTGTTTAAATTGGTACAGAATTTTATTTGTGTGTTTGTGGCTTTGTTTTTTGTTTTTGCTTTGTTTTTGTTTTGTTTTGTTTTGTTTTGAGATAGAGTCTTTGTCACCCAGGCTGGAGTGCGGTGGCATCATCTTGGCTCACTGCAACCTCTGCCTCCCAGATTCAAGTGATTCTTGTGCCTTGGCTGCCCCAGTAGCTGGGATTACAGGTGTGCACCACCGTGCCAGGCTAATTTTTGTATTTTTAGTAGAGACAGCATTTCACCATGTTGCCCAGACTGATCTCGAACTCCTGAGCTCAAGCGATCCACCCGCCTCAGCCTCCCAAAGTGCTGGCCGTGCCTGACTGGGGATAGAATTTTAGTTTGGGGAGATAGAAAAGTTCTGGAGACAGATGGTAGTCACGGTTGCACAATAATGTGAATGTATTTAATGCCACTGAACTGTACACAGAGAAGTGGTTAAAATGGTGATGTTTATGTTATGTGTATTTTATCATACACACACAAAAATAAAGGGTAACAGTAATGGACGAAGTGAAGCAGAGGCTGACAGGGACTGGAATGGCCATGGAGGGGAGGTGGACAGGGGAATAGCAGCCAAGCAGGGAGCAACCCATACTTTGGGACCACCAAGTGGCTCATGCCCCATAAATTCCCAGTAGAGCAAAGGGTAGAAGTAAGACATGGAGTGGAATCTTCCTACACCCTGACCCTCACCCATCTCACACAGCAGCCATGTAGTAGCTTGACATGCACCCGCCCCAGAAAAGTTGCAGGGGTTCTTCTGTTAAAAAAAAAAAAAAAAAAAGAGGCTGGGTGTGGTGGCTCACATCTGTAATCCCAGCACTTTGGGAGGCCGAGGTGGGCAGATCACTTGAGGTCAGGAGTTTGAGACCAGCCTGGCCAACATGGTGAAACCCCGTCTCTACTAAAAATACAAAAATTAGCCAGGCGTGGTGGTGCACACCTGTAATCCCAGCTACTCAGGAGGCTGAGGCAGGAGAACTGCTTGAACCAGGGAGGTGGATGTTGCAGTGAGCCATAATCGCACCACTACACTGCAGCCTGGGCAACACAGCAACACTCTGTCTGAAAAAAAAAAAAGCAAATGTCTTAAAACACCCACAATCTGTCATTTGGAGGTTCACCAATGTCTAGAGAATGGCTTCCTTCCTGATCACCCTAAGTGAAGTCCTCCAGTGAATGAGTCCACTAAAAATACAGAGGCCCTCAACAAATGATTTATGACATCGTTCTCACATACATTCCAATATGGTGACTTTGATGAAAGTCTCCAACATGCAAGACTCACACTAAGATATGCAAGCAAAAAGCAGGACGAGGAGGCAGGGACATCTTCATGCTATGTAACTGTCAGCACAGCCAAACCCACGCATAGTCAGAACCAGTAGCACATGTGCATAACGGGCCCACCCTACCATGCACACAGCCTGGACAGCAGGCCTGCGTGGAGCAAACAAAGATAACTCAGGAATAGAAAAGAACTTTAAAATATCTCTACGTACTTGGCCTGTGAGCTAAATCTGCATTTATCATAGCTGGAAATCAATAGACAATCTCCAAAATGGATGAATCAAGAACTGGTGATAATGGGATACTACTCAGCCATTAAAAAAAAAGAAATTGTGTCACTTCACATGCAACCCCAGCACTTTGGGAGGCCAAGATGGGAGGATTGCTTGAGGCCAGGAGTTTGAGACCAGCCTGGACAGGAGAGGGAGACCTCTGTCTCTAAAAAAAGAAAAAGACATCATGTCTTTTGCAGCAACATGGATGGAACTGGAGGCCATTATCTTAAATGAAACAACTCAGAAACAGAAAGAAAAATGCTGCATGTTCTCACTTGTAAGTGGGAGCCAAATAATGTGTACACATGGAGATAAGTGTGGACTGATAGACACTGGAGACTAGGAAAGGTGGGAGGCTGGGAGGAGAGTGGATGATGAGAAATGAACAGGTGCAGGTTGGGGGCAGTGGCTCATGCCTATAATCCCAGCACTTTGAGAGGCCTAGTTGGGTGGCTCTCTTGAGCCCAGGAGTTCAAGACTAGCCTGGGCAATAGGGCAAAACCCTGTTTCCACAAAAAATACAAAAATTAGCTGGGTATGGTGGTGCATGCCTGTAGTCCCAGCTACTTAGGAGGCTGAGGTGGGAGGATTCCTTGAGTTCAGGAATTCCAGGCTACAGTGAGCAGAGATCATGCCACTGCACTCTAGCCTGGGCCACAGAGTGACAGCCTGTCTCAAAAATAATAATAAGAACAAAAAATAACAGGCAAAATGTACTTTATTCAGATGATGGGTACGCTAAAAGCCCTGATTTCACCATTATTCAATAGATCCGTGTAACAACACTGCACTTGTACCCCTAAAATTAACACAAATTTAAAATAGGACCAGGTGCAGTGGTTCAGGCCTATAATCCCAGCACTATAGGAGACAGAGGTGGGTGGATCACTTAAGGTCAGGAGTTCAAGACCAGCCTAAGCAACATGGTGAAATCCTATCTCTACTAAAAATACAAAAATTAGCCAGGCAAGGTGGTGCATGCCTGTAATCCCAGCTACTCGGGAGGCTGAGGCACAAGAATTACTTGAACCCAGGAGGTAGAGGTTGCAGTGAGCCTAGATGGGTGACGGCGAGATCCATCTCAAAAAAATAAAATAAAATAACTAGTGATGTAACCCTATTATTTCCATGCAACAATAACCACCAGGAGAAACAGCTGAAGGAACTAAATATGGTTGCCTCCATAGGACCACGGCTGGGGAGAGAGAGGCCGGAATGATCTCCATGCATCATAAATCCTCCTGCATAATTTGATTGTTTAACCTTATGCATGTATTAGTGATACTTTGATTTTTAAAAAAATTGTTCCAAAGAAAATGACTAGAAGGTTTTTTCTCCTACAGCACTGTTTCATTCTGGAATCTTCCAATTAAGCTTTTGGCTAAACACATAAATATGATAATGATAATTATTCAGGAATCAGGAGGTTTGTAAAAACATTGTACCATTAGAGTAATCAAGCTCTGCTCTAACACATCTTGGCTTTTTGGGATAATTAGACCACACTGGAGGCCCAGATGGGGTGAATGAGAAGGCCATGGGTATCTGCCACAGAGTAACAAGAAAACATTACACAAACCTACTCAGCTGGTAGTTTGAAATCTGCATGTTAACTTAGTACACAAGGAGAAAGGAATAAAAATACTTGGATTTAGGGCAAAACATTTCACTTTAAAAACTAAGCGTAGAACATGAGTGCAGTAATTAATGTCCTACATAACTTATTTTAAGCCCTTGTGTTAAAATTGACTCTTTTGGGTGAGGGGAGGGGACAGGTCTCACTCTGTCCCCCAGGTAGGAGAGCAGTGGTGCAATCACAGCTCACTGCAGCCTCGACCTCCCAAGCTCAAATGATCCTCCTGCTTCAGCCCCCCAAGTAGCTGGGACTACATACATGCACCACCATGCCTGGCTAATTTTTGTAGAGACGGGGTTTTGCCATGTTGCCCAGGCTGATCTCCAACTCCCGGGCTCAAGAGATCTGTCCGCCTTAGCCTCCCAAAGTGCTGGGATTACAGGCATGAACCACCAGGCCTGACCTAAAACAAAATCTTTAAAGCTAGAAGAGATTTCTTCTATACATTCCATTTTTTAAAAAATTCACCTCCTACTGTGAGCATAATACAAAAAAAAAAAATTTAACCTATTAATTCATCTAACCAAGATTTATTGTGTTCCTACTCTGAGCCAGGTCAAGTTGGCACTAAGAATGCAACGGTGAGACCAGGCACGGCAGCTCATGTCTGTAATACCAGGACTTTGGGAGGCTGAGGTGGGTGGATCACCTGACGTCAGGAGTTCAAGATCAGCAACTATCTCAGACAGCAGATCTCAGCAGTGAGAAGTCTCCCAAACTGAAAAATATCTAGGCTGAGCTGCAGTGAGAAGGCTTGACAGGGAGAATCTGGGAGAAGTTTCATGTGGTTTCTGGAATACAGGACAAAGGCTTGGAGGGGCGAGGCACAGTGGCTCATGCCTGTAATCCTAGCACTTGGGAAAGCGGAGGCAGGCAGATTGCCTGAGGCCAGAAGTTCAAGACCAACCTGGCCAACATAGTGAGACTCACCTCTCTATTTATATTTAATCATATTATATGATAATGAAATGGTTTGGACCTGTATTCCCACCCAAATCTCATGTCGAGTTGAAATCCCCAATGTTGTAAGGGGGGCCTGGTAGGAGGTGATCAGATCATGGGGGTGGTTTCTAATGGGTTAGCACCATCCCCCTAGTGCTGATCTCATGATAGATTTCTCAAGAGATCTCCATGGCTGTTTAAAAGTGTGTGAGCGGTGGTTCCTGCCTGTAATCCCAGCACTTTGGTGGGTGGATCACTTGCAGTCAGGAGTTTGAGACTAGCCTTGGTAACAAGATGAAACCCCATCTCTACTAAAAATACCAAAATTAGCTGGGCGTGGTGGTGGGCACCTGTAATCCCAGCTACTTGGCAGGCTGAGGCAGGAGAATCGCTTGAGCCCAGGAGGCAAAGGTTGCAGTGAACCGAGATTGCGCCACTGCACTCCAGCCTGGGCCACAGAGCGAAACTCCATCTCAAAACAAAACAAAAATTGTGTGACACCTCCCCCCACCATTATTTCTGCTCCATCCACATAAGACACGCCTGCTTCCCCTTCCCCTTCCACCACAGCTGTAAGTTCCCTGAGGCCTCCCCAGCTATGCTTCCTGTATAGCCTGCAGAACCATGAGCCAATTAAACCTCTTTTCCTTATAAATTACCCAGCCTCAGGCATTTGTTTCTAGCACTGTGAGAATGGACTAATACCGACAATATAAAAAATATTTTTAGGCCGAGAGTGGTGGCTCAAGCCTGTAATCCCAGCACTTTGAGAGGGTGAGGCAAGCCGATCGCCTGAGGTCGGGAGTTCAAGACCAGCCTGGCCAACATGGTGAAACCCTGTGTCTACTAAAAATACAAAAATTAGCCGGGTGTGGTGGTGCACATCTGTAATCCCAGCTACTTGAGAGGCTGGGGCAGGAGAATCGCTTGAACCTGGGAGGCAGAGGTTGCAGTGAGCCGAGATTGCACCACTGCATTCCAGCCTGGGTGACAAAGCAAGAATCCGTCTCAAAATAAATAAACAAATATTATTAAGTTAAGGCTTGGAGGGAGTAGAGAGACAGAAGTGGGGAAGGTAAACGGGAGAGACAAAAGGCGAGATCAGAGATTTAAGCAAGTGCCAACTCACACAGGATTTTGTAAACAACATAACCCAGGATATTCCAAGAGAAAAGAGCAAGGAGAAGCTATTAAAGCCATTGAAGGCTTTGGGGATGGGGGGAAGTACAACAGACTGAATGTTTATGTTTCCCTAAAATTCATAAATTGAAATCTTAGCCCTCAAGGGGATGGTATTGGGAAGTGGGGCCTTTAGAAGGTGATTAGGTCATGAGGGTCAAGCCCTCATGGATAAAATTAGTGCCTTTAGGGTCGGGCGCTGTGGCTCATGACTGTAATCCCAGCACTTTGGGAGGCCTAGGCAGGCGGATCACCTGAGATCGGGCATTCGAGACCAGCCTGACCAACATGGACAAACCCCATCTCTACTAAAAATACAAAATTAGCCAGGTGTGATGGCGCATGCCTGTAATCCCAGCTATTGAAGAGGCTGAGGCAGGAGACTCGCTTGAACCCGGGAGGCGGAGGTTGCGGTGAGCCAAGATCGTACCATTGCACTCCAGCCTGGGCAACAAGAGTAAAACTCCGTTTCAAAAAAAAAAAAAATTAATGCCTTTATAAAAGAGATTCTGGCCAAGCATGGAGGCTCACAAATGTAATCCCTGCACTTTGGGAGGCCAGACTGGGAGAATCACTTGAGCTAAGGAGTTTGAGACCAACCTGGGCAATATGGTGAAACACTGTCTCTATTACATTTTTTTTTTTTTTAAATAGCAGGGTGTTGTGGTGAATGCCTGTAGTCCCAGTGACTATGCACGAGGCTAAGACAAGAGGATTGTTTGAGCCCAGAAGTTTGAGGCTGTCGTGAGCCATGATCACACCACTGTACTTCAGCCTGGGTGACACAGCAAGACCCTATCTCAAAAGAGAGAGAGACGGCCAGGCGCGGTGGCTCACGCTTGTAATCCCAGCACTTTGGGAGGCTGAGGTGGGAGGATCACTTGAGGTCAGGAGTTCAAGACCAGCCTGGCCAACATGGTAAAACCCTGTCTCTACTAAAAATACAAAAATTAGCTGGGCCTGGTGGTGCACGCCTATAGTCCCAGCTACTCAGGAGGCTGAGACAGGAGAATTGCTTGAACCCAAAAGGTAGAGGTTGCAGTGAGCTGAGATGGAGCCACTGCACTCCAGCCTGGGTGACAGAACGAAACTCTGTCTCAAAAAAAAGAGAGAGAGACCCAGAGAGATCCCTTGCCCCTTTTTCCATGGGAGGTTTTAGCAAAAAGACAGCCATCTATGAACCAGGAGACAGTCCTCACCAGAAACTGAATCTGTCAGCCTTAATCTTGGACATCCCAGCCTCCAGAACTATGAGAAATAAATTTCTTTTGCTGATAAGCCACCAGTGTGTGATATTTTGTTACAGCAGCCCAAATGGACTAAGATGTGGGGTGGGCAGGGAGTCTTGAGGGACAGGTCTGGCATCATCAAATTTGCTTTAGAAATATTATTTTCAGGCTGGGCGTAGTGGCTCATGCCTGTAATCCCAGCACTTTAGTAGGCCAAGGCCAGCGGATCACTTGAGGTCAGGAGTTCAAGACCAGCCTGGCCAACATGGCAAAGCCCCATCTCTACTAAAAAATACAAAAATTAGCCGAGTGTGGTGGCACACACCTGTAGTCCCAGCTACTCCGGAGGCTGAGGCAAGAGAATTGCTTGAACCCAGAAGGCAGAGGTTGCAGTGAGCCGAGATCGCAACACTGCACTCCAGCCTGAGCAACAGAGAGAGACTCTGTCTCAAAAAAAAAGGAATTTTTCTTTACTCAGAAAAATTAATTATAGATTAGTTTCCATTATTTTGATTACTTTCCAATCATACATATCTTATCAATTTCTATTGTTCGTTGTTAGGGTAGTTGGACAAATATTTGAGAAACGGTAAGGATAATAAAACTAATTGTAGAATGCTATTAAGTTTACAAAGCACTTAGTCATGCTTTTACCGCATTTACTTAGGAGGCAGATGGTATAGACAGATTTGCACCTGGTGCCACCATTCTTCTGCCCTGTGTCCATGGAAGGCACTGGTAATTGATCACGGTACGAGCTCCCGATGTCTCAGACACAATCTCAGAATCCTTCTCAACACAAATTTCCAGGCAAGCAGTGTCATCTGCTTAAGTTGTCACTTGATGAAAAATTATATTTGCCATCCTAAAATGGTTTAAAGCACCCACATTGTGGAATTATAACAACTTGATTGAAATCCACGACTTCCACCTTAATACTAGATCTAAGTTACTTGACTTCTGCTTTTGAGTTGGGAGGGTGTGTGTGTGTGTGTGTATGTGTATGGTTTTTGTTTCATTTTTTTTTTTTTGAGACAGAATCTCACTCTGTTGCCCAGGCTGAAGTGCAATGGCGTGATCTCAGCTCACTGCAACCTCTGCCTCCTGGGTTCAAGCAATTCTCCTGCCTCAGCCTCCTGAGTAGCTGAGATTACAGACATGCATCGCCACGCCCAGCTAATTTTTGTATTTTAGTAGAGACAGGGTTTAACCATGTTGGCCAGGCTGGTCTCGAACTCCTGACTTCAAGTGATCCACCCGCCTCTGCCTCCCAAAGTGCTGGGATTACAGGCATGAGCCACCTTGCCTGGCTGGTTTTCGTTTTTTGTTTTTGGGGGGTTTTTTTGAGACATTCTCACCCTGTTGCCAAGGCTGGAGTGCAGCACCACGATCACAGCTCACTGCAGCCTTGACCTCTTGGTCAAGTGATCTTCCCAGCTCAGCCTCCTGAGTAGCTGGGACTACAGGAATGTGCTACCACGTACAACTAATTTTGTTTTATTTTTGTAGAGCCAGGTTCTCACTATGTTGCCCAGGCTGGTCTCGAACTCCTGGACTCAGGCAATCCTCCTGCTTCAGCCTCCCAAAGTGCTGGGATTACAGTCATGAGCCACCATGCCCAGCTAGTTTTCTCATTTTAAAATTAGACATAAAGACATGTAACAGAGGGCTGCTCTAACTCAATTAAGAAGCAGCAAACTATGAAATTTTACCATCTATGTATTTAACTATACCAATTCAACGATCCTGCCTTGGCAAGAGAGAGTAAGAGAAAGATAGGAATTAGTAACAATTCCACTCAATGTGCATGCACCCCAGAGCACGTATGGGATGGGCGACACCTTCCCTAGCAATGGTTATTAGTCTCAGTTTCAGAGTGTCTCTCACAGAATAAGAGGTTCACCCAATGAGAGTGGGTCTGTTGTTCAAAGGGACATATTTTCCAAAACACATGGCCCCCAAATGCAAGCCAAGAGCATTATATATTGCTTAAATGAAGGACCAGCAGTCTATCTCTAGAGAAAAAAAACTAGCTAGGAGGTCCTCCCTAAGGATATAACAGATATGTTCCTAATGGATTTAAATATGGCCAAAGGCTGGGTGTGGTGGCTCACACCTGTAATCCCAGCACTTTGGGAGGCCAAGGCCGGTGGATCACCTGAGGTCAGAAGTTCAAGACCAGCCTGGCCAACATGGCGAAACCCTGTCTCTACTGAAAATGCAAAAATGAGCCAGGCATGGTGGTGCATGCCTGTAATCCCAGCTACTCGGGAGGCTGAGGCAGGAGAATTGCTTGAACCTGGGAGGCAGAGGTTGCAGTGAGCAGAGATTGTGCCACTGCACTCCAGCCTGGGCAAAAGAGTGAGACTCCATCTCAAAAAAATAAATAAATAAAATAAAAATTAAAAATGAATATGGCCAAAAAAATCTTTCAAATTCCTCTTCCAATTAGGCTGTAAATATCTAAATAAGCCACCGGTTTTGCTGTAAAGATGGGGGAAAACAGACAAAGTAAAATATCATACTGATTTTTCAGATATCTATAAAATAGTCTAAAGGAACTAAATTCTAGAGAAAGAGGACAAGGCTTCATAGGTAGGAAAAATTAGGGATCATTGGGGGCATTTGCCAAGTCTGGGCATGGGCAGGCAGAGGATGGGCCCTGCCACAGAGGATGGGGCTCTCCTTGGCTAAGAAGAAACCACTGATTCTTTAAACATCTCTACGGGCTGGAGCAACAGATGGAAATATCTAAGAACTCAAAACACAGTGCTAGTCTTCCATTTTTGCTAAGTGGGTTACAGTGCAGGAGGCTGGGTCTTCTGTCTTCCTCACTGAAAGACAGACAGAAAACTCCACTAATTCTTCATGCTCAGGTCCAAAATTCCACTAGAAGAAGGGGCCCGCAAGACACGCAGATCACATCTTGCCCTTAAGACATTTAAAATCCAGGTGAACAAAAACTAACTAAATCTGCAATTCATCCAACCCCAATTCAGCTCCACTCTTGATTGGATCTGACTGATCAGCTCCTCATCCTAATTGACTGGCAAGAAGAAAGGGCTTGCCCTCTCCAGGGAAAAAAATATTTACTTCAGTCACTTTGGTTCTTTACAATGCCTAAAATACAGTATCTAGCTAGACACAATATCTGGCATAAAATTTAAAATTATGAGATGCAAAGAAGCAGGAAAATGTGATGCATAATCAAGAGAAAAAACAATCAATACATGCAGATTCTTATATGATTGAGATGCTGGAACTCACAGATAAGGACTTTATGATAATTACTATAAATATGTTAATGAAATTAGAGCATAAAATAGACAAAATGATAAGAAGATGAAGATTTTTTTTTTTTTTTTGGAGACAGAATTTCACTCTTGTCGCCCAGACAGGAGTGCAATGGCATGATCTCGGCTCACTGCAACCTCCACCTCCCGGGTTCAAGCAATTCTCCTGCCTCAGTCTCCCCAGTAGCTAGGATTACAGGTTCCTGCCACCACACCCAGCTAATTTTGGTATTTTTAGTAGAGATGGGGTTTCACTGTGTTGGCCAGGCTGGTCCTGAACTCCTGACTTCAGGTGATCCACCTGTCTTGGCCTCCCAAAGTGCTGGGATTACAAGCATGAGCCACTGTGCCAAGTCAACAAGATGCAGATTTTCAACAGAAAAATACACTCTCTTTAAAAAGATAGCTGGACGTGGTGGGGTGCACCTGTGGTCCCAGCTACTTGGGGGCGCTGAGGTGGGAGGATCCCCTGAGCCCAGGAGGTTGAGGCTACAGTGGGCTGCGCTCGCACCCTATACTCCATCCTGGGTGACAGAGCAAAAGCCTGTCTCAAAAAATTAAAAAAGAGAGAAATCCATTAATCTGGGGATCAAGTGTACTAACACTAAGGTGAGATGCAATCTCAGGATAAGACTTTGGAGTATTGTTTACCATATATACATTTTGTTTGTTTGTTTGTTTGTTTGAAACGGAGTCTGGCTCTGTCACCCAGGCTGGAGTGCAGTGGCGCCATCTCGGCTCCCTGCAGTTCCCTGCTTCCCAGGTTCAAGTGATTCTCGGGCCTCAGCCTCCTGAGTAACTGGGATAACAGGTGTGTGCCACCATGCCCTGCTAATTTTTTGTATTTTTACAGTATCTCATTGTGTTGGCCAGGCTGGTCTTGAACTCCTGATCTCAAGTGATCTGCCTGCCTCGGCCTCCCAAAGTGCTGGGATTGCAGGCATAGGCCACCACGCCCAGTCACTATATCTAATTTTTACTGGTTTCCAGAAAGAACTAATCGTGCTGTTCCAAGAAGTGAAGTTAGCCAACAGGATCTACTTCCTCTTTCAATCCAAGGCCACGCTCCTCCCAGACAACCCCAGCCAACGACAGAACACAGCAGGGGTACTAGGGCCTAACCATTTCTGTTCCAAAGAGCCATCTTCGCTCCAGGGCTTCCTGTTGGGTTGGCCAAGACGTTGTCAGATCTGCAGTACGGTCTGGGGCTCTCCCTGCTCAATCCTGCTTCTTCTCCGTTTTACCTTTCCCAGGCATTACCTCCAATAAACCTCTTAACTCTGGCTCAGCATCTAATTCTGAGAAGAACCAACAGACACACATGGCTTTAGAACTCAACCTGTGGACTGGCCTCCCAAAGTGCCTGTAATCCCAGCACTTTGGGAGGCCGAGGCATGTGGATCACTTGAGGTCAGGAGCTCCAGACCAGCCTGGCCAACATGGTGAAAACCCGTCTCTACAAAAAATACAAAAATTAGGTGGGTGTGGTGGTGCATGCCTGTAATCCCAGCTACTTGGGAGGCTGAGGCACGAGAATCGCTTGAACCCAGGAGGTGTAGGTTGCAATGAGCCGAGATCATGCCACTGCACCCCAGCCTGGGCCATAGAGCGAGACCCTGTCTCAAAAAGAAAAAAATTCAACCTGTGTAAGATGTGTCTCCTCCAATGTGTGTAAGATGACTGACCCAATACCAAGCACAAAGTAGACTTTGTGTACTTTACAAAGTATACAATACCAGTAGATGTTAGGTATCTTTGCCTTTTGCATCATTTAGGATATGTGTTTGCTGGTCAGGAGAGACTCAAAATAACACTGCCACAAATAGTGTCACAAAATTCCTGGACTTCTAGCTGATCCTGTGAAATAGTCAGATAAGTGAGTAAAGCCATCTTGGACCCTCTAGACCAGGCAAGCTGCCCTCAATGATTCCAGTTGAGGCTACACGGAACTGAATTGCTTAGTCAAGCCTGATCCATGAAATTGAGAGGTATAATAAAGTGATAATTGTTTTAAGTCACTGAATTTGGGGGTGGTTCCTATAAACAGAACACATCTCCTAACTAATACAGAGACAAAAACTTACCTTAAAAGTTTATATCTAGGCCGGGCACGGTGGCTCACGCCTGTAATCCCAGCACTTTGGGAGGCCGAGACGGGCGGATCATGACGTCAGGAGATTGAGACCATCCTCGTTAACACGGTGAAATCCCGTCTCTACTAAAAATACAAAAAATTAGCTGGGCATGGTGGCGAGCACCTGTAGTCCCAGCTACTTGGGAGGCTGAGGCAGGAGAATGGCGTGAACCCAGGAGGTGGAGCTTGCAGTGAGCCGAGATCGCGCCACTGCACTCCATCCAGCCTGGGCGACACAGCGAGACTCCATCTCAAAAAACAAACAAACAAACAAAAAATTTTATCTAATACCATGGTAGCATAGCATTTGGAAATTACTGCTTTCCTCCTTTATTTTCATATGTTGTTTGTTTTTTTTCCTTTTAAGAAAGTCTTTATACTCACACAATTCTGTATTCAGCTTTTTTACTTAGATATTATTTCAAAAGCAAGTGCCTGTTTTTGCTACATAAACTTAGTTTTTAATAGGGCCATTTTACATGGAAAGTTTGCCTTTTTGAGATAGAATTCACATATCATAAAATTCACTCTTTTTTTTTTTTTTTTTTTTTTTTTTGCGGTGGAGTCTTGCTCTGTCGCCCAGACTGGAGTGCAGTGGCGCGATCTCAGCTCACTGCAACCTCTGCCTCCCAAGTTCAAGCAATTCTCCTGCCTCAGCCTCCTGAGGAGCTGGGATTACAGACGCCCGCCACCATGCCCAGCTAATTTTTTTTGTATTTTTAGTACTACGTTGGTCACGTTGGTCTCGAACTCCTGACCTCGTGATCTGCCCACCTCAGCCTCCCAAAGTGCTGGGATCACAGGCTTGAGCCACCACGCCCGGCCCTAAGTTCACTTTTTAAAGTATACAATTTAGTGGGTTTTCGTATATCCACAAAGCCATGCAACCATTATCATTATATACTTCCAGACATTTTCTTTTTTCTTTCCCTTTTTGAGATGGAGTTTCACTCTTGTTGTCCAGACTGGAGTGTAATGGCACTATCTTGGCTCACAGCAGCCTCCGCCTCCCGGATTCAAGCTATTCTCCTGCCTCAGCCTCCCAAGTAACTGGGATTTCAGGCGTGCGCCACCACGCCTGACTAATTTTTTTGTGTTTTTAGTAGAGACGGGGTTTCACCATGTTGGCCAGGCTAGTCTTGACCTCCTGACCTAAGGCGATCCACCAGCCTCAGTCTCCGAAAGTGCTGGGATTACAGGCACAAGCCCCTGTGCCCATCCTACTTCCAGACATTTTTGTCACCCCAGAAAGAAACCCTGCGCCCCTTGGTAGTGACTTCCCATTCCTACTCCTCACCCCCATGTCCCAGCCCCTTGCAGCCACTGATCTACTAATATTTTCTGCCTCTGTGGATTTGCCTGTTCTTGGTGTTTCTTTTTTTTTTTTTTTTTTTGAGACAGAGTCTCGCTCTGTCGCCCAGGCTGCAGTGCCTCTTGAGTAGCTGGAATTACAGGCATGAGCCACTGACAGTGAGCTTATCCTTTTTCCATCTGTAACAATTTCCAAATGTACATCTCCATTTCAGATCTCCTGACTTTTAGGGTCATACCAATTATGAAATAGACGCAATTGCTTGGTGTCCCAACAGGCACTTCCAGCTCAACAAGTGCAAAATTATTTGCATCTATTAGTATTTCCATCCTCCCCCCAAATAAACTTCCTTTTATCCATTCTCCTTATGCTCATCACTAGCCCTAGGACTGACCTAGGTGTTCAGTCCTGGAACTAGGAGTCCTTATCTGGCTACACCCGATCAGTCACCAATCTGTTAGATTCTACTTTATGTTTTGCAACTCATGGTTTCCTGCACCCTAGGGCGGCAGGAACTATGTATAATGCAGCTGATCAGTTGGTAGCCCCTAGTGTAATATGCACATTAATCTCCGTTTCATGTACTAGAAACAAGGTTGAGAACCGTGACACATTTTGTGACCATCGCAGGCTTCCTAAAGATCCAAAATTCATTGTTGCTTCCCTGCTTAAGAGCTCCCGGCAGCCTGCAGAAAAACTAAATTCTTCCCCATTCATGTTTTCAGCAGTAGAAGCTCTAGAATTTCTACACTTGAGGAGCTATGGGGTAAGAAAGAAGATCTGGAGGATTTGCGAGGCTTGTCCAAAGCAATTCCCAGCTAGTACACTGTTTTTTCCTTATATTTGTCTTTACTTTATGAGGCTAGGGGATGGCTGTTGGACAATATGGGAGAAACAAAGCCCTCAACCCTCACCACCTTTGGTGTGGCCACTGCTATCCACTATAACTCCTAATACACTCTGCATTCTTTAGGCTGTGGCCACACTGAATTGCTTACTTTCCAGAATGCATCTCACTCTTCCTCCTGTAATCACTCCATCTCCTGTTTGATCTGAAAGCTTCTTAATCCCACCTCTATTTCAGGCAAGATTTGAAGTCCCCCTCATACCATAGACAAAAATTGGCTCAAAATAAATCAAAGACCTAAATGTAAGAGCTAACACATAAAACTTAAAGGCAAACATTATGGGTAAATATTTGTATCCTGGATTAGGCAATGCTTTATTGCATATGACACCAAAAGAGCAAACAACAACAACAACAAAAATGAATAAACTGGACTTTATAAAAATTAAAAACTTTTGTGCTTCAAAGGACACTATCAAGAAAGTGAAAAGACAACCAATCCACTGAATAAGAGAGACTATTTACAAATTATAGATCTGATTAGGGACTTGTATCTAGAATATATAAAAGAACTCTTGCCACTCAACAATAAAAAGAAAAATTGCCCAATTTAAAAGTGTTTAGCTGGGTGTGGGGCTCAACGCCTGTAATTCCAGCACTCTGGGAAGCGAAGGCGAGAGGATCACTTGAGTCCAGGCATTTGAGACCAACCTGGGCAACATGGCAAGGCCCTGTCTCTACAAAAAAATACAAAAATTACCTGGGCATGGTGGTGTGCACCTGTGGTCCCAGCTACCTGGGAGGCTGAGGTGGAGGATTGCTTGAGCCCAGGAAGGTTGCAGTGAGCCATGATAGGGCCACTGCATTCCGGCCTGGGTGACAGAGTGGCACCCTGTCTCAAAAAGATACACAAAGGGCGGGGTGCGGTGGCTCACGCCTGTAATCCCACCACTTTGGGAGGCCAAGGAGGGCGGATCACCTGAGGTCGGGAGTTTGAGACCAGCCTGACCAACATGGAGAAACCCCCACTCTACTAAAAATACAAAATTAGCCAGGCTTGGTGGTGCATGCCTGTAATCCCAGCTACTAGGGAGGCTGAGGCTGGAGAATCTCTTGAACCCGGGAGGCGGAGGTTGCGGTGAGCCAAGATCGCGCCATTGCACTCCAGCCTGAGCAACAAGAGCGAAACACCGTCTCAAACAAACAAACAAAAAAAGATAGACAATAATAGGTGTTGGTGAGGCTGTGGAGAAAATTGGAGCCCTCATACAATTGCCAGTGGAAATGTAAAATAGTGTAGCTGCTCTGGAAAACAGTTTGACAGTTCCTCAAAAAGTTAAACTCTGAGTTACCATATGGCTGAACTACTTCATTCTTAGGACGATTGAAAACACATGTTCCCACAAAAACTTGTTCATAGAGGTACTCATGGATATTTATAATAGCAGAAGTGAAAACAACCCAAATGTTCATCAACTGATAAATGGATAAACAAAATACAGTATGTTCATACAAAGGGATATTATTTAGCCTTGAAAGAATTGCCGGGCACGGTGGCTCACGCCTGTAATCCCAGCACTTTGGGAGGCCAAGGCAGGTGATCACTTGAGGCCAGGAGTTCGAGACCAGCCTGGCCAACATGGTGAAACCCATCTCTACTAAAAATACAAAAAATCAGTCAGGCGTGGTGGCATGCGCCTGTAATCCCAGCTACTCGGGAGGCTGAGGCAGGAGAATCGCTTGAACAGAGGAGACGGAGGTTGCAGTGAGCCGAGATGGCACCATTGCACTCCATCCCGAGTGACAGAGTCAGACTGTCTCAAAAAAACGAAAACAAATAATTCAACTTCCTCGCAAGGACCTTGTACTGAAACAGGAATTTCCAAACCTTTCTTTGTAGCCACTGTGCACCAGCCCCATCAGAGCTCTGTCTCTCTCCTGTGTCCCTCTCTTATGATGCCAGGCTTCTCGCCATTTGCTCACTCAGCTCACCGTCCTGCCTGTGCTCTGCCTTCATCCTGCTGTTCATTCATGCAGCAAATATTAACTGAGCAGCTGCCCTGTGCCAGGTGCTGTTACTAAGCCCCTGATGATACGGCAGCGACCAAAACAACATCACTATCTCAAAATGTTTACATTCTAGTGAAGGAGACAGATACATACAAATAATTAAACAGACATACTTGAGAGAGATACATGCTATAAAGAAAATACAAGCTGAGTTAAGGAGATGTAGAGTGATGTGAGTGGTATTATTTTAAACAAGGCTGTCAGGGACGTCATCTCTGGAGGTGATGCTTCAGCAGAGACTGGAATAAAGTGCTCAAGTACTGGTCGAATTAGACGCGACTGGAACAGAACGAGAAGCTAAATCCTGTATATCCTTAGACACCAAAGTCTGGTTTTCTCTCTGTGTAACATGGGATCAGTAGAGTGAGTAGAGGAAGGACATGATCTGAGTTAGATTTTTTTTTTTTTTTTTTGAGACGGAGTCTCGCTCTGTCGCCCAGGCTGGAGTGCAGTGGCATAATCTCGGCTCACCACAACCTCCGCCTCCTGGGTTCAAGCAATTCTCCTGCCTCAGCCTCCCAAGTAGCTGAGACTATAGGCGCGCGCCACCACGCCTGGCTAATTTTTTTGTATTTTTAGTAGAGACGGGGTTTCACCATGTTGGCCAGGCTGGTCTCGAACTCCTGACCGGTGATGCGCCCGCCTCGGGCCCCCAAAGTACTGGGAGTACAGGCGTGAGCCACTGCGCCCAGCCCTGAGTTAGATTTTAAGAAGATCTCTCTGGCTGCTGTATTGAGAATAAAGTACTGGGAGCAAGAGTTGACACAGAGGAAACTTTCAGAAGGCTACTGCAATAATTCAGCCCGAGTAATCGTGGCTTGTGGGAGAAGTGTAGGAATGGAGATGAGGAGAAGTCAGATTTAGGATATATTGTGTATACATAACGGAGAGGTGTAGTCAGAACAGATGTGGAAGCAAGACAGGGCAAGGCTGACTCACGGCTTTTAGTCTGAGCAGCTGAGTAAAAATGGTACCGTTTACATCAATCGGGAGCGGTGGTGAAGGAGCAGGTTAGAGGGGAAACAGGGAGCATGGCTTTGGACCCTTAACGTTTGAGATTCGACAGAAACCCTGGTTCACGGAATTGATCCAAGCTACATACTGATAATTGGGATTAGTGAGTTACAATGGCGTTGCAAGCCATGAAACTGGTTCAGACCGGCTGAATGAGCGGGACAGGAAGGGGCTGAAACACTTGAGTCCTTGTGAGAGCCCCAGCTCCAGGGGCAGCCTCGGGGGAAGCTCCCTGGGCGATGACTGCGGTAATGGAGCCGCAGGAGCTCCACGAGGTGCAGGTTCAGCGTCTTAAAAGGATGAGCAGCGGCTCGCCACAGCTCGGAGGCGGGTGGGCAGCGCTCCAGGCCAGGGGCCCCGCGTCGGCAAAGACACAGGACCCACGACAAGGCGGCCACGGCCTGAGTCAAAAGGAGGGCCGCCCGCCTCCTCTCCAGCCCGCAGCAAGCGGGTGCCAGGAGGCACTCAGCCGGTCCCCGAAGTTCCTCTCACGCGGCCCCAAGACCACCACCGTAGTCCAGGCCAAGAAGCGCTGCCGGGACTCCCGAGGCCACGAATGAGCCGGGAGCCACCAGTAGCCGGCCAAGTCTCGCGAGAGCGCGGCCTCGCCCTCCCAGCATGCCCCGCGCCGCCGCCGCTGCCGCCGCCGCCGCCGCCGCGCCGCGGCTTGAGGGCGGGAGGCTGGGGGAGGGTAGCGGAGCCGGCGCCGCCGCCATGTTGGGTCTGAAGCGGCTGCTGTAGGCGCCGACGGAGCGAGCGGGCGTGCGGAGCGGGCGACAGTGGCGTGGGATCTGCCTCTCTGCGAGCAGCTGGGAGCGGCGGCGGCGGCGCCATGAGCGGGGGCACCCCTTACATCGGCAGCAAGATCAGCCTCATCTCCAAGGCGGAGATCCGCTACGAGGGCATCCTCTACACCATCGACACCGAAAACTCCACCGTAGCCCTTGCCAAAGGTACGCGGGACCGGGCCTCAGGGTGGGGGCCGGGCCGGGCGCCGCTCGGGGCTGCTCCCCGCTCCGGCCCGCAGCCTCCTCGTTCCCTCCCCTCCCTCCGTCGAGCTCCGGGAGGCCTCTCGCCTCCCTTCTCCGGGCCCCGGCGTCGCGGGCCGGACCGCGGCCTCCCCGCGGCTCCCTGGCTTCCGCCCCCCGGAATGTCCGCGCCTGAAGCCCGGGGAACTACGGGACTGAGTGCGCGGCGGGCGGCCCTGAAGTACGCGTCTTCCAACTCCGAAATTCGGGGCTTCTGCCGTCTTAGCACAAAACAAAGCCGGAGTATTCAAAGAATTTTTCCGCCCAGCTTGAGTTCATCGCGGATGCGTTGACTACACAGCACCCATTTTCTCACTTTGTTCATTTCAATTCGTGGCGATCTTCCTCTGGTGAACTCTTGAGTAATGTGCTAAAACTTTGGGTTTGCTCTGCGACGCAGACATTCTCGAAATGCCATCGATGCCGTGGAGCAGATCCCATCTCCCTCGGCTCATCCTCTGTTGGTATTTACCTGTTAAACCGGAATCCTCAAAGCCTGTTGTGCAACCCTCTCATTAGGGCGCGTGGTAAAAATGCTTGCTGCTGCCCTGACGCCCCTGTTTCTGGAAACGGGTTCAAGCTTGATCCAGGATCCTTCTTGACCAGGCAAGCTTGACCTTTGATCCAGGCTCAGTGGGCGTTGACTGATCCCTCTGGAGGCTCTCTGGGAAAGGGAATTCGGCCGAGAAGGAAGGTGCCCCTACCCACAGTGTTAATATTTGGCATCCCTAGAGTCTGTGTGGGTTTTGTTTCCGTTCACACGTGCAGAGCCTTTGCTCCGCCAGGAAACCAGAAAGAAAATAAACTTTAGCTCCTGAATCTTAAAGGAAATCTCACAACAGTGTAAAATACTTTGAGGGAAGCTAGATAACCTAGGTGATTTTCCCAGCACTTCTGGTAGAGGTGGGAACCGCATAGCATGGTTAGGGACCCTCTGGATAGGTTAGGTCCAAGGATAAAGAAGAAGATTTTCGAAATCTGTAAAATTTTAAAAATCGTTAACTGATAGGGGAGTGGTTTCACGGGATCAAGTATTTAATAATATTTCTTGGATGCTCTGGTAAATCCTTTATTTATTTATTTATTTATTTATTTTTCTAAGATGGAGTTTAGCTCTTTTTGCCCAGGCTGGAGTGCAAAGGCAATGATTTCGGCTCACTGGAACGTCCGCCTCCCGGGTTCAAGTGATTCTCCTGCCTCAGCCTCCCAAGTAGCTGGGATTATAGGCGCCTGCCACCACCCCTGGCTAATTTGGTATTTTTAGTAGAGACGGGGTTTCACCATGTTGGCCAGGCTGGTCTCGAACTCCTGACCTCAGGTGATCCACCCGCCTCGGCCACCCAAAGTGCTGGGATTACAGGCATGAGCCACCACGCCCAGCCTCTGGTAAATCTTTTTAATAGCCCTGGTGTTGGGACAAATCTTATACCTGGGTAGGGAACCTTTTGATGTTATAGAACTGTACACCATAAAGGAGTAGTACGAGATGGTGATAGTTGCACAACTCTGCAAATTTGCTGAAGATCATTGAATTATACACTTTTTAAAATCACCAAGTCTAATTTTAAAAGTAGTATGAAAAACCAGGGAGTACCCCCACATTTCCCTCTTCACCTTGTGAAACATTATGCAGTGACACATTACCTCATTAAAACACCTGTAGACTTAGCGCTTAGAAATCGGCTATAGGATGTATGATGGATGGTATTTGGTGTTTATTAAAGACTTTCCCAGTGATGCTTCTTAAGTAACTTAGTTTTTGCTTGGCCTTATTTTGAATTTATTTTTATATTTTTTATACAATAGTTACTTAGCTGTATAGTGTTTTTCTGGCTTTTTGAAATTATGAAAAAGCCTCTCTTTATGAAATTATGAAAAGTGCTGGGTGAGAGCCAGATATGGGTTGAAAATAATTTCTCATTAAAGTGGTTTAATAAATTTGTTTTAAAGTATTGCTTTACCTAATCTGAATTTAAAAGTGTCTTGCCAGCTTAGTGACTCAATAAGTTGGCTGTGTTACCTTTATTCCTCACAAAGAAAAAAAATACATTTGAAAATTTTAAAGTATTTTTGTTCTTTTTTAAAAACTACGAACATATCCTTTTATGCAGGAACCCCAAAAGTCTACATTTTAACAACCCACATTTTAAAAACTTTTCAGCAGCTTTTAGAGTCAGTATTTCATTAGTCTGTAATAGTTAAATTCATATGACATAATGACATAAAATATAAATTTGTTCTTTGTGTCATGACTTAATAAATATATGAATATAGCAGTGAAAAATTTTTTTAATCATTGAATTTATGTTTGTACTCATGGCTTTGATATTTCATCCCACATCATTATATGCTTTTTCTTTTTCTTTTTTTTTTTTTCTTTTTGAGATGGCGTCTCACTCTGTTGCCCAGGCCGGAGCGCAGTGGCACAATCCTGGCTCCCTGTAACCTCTGCCTTCCAAGTTCAAGCAATTCTCCTGCCTCAGCCTCCTGAGTAGCTGGGATTACTGGCATGTGCCACCACGCTTGGCTAATTTTTGTATTTTTTAGTTGAGACAGGCTTTCACCATATTGGCCAGGCTGGTCTTGAACTCCTGACCTCAAGTGATCCACCTGCCTCGGCCTCCCAAAATGCCGGGATTACAGGCATGAGCCACCGCACCCGGCTGCTTTTTCTTAAGCAACGTGAGTTAAATGTGTAACCAGTTTGGGGAATTTGATTATGTTCGCAAAAACTGACATTATCAAACCTTTATATATTAGTCTACATGATATTATCTAATCGAAAACTACATTATAACTGTCTAGTCAATACTGGACACATTTCAGATTTCAAGATTAGAAGCAAGGAGTTCAATCTTAAAATTTTAAAATTTACATGACTTGTTGAGTAATTCGATATCAGAAAATTTCACCTTCCATTTCAAAATTTGAACGAAGAATGGTAGTCTAAAAGATTAAAGCCAAAAGTGTTTGTTTTGTTTTGTTTGCGTTTTTTTTGTTGTTGTTGTTTTGAGACAGAGTCTTGCTCTTGCCCAGGCTGGAGTGCAGTGGTGGGATCTTGGCTCGCTGCAGCCTCCACCTCCCGGGTTCAAGCAGTTCTGCCACAGCCTTCCGAGTAGCTGGGACTACAGGCGCCCACCACAGCTGGCTAATTTTTGTATTTTGAGTAGAGATGGGGTTTCACCGTGTTGGCCAGGCTGGTCTCAAACTCCTGACCTCAGATGATCCACCCACCTTGGCCTCCCAAAGTGCTGGGATTACAGGTGTGAGGCACTGCACCCGGCCTGAAGCCAAAAGTTTATTCATGGAATTTATAATACAGTGTGTATTTGGATGTAGAGATCCCTGTTACTGTTTTTAAACTATGGATTAAGAGTTAATCTCTTTGAGTAACAGTCTTAGCATTCTCTTTTGAACTTTTTTTTTTTTAATTTCTCAGGGAGAGTGTTATTGGGAAACCTAACTACACAGGCTGAAAAGATACATAAGATAAAAATGAAATATTTTTAAACAAACATCTTTGTAACCACCACCCAGGGCAAGACAGACATTGCCAGCATCCCAGAAGCCTCGCACCACCTATATTTTCCCATCACAACTATCACCATCTTAATTTAAGCTAGATATAAATGTTCTTCTGACATTTATAGTTTTACCATGTAAGTTTACATCTCTAAATAATAGCGTTTAATTTTGCCCATTTTTAACTTTATGTAAATAGGATTGTGTTGTATATATTTTATTTTTAGCTTTTATTGTTTCATAATATTCCATCATGAATATAACACAAGTTTATTCCTTCTGCCATTGTTTTGGATATTGCATTTAGATTGTTTGCAGTTTGGGGCTATTATAAACAATGCTTTTATGAACATTTCTGTTTAAGTGCACTGGTGCATGTTTATGTAGTTTTCTTGAGATTATATACTTAGAATTTGAATTGCAAGAACATGGGGAATGTTGGTCTTTATCAGGTAATGCCAGGTAGTTTTTCAAAGTAGTTGTTTAGTGGTTTTTACTTCATTTATTAGTATGTAAGAGTTCTTGTTTCATATCCCTTACCAACAACCATACGTGGTATCATATATTTCAATTCTAGCCAATCCTGGTGGGTATGTAGTTGTATTTAGTTTTAATCATTTCCCTCATTACTAAATGGGGCTGACCAGTTTTTCATATCTGGGTGTTTGGATTTCATTTTTCATAAAATGCCTTTGAAATCTTTTCCTTTTTTAAATTGAAACGCGTCTTTTTCTAGAGTTGTATTCTGAATATATCTCCATTGTTGGATATATATATTGCAAACATTTTTTCCATTTAGTAGTTTCTTTAAATTAACAGAAGTTCTTCATTTTAATGTAAACATGTTCATCAGTTTTTTATGGCTAGTGTTTCTTTTTTTAAAACATCATAGAGATACTTTGATTATCTTTAAACCTTTTTGTGCTTTGCTTTTTCACATTGACGTTTATAATGCATCTGAAATTGATTTTGTGTACAATGTGAGATATTCAGAGCTTTACATTTAGTAAGGGATTCACTTGGTTTATATTGTCCATATTATAATTTAGGGCTTGGATATTATAATTTAAATATATCTGGAACTATAAACTACTCTTGAAATTTTTGACTATTTACATTTGATGTGGTATATAATTAGGGTGACCATATGGCCTAGTTTGCCCTGGTGGAAAGTCCTTGTTTGTGCCTGCTCTGGCATAATTATTAAAAACATCCCGGCTGGGCAGGGTGACTCAGGCCTGTAATCCCAACATTTCCAAAAGGTCAAGGCCGGGGTATTGCTTGAGCCCAGGAGTTCAAAACCAGCCTCGGCAATATAGGGAGACTCCATTTCTACAAAAAATTTTAAAAAGTGCATTAGCCAAGCATGGTGGCATGCATGTCTGTCGTCCCAGCCACTTGGGAGGCTGAGGCAGGGGGATTGCTTGAGCCCAAGAGGAGCTGTGATCATGCCACTGCACTCCAGCCTGAAACATAGAACAAGACCTTGTCTTTAAAAATAACAATGATAGCCTGTAATCCCAGCACTTCAGGAAGCTGAGGCAGGCCGCGAATCACCTGAAGTCAGAAGCTCGAGACCAGTCTGGCCAACATGGCGAAACCCCGTCTCTACTAAAAATACAAAAATTAGCTGGGCGTGCTGGTGCATGTCTGTAATCCCAGCTACTTGAGAGGCTGAGGCAGGAGAATTGCTTGAACCTGAAAGGCGAAGGTTAGAGTGAGCCAAGATCACACCACTGTACTCTAGCCTGGGCAACAGAGCGAGACTCTGTCTCAAAAAAAAAAAAACCACAAAATAATAATAATAATAATAATAATAATCTGTTTTCTCTTTTGAAAATGTTGCAGTGTGGATAAGTTATCACACCATATAATCAAAAGCCTAATTGCAGAGGTGCTGTGAAATGGTTGATGTGCCTTATTTTCTGCTAGAGATGTCACAGACTAGCTTTAGTTCTAAAAAGTGAAACAGGTAAGTTTGAGGGGCTTTGATCCTCGGAACCTAAGCATGTGTCAAGAAGTCATAAAGGCAACCCAGAAAGGCTTTGATGTCAATCTGCTATGTATGTTTATAGATGATCTGTGTTGCAGTTTGTTTCTGCAGTTTGTTGCAGTTTGTAGTCTGTGTCACAGCTCTTAATTTATTTTCTTCTCAGCACTCATCATGACTTACACGTAATCTTCTTTGCTTATTTGCATATGTGTTTATTGTCTGTCTTCACCTTCCCCCTCACCTCCAGACTCTGAGCTCCTGGTATGAAAGGTTGTTTAGTTAGTGAGTAAATGGAAATGATTTAGCATTTTAGCTTATTGTTCTTGTAGAAGTATCTTGGGTATACCTCCAAATAATGCTTTTCCATGTTCACAATTGCATTTCCCTATAAAATTAAATTATCCTGCCTCACATTAAGAAATCTTGAAGAATTTCAGTGAGTAGGGATGCAAGAGGATGAAATCTAGTGACATAATTAACATTATTGGGGAGGTAAACTCTTTGTGACTCAAGCTCAATTATAATTTTCATTTAAAGTTTAAAGGAAGCCTCCATTCAGGGTGTAGGAAGAAATTACACAGTGGTGACATGTATGAATATTTTATGGAATAGTTCCAGTTGTGTTTGCACCTACGTCTATAAGTGAGTAGGATGCCTAAATAGGCTAAAATGAATGAAATTCTTATAAAAAATAAATTCTTACATTTAGTTAGCTTACCTGGATAATCATTCAAATGGAAACCAGGTTGCTACTGCACTGGGAAAAGAGACTTTGTGAAGAACGATTATATAAGCCACTTGCCTTTAAAATAAGTTGTTCTTAAAATCAAGAGATTGGTGGAAGAATAGAAGAACAAGTAAATTGTTAACAGATTTAATTATCTGCTAAGTCTGGCTCATTGGCATAATTTATCTATTTCTTGATGTTAGTCACATAGTCATAAACTATTACCTTATTGGAGAGAGTGGAAGAGCTTTGTGTGATGGATAAAATACTTGTGGGGTGCTTTATTTGATTTCTTGCATTACTTGGGGATCTAAATCTAGCAATTCACAAAATTACTATCTAAAATGACAAAGATCTAGTGAAACTTCAAGCCACAGTTTCTTTTTGTTGCCCTATTTAGTGATGTTGCCAGTACTTGGAGCCTTGGAAACAGTTTATTATTGTTACATAGTCCACAGAAATACTTGGTAATTCTGGGAGTCTGAAGTCAGGTGCCAGAAACTGTTCATTTTCTAGTAGGGGTAAGTAAGGTAAGCCATGATTTTCTAAGTCGGAAGTAAAGAAAACAGCATAAAACTGAAGAAAAAAAATAGTAGAAGGAAGGAAGTAGGAAGAAAAAAGAAATCTTATCTGTGCATGATACATAGTAGGAGTTTTGTATTTAACTCAGTGCCACAGTAATAATAGCAGTAACTACAGATAGTTTAACTTGAATTTAATTACTCCGTGCTAGAAGATGCTTGCAAAAAGAAACAGTTTGTCTTTCTCTCATGATGCTATAAAATAATATATTAATTAGCTGTTTTAAAAACTAGGTACCATTGAAGTAAATTTTGTTGTTGTTGTTTTGAGACAAGAGTCTCACTCTGTTGCCCAGGCTGGAGTGCAGTGGCACGATCACAGCCTGGACCTCTCTGGGCTCAGGTAATCCTCCTGCCTCAGCCTCCCAAGTAGCTGGGACCACAGGCACACACCACCACACCCAGCTAATTTTCTGTTTTTTTGTAGATACAGGGTTTTGCCATGCTGCCCAGGTCGGTCTCTAACTCCTGGGCTCAAGTGATCTGCCTGCCTTGGCCTCCCAAAGTGCTGGGATTACAGGTGTGAGCCACAGTGTCCGGCTTGAAGTAAGTTTTTTAGTGGACAAAGTGTGAGTTGGTCTGTAAAATAATTTATTCCCAAGGGCCTTATTCTAGTTTTGTAGGGTTTTTTGTTTGTTTGTTTTTTTCTGGAAGAAAATGCGACCCAAAATGCCAGTTGGAATACTTAGCAGCTTTTTGGTCTTGGACAAGTTATTTAACCTTAGCTTTAACTTCTTCATCTTTTCAATAGGGATGGATAATCCCATCTTTCAGAGTCATTCTGATAATTAAATGAGGTGATATAAAAGAAGTAACTAGTTTAATGTTGGTGCTTAATAGAGAATAGCTGTCCCATGTTATTTCCCACCACGATCTCCCTCTCTGTCTAGGTGCTCAGTCTCTCTAGTAGCCCAACTCTGTCAGTCATTCACACCTACTGTAATCTACCGTCATCTTACTGCCTTTCACTGTCCTCTCATTCCCCTCATAACTTTACTTCCTTATCCTGCTTCAACTCCATGAGCAACCACGACAGCCAGTACACATTCCCTCAGCCCCTACCCCATTCCCCTCTTGCTGTCTTATACAAGAAATCACAACCCTGATTATATTAACACAGATGTGCTGACCAGCCTCACTCTAAATTTATGTTCGCTAGCCTCCGCAGTCATGGTCACTTCCTAGCAGTCACACTATACTTCCATAATCCATTTCACTTTTCTACATGGCTATTCCATTCATTTTCCTCAAGCCTCCAACACCTCCCCCATATTCACTTTCAGCCCCTTAACCGTGCCTTCTATAGCAGTTAACTGAGAAAAGAACAGCAAACGAAAGATAATTTTGATAAACTTACCCCTCACATACCCAGTTACCTGCATCTGTTCCCCAGACTTCTATGTTTTTTTCTGATCAATATGGATAAACTGTTCTTATTTCTGTCTAAGACCACCCTTCCACTTGTGCAGCATTTGTCCCCTCTTGGTGATTCAAGAACATTGCTCCAGCAGTTCTCTACTCTCCTCAGTTTTTCCTTCCCTAACGTATCTTTCTGTCTGCTTACAGATAGGCAGTTATTTCTTCTATCTTAAGAACAACCAAAAAACCCCACTGTACTTGAACTGAATTTCCTCTTTTCTAATGATTACCCCATTTCTATCCTTCCCTTTATAGCGAAACCCCTTGAAGAAGTTGTCTACACCACTTGTGTTCATTCATTTTTGAGCCCTGTTTACTAAGGTTTTTATTCCTACATATGAAGTTTTCTTATCAAAATTACCAAAGATTTCCATGTTACCAAATCCAGTAGTTAGTTCTTAGTCTCATTCTACTTCACCAGTCAGCATTACATGGTACAGTTAGTCTGTTCTCTGTGAAGCATTTTCTTAACTTGATCGTATGCCATTTTTTTCCTCATATCTCACTGGTTACCTCTCAATCTCCTTGGCTGATTGAACTTGTAAGCCGCCAAATGTTGGGCGAGCTCCAGGGCTCAGTTATCTCCCCTTTTCTCTCTGTCTGTTAGCATTTATTTAATCATCTGCATTCTTTTGATGATCTCATCCATCTAGTTCCTGGTTTCAAATACTACCTGTATATCACTGACTCCTATCTCTAGCCTGAATTTCTCCTCTGAACTCCTGACTTGTATATCCATTGCCTCTTTAACATCTCTACTTGTAGGGAAGTCTGCTAGAATCTCAATTCAGCATGCTCCAAACCTGTTCCTCCATCAGCCTTCCCCATCTAATCAAATGACAGTTCTATTCTAGTTGGTAAGACCAAACACCTTGGAGCCATCCTTAATTCCTCTCTCTCTGTCTCACCTCATGTGATCCGAACCTATCAGCTCTGCTTTCAAACTAGATGCAGAATTTGACCTCTGACCACCCCTACTACCCTGGTCCATTATCTCTCACTAGTCCATTCAGAGATACTCAGATTCCTGTTTCTTGTTTCCAATATTGACCTCTCAGTTGATTCTTTCTCCTCCTCCCAATTTTACTTGAGTGAATCTTTGTAATTAAAAAATAAAATACATGGAAAATGTAGGTGACAAATTTTCTTAGTGAACCTATGTTTTCTTGTGCTTGACTGGTTGGTTGGCTATGTATTTCCAAATTAAGAGTCTTTTTTCTGTGGAACTTTGAAGTTACTGCTTTTTGTTCTTCTAATATTCTGGGGTTGCTGATGCCAGTCTGACTCTCAGTCACTTTTCTCTCTGGAAGCTTTTATTTAGAATTCTCTATTCCTGGAATTCACAAATGTGATCACACTGGTTTGTTGTTGTTGTTGTTGTTGTTTGTTTGTTTTTTGGTTTGGTTTGATTTTTCCTCTGAGTGTTTCTCTGTGGACCTTGTGAATCTGAAGAGTCAACTCTCGGCCGGGCGCGGTGGCTCATGCCTGTAATCCTAACACTTTGGGAGGCCAAGGCGGGCAGATCACAAGGTCAGGAGATTGAGACCATCCTGGCTAACATGGTGAAACCCCGTCTCTACTAAAAATACCAAAAAAAAAAAAAAAGCCAAGTGTGGTGGCAGGCACCTGTAGTCCCAGCTCTTAGGGAGGCTGAGGCAGGAGAATGGTGTGAACCCGCTAGGCGGAGCTTGCAGTGAGCCGAGATTATACCAGTGCACTCCAGTCTAAGCGACAGTGAGACTCCATCTCAAAAAAAAAAAAAAAAGAGTCAACTCTCTTTAAATCTAAGAAATCCATTCATTCTCTCTACCTCTGACACGCCCTCCCTCCCCTCTCCCCCTCCTCTTTCTAGCTCCATCTCAGATAATTTCTGTCTTGCCTCCTGCTCCCCAGCCTTGTTGTTGTCGTTTTTAATTCCTCATGGATGCGTTTATCCTCCACCCTGCTTTTTCACTCTTATATCATATTTTCATATCTGTCTCTTGGTTTTATCATTTGGAGATTAAAATATAAAAACAGCCATAAGGAAGAATGCTCAACTGAAAGCAGCTTAGAGAGTCAACATTAAATTTAAACCATTGGGTAAAGATAGCAAACTGGACATGCTTTTACTTTTCCTTCCTGTTGATAAATCCTATCAAAACTACGTGAGAGGGACTTTTAAAAAATACATAAACCCGGCCGGGCGCAGTGGCTCACGCCTGTAATCCCAGCACTTTGGGAGGCCGAGGCAGGCGGATTACGAGGTCAGGAGTTCAAGATCAGCCTGACCAACATGGTGAAACCCCGTCTCTACTAAAAATACAAAAATTAGCCAGTCGTGGTGGTGTGCACCTGTAATCCCAGCTACTTGGGAGGCTGGGGCAGGAGAATCGCTTGAACCCAGGAGGCAGAGGTTACAGTGAGCTGAGATCGTGCTATTGCACTCCAGTCTGGGTGACAGAGCGAGTTCGTCTCAAAAAAAAAAAAAAAAAAACATAAACCCATAAAGGACAAAACAGATTTGGAAATGAGACAACATCAACACAGTTTGGAAGGCTGAAAAGCAAATAGATGAGTTTAAATGACTTAACAAAGTTGAGAGCCACAACCTAAGTAGTCAGTGGGAAAAGCCAAGATGTACCTTGACTTTCACCCCAAACTCCTAAAAGGCTCAGGAGTTGACATCAACAGGCACAATGGAAACTAGAAGATTGAAGTAATTGGGATGAAGGGTATAAGTTTTGGGGTATAAGTTTAACTTATTAACTTTTAACTTTATTGGGTATAAGTTACATACTATAAAATTCACCCACTGTAAGTGTGCAGTCCAGTGAAAGTTGTGTATCCATCACCACAGTCCAGTTTTCTAACAATTCCATCAACTCAAGAAGCTTCTTTGTCGATGTTTAGTCAGTAGCTGCCTACGACCCCCAGTCCTAGGCAACCTCTGATCTACTTTCTTTTCTAGACTTTCCTTTGCTTTTTTTTTTTTTTTTTTTTTTTTTGAGACGGAGTTTTACAGTTGTCACCCAGGCTGGAGTGCAATGGCGCAATCTTGGCTCACTGCAGCTTCTGCCTCCCAGGTTCAAGTGATTCTCCTACCTCAGCCTCCTGAGTAGCTGGGATGACAGGCATGCACCACCATGCCAGCTAATTTTTGTATTTTTAAGAGACGGGGTTTCACCATGTTGTCCAGGCTGGTCTCGAACTCCTGACCTCAGGTGATCCACCTGCCTCGGCCTTCCAAAGTGCTGGAATTATAGGCATGAGCCACTGTGCCCAGCCTTTCCTTTGCTTTTAATATGTAAATTATTAAATTGATTTCCTAATGAAACATTCTTGCATTTTTAGAAACCTTAAATTTCAAACAACTGTATTTCTCTATATCAATTATCAATTGGAGTAATTAGCCATTATCTATAATAGATTCATTACATGGAGTTCATGGTAGATTTCAGGGAGTCTTGATCCCCTGAAGTTATAAGCAATTTTTATTTACATACAGAAACATTTGGGGAGAGGGTTCATAGATGTCTTTAATTTTCCAAGACCCAGATAAATACAAGCTACCTTTGCTTATGCCTAAGTTAAAAGTTTTAACATCTCTTTTCACTTTTCTCCCTTTGTCCCATTTTCCAGGTTTTATCTAATTTGGGGTTTAGGTTACAGATTGTTATTATTACATTGCTTCTATTTTTAGAATCCCTTAAGAGCAGTTTTATTAGCAATGTTGACTTAGATAAAACTGAGGGGGCTTTTTTGTTTTTTGTTTTTGTTTTTCGTTTTTTGTTTTTTTTGAGACAGAGTCTTGCTCTGTCACCCAGTCTGGAGTGCAGTAGCGTGATCTCAGCTCACTTCAACCTCCGCCTCCCAGGTTCAAGTGATTCTCCTGCCTCAGCCTCCCAAGTAGCTGGGATTACAGGTGTGTGCCACCACACCCAGCTAATTTTTGTGTTTTTTAGTAGAGATGGGGTTTCACTATGTTGGCCAGGCTGGTCTCAAACTGACCTCAAGTGATCCTCCCGCTTCGACTTCCCAAAGTGCTGGGATTACAGGCGTGAGTCACCATGCCTGGCCCTGAGTTCTTATTTTACAGCTCAACACTATTAATTTTGTCTGAAATTTTTTTTTACAACAGAGAAAATTTCTGTGGATTGTTATTCTGAGCTGCATGTCTGCTGATACCTCTTTTGTTCTCTCTGTGTTAATATTTTGCATTACCTGGTATCTTCCACATTGTTCCATTGTCTGCTAGCATTTACTGCTGCATGTGAGACATTAGATACCAGTCCGATTCTGTTTTGTATGTAAAGAATGTAGTTATTGGTGGGCTTTCCCACACAGTTCCCACTGGAACTCTTGTAGGGCTTTTTTCTTCCAACATTCCTGTCTTGTAAGGAATGCATGTTGATCCCAAGAATCAAGCCTTTCTTTAGCTCAGGAAAACTTGTTATTCTTTGATATTGCTTCTCATTGTGGAACTCCTATTGACAGTCCATTTTAAACATTTATGCTCCATGTTGTTTATTTTGTTTTCCAGCTTTTAACGCTTTCTGCTGTAGATTCTGAGAGAGTTCCTCAAACCAGTCTTCTGATTCACCGATTTGGCATTCACTAGTGTCCCTTCTGTTTGATGCTTCTATTGAGTTTTTGTGGGTATGTGTGGTGGAGATGTGTGTTTCTTTAAAATATTTGTGTTTAAGTAGAGAATCATTGCACGTGATAAAAACATTTGAAAAACATACTCAGTGAAAAGTGCAGTTTCTTTCCATACTGTTGTAGAGATACGCAGTGCATATATAAGCATACGTATAAAAACACCAAAGTTGGCTTTTTGTTTTCTATTTACTTCTCTTTTCTTTTACAGCCTGCTCTTGTTAGATTTTAATAAAATTTTCTCTTCTTTCCTGTATTGAATTGATTTGCATGGGCACTGTGAGCTCTGATTTTCAGTCTTGATCTCCTTTCAGTCTGGCTAGTCCTCATGTGGCCCTTTTATTTTTACTGAAATTTGTAAACACAAGTCTAGAATGATTGCTTTCTTTAGCTGGCATATGCTCTTTTTTTGTTTGTTTGTTTTGTTTTGTTATTGAGATGGAGTTTTGCTCTTGTTGCCCAGGCTGGAGCGCAATGGTACAGTCTCAGCTCACTGCAACCTCTGCCTCCCAGGTTCAAACGATTCTCCTGCCTCAGCCTCCCAAGTAGCTGGGATTACAGGCACCCACCACCACGCCCGGGTAATATTTGTGTTTTTAGTAGAGATGGGGTTTCATCATGTTGGCCAGGCTGGTCTTGAACTCCTGACCTCATGAGATCTGCCCACCTCGGCCTCCCAAAGTGCTGGGATTATAGGCATGAGCCGCTGCGCCTGGCCGGGGTGTATGCTCTTTTAACAGTGACGTGGGTCGCTGTCCAATTTCCCGATACATAGTTCCCCAGTGAGAGTGACTAGTATGTGAGGAGTCCTCACTGAACAATTACTTATTGAGTGCACATGGGGGAGATACCCTCTTTTAAAGAGTGAGGAGTTCATTCCTTTAGCTAATTGGTTAGTCAAAATAGAGCACAGTTTAGTCTCCTAATTGACATTATTTGTTAACTTCTGTGTGGTGTGATGCCTTTTAAATTATTTACTTATTAACTCTATGCTAGTTCCATAGAAGGTACTATTTAGAGTCTAGACTCTTGGTAGCTATAGCCACCCTTTGCCATCTTCCTATCCAGCAGATACGTAAATGAATGCCCATGGTTAGGGAAAGTGCATTCAAGCTATGAACTTGGTAGGATTTCTAAGGAGAGTTCGCGTCACACGTTGGAGTGAACAGTGAATGCCCAAACCAGACACCTGAAATTTGTCCCTTTCACTCATACTCTGTATTCATTCATTTCTTTGGATTTTACCTCCCAAATGCTTTTGACTCTATCTGCTACTTGTCTGTATCTTCCCCAGCCCAGGTTTTCGTCACCTCTTAGATGGTCCACCATGGTCCCTCTTTCTACAGTATGGGCCACACTATAGCACAAGTAATCTTTTCAAAACACAAAATCAAGTTGCTTTTTTTTTTTTTTTTTTGAGACGAAGTTTCACTTTTGTTGTCCAGGCTTGAGTGCCATGGTGCTATCTTGGCTCACTGCAACCTCTGCCTCCTGGGTTCAAGTGATTCTCCTGCCTCAGCCTCCCGAGTAGCTGGGATTACAGGCGCCTGCCACCATGCCTAGCTAATTTTTCTATTTTTAGTAGAGACAGGGTTTTACTGTGTTGGCCAGGCTGGTCCTGAACTCCTGAGCTCAGGTGATCCCCCATCTCCACCTCCCAAAGTGCTGGGATTACAGGTGCGAGCCACCGCACCCGGCCTCCAGTTGCTTTCTTAAAACCTTTTAGTGGCTTTCTATTCTTAGAAAAACTGGAATCCTTACCCCACTCTTTGGTGCTTATTCAGCTTTATTTCATAGCACACATCCCCTCTGCCCTTTACTTCTCTTTCCCTTTTTGTTCCTTGAACATACAGGTCATCCTTCTGACTTCACCCTGCTCCTGTCCCATATTCATCGCTAAATCTCAGTTCAAATGTTTATGTTGCCAAAGAAGCTTTCTTTGATCTTCACTCTATTGTTTTATCTTTTTTTATTCTTTATGAGAATAATAACCACTTGTACTATACAGAATTCCTGTGAGAGTTAACTAAATTAATACATATTATAGTATTTAGCATATAGTAAGTACTCACCAAATGTTAAGTCAGTGTAAAATCTTGTATCCTTTGTGTTTTTTCTTCTTATGTATTCTCAAGTTCTTGTTTCTGACTTGTCCTCATACCCATCCCCTTTCTCAATCTTTATTGTCACCCTCCATGATTTAGGAAATCGTTGCTTCTTGCTTTGAATCTAGCCTCCTCCAATAATTTCTCAATCGTAAAAACTATTTACAGTATTTACATGGCCACTGCTGGTGGTGGTTTTGTTTTTTTTTTTTTTTTCCTGAAACATAGATCTAGCTGATGTCCCTCCTAAAATTTTTTTTTTTTTTTTTTTTTTTTTTTTTAGACAGAGTTTCGCTCTTGTTGCCCAGGCTGGAGTACAATGGCACAATCTTGGCTCACCACAACCTCCGCCTCCCAGGTTCAAGCGATTCTCCTGCCTCAGCCCCCCAAGCAGCTGGGACTACAGGCGTGCACCACCTCACCCAGCTAATTTCTGTATTTTTAGTAGAGACGGGGTTTCACTATCTTGGCAAGGCTCGTCTCGAACTCCTGACCTCGTGATCCACCCGCCTCGGCCTCCCAAAGTGCTGGGATTACAGGCGTGAGCCACTGCGCCCAACCCTAAAAAATTTTTAATGACTACGTTTCTTTCTGGATAAAAATCTAAGTTTAGCAGAGATCTTCCCTCCCTGTCGCCCTGCTTGTCCTAATGCTTTGCAGGGGGCAGGGGGGCACATGTTGTACCTCTTTCTAGAGTGCCCCTCACTGGATTCTTCTTTAATACTCACCCTAAGCACCAAGCACGTGAAAGCTTCTTTTCTGTCCTCTTAAATTTTCTGTACTTACTGTTTAATAAGCTCTTCATTCAAGAGAAATACTCAGCTCCTGCCATGACTATAGGTTAGACACTATGCTGTGTGCTAAGAAACAAAAGAAAACAACAGAGACAAGGTTCTTGAGGACACAACATTTAAGCTGGGGCCTGACAGATGAGTTAGAATTAGCCACATGTAGAGGCTATCTAGGAAGATGTTAAGGCTATCTGTTATGTTCAGTTACATAAGAGAGATCCTTTGTAAATGTGTTTTGCTTTGTAATAAACCTTCTAAGGAGCCAGTATTGTTTTGTTATTACATCACTCTCTAAAATTTCAAATTGCCTTTTTGGTTTTATAAGGACAAGATGGGCTCTTAACAAGATGGCTTTGGGGTTTTTTCAGTCGAAGATGATGTAATCTCTAGAGTTAAGTGCGAAGAAGTTGATTTTGAGAATATATTGCAGAAGGTGCAAGGAACGTCATCTGGGTTATGACCTCTGGAAGTGGAGGTAGTTTTTTGTCATTGGGTCGCCAGTGCTTGGCATGTGATCTGTGAGGTGATCGAGAATATTGCAGACACAAGGGCAGGAGTAATGCCTCTGTTAGGGGTGTTAAGTTCGTAGTGGGTTCAGGAAGAGATGGTGGAGGCTGAGGGACAGATGTTTTCATTCAGTGCAGTAATATTTGCTAACAGGAAGAAAGTAGTGTGGGTAAGGGTGAAGAAGGGGCCAGAGAAGAGAGTGCAGATGTGCAAAAAGTGAGAGTTTGTGGAAGCAGGCCGTGATGTGGTTCCAAGAGCTGGACTGTCGAATCTTATTTTTGTAAAGCTCTGCTCTTAAGTAAAAAACCCAGAGTCACCTTTCTACCATGCTACCTTCGGGGCCTGAGCAAGAGTACTGCGTTATAGAAGAGGTGGTGCTTTTTAGTATTTAAGTAATTAAACCTTCCTTGTTGTATTAAATCCATATATAATACCTTATTCCAACATATCTCAGATAGTTTCTGTATCTCAGATAGTTTCAGCAAGAGTTTGTGTATGGCACCGAATGGACAAGAGCTGTACATATATATAAATGTCAGAAAGAGAAGAAAAATACTAACTGTAACTTTTTGGTTTCCTGGTTTGCTGCTTTTGCATGTAGACTGTTCTTAAATATGCTGAGGTTGGGTTTGTTTTTCCCACTTTCCCATTCTATCAACATCAGTTGTTATTTACTCTAAACAATCATTCTTTCATTTTATCCTAAGTGAGTTTCTTTTATAATTTAATTCAGTTCCCTTGGTATTAAACACTGTTCAGTACTTTGGAAGTAGCTTACTTAATAGCTTTTTCTGCTGTGTGATTTATTCAAGAAATATTCAAATGTCAGCTATATGTAGAGCACTGTGTTAGATTCTGTGGGAGTTGCAAAGATGATCTAGATACAGATCTTTCTCCAGATCTTTGAATTCTAGAAGGGTAGTATAGACAGAATGATAGAATGCTGTGTGGTTTTCAAAGGAAGAACAGATTACTTCAGCCCAGGTGGAGTTGGGTGATGGCTAATTTTATGTGCCAACTTGACTGGGCCACAGTGCCTAGATATTTGATCAAATATTCTCGATGTTTCTGTTTAAGTATTTTTTGTATGAGATTAACATTTAAGTTGGTAGATTGTGAGTAGCCTCCATCTGTGGGTGGGCCTCATCCAATCAGTGGAAGGCCTTTAATAGAACAAAGACTGACCCCTGAGCAAGGAGTTCTGCCAGCCTGCTCTGCAGATTTTGGATTTACCAGGCCTCCTTAATCCCTTGGGCCAATTCCTTAAGTCTCTTTCTGTGTTTGTATATGCACATCTGATTTATTCTGTTTCTCTATAAAACCTGACCGATACCTGGAATCTTCAAGTTGAAATTTAGGATAGGGGGAGAGATAAAAATAGAGGACAGAAAACCTGATCTGTGAACTGAGAATAATGAGCTTTGTTAGAATTTAAGTTTGAGTATGCTGGGACCAGGTCTTGCAGCTGATACTGGACTGAAGAGTTTTAACTTTACATCATAAATCTTATTCTAAGTTTTCATTTGAACCTGGTTTTAGTTTCTTAACTTTGTAAGCGTCTTTTGGATATTTCAGTGTTTCGTTTGTTGCTCTCAAATTTTGGTATTCAACAGACTCGTTTCTTTTTCTTTTCAGTTAACATTAGAGCCTAATTTACAATTTTTAGTTCATGTCAAAAAAAAGTTCAGGCCGGGTGTGGTGGCTCACACCTGTCATCCCAACTCTTTGGGAGTCCAAGGCGGGCAGATCATAAGGTCAGGAGATCGAGACCATCCTGGCCAACATGGTGAAACCCAATCTCTAATTTAAAAAAAAACAAAAACAAACATTAGCCTGGGCGTAGTGGTGCACACCTGTAGTTCCAGTTACTCAGGAGGCTGAGGCAAGAGAATTACTTGAACCCAGGAAGTGGAGGTTGCGGTGAGACGAGATCGCGCCACTGCACTCCAGCCTAGGCGACAGACCAAGACTCGGTCTCAAAAAAAAAAAAAAAAAGTTCAGGCTTTGGGAAATTTTTTTTTTTCTTTTGAGACAGTCTTACTCTGTTGCTGAGGCTGTAGTGTAGTGGTGTGATCATAACTCACTGCAACCTCCGCTTCTGGGGTTCAGGCAATTCTCATGTCTCAGCCTCCCAAGTAGCTGGGATTACAGCCGTGTGCCACCACAACCGGCTAATTTTTGTTTTTGTTTTTTCTTAAATTAGAGACAGAGGTTTCACCATGTTGGCTAGGCTGGGCTCAAACTCCCAACCTCAGGTGATCTGCCCACCTTGCCCTCCCAAAGCGCTGAGACTACAAGTGTGAGCCACCATGCCCAGCCTGGAAAATGTTAATAGTGTCGTTTGGAGGGTACTAGCTTCACTTAACTATGTATTTTAAGTATATAATGTTTATCATGCTTAAATTTAGAACATTTTTGGTATTTTATAATGGAGGTATTGTATTGGGAAGTTTGTCACTACCACTCATTTCTCTGGCCTTGTACTATGATTTTATATACAAGTATTATATACACTAACAACCAGTTTGGCATTAGGATGATGTTTGAGCTTAACTAAATCTGGAGACTGGATTAGATGAGTGATTTTGCCAAATAATTTGACCCTGTTTTGTTGTTGTTGTTGTTGTTTGTTTTTTTAATGCATGGGATGCATTTCTATTAATAAATCTTTGGTGTTATTTCAAGCTAGAAATATAAAATTGATTCTATTTTAAGACTAATAAAACTATTAGCTGGGCATCATGGCTCACACCTGTATGTAATTCCAGCACTTTGGGAGGCTGTGGTGGATGGATCGCTTGAGCCCAGGAGTTGGAGACCAACCTGGGCAACATGGCGAAATCCTATCTCTACAAAAAATACAAAAATTAGCCAGGTGTAGTGTGTGTGCCTGTAGTTCTAGCTACTCAAGAGACTGAGGTGGGAGGATAGCTTGAGCTTGGGAGGTAAAAGTTGCAGTGAGCCGAGATGGCACCACTGCCCTCCAACCTGGACTGGATGACAGAGAAGGGACGCTGTCTCAAAAAAAGAAAGAAAAAATTATTAGGGCAATGTAGCAGCATGATGAAGTTTAAAATGTAGAGGACAACCACCCCTAGTTTCCCCATTTTCCCCAACTACTTTTGTCATTCTCTGTATTCTCTTGTAGGCTGTATTTGTAGGTGTGTGTGCACATGTGTGTTTGAAGTTGAAAATTCACATAACATGCAATTAACCATTATATTGTGTACAATTCAGTGGCACTTAGTGTAGTCACAGTGTTGTGCAACTACCACCTCTCCTTAGTTTCAAAACTTTCCATCATCCTACTAAAATACCCCTAGGCATTAAGTAATCCCTCTTCATTTCCCCCATACCCTGTTGACCACTAACCTGCTTTTTGTCTCCATGGTTTTTCCTATTTCGGATATATTATGTAAAAGGAATCATACACTGTGTGACGTTTTGTGTCTAGCTTCTTTTACTCAGCATAATGCTTTCACGCTTCACTCTTGATGTAACATGTATCAGCATTGTGGTTTTTTTATGGCTGAATAATATTTCATTACATGTATTTTTAAATATATATATCATATATATAAGATATATAGAGATCATAATTTGTCTTTTGTTGATGGGCATTTGGGTTGTTCCTACCATTTGGCTGTTTTGAATAATGCTGATATAAACATTTGTATACAAGTTTCTGTGTGAACATAATATAATCTCTGGTACTTTGTTTTGGCAGCCCTAGCAAACTATATTGTGTGCTTTCTTTCCAGTGTAGTGCTTAGCACACTTGCCGGACTATAACTTCCCTGAGGGTGGGGACATAAATATAATGCCTGCCTAATATTACTTAAATATTCTAAGCCTGCTGAATTACTACATTTTCGTTAATTCATGATAATCCCCAAAATATCCCAGAATCAGATCAGTATCTATTCAGCTACATAATACTACTTAATAGTAGTAGTATGTCTTACTTTGAAGCCTAATGCTGTGTCAGCTTCAGAGATTAAGATGTCAGGAAACCAATAGTAGTACTTATTAGAGGCATTGCAAGTGGTATTGAGTGTTTAGTGGACCTTCAAATCCAATTCAGTGACATCAAATCCAAGTAAGCAAATAGACTGAGCTCCTTGAGAATAGGAACTGGTTTCCCTAGCATCTAGCATAGTACCTGGGACAGGTGGTGCCCAGCAAGTATTTGAAAGAAATGGGATGAAATGCAATGACATACGGCACCTATGTTCAGCTTAAAACTCCAGTCACATTACCTATGGGTATTTACATTGGAATGTGTAGTTGCTGTAGAATCCCAAAATGAATACTAGAATAACAATGTTCTTTCTCAAAGTACTACGTGTTATGAATGAAAAAAAAAAATGATTAGAACATAGTTCAGATTTTGCCAGCCAGATAAAGGCATTTGTGCTGTAATCTGAGGTATGCCTTCCTGCACTAAGAGGAACAGGGTTTATGGGAAAACTAGGATTAGGAGCAGACCATTTGAAATCTGTGCATCTTTGTAATTTAAGCACTAATGTAAACCTAATAAAAAGATAGTAGTGTGCTTAAAGATAAGTTAAAATTTTTAAACAAATAATTTGGTAAATTTAGAACTTTCCCTTTAAAAACAGTAAAGGTGACCAGAAGTGGTGGCACTACTCAGGGCTAGCTGTATTTAACTGTTGTTACCTGCAAATGCAAAAACTAAATAACATTTTAGGAAAAATTGGAAATGAACCAATGTGATTTCTGAATGTACTGACATAATTCCCTTATTTACTGATTGCATATGAGCTAATGTATGTGTTGTAGTAGAATAGTTCCAGTAGTTCTTTACCTTTTCTGTGCTTATCATGCCTCCTTCCTTTCTACTGTTAATGTTCAAGTTTTAATCTTCCAGACTTCTCATTTGTTCTGTAACAGTATCTTCTAGCCACGTGTGCCCTTTTAATCTCTCTTGTGGAATTTGTTCTTCACAATACTACAAGAATTCTATTGCATTGAAAACCCCAAATCTTATTAAGCCAGCCTCCATCATTAGAGCATGTTTCTCAAACTCTTGGTGTGTGCAAATCATTCTTATTCTGTGATTTCTATTTTCATGCTTTTTCAGTTTGCTTCATTTGCCATATGATAGAGGTTTTCTTCAGACCATATTTTGGAAAGTATGCTCTTAGTTTTAAATTCTACTATGGGTTATTTCCAAGACCCATAGTAGAATTTAACAAATTCTTTCAAATAAAAAATTTTAAAGCCTTCGCTTATTATCAACTAGCCAAAAAAAAAAAAAAAGTGTATCAAGTGACTCCTACTTGACATGATGAGAGATGAAAGTGTAAGTTTAGATACTACTACTGTCTGTTGAGTTTCCTCTCTCTCCATTCATTTTAATCTCCCAATTTTTGTTAAAATGTTGTGATATACTGTTCTTAGTTTGTTACACTTTGTAACTTTGTAGTCTTTTCCAGAACTATTTCTATTCTAGAACCAAAGTAAATTGTCATGTAGACTTCTGTGTTGAAATGAATTTATTGTCCATTTCTTATCTTTAGATGACACTTTTTTTGAGTTATTTTGATATACCAAAGCATAAGTCTCTGTGGCTTGTAGTGGTCTGTTTTTTGTTTGTTTGTTTTGTTTTTTTCTGGAAATACAGTGAAAGCTTTTGATGAAATTTAGGCCTTCATGTTAAGACATTTCTGTTCTGTTATATCTTTAATTGTATTTTTCTTATTCTTTTGTCTATCTCAGGGGCAGCAGTTAACTGTTGGATCTTCATAACTATCATCTTCTCTCTAACCTTTTTAATGCTGTAGTACTTTTTCATGACATCTTGTTTACCTTTTCTCAAAATTATTCTCTTCTAGTGATTTGGTTTTGCTGCATTGACTGTTGATGCATTTATTAGTTATGCTGTTTTATTTATCTTGTGTAATTTTCTTTCCTTAATTCTGCATGCTACCCTTTCAATGTTGTTTTGATCATAAAAGTCTATGCTATCTGTTTTTCTTGTGAATGTCGAAGCAGTTGTTTCAGAAAATTTATTCTATTTTCTGTGATAAATACTAATACTAAATGTATTTCATCTACCTTTTGAAGACTGTGTCCTATCAGGGCAAACTGCTGGTGATGGAAAAAAAACAAAATAAATAAATGAAGACCGTGTCCTCTTTGATTCTTCTCTTCTTCTTTACTGCCTTTTTTCTTTATTTTGATACACCTTTTTCTTTCCTTCCATCATTGCCTCCCTCCTTTCCCTCTTTTCTTCCCTTCTTTCCATCTTTCCTGTAAAATTTTTCTTGATTCCCTGATTTTTCTACTCTTTTTTTCTTTAGTAGGTCCTTTCAGTACCTGCTGCTTGCCAAAACGTGAAATGCAGATTCTCTTTTTACTTCACTCTGAATTCACCTGGCTAAGCTCTGTTAGGCCTTAGGAAGCTTAATAGAGCTTCTCTAATTTTGTAGAAGAAGGGCCTTTGACTTTTTCCCTCTCTGCTTCAGGATGATCTCATCTGCTACTTTGGAAGCATGAGACTTTATTTGTTTTGATGGTACTGAGGTTAGGGGTGAGATTGATTTATTTGTAATTAGTCCTTTCTCCTCCTCATCCTTCCTTTTGGATAAAGGTAAAAATATAAAATCCTCCTGCCTGCTAAAGTACTGTTTGGCCATCAGAGAAAGGGAGCTTCAGGTAGGGCATTCCACAGTCCCTGTTCCCATCTTAGCAAGTTGAAGATGCTAGTCAAAATTTCTCTGGGGGCAGGAGAGGGCAGAGGATACTTACGTATGGATTCTGGGGTTGGTCTTTCAGTTTCAACTAACTCATTCTGTACCTGAATGATACTATTTAATAAAATTTCGTGGTATGAGTTTGAGAACTTGTCATGATTTTAGGGATATTTTAACTTCCTTTTTGTTTCTTTCCTTTAGTTTTAGGGAAGGATCTTCTGCCAAACTACCTGTGCCACTGTCTTTCCTGGAAGTCTCATAAGTACTAGAAAGAACTTTTAGAATAAGAGTATAGGACATTATTTACACTGAAATAACATTCTTTTTGTTGTGTTTTTTTGTTGTTGTTTTTTTTTTTTTTGGAGTCAGATTGTCATTCTGTCACCCAGGCTGGAGTGCAGGAGCGCCGTCTTGGCTCACTGCAACTTCTGCCTCTTGAGTTCAGCCAATCCTCCCGCCTCAGCCACCTGAGCAGCTAGGACTACAGGCGCATACCAACATGCCCAGCTAATGATTTTTTGTATTTTTAGTAGAGATGGGGTTTCACCATTTTGTTGAAGCTGGTGTCAAACTCCTGACCTCAAGTGATCTGCCCACCTTGGCCTCCCAAAGTGCTGGGATTACAGGCATGAGCGCTGCATCAGTTCTGCAAAAAAAAAAAAAAAAAAAAAAAAAGCGTATGCATTAAAAATACTAAGGGGGCCAGGCGCGGTAGCTCACGCCTGTGATGCCAGCACTATGGGAAGCCGAAGCGGATGGATCACTTGAGGTCAGGAGTTCTAGACCAGTCTGGCCAACATAGTGAAACCCCATCTCCGCTAAAAAAAATACAAAAATTAGCTGGGTATGGTGGCACATGCCTGTAATCCCAGCTGCTCAGGAGGCTGAGGCAGGAGAGTCGCTTGAACCCAAGAGGCAGAGGTTACAGTGAGCCAAGATTGCGTCACTGCACTCCAGCTGGGGCAACAGAATGAAACTCCATCTCAAAAAAAAGAAAAAAAAATAGAAATGTTAAGGGGTTTACTTCCTTTAGGGTACTCTTTAAATGAAATATGATGTTTCATATTCTCTATTTGGAACTTCTGTATGGATGCAGACATTTTCAGAAATCTCCCAGGACAATGAACCTGAAACTTTTGTATTTATAAGAAACTTGGGGATTTGGTTATTTTATTTACTTATTTTGAAATAGGGTCTTGCTGTGTCACCCAGGCTGCAGTGCAGCCACGGTTCAGTACAGCCTCAATCTCCCAGGCTCAAGCGATCCTCATACCTCAGCCTCCTTATAGCTGGGACTACAGGCATGCACTACCACACCTGGCTAATTTTAAAATTTTTTTATTTATTTTTTTGTAGAGACAGAACATCACTGTGTTGCTAGGGCTGGTCTCGAACTCCTGGGCTCAAGCAGTCCTCCCACCTTGGCCTCCCATAGTGCTGGGATTGCAGGCATGAGCCACTGTGCCTAGCCAGAAATTGGCTTAAAATGCAGATTTTTGGACCCTGTCCCCAGCAAAAAGATTCGGTAGAAATCTTTATTTGTAGCCAGCTTACTGTGTTGCAGGTGGTCCCCAGTTTAACTTTGAGTAATGCTGTCTTCATTGTTAAAATAATCAGATTTAATTATATGGTAGATATTTTAGGTAACTAGGGTATTTCAAGCTGTCCCATGGGGCTGAGTAGCTGGCAGCTGCTTGACTTGGCTTCTAGAGGACTTACTGCTCAGCAAGGTAAATGTTATTAATACCTTCATTGCTCTCTGTGTCCCAAAGGTCAATACCCAAACTTTGAGATTTTGTAGACTGGAGGAATCTTTGTCTCCCACTCCTTCCCCAAGAAAGACATAGGTTGCTAATTTTTATTTTGTTGAATGAGGACATTAAAAATAAGTTAACCGTGAGCCAGGCACAGTGGCTTAGGCCTTTCATCCCAGCACATTGAGAGGCTAAAGCAGGAAGATCACTTGAGGCCAGGAGTTCAAGACCAGCCTGTGCAAAATAGTAAGACCTCATCTCTACTAAAAAATAAAAAAAGTTAGCTGGGCTTAGTGGCACATGCCTGTGGTCCCAGCTACATGGGAGGTTGAGAGAGAAGGATCGCCTGAGCCCGGGAAGCTGAGGCTGCAGGAAGCCATGACCACACCACTGCACTCCAGCCTAGGGGACAGAGACCCAGTCTCATCAATAAATAAATAATGAAAGGACATTTTAACACCCCACTACAACCACTAAAGATACAAATAAATAAAAATATAAGAGGAACACAACCTCATAATACAGATAGTCTTTTATATTGCATATATTTAACTTCGGGCAAAAGCCATTCTATTTTCCTCTTTAAAAAAACTTTTTTAGCTATAGATTAATGAATACTTTCTCAGACATTTCAGAACTACTGCTTAGTACTTGAAATACAACATTTAGAATCTGGGGTACTACCTGAATGTGATGAGTAGTCACACATCTCATATCCTTTGTTTTCTTGCCAGTTCGATCCTTTGGTACAGAAGACAGACCGACAGATCGTCCAATACCACCTCGAGATGAAGTCTTTGAATACATTATATTCCGTGGGAGTGACATTAAAGACCTTACTGTTTGTGAGCCACCAAAACCACAGTGTTCTTTGCCTCAAGACCCAGCTATTGTTCAGGTAACTGATGGTAAATTTGTCTTGGAGTACAGGTAAACTCCGCACAGGGTTAGCCTTGGCTTTTTTCTCTCTAGTTGAATGTTCATGTAGCTTATCATTTCCAAGTTACTGGGATACCTGAAATTACTGGATGATGTTCTCATCTAGGTTTTTCTCTTTGTATCATAAATTAGAACTAAGGTAAGAAACAGCTGAGGAATTTATTATGAAATATTTTCTAATTTCAACAACAATTACCATAGCTAACATTGAAGGCTACTCTGTAGAAGTGCTGTGCATATAAGACACCCTCTGAGGTTGGTACTATAATTATTCTCACTTTTAACAAGTGAGGAAGTTCAGATGGAGCCACAATTTGAACAGATCCAGGCAGCCTGCTTCAGAATCTAGGATCCGTGCTACCATGCTATTGAGATATGGTTTATATTGCAAACCAAGGCAATAACAGCTACTCTTAGGTAAGATTATTAGGCTTAATGGGAAAAAAAAAAAAGCAAAATCACATTGTTCTGCATATGTTATAATATGCAGTGTTGGTTTTTGTTTTTTCTTTTTTTTTTTTTTGACAGAGTCGTTGGAGTACAGTGGCGCGAACTCGGCTCACTGCAACCTCCACCTCCCGGGTTCAAGCGATTCTTCTGCCTCAGCCTCCTGAGTAGCTGGGATTACAGGCACGCACCACCACACCCGGCTAATTCTTGTATTTTTAGTAGAGATGGGGTTTCACCATGTTGGCCAGCCTGGTCTCAAACTACTGACCTCAGGTGATCCGCCCACCTCAGCCTCCCAAAGTGCTGGGATTACAGGCATGAGCCACTGTGCCTGGCCTGCAATGTTATATAATAAGAAAACACAAACATCAATGTATTTTAACATATTTAGATCAGCTCTTAAATCTCCCAATTTAAGCTTTTTAATAAGGAATTGTAAATTTTATTCTTGCAGCATAAGCTGGAGAAATTCTCTGCTTTCATCTACCCCTACCCTTGTTAAGTCTTATTTTGGTGAAAGGAAGCCTGAAGTGGAAATGTGAATCTCTTTAAATGGAGAAGGAAGAGACACATTCTTAATAGAGATAGCTCCCTACACCAAACACTGGTGTTACCTTACTGTCTCTTTTATATGGCTTTTGATAATTCTCCAGGAAACCAGTTATTTGAGTAATCGGTTTTATGGAAGGAGAAAAACTAAGAGAGCGCATATGAAAATGGTGTTGAATAACTTCTTCCAATAATCATAAACTTCTACTTGATCTCCTTATTCGTTCATTCAGTAGTATTTACAGAGTATCTGGCATGTGCTTAACACTAGTGGTGAACACACAGAAAAGGTCCTGCCATCAGTGAGTGTATGTCCTGGTAGCCTTTAATACACTTCATGTTTATATTATGAAACAGTTTATAGTAAGATAATATATGAAGTATACATGTATTAATATATGTTATATATTTTATATGCTTTAGGTTTAAGTTAAAGTTTTTATAAAATGTTCCTCAGCTTAATGTAACTATAAGTAAAAAAGTAAATGGTTTTATGTGGGATATGTTTGTTTCTACGTCTGTGAATTTAATAGTAGGCCTCAAATGATTGAAAATAAGAGTAAAATCATACGTGAGATTTATATCAACATCAGACTAAAACTCATTATTACTAAGTGTGATTTTCCTCATATTTTTCTTTAAGCAAAGTTACTTTACTTAAGTAACTTTAATTCTTTCCTCAATCTATAAAACTCTTAATTCAAATGGGGAGTTTATTGTAGAAAGAAATATTTGTAAGTCACATTGAGTATAATTGGCACATTATAGACAGATACTGAAATCAAAAGGTTGTTTGGCTATTTTAATATTAAGTGCATATTGTAATTCATTTTATATCTAGTAGTTATAATTTAATAGTTTTCTTAAAAGTGTAAAAATCTGGATTTTTTTTTTTCATTATATACATGTTGCTTAGAGCTTGGAAACATAACTCATGATTTTCCTTCAGTCCTCACTAGGCTCATCGACTTCTTCATTCCAGTCCATGGGTTCTTATGGACCTTTCGGCAGGATGCCCACATACAGTCAGTTCAGTCCAAGTTCCTTAGTTGGGCAGCAGTTTGGTGCTGTTGGTGTTGGTATGTTTTCTTTTTCTTTTCTTTTTTTGTTTTTGTATTCTTCCTTTCTTTACCACAAAGGTATAGAAACTCAACACAAACTATTAGAAATGTTGTTTGATGTTCCTTTTGTAACTTTGTTTTATGGTATTCAGAACACATTTTGATGATATCTTAAAGCCTTTATTGATATTAGTGGGTTTTTAAAAGTCAGCTTTCACAGAGTAACATTTTTTTTTTACTAGGTAAAAAAAAATGGATATACTAGGTATATCCAGTATCTACCAAATCTACCAAATTGGATATACTAGGTATATCCAATAGCTACCAAATCTTATTGGTAATTGGTTTTGTTTTGTTTTTTTTTTTAAAGACAAAGTCTCACTCTGTCACTCAGGCTGGAGTCCAGTGGCACTATCTTGGCTCACTACAACTTCCACCTCGTGGGTTTAAGCAATTCTCGTGCCTCAGCCTCCCAGATAGCTGGGATTACGATATGCATCACCACACCCAGCTAATTTTTGTATTTTCAGTAGAGGTGGAGTTTCGCTGTGTTGGCCAGGCAGGTCTTGAACTCCTGACCTCAGGTGATCCACCTGCCTCGGCCTCCCAAAGTGCTAGGATCACAGGTGTGAGCCACTGCGCCTGGCCTGGATTTTAATTAATAAATTTTTCTTCTTAATTTCTTTTTCTTTTTTTTTTTTTTTTTTTCTGAGGCAGAGTCTTGCTCTGTTGCCCAGGCTAGAGTGCAGTGGCATGATCTCCGCTCACTGCAACCTCCACCTCCCAGGCTTAAGCAGTGCTCCTGCCTCAGCCTCCTGAGTAGCTGGGATTACAGGTGTGCGCCACCACTCCCGGCCAATTTTTTTGTATTTTTAGTAGAGATGGGGTTTCACCATGTTGGCCAAGCTGGTCTGGAACTCCTGACCTCAAGTGATCCACCCACCTCAGCCTCCCGAAGTGCTGGGATTACAGGCGTGAGCCACCAAGCCCGGCCTAAAACATTTAAAAATGTTTATTTTAAACATACATAAGACATGCACACATAAAGATACGCATAGCATGATTGAGGGCTTGGTGTTTTGTTTCTGTAACACTGGATTTGAAACGAAACTATAATGAGAATGTATAGCAGGGCTGGGCGAATGACAGGCTTGCTTATGACTGGAGGGTCAAGGGCTATTGAGTGCAAAAGCTGGATGTAATCAGATTAGCTCAGTGTTGTTTTGTTTTTATAGCTGTGCATTTTAGCGTTTAAGTACACCTTTATTCCCACGGTAAAGAACAGCTTTTAAAAAAAAATCGCTTCTCAGCCTTTTGGCTAAGCTCAAGTGTAAAAGAAAAAAACAGCTTTAAATCTCAAGCTTTTGCCCCTAATCTTTTAAAATTTCATTGAAATAATTATCAGTTTACTGTTTCACTGCACTACAAATTTAGTTTCAGGTGTATCTTGAAACTCATTCATATGCTAATAAGTTTTATTAAAATTGTTAAATTCCTTCCTATGAATATACTTTTTATACAGATGTGTCTTAAGTATTTAAATGTTTTACTTATTCACAAAATAACAAAGAATGGCAAAAAAAAAAGCAAACTAAAACTGAATGAGCTGGGTGCGGTGGCTCATGCCTGTAATCCCAGCACTTTGGGAGGCTGAGGTGGGCGGATCACCTGAAGTCAGGAGTTCAAGACCAGCCTGACCAACATGGAGAAACCCCACCTCTACTAAAAATACAAAATTAGCTGGACGTGGTGGTGGTGCATGCCTGTAATCCCAGCTACTAGGGAGGCTGAGGTAGGAGAATCGCTTGAACCCATGAGGCAGAGGTTGCAGTGAGCTGAGATCGTGCCATTGCACTCCAGTCTAGGCCACAACAGCAAAACTCCGTCTAAAAATAAATAAATAAATAAATAAAACTGAATGAATAGAAACCACAGATGCTATTACATATTAAATTGATAATATAACCACACAGAGGGCTGGGTGCGGTGGCTTACGCCTGTAATCCCAGCATTTTGGGAGGCCAAGGCGGGTGGATCACGAGGTCAGGAGATCGAGACCATCCTGGCTAACACGGTGAAACTCCGTCTCTACTAAAAATACAAAAAAATTAGCCGGGCGTGGTGGTGGACGCCTGTAGTTCCAGCTACTCGGGAGGCTGAGGCAGGAGAATGGCGTGAACCCGGGAGGCGGAGCTTGCGGTGAGCCGAGATCGTACCACTGCACTCCAGCCTGGGCGACAGAGTGAGACTCTGTCTCAATAAAACAACAAAAAAAACCACACAGAGGAAAAAATAATTCAGATAACTTTTACACTCTTAGTAGGATATATTCTAACAACAAATAGAACTACTAAGAAAACTTGACTTTGATTTGTATTATTGGTGTTATTATTTATTTATTTATTTATTTATTTTGAGATAAGATCTGGCTCTCACCCAGGCTGGAGTGCAGTGGCACGATCCCAGCTCACTGCAACCTCCGCCTCCCAGGCTCAAGCCATCCTCCCACCTCAACCTCCCGAGTAGCTGGGATTATAGGCATGCACCACCACTCCCGGCTAGATTTTTTTTTGTATTTTTTGTGGAGACAGGGTTTCCCCATATTTTCCAGGCTGGTCTCAAACTTGTGACCTCGAGTGATCCGCCCACCTTGACCTCCAAAAGTGTTGGGATTACAGGTGTGAGCCACTGCACCCAGCCAGGTGTTAATTCTTAAACTGTTTTGTATGTATTATAGGAAAGGGCAAATGAATAAAATACTTATGTTGGGAAATAGTGTTTTTACCATGGAGACGGAAGATATAAATATGGAATGGGAAAGGTGAGAAAGAACCCTGTGGTGCTGAATGTAAATAGATGGTATGCGTATGGACTCATTTTTTAAAAACTGGTTATTTCCTAGCTCTGTTCATAGAAAGGACCTAGAAACAATGGAAACCCCGTAGCAAGGGACACATGTAGACTCAGCTCTTAGTTTCTAAATACCACTCCCCACTAAAAGGAACAAGGGCCCATTGAAAAACAAAGGAAAAGACATACTTTTTTCATATAAAAATGCCTGCTAATAAGTAGAAGCAGTGGTAGATAAAGAAAATTGCCATTTTCTAATCTCAGTATAATAATTAGCGAGGATTATCATTAGATGCTGAAGTCATTGGGTGAAAGGTGTTAGGACAGCATATTAAGGTGGTCTTAAAGTATCATCCCACAATTTACAAAGGGGGAAAAATGTACCCTTGTAACACAGACATCTGGTGGTTACCAGCTTCGTCGAGTGCTCAAGTTTAGCATTGCCATGAACAATTATGTGTCTCCTGTTGTGATGATTGGGGTGGGGGGCAAAACATAATATCACCTTTCTGGGGTTCTTGCTGAAAATGCAGAATCTAATTTTGAAGAAATGGGCTTATATATCCAGAAGGTGGGTTGTTTTGCGAGACAGTTATCCACACTCTTCAAAAGATTCAATATTACAAAGAATGGAGAGAGGCAGCAGAACTGCTTTAGGCTGGCAAAGACTGAAGAGACATAACATCCAAATGTAATATAGAATCGAATACTGGGCTTTTAAAAAGTTGGCGTGTTTGTTTCCTGCAGGGGAGAAAAAGAAAACTTAAAAAGTTGGTGTGAAGAACATTTTAGGGACTACTAAGGAACTTTTGAGTATGGACTAATTGTTGGATTTTGTTATTACTGTTAATTTTCTGGTTAATCATATGGGAAAGTGTTTTTGTTTGGGGGAGGTGGTTTTGAAGTATTTAAAAGTAAAAGGGCCAAATTGATTTTAGCCTCTCTAAACAAAAGAAAAATGTGCATATTAAGGTATAAAGATGGAGAAACAGAGTGGGTTTGGTTAGATGTTAACAGTTGATGAGTCTAGGTGAAGAATATATTGATATTCTGTATACTCCTTCAATTTTAACATAGGTTTGACATTTTTCATAATTAAAAATTAATTCCTTTTAGACTTACTTTAGGTGAAATAGTGTAACTTTGGTCCATAAATTTCCAAATCCAGTAGTAAGATCAATGTTATTTGTTCATGTTAAATCAAGATATACTGTATGTTAACTATAACTTAGAATCCTTTCCTGGGGATTCAAGTAAGGAATGATTGCAAATTGTATTATCCTTTTTGAGGCTCCTTTGACTAAATTACATAGTTAACTGACTTTGAGATCATCATTATACTTCTTGTGTTACCATGAAGTTTATGTAACTAATTATGTTCAGAAATTTGAACAGGATCAAGCACGTAGTATCTGTATAGTAACTATTGCTTCTGCCATTCTTCAAGGTTTACTTTCTAATCAGAGTATTTTGTCGTTGTGAAATGCTTTTATAAATATTTTAATCTAATTTTAATATTATTGTGGGTTGTTGGTTTATTACTTGGGTGTCACAAAAGTAGAAGATTTTACTGGCATTTTCCATGTCAGTAGAGTAATTTTTGCAGGGTCAGATTATTTTTGATTAATTGATTTCCATATTGGTTAGGATAATTTGTGGAGTGGCTAATTAGAAAACTAAGTGTTAGAAGTTACCAAATGAGGAAGAGGAAAGCTGTGGCATTGGTCAGGGTAACAGATGTTTTTCAGAAAAGGAATTAACTTAAATTTAGCTTGTTTTTTGAGATGGCGTCTTGCTCTGTCATCCAGGCTAGAGTGCAGTGGTGCGATCTCAGCTCACTGCAGCCCCCTCCTCCCAGGTTCAAGCGAGTCTTCTGCCTCAGCCTCCTGAGTAGCTGGGGTTACAGGCATGCGCCACCACGCCCAGCTAATTTTTGTATTTTTAGTAGAGACAGGGTTTCACCATGTTGGTCAGGCTGGTCTCAAACTCCTGACCTCTTGATCCGCCCGCCTCAGCCTACCAAAGTGCTGGGATTACAGGCGTGAGCCACCATGCCCAGCCAAATTTAGCTTTTGTTGGCACAAAGTAAACCACATTTTAAGCTAGGCCTCTTTTCATTTTTGATTCCTAGTATTCTGATTTTAAAAGGAAATGTAAATGAATCTGGATCACAGTATTGCTATTTGATGAGAAAATTTTTATATATTTACGTTTTCATGTGTTATTACTATTGCTTTTTATTTTTATTTATTTATTTTTTGAGACAGGGTCTCTTTCTGTCATCCAGGCTGGAGTACAGTGGCACAACCACGGGTCGCTGCAGCCTAGACCTTCTGGGCTCAAGCAGTCCTCTCGTCTCAACCTCCCTAGTAGCTGGGACTACAGGCATATGCCATCATGCCCAGCTAATTTTTGTATTTTTGGTAAACACAGCATCTCAGCATGTTATCCAGGCTGATCTCGAACTCCTGGGTTCAGTCTGCCTGCCTCCGCCTCCCAAAGTGTTGGGAACCACCATGCCCACCCTTATTATTGCTTTTTAGTAAGTTTTTTTTTTTTTTTTTTTTTTCCATTTGGTTGGTTGGTTTGGTTTTTGTTTTGTTTTGCTTTGTTTTGTTTTTGAGACTGAGTCCTGCTCTGCTGCCCAGCCTGGAGTACAAAGACCTTAGCACTTTGGGAGGCCATGGCAGGAGGATTGCTTGAGCTCAGGAGTTGGAGACCAGCCTGGGCAACATAGCTAAACCCTGGCTCTACAAAAAAAAAAAAAAATTAGGCAAGCATAGTGGCACACTCCTGTAATCCCAGCTGCTCCAGAGGCTGAGGTGGGGGGATTGCTTGAGCCTGAGAGGTAGAGGTTGCAATGAACCAAGAGCACGCCACTGCACTCCAGCTTGGGAAACAGAGCCAGACTGTGTCTCAAAAAAAAAAAAAAAAAAAAAAAAAAAAAATCTTGCTTATAGTGAAAAACATACAAATTAAATCTACACTGAGACACCATTTCTCACTATCAGTTTGGCAAAAACTCAAAAGCTTGATTATATGCATACTCTTGGCAAGTATATGAAGAATATATACTCTCATACATTGAGAAGAATAATATACCAGGTAGAATTAAAGGACTCACTCTGTTGCTGCCCAGGCTGGAGTGCAGTGGCGCATCTCCGCTCACTGCAAGCTCCACCTCCCTGGTTCACGCCATTCTCCTGCCTCAGCCTCCCGAGTAGCTGGGACTGCAGATGCCCGCCACCACGCCCGGGTAATTTTTTGTATTTTTTTTTTTAGTAGAAACGGGGTTTCACCGTGTTAGCCAGGATGGTCTCGATCTCCTGACCTCGTGATCCGCCCGCCTCGGCCTCCCAAAGTCCTAGGATTACAGGCGTGAGCCACCGCGCCTGGCGGACTTTTCTTAAAACTGATGCAAAAATAATTCTTATGTGTAAGAGATTAGATCATTACTGGCCTTAATTTCTGAACTCTTGGAAAAATTAAACATCTCACAATAAATGAAGCACCAAAACAGTATTTCCCTGTGTTACCATTGAACAGTAGCAAGAGCTTACTGCTGCAGTTAGAAAAAGGATTCATAGAAACAGTGAAAGGTATAGATTGACCAGCTATTTAAAGTAATTCTATAGCAAGGATTACAGTGAAGAAACATGGAGCAATTAGATATTTTTTCTGTTATATTTACTCCAGTTGATTGTTTAAGTCTTATAATCTTATGTGCCAGATGGAGGAGTATTGGCTGAATAGACCATCAGTGGGTACATTTTAGTTGATTAAATAGCCAAACCATATTGGAGGATGGTTCTCTTAGGTCTCCAGTGTTTTGTAGAGACTAATTTTTAATCACTGAGTAATGAAGCCTTGAAGAGATGCTTACGAACTTTACAGTTAGCATAAAGCCAGGGGGGTGTTTCAACCATTATGGATGTTAAACTAAGGATTGTTAAAGATCAGACCAGGCACAGTGGCTCAGGCCTGTAATCCCAGCACTTTGGGAGGCTGAGACGAGTGAATCATTTGAGGTCAGGAGTTCAGGATCAGCCTGGCCAACACAGTGAAACCCTGTCTCTACTAAAAATACAAAAAAAATGAGCCGGGCTTGGTGGCGTGCGCCTGTAATCCCAGCTACTCAGGAGGCTGAGGCAGGAGAATCCCTGGAACCCAGGAGATGAAGGTTGCAGTGAGTTGAAATCATGCCACTGTACTCCAGCCTGAGCAACAGAGCGAGACCCTGTCTCAAAAAAAAAAAAGAAAGATTGTTAAAGATCTACTTTGGTAAAATGTGAAGGAATTAAACATTCCAGTTAAAAGGCAGAGAGTGTCAGACTGATTTAAAAAAAAAAGACAAGGCCCAACTATATTATGTTTATAAGAAATGCACTGAAAGTGAAAGAATAGAAAAAGGTATACCATACAAACAGCAATCAGCAATAACAAGAAAAGTGTGTAGCATACATTAATATCAGACAAAGGAGCTTAAAGATCAGGATTTCTTCCAGAGGTAAAGGTTGGGGGGGCGTTCTTCGTAAAGATAAGGATCAGTTCATCAAGAAGATACAACAGTCCTAAATGTGTAACTTTTATAAAACAGTATACCCAACAATTGCAGAATATTGTTTTAAGTAGACATGAACTGCTCAACAATATAGACCAAATGCTGGACCATAAAATAAGTCACACTAAATTCCAAAAGGAATAAAATCATACATGGTATATTATTAAACCACAAAATAAACTTGAAATTAATAAAGTTAACTTGAAAAATCCCCAGATAATTTAGTATCAAGTAAACTTGTTAATCACTAATGGATCAGAGGAGAATTTACAAGGGAAATTAGAGAATATTTTAAATCTAGACCAGATGTGATAGCATACACCTGTAATCCCAGCACTTTGGGTGGTGGCCAAGGTGGGAGGATCACTTGAGGCCAAGACCAGCCTGGGGAACATAGGGAGACCTTGTCTCTGCAAAAAAAAAAAAAAAATTTAAGTAGCTGGGTGTGGTTGTACATACCTGTAGTCCTAGCACTCAGGAGGCTGGGGTGGGAGATTTGATTGAGCCCAGGAATTCAAGACTGCAGTGAGCTGTGATTCTGCCGCTGCACTCCAGGAAAGGTGACAGAGCTAGACCTTTTCTCTAAAAAGAAAAAATTAAATTAAAAAAATTTTATTTTCAATTTAATGACCAGAAAGTTTGTGGGTGTAGCTAAAACAGTGTTTAGAAAAATTTTCATAGCTTTAAATACATGTATTAGAAAACAAGAATTTTCGGCTGGGCGCAATGGCTCATGCCTATGATCCCAGCACTTTGAGAGGCTGAGATGGGCAGATCGCTTGAGGTCAGGAGTTCAAGACCAGCCTGGTCAATGTGATAAAAACCCGTCTCTATTAAAAATACAAAAATTACTCAGGCGTCTTGGCATGCGCCTGTAGTCCCAGCTATTTGGGAGGCGGAGGCGGGAGAATCACTTGAGCTGGGGAGGCAGAGGTTGCAGTGAGCCAAGATGACGTCACTACACTCCAGCCTGGGTTACAGGGCAAGACTTTGTCTCAAATAAAAAGGAAAAGAAAATAAGAATTTTTAAAATCAGTGCTTTAAGCTACCAGTTTAAGAAGCTAGGAAAGGGCCAGGTGTGGTGTCTCCCACCTGTAATCCCAGCACTTTGGGAGGTCAAGGCGGGCAGATTACCTGAGGTCAGGAGTTCGAGACCAGCCTGGCCAACATGGTGAAACCCCATCTCTACAAAAATACAAAAATTAGCCAGGTATGATGGCAGGTGCCTGTAATCCCAGCTACTCAGGGGGCTGAGGCAGGAGAAACGCTTGAACCCGGGAGGCGGAGGTTGCAGTGAGCCGAGATCACACCACTGAACTCCAGCCTGGGCGACAGAACAAGACTCCGTCTCACAAAAAAAAAAAAAAAAAAAAAAAAAAATTAGGAAAAATGGTTAGCTGGGCATGGTGGTGAATGCCCTTAGTCCTAACTGCTTGGGAGGCTGAAGTGGGAGGATTCCTTGAGCCCAGCAGTTCAAGGTTGCAGTGAACTATGATTGTGCCACTGCCTTCTAGCCTGGGTGACAGAGTGAGACCATGTCTCTAAGAAAAGTTGGTGAGGACGCCAGGGGACAGCTAGGAAAAAAAATGAAAGAAAATTATTCCAAAAGTAGTAGAGGGGGAAGAAAATAAAAAGATAAGAGCAGAAATCAATGAAATAGAAATAGATTATATTATCAGCAAAGTCAAGAGTTTGTTTTGGGTGGGTTTTTTTATTTCTTATTTTTATTTTATAAGATTGGTAAGTCCCTAACAAAACTGATTAAGGAAAGAAAGAACAACCAAGCAAGTTGCCAATACCAGGAATGAAAGAGTAGACGTCAGTATAGACCTTAAAAGAATAATATGGGAATATATGAATGTCAACAAATGTGATAGTTTGGATGAAGTGGGCAAATTTCTTGAAAAATAGCAAACCAACACAAGAGGAAATAAAATCTCAATATCTCTATATCTTCTAATGAAATTGAAACAGTAATTTAAAATCACCCAGAAAGAAAATTCTAGACTGTTTACTGTTACATTCTACCAAACATTTAGGGAAGAAATAATTTTTACTAATCTTACACAAACTCTTTCAGATAGCTATGCACCATGATGCATGCCTGTAGTCCCAGTAACTCAGGAGGCTGATGCAGAAAAGGATCTCTTGAGCCCAGGAGTTCAAGGCTGCAGTGAGCCATGATTGTGCCACTGCACTCCAGCCAAGGCAACAGAGCAAAACCCTGTCTCTGAAAAAGTAAAAAAAGACTGGGTACGGTGGCTCAAACCTGTAATCCCAGCACTTTGGGAGGCCGAGGTGGGCAGATCACGAGGTCAGGAGATCGAGACCAGCCCAGCCAACATGGTGAAACCCTGTCTCTACTAAAAATACAAAAAAAAAAAAAAAAATTGGGCATGGTGGCGCACGCCTGTAGTCCCAGCTGCTCGGGAGGCTGAGGCAGGAGAATCGCTTGAGCCCAGGAGGCGGAGGTTACAGTTAGCTGAGATCGCGCCACTGCACTACAGCCTGACGACAGAGCAAGACTCCATCTCAAAAAGAAAAAAAGAAAATTCAGAGAATAGAGGAAGAGGAAATATTTGCTGACCCTATAACCAAGGCCAAATAACTGAAATACCAACTGTGACTAGATCGTTACAAGAAAATTATAGATCATTGTCCCCCATGAACATAAACGTAGTAATGTTTATTAGATGTAGAAGCCAGCACTTCAGAAGAAGGATTGTATATGATGACAAAGGTTTATCTCAGGACTGCGAAGCTGCAACATTTGAAAATCAGTTGTAACTTACCACGTTAACAGACCAGGAATAAAGAATAGAGAATCCAGAAATAGACCCACTCAGATACTTAAAACAGAGTACCAAGACAGTTCAATGGAGAGAAAAGACATTGTTTTAACAAGAGGTGTTGCAGCAGCTGGTTATCTGTGGAAAAAATAAAACTTGACCCCTGGCTTAAACTATAAATTAAAAATAATTTGGAATAGATTATAGACATAAATTGGTAGTAGAATTGGAGTAGAGCGAGGGGGGTGTGGCATGATCAGGAACTCACGGAAGAGATTTGCTCTAACCATTGAATGCGTAATCCAGAGGACAAGCAATGGGAGGCCAAGCCAGGTGAGGAAACACAGAGCAGCCTGGAGATGCAAATATACGTCAAAGTGGCTGATGTCTTGGTCATCACCCAGGAATACTAGAAATAACTGGATGGGTTCTACTCCCCACAGAATTCTTGAAAGCGCTAGTCCCCACATTACCGGGATATTGTGGGAAGTTGTGTTAGGCTTCTCCTGAGCTTACTGGAGCTGCAGCCAGACTGGACTGCACCTCCAAGGGAGTCCCAGTGGCTCCCCTTGTCTAAGATACTGTGCTGCTTTCTGAAGCCACTTTTTTTTTTTTTTTTTTTTTTTTTTTTTTTTTTTGAGACAGTCTCACTCTGTCACCCAGGCTGGAGCACAGTGGCCCAATATTGGCTCATTGCAACCTCCACCTCCCAGGTTCAAGCAATTTTCCTACCTCAGCCTCCTGAGTAGCTGGGACTGCAGGCATGCGCCACCACGCCCAGCTAATTTTTGAATTTTTGTAGAGACGAGGTTTCATCATATTGGTCAGGCCAGTCTTGAACTCCTGACCTCGTGATCTGCCCACCTCGGCCTCCCAAAATGCTGGGATTACAGGTGTGAGCCACTGCGCCCGGCCCTAAAGCCACATTTTAAGAGGGATAAGAACAAATAGAATTCATTAAATTAGGAGTCCAAGAAAAGAAGGGGAGAGTGTCCTAAAGACCATGTGAAGTGAGTAATGGTTGAAGGGACTGGAGTTGACTAACCTGAAAATGAGCAAATTGCAAGGGGCATGATTGTAATCTTCATGTGTTTTAGGAGCAGAAGGATAAACTTCTGCTGTGGGCTAGACTGGTGAAAATATAGAAAATGTTGAGAGAAGAGGTAGGTTTTATTAACTGAAGTGAATAGTTTGAACTTTCATCTTGAGGACAGTGGAAGCCATCAGAAGGTCTAAAGCACGATAATGTTATTATATTTATATTTTGTAAAGAATCACTCTGACTACCATCTTTAGGTTGGATTTAGAGGTTGTGGAAGGGGGAGGTACTGTTGAAATACAGTGAAAACCTGCTTAGATGAAATACCAAGGAAAGAGCACAGTATATCAAAAGTGAATGATCCCTAAGTACTGTAGAAACTTAGAGAAGAAATTTGATATAACCTAGTATGGCAGAGAATTGGGCCCTTTCTAGGGACTTTTTTACTCATATTGCCAGAACTTTTTGCAGCTGCTTTAGGCAGAATGCAGCCTCACAGTCCTATCTTAAGGGGAAGCATTGAAACCAGAGTCAATGCATTGTCTATTGCCTTGGAAATGCTAAAAAAGCTCCTCGTAAACCTGTCTGCTGATTTGGCTGTTTGTCCAGATACTTAGTATTAGAATCATTGAACCTTAATGTTGGTGTTGAATGTACCATTTCTGCTACTTCTCTAGTTGGTATGGGTCCTTGCTGTCCCATCTGCATAACTGCCTAGGACAGCACTCCATGTGTTATAAACATTGCTTGCATCCAAGGATAGTGGACAGTATATTGGCTCCCCCTTCCCCTGCCCTCCATATTGCCATAAAATTCCCAAACTATTCAGTACACTTTAATTTCCAAGATTATTAATTTGTACAGATGCTGGGGGGAGAGGTAGACAATTACCATCATTAAAATGCTGCATTACTTTATATCATTGAATAATGTCAAACATTTTTTAAAATTTTTTTATCATTTAAAAACATCTCTTTAAGCTGGAAGCTCTTTGACATCCTTTGGAACAGAAACATCAAACAGTGGTACCTTACCCCAAAGTAGTGCGGTTGGTTCTGCCTTTACACAGGATACAAGATCTCTAAAAACACAGTTATCTCAAGGTAAGCTATCTCATCCCTAAAATGTTTCCATTCTAAACTTTTATAGTGGTTTTTGTCTTTCTGAATGTAAGAGCTTTTGCAGCTTGTAAATCACGTGTATAATTTCTGTTTGGCTCTTTTAAAATTTTTCTCCAAATCGCTATATTGCAATGAATATATTATTGAATGACTCTCACTATTTAGACTTATTACAGTTCTTAGATCATGAAACTGAAATGCTGAGCATTCTCTAAGTTGGACTTTTTTTGCAAAGCAATTATATAACTTGTATGTAACACTTAAATATATCAAATTAGGCTCATACTCACCATTAAAGTTGAGCTATCCAAGATGAATTGGAAATATCATCTGAAAAAAACTGTATTATGCTGTTACATTTTCCCTAACATCCTCACAGGATGGAGAGTAGTGGTTCTCAGTGTAGGCTACCCACAACTGAATCATCTGGGGTGCTTCTTAAAAATTTAAATCCTGAGACTTATACATCAGAATCCCTGGAGCCTGAGGATTTATATTTTAATAAGCTTCTTAAAGGATTGTTTTATTTCTTAAGATTCTGCTCTTCAACCAGCCAGTCTCATAATTTTAAATGGTTATCCATACCTTTTATTCTTATCTTTGTTTCTTCCTTTTTTCTTAATCTTTTTCTTTCTTTTATTTACTTATTAGAGATGAGGTCTCCCTGTATTGCCCAGGCTGGTCTCGAACTCCTGGGCTCAAGCGATCCATTTGCCTTGGCCTCCCCAAAGTGTTGGGGTGTTGGGATTACAGGCGTGAGCCATTGGGCCTGGCTTTTTTTTTTTTTTTTTTTTAAAGATAGGTCTCACTGTGCTGCCCAAACTGAAATGCAGTGGCTATTTACAGATGTGATCATAGTGCACTGCAGCCTTGGACACCTGGCCCCAAACAAGCCTCCCACCTTAGCTTCCCCAGTAGCTGGGGCTACAGCCTTGTGCCACCATGCTCGGCTTTTCCTTATCTATTTTTATGCACTTTAGAAATGGGTATTTTTGGCTCATTGCTTTATATGAATGGTTTTTGTTTTGTTTTGTTTTTAAGTAAAACAATGTTAAGTCATTTCAGAAAGACCTATAGTCACAAGACAGTATTTTAAAAAGCTATTAAGGGTAAAAATTCAATGCTAAACATAATCTTATGTATTTCACTTAAGATATTTTGAAATAGTTCTTACTGTTACTCATATTGATTAGCTTAATTTTTTTCTTTTTTTTTTTTTCTTTTAAGATGGAGTCTTGCTCTGTCACCCAGACTGGAGTGCAGTGGCACAATCTCAGCTCACTGCAACCTCCACCTCCGAGGTTCAAGCGATTCTCCTGCCTCACCCTCCCAAGTAGCTGGGATTACAGGCACGTGCCACCACGCCCAGCTCATTTTTTTGTATTTTTGGTAGAGATGTGGTTTCCTGATGTTGGCCAGGCTGGTCTCAAACTCCTGACCTCAAGTGATCCACCTGCCTTGGCCTCCGAAAGTGCTGGGATTGTAGATGTGAGCCACTGCGTCCAGCCTACTTGCTTAATTTTTAAACATTCTAAAGATTGTTTGTTTGTTTTTTGAGATAGGGTCCTGCTCTGTCTCCCAGACTGGAATGCAGTGGTGTGATCATGGCTCACTGCAGCCTCTACCTCCTGAGCTCAGGCCATCCTCCCAATTAGCTGAGATCACAAGCAAGCACCACCAGCTAGTTTTGTAGGGACGGGGTTTCGCCATGTTGCCAAGGCTGGTCTGGAACTCCTGGGCTCAAGTGATCCACCCACCTTGGCCTCCCAAAGTGCTGGGATTATAGGCATGAGCCACAGTGCCCGGCCTATTCTGGAATTTTTAGTTAAATCAGGAACACATGAAAAAGAAGCATAAATATTGAAATTAGCATTATTCATGAAGAATGAGAACTAATAAGGAACTTAAATTAGGCACAGGCAAAATGTAAATTAAATATACAAAAGTCAGTAGTTCTGGCCAGGCACGATGGCTCATGCCTGTAATCCCAGCACTTTGGGAGGCCAAGGCAGGCGGATCGCCTGAGGTCAGGGGTTCGAGACCAGCCTGGCCAACCAACATGGTGAAACCCCATCTCTACTAAAAATACAAAAATTAGCCGGGCATGGTGGCGTGCACCTGTAATCCCAGCTACTCAGGAGGCTGAGGTGGGAGAACCCGGGAGGCAGAGGTTGCAGTGAGCCGAGATCACGCTACTGCACTCCAGCTTGGGCGACAGAGCGAGACTCCATCTTAAAAAAAAAAAAATTAATAGTCCTAAAGCCTAATCCATTGATTATGTAATGAGGAGAAAAGATGATTACAGTAATGCAAAATAGAAATTGTATACAAAATATATAATAAGAAATAAGTTGGTCATACTAAGAAATATGACCAACTTCTATGATAAATAATGTAAGACAGGGACATAAAAGTTGCATGTAATGAAAAAAACATATCTTATTCCTAGATAGAAGAACAAGAACAGTACCAGCACTTAGGGAGGCAAAGCCAGGATGATCACTTGAGCCCACGAGTTTGAGACCAGCCTGGGCAACGCAGTGAAACTTCATCTCTACCAAAAAATTTTAAAAATAAGCAGAGTATGATGGTGGACACCTGTGGTCCTAGCTACTCAAGAGGCTGAGACAGGATGATCACTTGAGCCCAGGAGGCCGAGGCTGTAGTGAGCCCTAACTGCACTACCTCACTCCAGCCTGGGCGACAGAACCAAGACCCTGTCCCCCCCCCCAAAAAAAAAGATGTTGGGAAGACTTTACTCCTCATAGTTACCAAATTTATTGCAAATTAATTAAAAATCAATGCAAATAGAATAGTAGGAGAACTTAGTAAAACAGATTATCTTTAAAATAAACATGGAAGTGTGGCTGGACATATTTGAAAAATAAAAGTAATGGGTTTACTGACATGATAATAAAATGTAGCAATGCAGGAAAAAAGAAAGAGATGAATAGAAAGCAATAGGCAGGCAGAAACAGATCCGAGTATAAATAAGAATTTATCCTGGGTGCAGTGGTTCATGCCTGAAACCCTAACATTTTGCGAGTTCAAGATGGAAGCCAGGGATTTGAGACTAGCCTGGGCAACATACCAGGACCCTGTCTCTAAAAAAATTAAAAATTAGCTGGCGTGATGTGTGCGCCTATCAGCTTGAGAGGCTGAAGCTAGAGGATTGCTTGAGCCCAGGAGGTCAAGGTGGCAGCAAGCTGTGATTGCGGCCCTGCACACTAGCCTAGGCAACAGAGCAAGAATTCATCTTAAAAGAATTTAGTAGATGATAAAGGTATTATTTTAAATTAGTGGAGAGAAGGCTGTCTGTTCCAATTAATAATGTTGCCTGATCATTTGGAGAAAGTCACTCTAGATTCTTTCCCTCATACTGAGCACCAAAAAATATATAAATTTTAAATAGATTAAAATGTTAAAAATTTTGAAGTATGTGTTTATTAAAAGAAAGAGGTGTATTTACATAAAGTTATGACAAATGACAAGTCCTAGGAGTTTGCATTTAAGTTTTATCAACTAAAATTGCTGAATTTCACAAAATTAAAATTCCTAGAATTTTCTTTTAAGTGTGATAAGATTGTGAAGATAGCTCAAGGGAGTGTGTCTATAATATGCAGAAATCACTTCTGGATTTATTCCTAATAATGTATCCAGTATCACAGTATCACCTGTATTTCCCTGTTTATAACAAAACTGGCATCATGATGATTAGTAGGCCTTAATAGTGAAAAGGCTTTTTAAGTACACAACAAATGTTTCTGTACTTGCTCCGATTGCCCCATTGCTTGTACTTCTGTAGTACTTGTGAGCCATAGGATCTTTTCTCAAAAGCCTTGATAAAGAAGTTTTATAAACTTATAAGATGATTTAATGTAGTACCATAAAATTAACTGTAGCAGTAGGCTTTTTCAGGAAGACACGTGAAATAAAAAAAATTAGCAAGGTGTGGTAGCACACATCTATAGTCCTAGCTACTCAAGAGGCTGAGGCAGGAAGATCATTGGGTCCCAGGAGTTAGAAGTTGCAGCGAGCTGTGATTGCGCCACTGCACTCCAGCCAGAGCGACAGAACAAGACCCTATCCTGTCCCTAAAAAACAAAAACAAAACAATATGTGTTTTATAAGTGATTATAAAATGTTTTTTTCATAGGTCAAAACTTATATAAACCATGATTTCCCATTATAATCCAGTGGAAAAATTGTAATGCTTCTATTAGTGGTAACTTAATTTTGAAATGTTAAGTAGATTGTGCCTGTGTCGGTTTCTGGGTTTTGATAAATGATCATTTATTTGGCTAACTTTGCCATTAATGGCTGAAATGGTATTGCACATTTGTAATTGCATACTTTAGATAATCATAAATTGGGGAAATATTACTAATAAATTATCCCTGAATCATCTAGGTACATAATAATGCATTGTCAGCACTCACCAGTTGTTTGACACCTGCAAATATGCACAGATGGACAGTAACATTTACAACATATTTGGGGGATTTTTTTACATGAAATGAGCATTTTTTTTTTAAGCAAAACATTATATTTTGGAATAATTATGAGATGTGAGTGCCTAAGCAGAGATGTACAGCAAACATTTATCAGGACAGAAAGCATGATGGGAGCACCCGATGTTACATTCTTCAGTTCATGCTGTGACCAGGCGACCTCATAAAAGGAAAAATATAATGTATAAGTACAAACCCCAATTTTTGTTTTGGCTCTTTTATTTTTGTATTTTTTGAGACAGAGTCTAGCTTTGTCACCCAGGCTGGATGCAGTGGACCGATCTCGGCTCACTACAACCTCTGCCTCCCAGGCTCAAGCAATCCACCCACTTCAGCCCCCTGAGTAGCTGAGGTTACAGGCATGTGCCACCACACCTGGCTAATTTTTGTATTTTTTTTGTAGAGACAGGCTTTCGCCATGTTGTTCAGGCTGGTCTCGAACTCCTGAGCTCAAGCGATCTGCCCACCTCAGCCTCCCAAATTGCTGGGATTATAGGTGTGAGCAACCGCGCCCAGCCAAACCCCATATTAAGCAAAAACTTGCCAAGAGTTCTTTTAAAAGGCAAGGAATGAGTATGGCTACTGTGTAATTATCTGAAGGGTTTTTTTTGTTTGTTTTTTGGTTTTGTTTGTTTGTTTTTTTGCTGGCCTTTTAGTTTTTATGTTTAATTACCCAAGCCCCTAAAGCATTAAAGAACTTCACCTAACTTTGTAGTTCTTTTACTTTACTTTACTTTATTTATTTATTTATTTATTTATGAGACAGGGCCTTGCTCTGTCACCTAGGCTAGAGTGCAGTGGCACAATCTCGGCTCACTGCAGCCTCTGCCTCCCGGGTTCAAGCTATCCCATCTCAGCCTCCTGACTAGCTGGGAACACAGGCACGCGCCACCACGCCTGGCTAATTTTTGTATTTTCAGTAGAGACAGGGTTTCGCCATGTTGCCTAGGCTGGTCTTGAAATCGTGGGCTCAAGCGATCCTCCTGCTTCAGCCTCCCAAAGGACTAGGATTACAGACATATGCCACTGCGCCTGGCCCTTTACTTTCTTATAATAGAAATTTAATGGAGTTAATACCTGTAGATAGATGTAAAGGTATTGTTTTAGTCATCTACAGAAAGTACTAAGAAAGATTAAAACAAGTCACCATAGTCTTATGGTTGTCATTGGCGAAAACCTGTGTTTGACCTGACTACAACATGACCTTTGATAATTCTAGGGAATCTCGTACCTGGCAGCAATTTTTTTTTTTTGGATGTAAACTCTTCCGCTAAGTAGAAATAACAGATAAAATTGTGAGGGGGAGGGAGTTGTTTTGAAGCTGTTGAAGTTTTTTTTAAATTATTATTATTTTTTATTTTTAACCTAATGACAAGCCCACTAAGGATACCATTCTTAATATCTGGTCTGATAAGTGGATTAATTCAAATTCGTGCTAAGGGTTTGAATTGGTAGAAATAAAACTCTGGACAATTTTTTTTAGGGTCTAGATTATTTTGAAATCCCCAATAGGGTAGTTTCTTATCTTTTGGTTACATTTTAGGTCGCTCAAGCCCTCAGTTAGACCCTTTGAGAAAAAGCCCAACCATGGAACAAGCAGTGCAGACCGCCTCAGCCCACGTACCTGCTCCAGCAGCTGTTGGGAGAAGGAGTCCTGTATCAACCAGGCCTTTGCCATCTGCCAGCCAAAAGGCAGGAGAGAATCAGGAGCACAGGCGAGGTAGAACTTTAGCTGTTTACTGTTCCTTAATTGACTGATCAATGTTTTCCACTCACTTTATCTTCATTAGAAGGATTTACTTCATGTGAATGATCCCAGAAAATTAAACTGAATATGATAGAATGTTTGGTCTTTCAAATTTGACTCAAAGTGGTGGTGGTGTGGGTATAGTTTTTTGGACATTGCACAGGCTTTGTTTTGGGTTTTTTGGTTTGTTTGTTTGCATTTCTAACTATGGAAGTTTTTGATGATGTGCCCTGAGTTGATTTGGCACTTTGCATGTCTTCTTCTGTAGCTGAAGTACACAAAGTTTCAAGGCCAGAAAATGAGCAACTCAGAAATGATAGCAAGAGACAAGTAGGTAAGTTCTTGGATCTAAAAGTCATATTCTATGCTTCTCAACAGGGAGAATATTTTAAATATATGATACATAATTACTATAAAAAAATGAAAGGCGGGGGTTGTGACTGTAAAGGAGGAGCACAGGGGAGTGTCACTGTGGTGACAGAACAGTCCTTTATCTTGATTGTGGTGGTGGTTTTGCAAATCTATATATGGTAGAACATCATAGAACTATGCATAAAGACATACCAAAAAATGAGTACATGTACAAACTGGTGACATCTGAGCAAGGTCTGTAGTTTAGTTAATTAGATTGTGCCTGTGTCGGTTTCTTGGTTTTGATAATGTACCATAATTATATAAGATGTGACTGTTGGAGTTTGGGAAGTTGGGTGATGGGCACAAGGGACGACTCTGAACTAGTTTTTCAATTTTTCTTTTCTATAATTACTTTAAAATAAAAACATTTTTTAAAATTTTACTTTTCTGGGCCCGGCACGGTGGCTCACGCCTGTAATCCCAGCACTTTGGGAGGCCGGATCACGAGGTCAGGAGCTCGAGACCAGCCTGGCTAACATGGTGAAACCCCGTCTCCACTAAAAATACAAAAAATTAGCCGGGCGCAGTGGCGGGCGCCTGTAGTCCCAGCTACTCAGGAGGCTGAGGCAGGAGAATGGCGTGAACTGGGGAGGTGGAGCTTGCAGTGAGCCGAGATTGCTCCACTGCCCTCCAGCCTAGGCGACAGAGCCAGACTCTGTCTCAAAAAAAAAAAAAAATTTTACTTTTCTGGAAAAAAATTCTACTTAGTGGTAGGCCTTTTTTTTTCTGAGATGGAGTTTCACTCTTGTTACCCAGGCTGTAGTGCAGTGGTGTGATCTCAGCTCACGGCAGCTCCGCCTCCCGGGTTCAAGTAATTCTCCTGCCTCAGCCTCCCTAGTAGCTGGGATTACAGCCGCGTGCCACCATACCCAGCTAATTTTTGTATTTTTAGTAGAAACGGCTTTGCCATGTTGGCCAAGCTGGCCTCAAACTCCTGACCTTATTTTCCACCCACCTCAGCCTCCCGAAGTATTGGGATTATAGGCGTGAGCCACCGCACCCAGCCAGGCAGTTATCTTTTAATATGTTCTTGAGTATTTCCTGCTAGAAGGATTTGTTCGTTTATATTTACATTTTCCTATGGCTTCTACTTTTGTGGTTTTTATGTTTTGTGTCAGTTTCAAGTTAGGATTATAAAATTGGTTTTCATTGTTTTCTATGCCTTTGGGAATGGAATTTTCTTCATGTTACAAGTTTGAAACGTTTCCTTATTAAAATTAAGCCCAGAGGCCAGGCACGGTGGCTCACACTTGTAATCTCAGCACTTTGGGACGCCGAGGCGGGCAGGTCACGAGGTCAGGAGTTTGAGACCAGCCTGGCCATACGGTGAAACCCTGTCTCTACTAAAAATAGAAAAATTAGCTGGGTGTGGTGGCACACGACTGTAGTCCCAGCTGCTCGGGAGGCTGAGGCAGGAGAATCACTTGAACCCGGGAGGCGAGGTTGTAGTGAGCCAAGATCGCACCACTGCACTCCAGCCTGGGCAACAGAGCGAGAGTCTGTCAAAAAAAAAAAAAAATTAAGCCCAGATCCTGTTTTTGAATCAGTTGTTTAAGAGCTGTAGTTTTCTTTTATGATTATTGATTTAATAAGGTTTTATATTTTCTTTATCTGTTTTGTAATATATAACATTCTAAAATCATTCATTTTATTAATATTTTCAAATTTATTAATGGAAAATAAATTATAATTTTACAACTCTTCTAAATTAAAAAGGGAATGTATAATCTACCTTATTTAGAAAATGATTGAAAAATGATCTTTCGCTTAATTTTATAAACCTAGATATGATATTTTTAGATGTATATGTACTCTTCTCCTCTACATTTATATATATATATATTTTTTTATATATCCCCCCCCCCCTTTTTTTTTTTTTTTTTTTTGAGACAGAGTCAACCTCTGTCACCCAGGCTGGAGTGCAGTGGCACGATCTCAGCTCACTGCAACCTCCACCGCCTGGGTTCGTGCCATTCTCCTGCCTCACCCTCCTGAGTAGCTGGGACTACATATGCCATGGAATACAGAATTTTGTTTAATTTGACTCATTATATTTTACCCTTTTTATTCAGAAAAAGAGAGAGCTCCCCTCCCAAAATAAAATAACTGCCATACTATCTTTCATTGCCCTTCAAAACTCATCCCACCAAAGAGGTTCCTTAACAGAACAGTGCATATTCTTCCAGATTTTTTTTGTAGATTTTACAGACACAGACATCTATACCCAAAACCTTTTTTTTTTTTTTTTTTTTTTTTTTCTGGAGATAGAATCTCGCTCTGTCACCCAGGCTGGAGTGTAGTGGTGCGATCTCTGCTCACTGCTGCCTTTGCCTCCCGGGTTCAAGCCATTCTCCTGCCTCAGCCTCCTGGGTAGGTGGGATTACAGGCATACGCCACCATGCCTGGCTAATGTTTCTGTATTTTTAGTAGAGATGGGGTTTCACCTTGTTGGTCAGGCTGGTCTCGAGCTCCTGACCTCGTGATCCGCCCGCCCCGGCCTCCCAAAGTGCTGGGGTTACAGGCGTGAGCCACCGCGCCTGGCCCCAAAACATTTTTTTTAAGACAGAAGGATCATGGTGTAATTCTGGCTTGTGGCTGAGGCATTTTTAATAGTAGAGGTGAATGTTTCAAACATCCTACTTATCTAGACTTATGTCTGGATATGCTGCTGTGGGGTTTTGTGGTTTGTTTTCTCAAACCCAGGCAGTTTGCCAAACCTCAGCAAACAGCGCAAACCTATCTTGTTACCCTGTAGTCACTTCTCATCCTTGTCAGTATGTGTGGAGCATTTCACGCAATTGTGATCATTAAACTCATACTGGTTTCTGTTCTGCGTTTTTCAGTTAACATCAAATATTCTTCCTCTGTTTTTTTCTTGTTAGTCATTTTTCTTGTGTTGGATATTTGGGTTCCCACGTTTGTCACTATAAATTATGCTGCTTTGTATTGCTTTATCATGTCTCTTATGATTGGCTGAAATTTTACTGTTTTATAGAGGAGAGAGAATGTGTAGATACAGGAAGGCTTGAATAATATAGAGCCATCTGGAGAGACACAGTAAAGATGGAGTAGGAAGTGTTTTGAGTCAGTAAGGATTGGTGCTTGTCTGTTTTTTATCTGTGATGTGGAAATAACACCTATTTTCTTGCAATTTGTGCCGATTAGTGTTTGTTTTTCTTACTATAAATCTTGGTTCCTGTTATTCTTTCCATAAAAGGCTTTCTACATTTTGAGAACCCACTGTGTGTCTGGCACTTCAGTTTGCCGGTGTTGGGGATATAGCAGTAAGGAAAACAAAGCCCCTGCCCTCAAGGAGCATACATTAATTTAGTGCAGAAGCCTCCACACTTGCCTGGCTGTATACTCTGTCAGTAACACATGTGAGTGTGGACTCCATAAATACAAATGTTTAGAAATTTTGTGTGAGCTATTCTCAGTCTACATATTAAATATTAGTGAAACTTAATTTTTTATTTTGTATAAAAAATACAAATACAATAAAATATATAGAGAGACCTGTAAGCATTTCTGTTATTGACTGTTGAATCTAAAGAGCACAATAGCAACATCTGTGCTAAACCAGCTATTACATATTGAATGTCCTTTGTATATATTCTTTATTATCATAGCTCCAGGTGCTCCTTCAGCTCCAAGGAGAGGGCGTGGGGGTCATCGGGGTGGCAGGGGAAGATTTGGTATTCGGCGAGATGGGCCAATGAAATTTGAGAAAGACTTTGACTTTGAAAGTGCAAATGCACAATTCAACAAGGAAGAGATTGACAGAGAGTTTCATAATAAACTTAAATTAAAAGGTAAGCTTTGATTTTTCTTTTCAGAAAATAATCTTATTTGATCTGTGAATTACGGATGTTTCTCAGATTAGGTGTTTTTATGTAATTCAGATTAGCTGTCTTGACTTTTATGATATGTGCTTTTGTTTGTCCTTAGAAGATAAACTTGAGAAACAGGAGAAGCCTGTAAATGGTGAAGATAAAGGAGACTCAGGAGTTGATACCCAAAACAGTGAAGGAAATGCCGATGAAGAAGATCCACTTGGACCTAATTGCTATTATGACAAAACTAAATCCTTCTTTGATAATATTTCTTGTGATGACAATAGGTACAGTTTTTAAGCTGTTCTTTTGCTCTTATGATATTGATTGAAGTGTAAAATGGTTTCATGTAAATTCACGAGGTTTAATGAATACTACCATAATTGTTTTGTTTTGAGACAGTCTTACTCTGTTACTCAGGCTGGAGAGCAGCAGTGCAGTCACAGCTCACTGTAGTCTCAAGCTCCTGAGCTCAAGCAATCCTCCCATCTCAGCCTCAGTAGAGGGGACTACAGTTGCACACCACCCCACCCGGCTAATTTTTTTCATTTTTTTGTAGAGATGGGGGTCTCGCTATGTTGCCCAGGCTAATCGTGAACTCCTGGCCTCAAGATCAGCCTCCCAGAGTACTAGGATTACAGGCGTGAGCCACCACACCTGGCCATAATTGATTTTTTAATGTTTTATTTGCTAAAAGAAAATATATACTAAAGTTCTAAATTATTCATTCAAAAGAAGAAATAACCATATACTTTTGTTTAAGGATATATTCATATTTGAATATTAGCAATTAAAACAAGCATTTAGGTAATGTCTAAGTAGGACCTTTTTTTCACCCCTCTATGTTACAGTTCAAATGAAGCCAGAACCGAAGTGCTAATCTACTTTGAAGTTTGCTGATACCATAAAACTGCCAGATTGTAGTAAATGTGGGTCCAGAAAATTGGCAAATTATTGAGAGGTTAATTAAAGGACCCAGTGTGAGGAACTAACAGTTCTAGAGGTTCTCCTGCCCAATCCAAATTGTCCTTGTCCTTGTCCTGGCTGAAGTTTGGTGCCCTCTGGTGGCAGTTGTTTGCTTCAATATAAACATGGATGGACATAATTCTGAGTCCCACGATTGGCTGGATGACAGCAGCAATAATTCAGATACTTCTTGGGTTAATTGGTATCGGGTCCATAGATTGGGCCAGGAACATAATGGGGACCTAAGGGCCCACCTTCCATCTCCTAGCTTCCCAAGACAAGGCCTCCCTGTCTGACTTTACCTTCTTTTCCCTTGGGGCTGAGTGGAAAGCGAAGTCAATTACCAATCTCATTATATCTGAATTTCCATGATTTTGGAGCTGTTACTATGTTTATCAGGTGTATTTGCAAGAAACTAATGTCAGTCATGTGTTCACATGAAGTTTAACAGAATATTACAGGAACATATTGAACTCATATGCCATGAACAACTCGTGATAACTTAGATAAGATGCTTTTTTTTTTTTTTGAGATGGAGTTTTGCTGTTGTCACCCAGACTGTAGTGCAGTGGCTCGATCTTGACTCACTGCAACCTCCACCTCCCAGGTTCAGGTGATTCTCCTGCCTCAACCCCCCAAGTAGCTGGGATTACAGGCACCTGCCACCACGCCCAGCTATTTTTTGTATTTTTGGTAGAGAACGAGTTTCACCATTTTGGCCAGGCTGGTCTCGAACTCCTGACTTCAGGCGATCCGCCCCCTCGGCCTCCCAAAGTGCTGGGATTACAGGCGTGAGCCATCACGCCTAGCCAAGATGCTTATTTCTAATTAGCTTTAGTAATTACTTAGGCTTAATTTGGGAGTAGCACTGCATATTTTGGCTGAGGGATATTCTTTTAAACCTGATATGCTGAAGATTATTTGCTTTTATAATAGAGAACGGAGACCAACCTGGGCTGAAGAAAGAAGATTAAATGCTGAAACATTTGGAATCCCACTTCGTCCAAACCGTGGCCGTGGGGGATACAGAGGCAGAGGAGGTCTTGGTTTCCGTGGTGGCAGAGGGCGTGGTGGTGGCAGAGGTGGTACCTTCACTGCCCCTCGAGGATTTCGCGGTGGATTCAGAGGAGGTCGTGGGGGCCGGGAGTTTGCAGATTTTGAATATAGGGTAAGTGTTATTGTTAATAAATTCTTTGGGGTTGACATGCATTTTACAAGACTCAAAACATTTTTACTTGTTTTTTTTTTTGGGTGAATTGTTTTGAGGACATTAGAATAACTTCCATTTTGACTTTTCAGTAGAGGATATACGTGATTCAGATGTGTATATAAAGACATTATACAAAAAAAGACAGTATAGTATCACCTTTATTTCATGTTAACAGAATATACTTTTAACACCTAAGGAGTCTATCTAGGAAGCACATACTCCCAGAATGGAAGGGCAAGCTTTAACATTTAATAGCAGTTAACATTTATATAGTATTTACCAAGTACCAGACATTGTTTTAAATATTTTTTTACATATTAACTTATTTAAACTGCACATCAACTCTGTGAGGTAGGTTCTATTATTATCCCCATTTTACAAGTGAGGAAATGGGTATAGAGATATTAAGTAACTTGCGAAAGGTCACATAGCTAGTAAGTGATGGTGCTGGGTGTTGAGCCCAGCAAGTTGTTTCCTGAGTCTCTACTCTTAATTTGGTTTTGTTGAAAATTCACTACATTTTCCCTGGTTTTCTCCTTTCACCATGAAATTGAAAATGTTTCGATATATTGGCCTTCAGGAGCTACTGCTAGAGAATTCTGTAACTCTGTATAGTAGCCTTATGTGTATAATGTAGCTTTTGACAGGTGTCTGTAAATTAAGTCAGCATAGTAACTATCTCAGTTAACAGTAAACTATCTTAGTTTATTGATTTTAGAAGTAGTGGAGAGGAAGGGCTATAACAGAAAGGACCAAAATCTTGTGAAGAGTTCCACTTGTAATAGCAACAGGCAGCTGGAAACAGAAAGACCTGTTAGCAGGAGTTCCATTGCCTAGTACTTAAAACTGGCCATTGTTGAGATCTCTCTGGAAAGAGATCAGTATTAGTGGCTTTTGGACCTGCTCTATTAATTTTAATGCTTTTGATATTGTGCCATCACAGCCAAGACTGCCAAAAATTATACTCAAGTCACCAGCTTATGCCATCCAGCCATTGGTGGCCTTATGTAGTTGCGGGACTTCTGACTTGCAAAATCACCTTCCCAGCTAGGAGAATCTGTCTTGGGAACTCCAGAATAGCCCTCGCTTATCACTGTTACTGCCCTTAAGTTTGCCAGTGACACCTTGCTTACAGAATTCAGCAGTAGTATTTTCACAAATATTTTATTTGCCATTAACTCCTCTGCAATATTTGACACTGACCAACCACCCAATTTGGGGTCTTTCTTCCTAGTCTTTAAAATACTCTTCTAGGTTTTCAATTTATACTCTTCCTAATTTTTTAATACTCTTCATTCTTTTTTTGGGGGGGTGGAGGGTGTCAGGGTCTTGCTGTGTCACCCAGACTGGAGTGCAATGGCATGATCATAAGTCACTGCAGCCTCAACCTCCCAGGCTCAGGCAGTCCTCCCACCTCAGCCTCCTATGTAGCTGGGACTACAGGCATGCACCACCATGCCCAGCTAATTTTTAATTTTTTTTGTAGACACAGGTTCCCACTCTCACTATGTTGTCCAGGCTGGTCTTGAACTCCTGGGCTTAAGCAATCCTCTCACCTCAGCTTCCCAAAGTGCTGGGTTTATAGGTGTGCCATGGTGCTTGTTCCATCCTCCCTTTTGTAAGCCTGTCCTGGACCCTATGTGTTTCTGCACCGCATCTCTATCTGCACTGTTTGCTGTCAGCTTAACCTTCCTCAGACTGATCTCATCATCTTCCTTCTCTCCTGTCATCTCAGCTCTGCCTCCTCCCAGTGTTCCATGTTGGCTCATGGTATACTGCCCAGGCACTAGAGGTATCCATGATTGTGGCCTGTTGCCATTTATTCCTTTGAGATGTCCCTGTCAACTACCATGGTAACCCACCAGTTGGGCTTCAGACCTTCGTCTCTCTTTACCCCACTTTAAGGCAGATCAGCTACATTTTGAACAACCTGTGACAACTCCTTGTTGAAGACCACATTGAGTCAGCTTGGTCTGAGAAAAAGTACATTTAAATTAGACTTGGATCCAGATGAGAATAATAGCAATAGTTACTAGTATGACCTTTCAGACCCTTGGTTTTGACATTTGTGAATAAAGAGTTGCACCATTTATTCTGAAATAACACCTTTTAAAGATCATTAAACTTTCAGAGTTGGAAAACATCTGAGAGGTCTGACCTGGTTAAAACATAAACCTCTTCTGCAGTATCTCTTATAGGGGCTGGGAGCTTACTCTTCCCAAGGGCATCCATCCCACCCCAGGGATGTTCTAACTGTTACAATCTCAGCTGGGCGTGGTGGCTCACACCTATAATCCCAGCACTTTGGGAGGCCGAGGTGGGCGGATCACCTGAGGTCAGGAGTTCGAGACCAGCCTGGCTAACATGGTGAAACCCCGTCTCTACCAAAAATATAAAAAAAATTAGCCGGGCGTGGTGGCACACGCCTGTAATCCCAGCTACTCGGGAGGCTGAGGCAGGAGAATCGTTGAACCTGGGAGGCAGAGGTTGCAGTGAGCCGAGATCACGCCACTGCACTCCAGCCTGGGCGACAGAGCAAGACTCCGTCTCAAAAAAAGGAAAAAACAAACCTTCCATGCAGTAACTGTGTGTGCTCCATGTGTTTACTAATACAAACATTTTTTTGACACCATGTCACACCGTTTATCATTTTGAGCCTTTTGTAAAACTCCTATCACATATATTGCAGAATTGAAAATGCATTGTCATAGTTACCTCCATGCATCTTTGTCTACGCTCCTGTATCCTTGACAGATAGTCCAGCCTCTGCTTAGGTGTTTCCAGGAGTGATGGACTCAGCGAACCCTCAGGCATGGCCCAGTGTTTAGGAGGCTCAGTTGTGACATTGCAGTCCCTGCTCTTCTTAATTGTGTGAGGATCCCACTTGATATATTTGGCCTCATTCCTCATTACCCTTTAACCTATCTGATTCAAGCAAGCTGCCTCATGGTTATCTCACATACACATTGTGCTTGATTCCAACTCCATCCCCATTCATTTACCAAATATACAGAATTCTTCAGATATGCCAGGCACTATGTTGAGCATTGGTGCTGACCGATGTAGGCCCAGCCCTTTTGATGTTTGCATTTTGGTGGGAGACAGACATAGCTAAAAGTCAGGTCCCCCCTTTCACTTATCCTTTACAGCCTTGCCCAAGTTTTGCTCTGTCTTCTCTTCCTTCCTACACTGATTTCCTCCTCTTCTGACCTGTGGCTATCTGCTTTCTTTGGCACACATTTTAAATACACTCACATTCCCTATTTTTTGTATTTAGTTTTGTTCTGCATCACCAGCTAGATGAGAGCCTCTTGGCTTTAGTGAATATGTATTCTACTTTTCTTTCCACCACAACACTCAGCTCAACATGGAGCCATAGTGGGCTTGAAGTAATTGCTTATCATGTTGATTAGGAATTTGCCACTCCAGCCTTCAGTGAGGCCAAAGGTCTGTCAATGTAGCTAGCCTTTGATTGTTCATTCCAGAGTTGAAAAATCCTTTCATCTGCCACTAGAGCCCCGAACCCAGCAGCCCTACACCTCCTAAATCATAAAATCATTTCACCTGGCACCTTTAAAGGTAGAAAATGGTGAGTGATCACTGTCACATAAAGGAGATTTACCACTGAAGATTAAACTTGTATCTGAAACATCTAACACTTCCTCCCAGAGATGGACATGGATGACATTTCTGCAGCCTTCATGAAATGCGTTGGCTTTATTTTTTGTGCTATATTAGCATGAGTCATTGTGGTTTGGGGGTAAGCATAAATGAGCTTGGTTGTTTAATGAAAACATGGGTAAAGATAAAATCATAAAGTTTTAGAATCCTTAAAAGAATCAGCCAAACTAGAATCTCTACGCTACCACACTCACATTAGATGATAAGGAAACTAAGGACCCCAAGAAGTTAATTGTCATGATTGAGGTACAAGCTAACAAATCCAAAACTCACTCTCTTGACTTGTGGCCTGATTTTCCTTAAGGGTAATATTGTAAATATAGGCCAGTGCAATGGTGTACACATGTAATACCAGCATTTTGGGAGGCCAGGGCAGGATTGCTTAAGCCCAGGAATTCAAGGACAGCATGGGCAACATAAGGAGTCCGTATCTCTATAAAAAAGTTTAAAAATTAACTGGAGTGGTGGCACATGCCTGTAGTCCCAGCTACTCAGGAGGCTAAGGCGGGAGGATCACTTGAACCTGGGAGGTCAAGGCTGCAGTGAGCCATGATCGCACCACTGCACTCCAGCCTGGGTGACAGAGCGAGGCCTGTCTCAAAAAAAAAAAAAGAAAAGAAAGAAATATAACCTTATGGTAAGTTTGGTTGTATGGTGTTTCCCCCCTCCCACCGCCCATTCTTTTTTGAGGTGAGAATGGAAATCAGGACTAGCAATAATAATGTAACCAGCTCCTGTTTTATATGCTGCTGTCAGGGAGGTTAAGCCACCATGGTGGGTGATAAAAATCACATCTGTGTTTCCTCAGATGGGGTCCAAAGACAACAAGGTGTCTGAATGACTCAGCATAATGCTCTCTCTCCTCTCCCCCTTTCATTTTCTCCTTTCTCCCTCTCCTGTCCCCGTCTCTTTCTCTTTTTTTTTTTTTTTACCTTTCAGAAAACCACAGCTTTTGGACCCTAAAAGGTCTGGATTGATCGTACTGCTTTCTGAAAGGTAAAAAAAAAAACAAATACTTTGGGACGTGTGAAGGTTGGCTTTGTGGGGGACAGCAGGTTCATCTTGTAGCTCATTGCTGTCAACTTATGCCATACCATATGTATTTCAGTTTAATAACGGGGTGCAAATGTTTTGGTGTCGTATACACAGATGAAGTTAAGTCTCACCTAGGAAATGTCTGTTTCTAACAGCTGGAGTGAGAATCAGCAGTAAAAACCAGGTATATGGTAGCAGCTGGTCTAGAGGAAAATAAAAGCCCTTGGCTCCAGCCCTTTGTACAGGCCTTTAGTTTAGGGTCAGTCTTGCTGGAAATCTTGAGATTTTTATTGCTTCCTCACTGGTTACTTTTTAAAAATTCCCCAGTCAGCTTTCCACTTTTCAGAGCTTATTTCAGATTTAAGAGTTATCCTTGTAAAATTGATTTTTAAATCATTGCTTCCTCCTGGCATGAAATTTTGGAGAGAAATGTTATACTGACTGGGTATTTTATTGCTTAGTAAAGACATCAAAGACTTGGGGATTTTATGAAACTTGTTTCAAAGTGTGTTGACAGTTGTATTTGATGAGTTTGACTATTGAGTTGAGGGTTTAAGTCCTATCACTGCTTTTAAAAAATTATTAGGGAGAACAACCAAAGATGAGGAAGTACGCCTGTATTTTGGGGTGGGGTTCACCACTGCATTAACCTCCACTGACTGGAAGATGCAGTCAACAATGAGGTACTACTGAGTATGGAAGTTATAAAAAGAGTTTCGTGGAAATGAGTGAGACAGGTTTTTCTATGAAAGTAAAAGTGGGGGAGTATATTTAAAGATAATTTAAAATAAACTTGAGCAAAGTAAAAAGAAATAATACACCAATAATTTGGAACATGAGCTAAATTTTTTTTTCTTTTTTAGAAAGACAACAAAGTTGCTGCATAGTCTACAAACAAGTCTCTGAAAATAGGTGAATTTCTAGCTCTTCATGGTCCTGAACATTGATTTCAGTCTTTGCAAAGAATGAAGAAGTGAATTTGCTGTACATTTGTCACCAGCACTGGGTTTTTGTTTTTTGTTTGTTTTCCCGCTTAATTTCAAAGATAAAATGCAGTTACTTTTGGGGGTGGAAGGCTCATCTTAAAACATGAGCATTAAATATATTTGGAATAGCAGAAGGTTAAGTAATTTCTTATGTATAGTTAAACTAAAGCAGTACTTCAGTGGGACTTAACAAGTATTTTTTCATCACTGAAAGGTTTTTTTTTTTAATCACTAAATTGTATTTGGCAATTGCAAGTTGCCTGCAGATAGGGCCGTGATACTGTGTTTTGAGCCACAGAAGGTTGTGTGTGTGTGTGTGTGTGTGTGTGTGTGTGTGTGTGTGTGTGTGTGTGTGTGTGTGTATCTTTTTCCTCCTTTCTTTTGGGGAATCCTGTAATATGAGGTAGCTTATTTCGTCAATTAATTAGGGTGCTGGATGGTAGAGAATTTTGTCAGTCAACTATGTACACACAGTAAATACTGTTTCTTAGGCAAAGGTAACTTTTTTATATAGTTGTAAAATTCCATTATATTCCATTGCCAAAGAAACATTAAGAACTTTGTATAGCTGTATAAAAAGCAACTAATTTTTTAAAGAATAAACATTTTAAAGTCAGCAAACATACTGTGTCCTTGCAGAAGTTGATGTGCTGAGCAGCAGCCTTATGGGTGGGTCTTTTTTTCTTAGTTTTCCAGGCTTAACATTTTTGATTTTGTTTTTTAATGTTTGGAACATAAATGAAGATTTGATACATTATTTCATTATCTAAAAAGGATTAATCATGCTCATTGTAAGAACTTCATTTTGTAGCAAATGGCATATCACAGGATCTGTCCAGATAATCGATATTTTCAGTATACAAATGTAAATAATCACAGATGAGAATGTACTTAGCTGTATTTTCAAATAAGTAATCTTCCCCCCCTTTTGTAAGACTTTAAAACTAGGCATCAATGAACCTGTTTTTCCTATTATGCCTGGAATTTAGTCATGATACCTTGACTCATTCCATCATATTTCAAGAGGATTCAGAGTGCTAGAAATTATTTTGGTAGCCTGTAACACACGGCAACACTGGTCCTTGGGCCTATGACCCACAGATGACTCAGTATAGAGTTCATTGCTAATTATAAATCACTAGTGAATCTTTTTGATATTTTAAGCTCTAGTGGGAAAAATCTGGCCACTTTTGTGTTTTTATGAAGGCCGTGGAATAAAAGGATCCAAAGATTTAAATATTTTTATCTAATATTTTGATTGTTTTATTAACTTTCTCCTTAAAACATTCAGTAGTGATAAAGATATAGAAACTGCACTGTAGGAGAATTGGAATATTTAAGGCTGGTTGACATTTTTGATTTTAATTTTATATCTTTTGTATAGCTCTACAAGGCAGTGTTTTGTAATTTGGTTTCATTATGAAGATCCAGTACTTGGCAGCCGTAGTTGAGACAATATTGTTGAGTGCTGTTTGCTTGCATGTTAACCACAAAGCCTTTTAGAGGACCCACAAATCATGATATTGAACACAGTTCTGAGGCGTTCAGAGCATCAGAGCAAGTACCATGGCAACACATGTGTAGACTGTTGGAGATGTCCCGGGCCAATTTCAAGAAAGAAAACTGTAAATACTAGTTCTACTTGCTCTGAAATTATGAGTTTATGCGTTTTCCCAGCCCTCCGTCCGAATCACTGACTGGGGCGTTTTGTGCCCCAGCAATAATTGGCAGCATGGCATACCTGCAGTACACCTTACAATATTAAAGCAAAGTTTTTATTCTAAAACAGAATAAAACTGTTCAATAAAAAATGCTCGTCAAAGTTCTTTCTCTTTAAATAGTAACATTCTGTTTCAGTAGGAACATAATGAAAGGCATCTTTTAAATGGAAGAGCGGAATTATAATGTTTGTATTCCCTGTAATAACTATAAATCAGTTACTTTATTTCTAAGATTGAGTTATTGTTGCAGATGTTTAGGGAAAGCTAAAAGCCCCTTTCTTCCCCTCCTGTGTGTAAATAAAATACTTCTGAGATCAGATCCGTGACATGAGGAGATTAAGCCACCCAGACACAGGCCAAGCTGGAAACAGCAGCCAGAACACACTCCCTGTGGGCAGACGCATGAAGAAGATGCAGAATCTGTCTATTAAAACAGTTCGCTCCAAAAGCTGGGCTTCATGTGATGGTAGGGCAGGAACAGTAGTGCAGCACAGTGGCTCTCGGTGGGGTTGACCTGCCATCCTAGGAACACAGTCATCTGTTGCTTAATAATAGCGACATGTTCTTATTTTTAAATAGCAATGAGGTCTCACTTCGTTGCCCAGGCTGGTCTCTAACTCCTGGGCTCAAATGATCCTCCCATCTTGGCCTCCCAAAGTGCTAGATTACAGACATGAGCCACCAGGCCCGGCCATGACACATTCTGAGAAATGTGTTAAGCAATGTCATCATTGTGTGAACATCAGAGAGTGTACTACACAAACGAAGATGGTATGGCCTACTCCACACCTAGGCTATATGGTGTAGCCTGTTGCTCCTCGCTACAAACCTGTACAGCATGTTACTGTACTGAATACTGTAGGCAGTCATAACACAGTGGTATTTCTGTATTTAAAACATATCTAAACAGAAAAAGTATAGTAAAAATACGGTGTCATAATCTTTGGGACCACCATTGTATACCCAGTCCATCGTTGACCAAAACATCATTAAGTGGTGCGTGAGTACTGAGGAATGTGAGGGGATGTGTTTTGGTTGTCACAATCACTGGGGATCACCACTGGTATTTAAAAGTAAGGGCCCGGATGGTAAATGTCCTATGCTGTGCCACACAATCAGTTGTCCAACCCAAAGTGCAGTAGTGCCCCTCTACTCTGAGAAACACTGGCTAAAGTCCCTCCACATGGAAAGACAGTAAGTGGGAAATTATTTCCTGCCAACTTGAAAAAAAAAATTTACTACTTAGGAAATTGTCCGCTTGGGAATATTAATAATAAAGGGAACTTACTTCCTTTAGCACATCGGCATTGTGGAAACATTACCACATAGGAGTTAGGGCTTCATCCTGTTCTCTGTCAGTGCTTCACAAATCTCTGATCAGAATCTACCAAGGAGCATTTTTAAGTACAGATTCCCAGGCCCAGAGAGTGATTCTGAAGTTCCCTAGTACAGCAGAACCCAACCTTTTTGGCACCAGGGACTGGTTTCACCAAAGACAGTTTTTCCACAGATGAGCAGGGGGTATGGTTTTGGGGTGATTCAAGTATATTTATTGTGCACTTTATTTCTATTATTACATTGTAATATATAATGAAATAATTACACAATTCACCATCATGTAGAATCAATGGGAGGCCTGAGCTTGTTTTCCTGCAACTAGATGGTCCCATCTGGGGGTGATGGGAGACAGTGACAGATCATCGGGCATGATCAGTGAGTGCGCAACCGAGGTCCCTTGCATGCATGCAGAGCTCACGATAGGGTTCCCAACCCTATGAGAATCTAATGCTGCTGCTGATGTGACAGGAGGTGGAGCTCGGATGGTAATGCTCACTCGTCAGCCCGCCTCTCACCCGCTGTGCAGGCTGGTTCCTAACAGACCACGGACCACGACCGGTCTGCTGCCCAGCGATCAGGGACCCCTTCTCTAGTAGGTCCTAGGAATCTTACTGATCCCACAGGTAGTTGTGATTAGCTAGGTTTGGGAAGATGACTGTACAACACCAAAGCTGGTTCCTGCTTTGGGGGTGTTGATATATTTTCCACAGTAGGATTATCTTAGCATTTTTCCCATCCTTCCAAACCCAGTATATCCAGATTGTGACTGGGGCATGAAGAGAGGGATGGGACTAAGTGGAAAGGAGGGAACAGTTCTGCAGGATGGAATCAGGGGAAATGGGGAGGTTGAGACTCGAGTTTCCTCCAGAGTTTGGGTGCTTTGAGTACTGAGTTTTATTTCGTTTTTATTCCTGGTATAGGGTTTGTGTTCCTTCTGTCTCTTAATTTTGCATGCCAGTTGTCCCTGCCTCTGTGGGTTCTCTGCCCATCAGAGAAGCCGCTCCTTCTGCAGGGCCCCACTGTCCACAGCATGGCTGAGAAGCAACTTCTTTTCCTGAGAAGGGTTACTTAGGCCATCCAATCACATCTGGATTCAGTGTGTTGCAGGATCCCCCTGCCCTGTTAGTTCAGAGATTAAGCTGTTTTACATAGTAAAGGTGGGGAGAGTGTCATGGTATAAAGTAATCCAGGTGAATGGTCTCTTCCTGTAGGAGTGCAGGTGTCACCAATTTGCTTTAGTTTACCTGTCCCGACTGGTTTTGGGGTTTTTTTGAGATGGAGTCTCACTCTATCACCCAAGCTGGAGTGCAGTGGCACGATCTTAGCTCACTGCAACCTCTGCCTCCCAGGTTCAAGTGATTCTCTCCCCTCAGCCCCCCGAGTAGCTGGGATTACAGGCATGTGCCCCCACACCCAACTAATTTTTGTATTTTTAGTAGAGATGGGATTTCACCATGTTGGCCAGGCTGGTCTCGAACTCCTCACCTCAGGTGATCCACCTGCCTCGGCCTCCTGAAGTGCTGGGATTGCAGGTGTGAGCCACTGTGCCTGGCCTGTTCTGACTCTTTTTAAAAGATAACAAGTATTAGGCTGGGTGTGGTGACTCACGCCTGTAATCCCAGCACTTTAGGAGGCTGAGGCGGGTGGATCACGAGGTCAAGAGATCGAGACCATCCTGACCAACATGGCGAAACCCCATCTCTACTAAAAATACAAAAAATTAGCCTGGTGTGGTGGCAGGCACCTGTAATCCCAGCTACTTGGGAGGCTGAGGCAGGAGAATTGCTTGAACCTGGGAGGCAGAGGTTGCAGTGAGCTGAGATTGTGCCACTGCACTCCAGCCTGGGCAAAAAGAGCGAAACTCCATCTCAAAAAAAAAAAAAAAAAAAAAAAAAAAAAAAAAAAAACCACGTATTATTAGTAAAATTGAAATCAAACTTAGGGAAGTATCATAGTACCATTAATCTGTCAATCTGAAGATGCTAAAAGGAGATTTGCTTAGCAGGCTGCCTTGGCTTCTCCAAGATGGGGAGACAGACAACTTCTTGGAAGCAGTGTCCTCCAAACAGAAATTGGTCAAGGAAGGGAAGTGGGAGAGAGAGCTTTGACTAGCAGAGGCTTGGAAGCCAGCCAGCCAGCAGCCAACAGTGCATGTGTGCATTGGGAAGCTAGTGGTCCAGGGACCAGGCACTGCTCCTGTGGGATCCATCCCAGCCCTCTAAGGAGCGGTGCAAAGGTTCTTATCCTATTTATCGGAGCCAGTGTCCAGAAAAGGAAGCTTGTGGTTTGAGACATTCTGTAAATCTGGTTCCAAGAGTACGAGGTAGGACTCTGAATCCGATGTGGTTTCTGTTCTCGGTGATGGTGCAGAGCTGTGAGCCAGTGGTAGGGTGTCCTTTAAATTCCAGCTCAGTACACTAGTTAATGAACTTGGCTGACTGATAAAAATGTTTTCAGGTTTAGCTCATGAACATATCAACATAGACCTAAATATAATTCCAGTTCGTCATGAATGTTGATTTTTTGAGGAAATGCTTTAAAATGTACTGATGCCCATGTTGTGGTTGTAAGGAAACAAAGCAGCTCTGTGAGGCCAAAGCATATTTCAGATCAATAGTAAGGCTTTCTTAGAAAGAATGACTCATAGTCACTCAGAGTTGAGTCGCACAGAAACAACTGAGAGCAGACAGCAAGGAACAGCAGGGCCCACAAGGTCCAGCCTTTCCCTCCAGGCTGAAGGGTTAGGGAAGATCGCCAACCTTAAAGAGGGTGTGAGAGGCCTGGGCCCAGGTGAGATTGTACTGAATTCCAGTAAACAGTGTACAGTCATTCCAGGACAGAGGACAGGAACATGTTTACTAGGTGTCTGGAGTGCACCTCTATAATCCTCATACACACTAATCCAGATAATCCTGGGATGCTGGCCTCACGCAGGATTGTTGATGAGAATGCAAATCCCAACATTGCAATTCAGGATTTTGCTTGTACTGAAAGCATTTTGTCAATGTTCTCTTTTGGGGTTAGCTGGGTGACAGTTCTCCCTTGCTGGATTCCCAGTACTTAATAGCGTTTCTTTGACTCAGTGGATATGTGGAACATTGCAGACTGCAATTTATAACACAGAACTGGGTATATATTTTCATTATAAAAGTAATACATGTAAAAAGAATGCAGGCCTCTTCTCTGATTGGGTGGTATTTTTAAAAAGAAAGAATGCAGGCAGTGTAGATTACGTTTGTTTTTTAAAGGAAAGAGAAGAAAAAATTCTCTAATCCCACCACCCACAGCTGACCATGTTGACACTATTTGGGTGTATATTCTGTCTGGCATTGTCCTGTACAGGCATATGCTCTTCAGCAAAAATGGATTTGGCCGGGCGCAGTGGCTCAGCCTGTAATCCCAGCACTTTGGGAAGCTGAGGCAGGCAGATCACTTGAGGTCAGGAGTTCCAGACCAGCCTGGCCAACTTGATGAAACCCCATCTCTACTAAATACAAAAATTATTAGCTAGGCATGGTGGCGGGTTCCTGTAATCCCAGCTACTTGGGAGGCTGAGGCAGGAGAATTTCTTGAACCCAGGAGGCGGAGGTTGCAGTGAGCCAAGATCGCACCATTGCACTTCAGCCTGGGTGACAAGAGCAAAACTCCATCTCAAAAAGAAAAAAGAAAAGAAAAGTAGACGGGCACAGTGGCTCATGCCTGTAATCCCAGCACTTTGGGAGGCCAAAGCAGGAGGATTGCTTGAGCCCAGGAGGTTGAAGTTGCAGTAAGCCATGACCACACCACTGCACTACAGCCTGGGTGACAGTCTAAAAAAAAAAAAAAAAAAAAAAAATTCCACATTTCTAAATGGGAAAATCTGAAGGCCTTGATCTGCTGCCAAGGGTCATTGGCTGTGTCTTTTGAAACATTTTTATTATGAAAGTGTCATGTGGTTATAGGAAATGAGCTGCTTCAGCCCGACACGGTGGCTCACACCTGTAATCCCAGCACTTTTGGAGGCCGAGGAGGGCGGATCACCTGAGGTCGGGAGTTCGAGACCAGCCTGACCAACATGGAGAAACTCCATCTCTACTAATCATACAAAATTAGCTGGGTGTGGTGGTGCATGCCTGTTATCCCAGCTACTCAGGAGGCTGAGGCAGGAGAATCACTTGAACCTGAGAGGTGGAGGTTGCGGTGAGCCGAGGTCGCTCCATTGCACTCTAGCCTGGGCAACAAGAGTGAAACTCCGTCTCAAAAAAAAAAAAAAAAGAAATGAGCTGCTTCAAACAGGTCCTCACTAAAGACCAATGACTGGCATTGCCTGAGCAACATAGGGAGACCTTGTTTCTACAAGTTATTTATTTATTTATTTATTTATTTATTTATTTATTTATTTATTTATTTGGAGCCAGAGTCTTGCTCTGTCGCCCAGGCTGGAGTGCAGTGGCGCGATCTCGGCTCACTGCAAGCTCCGCCTCCCAGGTTCACGCCACTCTCCTGCCTCAGCCTCCCGGCAGCTGGGACTACAGGTGCCTGCCACCACGCCTGGCTAATTTTTTTTATTTTTAGTGGAGACGGGGTTTCGCAGTGTTAGCCAGGATGGTCTCGATCTCCTGACCTCATGATCCGCCCGCCTCGGCCTCCGAAAGTGGTGGGATTACAGGCGTGAGCCACCGCACTCGGCCTATCCAAGTAATTTTTTAAAAATTAGCTGGGCGTGGTGGCGCGTGCCTGTAGTCCCAACTACTTGGGAGGCTGAAGCGGGAGGATCACTTGAGCCCAGGAGGTTGAGGTTGCAGTAAGCCATGACCACACCACTGTACTCCAACCTGGGCAACAGAGCAAGACCCTGTCTCCAAAAGAAAAAAAGAAAAGTACACATCATAATTACCTATGTAACCGGCACCCAGATTATAAATCAGATTATTAACAGTACCCCAGAAACCCACCAAGCTCCCTTCCAGTAGTCCCCATCCCTTCAAGGCTAACTACAGTCCTGACTTCTGACACCATAGATTGCCTTTGGTGTTTTTTCTTTATATAAATGGAATTGCACAGTATATACTCTTGTGTTTGGCCTCTTTACTCAGCATTGTGTTTGGGATTCATCTCTCTTGTTGCATTTGGCCATGGACTGTTCATTTTCATTGCAGTATAATATTCCATTGTGTTAATAGACCACAGTTGCTTCTTTCTACCGTTGATGCCGCATTTGGGTGGTTTCTAGCTTCTGGCTATTAAAATAATGCTGGTACTGTTTTTTCCTTCGGGAGAGAAGCCAGAACTAGAGTGGGTGAGAGGAATGCTGACCTAGCCCTCTTGAGGACTTGGAGCGTGGTGAACCATATGGTAGTGCCCTGCTTGTCACTAACCATAAAGTACCATACAACCCTGATGTACAGTAGACATAGATGTAGATAATGGTATATATCAGAGCAGATCCAGAGTCAATCCTCCGTGTGCCTAGCCTCTGTCCCCTAAGGACAGTGCTCCCCCATTGCCCTTACTCACTGGCGGCAGTGGAATATTTCTTGCCCTACAAAACTGTGTTCAGGATGTGGATGCGGTCTCCTTGCTTCCCTGCTGATAAAAACTCCTACCCCAGTGAGGTTATGTGATCCTCTCACTCTCCTGGTGATGACCATTTAATGACCTGATCTCTGCCCATCATATCGTGAGAAGTCTGATACTCATCTTCCTCTTCCTCTCCCCTTCTGTCTTATTCAAAGTGACTTCAGCTGTTGCGTGATCTACCCATCTGTACTGGGGGTCCCCAGGGTAATCACACGCATGGCTATGATATAGTACAGTGACAGGATACAAAGCAAAATTCACAAAGGGAAAAGATGTGTGGGCAAAGTCTGGAGGAAACCAGGCTCAAACTTGCAACGGGGACTTAGAAAGCGGAGCCTCACGGGATGTGCTTAGCTTCTCCAGCAGGGAGTTGCAACAACATGCGTGGGATATTATCTGCCAGGGAAGCTTCAGACTTAGTTGCCCAGGGTTTTTACTGGGGGCTGATTATGCAGACACCCTCTGCGTGGCACATGCCAAAATTCCAGGCTCCCAGAAGTAAAGCACAAGCAAACCACATTGTTTACAACAGTCTGGATACAGTGCACCACTCTTACCAGTTCTGGGAATGGCGGGAACCCTCCTGCAATCCAGATGTCAGGCGAGAGCCAAACTTACAAGCAGGCCTTGTAAATGACAGCAGTCAAACCAGCTTCGTTAACTCCTCTGCACACTCGCCCACACCCTGGCTTCCGTCCTTGTCCTGTGACATTTTCCTGTTGTCCCCTCCTACCCAAAGCTGTAGACACACCTGGACCTTGTCCATCAACCTCAACTGCAACCACCTCCAAATCACAGACTTAGACACCCCACCCTTTGACCTTCCAGCTGTCTTGCTCAAGAAATAGCTAAAAAAAAAACAAAACATAAAAAAATTCAGGCCAGGCGCGGTGGCTCACGCCCATCATCTCAGCAATCTGGGAGGCCAAGGCGGGCAGATCACGAGGTCAGGAGATCGAGACCATCCTGGCCAACATGGTGAAACCTCTGTCTCTACTAAAAATACAAAAATTAGCTGGGCATGGTGGCGTATACCTGTAATCCCAGCTACTCGGGAGGCTGAGGCAGGAGAATCGCTTGAACCCCGGAGGCAGATGTTGCAGTGAGCTGAGATCACGCCACTGCACTCCAGCCTGGCAACAGAGTGAGACTCTCTCAAAAAAAAAAAAAAAAATTAAAAATTAAAAAGCAGTGACCTAACCCATTCCCTTCCTTAGTAACTGTTTTTAGCCTGGTGCAGAACTCCAGGTACAGAATCTTTATACTTTCTCCAGCTTCATTAGTTCCCTCTTGCTTTCTCCACCGCCATCTCCAACCATCCTAAACTCCATGACTCACTCTTCATTTATCTTGCAAATACCCTAAACTCCTTTGCTTCTCTTTTGAGAAGCTCCTGCCTAGAGAAACTTCAACCCTAAAAGCATCCATTCATCCACATTGTCAATGTCTTCACCCAGGGGGTTGAGTCCTGAGGACAAGAATCACAGTTGAGCAAATCAATGCCACTGCAAATAATGCTGATTACTACCCTCTACCTTGGCCCTCAACTTTGTATATTTATACCTCAACCAGGTATATTTCTTTGTGTATATATACCTCAACCAGGTATATTTCTGTAATCACTGTGCCCTTAACTTTGCATCAAAACCAGTATATTTCTGTAATCATCTCTCTGCAGTCAGCAAGTGGTCTTGCCATCTATTTCAAAGACAGCTGGTGGCTGTTGGATGAAAACAGTTTCAGACGCTTACCACGCTCTAAACCAGCCTCATCTGCATCCCAGGCCCTATTAAAAGGAGGTAGGGGCTGGGTGCAGTGGCCCATGCCTGTAATCCCAACACTTCAGGAGGCTGAGGTGGTAGGATTGGATTGCTTGAGGCCAGGAGTTGGAGACCAGCCTGGGCAACATAGCAAGACCTCATCTGTACAAAAAATTTAAAAATTAACTGGGCTTGCTGGCACATACCTGTAGTCCCAGCTTCTTGGGAGGTTCAGGTGGGAGGATCACTTCAACCCCAGAGACTGAGGCTGCAGTGAGCTAGCTATGATTGCCGAGGCAGGTAAATCACTTGAGCCCACGAGTTCGAGATCAGCCGGGGCAACATAGTGAGACCCCGTCTCTAACCAAAAAACAGAAAGGAGATTATTCTGGGGATCCTATACCTCCCACTCCTGTTTAACTGTCAGGATTCCTGAAGTGAAGGGAGACTTCACTTCTCAAGCCACTTGACCTATTCCACTGAAACAGTTCTTGGTAAGATCACCAACAATCTCCAGTGAGCATTTTTGTTTTGAGACAGGGTCTCACTCTGTCACTCAGGCTGGAATGCAGTGGTGCGAACACAGCTCACTTCAGCCTCCTGGGCTCAGGCGATCCTCCCATCTCAGCCTCCAGAGTAGCTGGGACTACAGGTGTGCCACCACAACTGGCTAATTTTTTAATTTTTTGTAGAGACATAGTTTTGCCATGTTGCCCAGGCTAGTCTCGAACTCCTGAGCTCAAGTGATCTGCCTGCCTCAACCTCCCAAAGTGCTGAAATTAGCACCCAGCTGTATGTATTATCTTGGTTTTGTTTTTGTTTGTTTACAATTTTTTCCCCTGGAGTTTCTGATTGGCTCTCGGATGTTCTCTGTTACTTGGAATCTATTCCACTCTCCTTGTACTCACCAACTTTCTAGTTTAATTCAGACCATTTCTTCTTTGGACAGTTATTTTCTGTACAGCTTTTGGGTTTTCCTGGAGTTTCCGAATGTTCGTTCTTGCTGGTATTTGTTGTCTTTATCATATTCTCAAGTTTTTCCAACTCCTCAACCATACTATAATTTAGTCTACAAAATCTCCTTTTTTTCGTACAGACTGTTCTTCCATAACCTTCCACCATTCTGCTAAGATCCAAACAGGCCAGGCGTGGTGGATGATACCAATAATCCCAGTACATTGGGACGCTGAGGCAGGCAGATCGTTTGAGCCCAGGAGTTCGAGACCAGCCTGGGAAACATAGTGAGATCTTGGTGTCTAATAAAAAAGAAAAAAAAATGAAAAAGATAAATAACAAATAAAACCCAAATATATTGCTTCCAGGTGTCAACAAAGTCATGATCCTGAGATTTTGCCATCACTGCTCTCCTGGGCTACAATTAGAGTTGCTGGCACCATGTTTTCCATTCCTTTGTTTACTGGAATTTCTCCTTAGGGAGCTTTCTAGACAGGAAGGTCTCTGTCACATCTTCTTCCTCATTTCTTTTTTTTTTTTTTTGAGACAGAGTCTCACTCTGTCACCCAGGCTGGAGTGCAGCGGTGCCATCTCGGCTCACTGCAGCCTCTGCCTGCCAGCTTCAAGTGATTCTCCTGCCTCAGCCTCCCGAGTAGCTGGGATTACAGGCACCCACCACCACACCTGGCTGATTTTTGTATTTTTAGTAGAGACAGGATTTCACCATGTTGGCCAGGCTGGTCTCGAACTCCTGGCCTCAGGTGATCCGCCTGCCTTGGCCTCACAAAGTGCTGGGATTACAGGCATCAGCCTCTGTGCCCAGCCCCAGCCTTCTTTGCTTATTTAACAACAAAACGTCGAAGCAATTCTTATCTTAGTTGCTGACCCTTGATCTAGCATGCAGTGATGTTAAGTCTAATGCCAATTTGATTTTTTCTTTTCATTGTAGATTACCTGTTTCTTCCTCTGTGGAAACAGCATATTATCCTTTCTGTTAAGAAATGTTATGACTTCTCAAGAGTGTGGGTCTTTTTGTTTCACTCCAGTATTATGCTGGGCAGTTGTTAGGCCCTTTTGATTTAATGGTTTGTGTCTTCCCTTTAGCTTGGGTAATTTTTTTCATACCATCCTCCCTGTACTTTCACTAGAAGTCTCTTTTACTCAGATATAAGAGCTGCCCATTCGGCCGGGCATGGTGGCTGACACCTGTAATCCCAGCACTTTGGGAGGCTGAGGCGGTCGGATCACTCGAGGCCAGGAGTTTGAGACCAGCCAGGCCAACATGGTGAAACCCCATCTCTACTAAACTACAAAAATTACTTGGGCATGGTGGCACATGCCTGTAGTCCCAGCTACTCGGGAGGCTGAGGCAGGAGAATCGTTTGAACGTGGGAGGTGGAGGTTGCAGTGAGCCGAGATCGCACCACTGCACTCCAGCCTGAGCGACAGAGCGAGGCTCCATCTCAAATAAATAAATAAATAAATAAATAAATCCCTGTATCTCTTAGTTTTTTCTGCTATTTTCTTTCCTTTGCTATTGTTCATCTTAGTCTCTTTCCTGTAGTAGGCTTTATTAAAATATCAGCGGATTCTTGGCTGTCTGTCATTAGAAGGAGGCAAACGGGTGCCCTGGAGCTCTCTGTGTGACCAGGATTTGTTAACCAGCAGTGTCTGCTTTAAGGTAGTGATCTTTATTCTTGAGATTTCTGAATTCCAGAGGGCTTTGTTGTAGGATGCCAATCTCTCCAGATCCCACAGATGTCTACAGAGAAGAATCTTCCTTTTTTTTCTTTTAATCCTGATATTTATTTATTTATTTATTTATTTATTTATTTATTTATTTATTTTTGAGACTTGAGTCTCGCTCTAACATCCAGGCTGGAGTGCAGTGGTGCGATCTCAGCTCACTGCAACCTCTGCCTCTGGGTTCAAGCAATTCTCCTGCCTCAGCCTCCTGAGTAGCTGAGATTACAGGCATGCGCCACCACACCCAGTTAGTTTATCCATTTATAGTAGAGACAGGGTTTCACCATGTTGGCCAGGATGGTCTCAAACTCCTGACCTCAAGTGATCCACCTGCCTCAGCCTCCCAAAGTGTGGGGATTACAGGCATAAGCCGCCACACCTGGCCTATTTTTATTTTTATTTTTTTTGAGATGGAGTCTCGCACTTTCGCCCAGACTGGAGTGCAGTGGCACGATCTCGGCTCACTGCAAGCTCCGCCTCCCAGGTTCACGCCATTCTCCTGCCTCAGCCTCCTGAGTAGCTGGGACTACAGGCGCCTGCCACCACACCCGGCTAATTTTTGTATTTTTAGTAGGGACAGGGTTTCACCATGTTAGCCAGGATGGTCTCGATCTCTTGACCTTGTGATCCGCCCACCTCGGCCTCCCAAAGTGCTGGGATTACAGGCGTGAGCCACCGCGCCCGGCCTATTTTTATTTTTTGAGAGAGAGGGTCTGGCTGTGTCACCCAGGCTGGAGTGCAGTGACACGATCTCGGCTGTCTGCAACCTCTGCCTCCTGGGCTCAAGCCATCCTCCCAACTCAGCCTCCCGAGTAGCTGGGATTACAGGCACACAACACCATGCCCAACTGGTTATTAAATTTTTTTTGTAGAGATGGGGTCTTACCGTGTTGCCTAGGCTGGTCTCATTCTGGTCTCAAGTGATCCACCCACCTCAGCCTCCCAACGTGCTGGGATTACAGGTGTGAGCCACTACGCCTGGCCCTGTGAGGTATTTTTCAGCAGCTTTCTAGACTGACAAGAGCAGCTGGAAGTATGGCAACCCCAGGCAGAGCATAGCATGCTGCCGCCTCGACTGTGCTCAAGGGGCACTAACGTGCGGGAGGAGCCACCTGCCTGGGCCTCTGGAAGGCTTCTGCCTCTGAGCCAGCAGGTACAACACGGAACAAGAGTGAGAAGGGGACTTGAAAACAGGAAACCTAATTGAAGGTCTGCACAAGTAGTGAACAAACCTGTTTCTCACTGCTGCAGTCGGCATGGCTTATAATTAAGCAGCATACTGTTACAAAAAACAAACAAAAGAAAGAGTCTTGGCTGGGCGCAGGTGGTTTATGTCTGTAATCCTAGCACTTTGGGAGGTTGAGGCGGGTGAATCACTTGAGGCCAAAGAGTTTGGGACCAGCCTGGGCAACACAGGGAGACCCCATCTCTACAAAAAAAAAAAAAAAAAAAAAACTAAAATATTAGCCAGCCATGGTGGCATATGCCTGTGGTCCCAGCTACTCAGGAGGCTGAGGAAGGAGGATTGCTTGTGCACAGAAGGTCGAGGCTGCAGTGAGCTGTGATCATACCATTGCACTATAGCCTGGGCAACACAGTGAGACCCTATCTCAAAAAAATAAGTAAAATTAAAAAAAAAATTAAAAATTATCCGGGCGTAGTGGCGTGTGCCTCTGGCTCCAGCTACTCAGGAGGCTGAGGCAGGAGGATCCCTTGAGCCCAGGAGGTTAAGGCTGCGGTGAGCCATGATTGTGTCACTGCACTCCAGCCTGGGCAACAGAGCCAGACTCTGTCTCAAAAAATATATAAAAATAAAAAATTATTTTAGAAAGAAAAATACTTGACAGGCTTATTCCTGCCCAATTCAATTTATAACTGTTTATTCATGTGTTGACATCTTAATGCAGTCTTTTTAAATAAAAGCAACTTCATTAAGAAAGTAAAGGAATAAAAGAATGGCTACTCCATAGGCAAAGCAGCCTTTAAGGCAGTCTTTTTTTTTTTTTTTTTTTTTGAGACGAAGTTTCCCTCTTGTCGCCCAGGCTGGAGTGCAATGGCGCGATCTCGGCTCACTGCAAACTTCGCCCCCCAGATTCAAGTGATTCTCCTGCCTCAGCCTCCCAAGTTGCTGGGATTACAGGCATGCGCCACCATGCCCAGCTAATTTTTTTTTTTTTTTTTTTGAGACGGAGTTTCGCTTTTGTTGTCCAGGCTGGAGTACAATGGCTTGATCTCAGCTCACTGCAACCTCCGCCTCCTGGGTTCAAGTGATTCTGTTGCCTTAGCCTCCTGAGTAGCTGGGATTACAGGCATGCGCCACCACACCTGGCTAATTTTGTATTTTTAGTAGAGACGGGGTTTCTCCATGTTGGTCAGGCTGGTCTTGAACTCCCGACCTCAGATGACCCGCCTGCCTCGGCCTCCCAAAGTGCTGGGATTACAGGCGCGAGCCACCGTACCCAGCCAGGGCAGTCTTAAAGGCAAAGAAGGTGAACATTTGTGCTTAATTTCCCATCTAGAGTGAGCAAATCTCTCTGCCTCTACCCTGGTTCAAAGCCCCTTCACCTCTTGCGTGGACTATGTTAACCTCCTCATTGGTTATCCTCTCTTCATACTGCATTCTTCTGTGCCATATTCTGTGCAGAGGCCAGAATGCACTTTGGGGAACACAAATCTGATTGTCAAATTCTGTCACATGTCTTAGAGAAGGCATCTAATCTGGATGCCTTAAGAGATGGTGGCCAGGCAGGGTGGCTCAAACCTATAATCCCAGCACTTTGGGAGGCCAAGGCGGGTGGATCACTTGAGGTCAGGAATTCGAGACAGTCTGGCCAACATGGCGAAACCTGTCTCTACCAAAAATACAAAAATTAGTTGGGCGTGATGGCGCATGCCTGTAATCCCAGCTACTCAGGAGGCTGAGGCAGGAGAATCACTTGAACCTGGGAGGCGGAGGTTGCAGTGAGCCCAGATTGTGCCACTGCACTCCAGCCTGTGCGACAGAATGAGACTCTGTCTCAAAACAAAAAAGAAAAAAGAAAAGATGGTGTCCTTCTGGAAGTTGTATTGCCGCAACTATGGTCTGATGGGAATGAGCTCATGGTGTCAAACAGACCCATGCTAAGGCAGCCCCCAGGCAGAGACTCCTCTCCCCATGGCCTCAGTACTGGTCTAGAACTCTGAGTCATAGATCTAAAAATAAGTCACAGGGCTGTGAGCTAGCAGGACAGCTGCACACCTCTGGGTCTGTGGCAAGCCAGTGGTCCGCAGTGGGGACGCCCTATGTCCAGCACTGCTGCTGCTCCTTCGTCTAGAGGCCTTCCTTGACCGATAAAGCAAGCAATGCTGGGTAGCCCACACCCCCTATAACTTTGGCCTGGAGGTGTCCCTGGATCAGATGCCTGTCTGAGTCTGGCTTCCAGACTGTCAATGGCTTGCTCTGCAGCTTTCACCAACCCAGGTCACGACTTGTGCTTACAACACCTCTTTGGCCGGGCACGGTGGCTCATGCCTGTAATCCCAACACTTGGGAGGCCTAGGCGGGTGGGTCACTTGAGGTCAGGAGTTCAAGACCAGCCTGATCAACCTGGTGAAATCCTGTCTCTACGAAAAATACAAAAATTAGCCATGCGTGATCAGGTGGCACGCACCTGTAATCCCAGCTACTCGCGAGGCTGAGGCAGGAGAATCACTTGAATCCAGGAGGCGGAGGTTGCAGTGAGCCGAGATCGCACCACTGCACTCCAGGCTGGGGGACAGAGCAAGACTCCGTCTCAAAAAACAAACAAACAAAACACCTCGTGTTTGGGCCAGTCTGCTTTCCTCCTCTTTTAGCTGGTACTTGGTTTAAATCTGGAAATCCTGGAGTCTTTGGAACTCCATTGACCTGAGCTGGGTTACTGTCCTGGTGTCTTTCTCTAGCACGGTTGGAAGGTAACTGTTCTTATGAATGGAAAGGAGGTGTTGGTGTCAGATGTGTTTATAGTTGCATTATCTCAACTTGAACTTCGTCTTGTTCTCACCTAACTTGAGGAAGCAAGGAAATTTGGAATTCAAATATTCTAATAATATTTGTTATTAAGTGAGGACATTCAAATCATACATTCAAATATTAGTAATGTCTGTTACAGCAAACTACCAGAAAAGGACAGCAAGCTACAGATGACCTGGCAATGATGAGCCCATAGGGACTGTTGGTGGGAAGGCTGACAGTTCCTGGCACGAGCCCCAGGGTGCCTTCTAGAGCAGGCTAACATCTTCTCACACTTGATCCCGCCCCTGCTCTCCCATGCACAAACGGGGTGTGCAAACAGTCTGTTTAGCTTTTCAAAAATAAAGAGGAGGCCAGGCGCGGTGGCTCATGTCTGTAATTCCAGCACTTTGGGAGGCGCAGGTGGGTGGATCACTTGAGCTCAGGAGTTCAAGACCAGCCTGGCCAATGTGGTGAAAGCCCGTCTCTACTAAAAATACAAAAATTAGCTGGGTGTGGTGGTGTGTGCCTGTAATTAGCTGGGATTACAGGTGCGTGCCAGTACTCGGGAGGCTGAGGCAGGAAAATCACTTGAACCCAGGAGGCGGAGATTCCAGTGAGCCGAGATGGCGCCATTGCACTGCAGCCTGGTCAAGAAAGCGAGACTCTCAAAAAAAAGAGGAGCTGGCCAGGCGCAGTGGCTCATACCTGTAATCCCAGCACTTTGGGAGGCTGAGGTGGGTGGATCCCTTGAGATCAGGAGTTCGAGACTAGCCTGGCCAACATGATGAAAACCCATCTCTAAAAATACAAAAATTAGCTGGGCATGGTGGCATGTGCCTGTAATCCCAGCTACTCAGGAGGCTGAGGCAGCAGAATCTCTTGAACGGGGGAGGCGGAGGTTGCAGTGAGCCAAGATCACACCAGTGCACTCCAGCCTGGGCGACAGAGCAAGACTCCGTCTCAAAAAATAAATAAATAAAATAAAATAAAAATAAAGAGGAGATTAAAATTCTCAGCAAACTAGAAATAGATGGTAACTTTTTTTTTTTTTTTTTTGAGACGGAGTCTTGTTCTGTCACCCAGGCTGGAGTGTAATGACGAAAACATGGCTCACTGCAGCCTCCAACTCCTACACTTAATCAGTCCTCCCACTTCAGCCTCCCAAGTAGCTGGGACCAGAGCCGTGTGCCACTATGCCTGGCTAATTTTTGTATTTTTTGTAGAGATGGAGTTTTGCCATGTTGCCCAGGCTGTTCTCACACTCCTGGGCTCAATTGACCCTCCCACCTCAGCTTCCCAAAGTGCTGGGATTACAGGCGTGAGCCACCTTGCCTGCCCTACAATTAAGTAAAATATCAAAATACAGGAACATCATTTGTTTCTATCTACAAGCAACAAGTAATTAGACAATGAAAAGTCAAAACATTGCCATTTGTAATAGTACCCCACCAAAACAATAAAATACCTAGCAATCTAATGAAAAATGTGCGAAAAATGTGCAAGACTTCTACACTGACAACTGCAAAACACTGTTGGGAAAAGAGCATATCTTCAAGACCTTGGAGTAAGCAGAGAGGACACAAAAAGTGATCATGTCTTTGAGGCTGAGGTAGGAGGATTGCTTGAGCCCAGGAGTTTGAGGCCAGCTGGGACAAAACAGTGAGACCCCGTCGCTACAAAAAAATTAAAAATTAGCTGGTCATGGTGATGCATGCCTATAGTCTTAACTACTTGGGAGACTGAGACAGAATCGCTTGAGCCCAGGAGTTCAAGGCTATGTTTGTGCCACTGCACTCTAGCCTGGGCAACCCAGTGAGACCCTGTCTCTAAAAAAAATAAAATACTTTTAAAAAGTGGTAACTTCTGGCCCTGCATAGTGGCTCACACCTGTAATCACAGCACTTTGGGAGGCCAAGGTGGGCAGATCACCTGAGGTCAGGATTTTGAGACCAGCCTGGCCAACATGGTGAAACCCCATCTCTACTAAAAATCCAAAAAGTAGCCAGGCGCGGTGGCACGCTCCTGTAGTCCCAAGAGTACTTATCAATCAAATATACGAAAAAAAATTTGCTTTACACAAAATAAATGAATCTCACAGACATCAAGATGAGTGAAAGAATCCCAAACAGTTGGGATTACCACAGGTGTGAGTCACTGTGCCCAGCCTCTCTCCCTCTCCTTTTTGTTTTTTGTTTGTTTGTTTGTTTGCTTTTTTGAGATGGAGTCTCGTTCTGTCACCCAGGCTGGTGTGCAGTGGCACCATCTTGGCTCACTACAAGCTCCGCCTCCCGGGTTCACACCATTCTCTCACCTCAGCCTCCCGAGTAGCTGGGACTACAGGCGCCCGCCACCATGCTCAGCTAATTTTTCGTATTTTTAGTAGAGATGGGGTTTCACTGTGTTAGCCAGGATGGTCTCGATCTCCTGATCTTGTGTTCCGCCCACCTTGGCCTCCCAAAGTGGTGGGATTACAGGCGTGAGCCACCGTGCCCCACCCTTTTTTTTTTTTTTTTGAGACGGAGTTTTGGTCTTGTTGCCCAGGATGGAGTGCAATGGTGAGATCTTGGCTCATTGCAACCTCCGTCTCCTGAGTTCAAGCGATTCTCCTGCCTCAGCCTCCCAAGTAGCTGGGATTACAGGCACCGGCCACCACGCCCAGCTAATTTTTGTATTTTTAGTAGAGATAGGGTTTCACCACATTGCCCAGGCTGGTCTCGAACTCCTGACCTCAGGTGATCTGCCTGCCTCGACCTCCGAAAGCCTCTCTCTATATTTTTAAAGCCACCTGGCTCCCTTTCAATAAACCCAATCCTGGTGATTTTTTTTTTTTTCTAGAGACAGAGTCTCACTCTGTCACCCAGGTTGGAGTGCAGTGGCGCGGTCATGGCTCACTACAGCCTCCACTCCCTAAGCTCAAGCCATCCTCCTGCGTCAGCCTCCCGAGCTAAGATCACAGGTGCATGTCACCATGTCTGGCTAATTTACTTTTTAATTTTGTAGAGACACGGTCTCACTATGTTGCCCAGGCTGTCCTTGGCAATTCTTGTAAGTATTGGTTGGTAGGAAGCTCAAAGGTGGCTGCAAGTTTCACCAGCTCCCTGGGGTATCCTGATGGCTATCTCAGAACTGAATGGTGTCACACAGACTCGTTAGTTGCAGCGTACATGATCATGGTTCATTATTTTGCACTTTAACAGCAATTTTTCATGGTAGTGAAATAATTGTAGGTTAAGAGCCAAATTTTAGTTTATAAACTTAGTGTTTCCCTACATATTTTTTGTAACTTGGCTTAAAAATGTTATATGGGGACCAGGCGTAGTGGCTGGGCTAGGCGCGGTGGCTCATGCCTGTAATCGCAGCACTTTGGGAGGCCAAGGTGGGCGGATCACGAGGTCAGGAGATCGAGACCATCCTGGCTAACACGGTGAAACCCCGTCTCTACTAAAAATACAAAAAAATTAGCCAGGCATGGTGGCGGGCGACTATAGTCCTAGCTACTCGTGAGGCTGAGGCAGGAGAATGGCGAGAACCCGGGAGGCGGAGCTTGCAGTGAGCCAAGATCATGCCACTGCACTCCAGCCTGGGCGACAGAGCGAGACTCCATCTCAAAAAAAAAAAAAAAAAAGCTGGGTGCAGTGGTAGTCCCAGATACTCGGGAAGCTGAGTCAGGAGAATCGCTTGAACTCAGGAGGCAGAGGTTGCAATGAGCTGATATCATGCCACTACACTCCAGCCTGGGCAACAGAGTGAGACTCCGTCTCAAAAAAAAAAAAAAAAGAAAGAAAAATAATAAATGTGATATGGTTCTGCTCAGCTTTGCCCCTAAATGGAAGGCATGAGTGCTCGGCAGCTGTGTAGGTGAGGGTTAAGGTGAGACATGGCAGGCAGTGAGAGAAGATTAGGAGTTTGGACCCTGAGCTGATCTCTCCCTGTGGAGTGAATGGGGAAGAGAGACTCCTTTCACTGCACACCACTCACACACTGCTCCCTGACCCGGCCAGGAAGCATGTCCCTGCCTTCCACACGGAGGCAGCCAGCCAGCCATCTCATGAACAGGAGTCTGTTGTGCGTGGTCTTGCCATCCAGCACCTACACTGAACATGAGCTGAGTGGGTGTCCCAGGCCTCCCTGGGAGGGAATGCAGGCTGCAGCCAGTTCCTCAGGTTGCACAAGTGGCTGGTCACATTGCCACCAGAAACTCAGCCAGTGGCAGCTTTACAATCTCTGTCTGCTAGTGATTGAAGATTCAGTTGAGGCCGTGCACAGTGGCTCACGCCTATAATGCCAGCACTTTGGGAAGCCAAGGCAGGCGGACCACTTGAGGTCAGGGGTTTCAGATCAGCCGGGCGAATATGATGAAACCTCATCTCTACTGAAAATACACAAAAATTAGCCAGACGTGGTGGCACGAGCCTGTAATCCCAGCTACACGGGAGGCTGAGGCAGGAGAATTGCTTGAACCTGGGAGGCAGAGGCAGAGCCGAGATCATGCCACTGCACTCCAGCGTGGGAGACAGAGCAAGACTCTGTCTTAAAAAAAAAAAAAAAAGGAAGAAGAAGATGATGATTCAGGCCGGGTGCTGTGGCTCACGCCTGCAATCCCAACACTTTGGGAGGCCGAGGCGGGCATATCGCCTGAGGTGAGGAGTTCGAGAGCAGCCAGGCCAGCATGGTGAAACTCTGTCTCTACTAAAAATACAGAAAAAAATTTCCAGGCATGGTCGTGGGTGCCTGTAATTCCAGCTACTCAGGAGGCTGAGGCAGGAGAATCGCTTGACCCTGGGAGGTGAAGGTTGCAGTGAGCCAAGACTGCACCACTGCACTCTAGACTGGGTAACAGAGCAAGACTCCATCTCAAAAAAAAAAAAAAAAAAAAAGAAGAAGAAGAGGAAGAAGAAGAAGAAGAAGAAGAAGAACAAGAAGATTCAGTTGAGATGTGCAGATTGGTAGAAGCTATCACATATAAAAAATATCTGCCAGGTGCGGTGGCTCATGCCTCTAATCTCAGCACTTTGGGAGGCCAAGATGGGCAGATCACCTGTGGTCAGGAATTCAAGACCAGCCTGCTGGCCAACATGGTGAAACCCTGTACTAAGTACAAAAATTAGCTGGGTGTGGTGGCGGGTGCCTGTAATCCCAGCTACTCGCAAGGCTGAGGCAGGAGAATCGCTTGAACCTGAAAGGCAGAGGTTGCAATGAGATGAGATCACTGCACTCCAGCCTTGGTGACACAGCAAGACTCCATCTCAAAAAATAAGGATAAAAATAAGTAAATAAATAAAATAAAAACATCTCTGATTGGAACCATGTAGCAACTTCAGAGCTGGCTTGGAGGACTCTGGCACTGTGTGGAAGGAATGAAGACTCAACACGTTAGGTCCTCCTTCCCACTGTGCCTGGAGGGAGCCGATAAGCTGCAGGCTGGTTGGCTGGCTGGCTGGCTGTGAGCTCCTTCCAGGCATCAGGATCGCTGCCAAGGACAGCCATTCTGACAGCCACAGTGCCCTTTTTGTTAGGGCTAATAAATTCCCTCTTGTTTTAGTGACAAGGAGTTGGGGTTATTACATTTTGATAACCAAAGGAAAGTCCACTCACATGAGAAAAGGGGACAGAGTTCTAGTTTCTTCAACCAGATGGACCCAAGAAGATTTCTCACGCCCCTTAGCCCTGGCCCCTGATGGGCTTAAGAATCTGAGGGGATGCTCATAAGTTTCACTGTTCAGAACCCCTCCAAAACATGTTCAACCTAGGCCAGGCACAATGGCTCATGCCTATAATCCCAGAACTTGCGGAGGCCGAGGCAGGCAGGTCACTTGAGGTCAGGAGTTCAAGGCCAGCCTGGCCAACATGGTGAAACCCCCGTCTCTACTAAAAATACAAAAAGTAGCCAGGCATGGTGGCGTGCGCCTGTAGTCCCAGCTACTCAGGAGCCTGAGGCACAAGAATTGCTTGAACCTGGGAGTCGGAGGTTGCAGTGAGCCGAGATCACGCCACTGCACTCCAGCCTGGGCGACAGAGCGAGACTCTGTCTCAAAAAAAAAAAAAAATGTGTTCAACCTTTTTTTTTTTTCCTGAGGCAGAGTCTCGCTCTGTCGCCCAGGCTGGAGTGCAGTGGCATGATCTCGGCTCACTGCAACCTCCACCTCCCAGGCTCAAGCGATTCTCCTGCCTCAGCCTCCCGAGTAGCTGGGATAACAGGCGTGCACAACCACGCCTGGCTAATTTTTTTGTATTTTTAGTAGAGACAGAGTTTCACCATGTTGGCCAGGCTGATCTCGAACTCCTGACGTCAAGTGATTCATCCGCCTCAGCCTCCCAAAGTGCTGGGATTATAGGCATGAGCCACCATGCCTGGCTCGACCTCAAATTCTTTACGAGGCCACAGAATTGACTCTACACACTACCCTCTAACAATTCCTGGGAGACACATCTTGTCGGACTAGAGCCTCAATGTGGGCCTTCTGAATGGAGGTGGGGCCTGTGGCCAGGTCCACGTATGGGGATCTGGGAAGGACGGGACCTTTGCTCTGTCAGCTGTGGAATGGACAAGAGCTACCCTTGACTTTCAGTATAGCACTTGAGCCCAGGAGGTCCAGGCTGCAGTAAGCCATGATTGCAGGACTATACTCCAGCATGGGTGACACAGTGAGACCCTGTCTCTAAAGAAAATGACTCCAAGGCCACAGTCCTATGGCTCCACCAACACTAGAACTGTGCCTAGGGTCCCTCCCCAACACACCTGTCCTTCCTTTCCTGGTTATAAGAGCCCTTAGACTCCCTGGGAGTTTGTAGGACCTAGAAAATCTCCCTTCCGCTAGGCACGGCGGCTCACACCTGTAGCCCAGCACAAGGCGGGAGGATCGCTTGAGCCCAGGAGTTTGAGACCACCCTGGGCAACATAGGGAGACCCTGTCTTTACAAAATAAACATAAAAAAATAGCTGGGCATGGTGGTGCATGCCGGTAGTCCCAGCTATGGGAGGCTGAGGTGGGAGGCCATCACTTGAGCCAGGGAGATTGAGGCTGCAGTGAGCTGAGATCAGGCCACTGCACTCCAGCCTGGGCAACAGAGCAATACCCTGTCTCACAAAAAAAGAAAGAAAGAAGGAAAAAGAAAAAGAAAACCTCCCCACCGTGCAGACCGCAGATCTTCACAGCTAGTAACTAGTGGGTGTAGTCTCTAGGTGGCCCCTAGTCCCTTGAGTAGCTCACCCTCCACAAACACACACACACACACATCTAGATACTGTTGCTTCACCAAGCCCTCGAGAGCCCTCAGGAAGCCCTGCAGCAGCTCCTCCTACCTGTACCTTCGGTTTCTGCGTCTCCACACCACCCCAGCAGCCTGTTACTCAGGACCTTGCAGACGGTAAAATCAACAACGTGGTACCAGACCTCCTGTCCTGGCTGCAGTGGAAGGGGCCTGGACTCCTGGGGTCCAGTCTACCCATCAGAGATCTCCCAGGCTCCTGGCCAGCCCCAGACCACGAGGACAATGCAAGGTGACCATAGCTTACTGCAGCCTCAACCTCCTGGGCTCAACGCACCCCACCGTATAGGTGGTGTGAGATAAAAGCAGATTATTCTGCCTGACAAGGGCCTCTTAGCCACAGCACAGCTGTTTCCAGCCAGTGGGGGCTGGGGCAGAGAGGGCACAACAAGGTCCTCACAGAGTTATGCACAGGGGAGAGAAGGGGAGGGGAACTTCTTCAGGAAAGCAGTCTGGAGACTGAGGGGGAGGGGTGCCCCATGCTGTCCTCAGCCCTGCTCTTCCTGGGCTATGCCACCTAAGCCACTGGCCTGGCCTCACCCCAGACTCTCTATACCCAGCAGATGCAGCCAGTTGCTCTGTGCCCAAAATGTCTAGCCAGCCCTCTTCAGACCTGGAATGCAGCTACCCTTCCTGGGGCTCACCGCCCATCTCACAGCTTTCACATCCTGCCCGAGGGAGACCAGGAAGGTAAAATAGAAAAGTTACTCTTGGCCAGGTAAGGTGGCTCACATCTGTAATCTTGGCACTTTGGGAGGCTGAGGTGGGAGGATCACCTGAGGCTAGGAGTTGAAGACCAACCTGGGCAACAAAGTGAGACTCCATCTCTACAAAAAGTTTCAAAAATTAGCTAGTCATGGTGGCACCCACTTGTAGTCCCAGTTACTGGGGAGGCTGAGGCAGGAGGATTGCTTGAGCCCAGCAGTTCAAGGCTGCTGTGAGCTATGATTGTGCCACTGCACTCCTACTGGACAACAGAGTGAGACCCTGTCGTTAAAAAAAAAAAAAAAAGTGACTGTCTGCAAACAACCCCATTACCCCCTCCACCACCAAGAGCACTTGGCTGTGAAAACCCCTTTCCTGAAGGCTTTAAGATATTCCCACTGAAACTAACATGTAAAACCCAGCCTAGAAGCCCTGACTTTTATTTCCATAAAGAATGCACAAGCCAACAGTAATAACTTTGGCTACCTAAGAAAATCAGTTCTGGAATCCCCGAGGGGCCCTGTAAGTGGGATGTTCTGATTCTGCAGCTTTTCTGACAATAGGAATGTGAAGCCCTTAGAAAAGCCAGCCGGAGCAAATCTGCTTTTTTTCTCAGCAGGGAGAGCCAGCTCCTGCTGAGATCAGGGTACATTTTCTTTCTTTTTCCTTTTCTTTTTTTTTTTTGAGACGGAGTCTCACTCTTTCCCCCAGGCTGGAGTGCAATGGCGTGATCTTGACTCACTGCAACCTCCACCTCCCCGGTTCAAGCGATTCTCCTGCTTTAGCCTCCCAAGTAGCTGGGATGACAGGCACCTGCCACCACTCCCAGCTAATTTTTGTATTTTTAATAGAGACGGGGTTTCACCATGTTGGCCAGGCTGGTCTCCAACTCCTGACCTCAGGTGATCCGCCCGCCTCAGCTTCCCAAAGTGCTGGGATTACAGGCGTGAGCCACCAGGCCGGGCCTTCTTCTTTTTTTTTTTTTTTTTGAGATGGAATCTCCCTCTGTTGCCCAGGCTGGAGTGCAATGGCGTGATCTCGGCTCACTACAACCTCCACCTCCCAGCTTCAACCTCTTCTCCTGCCTTAGCCTCCCAAGTAGCTGCGATTACAGGCATGCGCCACCATGCCTGGCAAATTTTTGTATTTTTAGTAGAGATGGGGTTTCACCATGTTGGTCAGGCTTGTCTTGAACTCCTGACCTCAGGTGATCCGCCTGCCTCGGCCTCCCAAAGTGCTGGGATTACAGGCGTGAGCCACCATGCCCGGCCTAGGGTGCATTTCTTTGGCATCTCTCACAAATATGGGTCTCGTTCATTCCAGCTCTTGGGTCACAGAGGAGCTCCTGAAGCCTCCTTCCACTCATTTGTCATAGGCACCAACCTCAGAGAAGCTCATGTTTTTCACGGGACCCGGCTCTAACTCTGCCTCTATCCAGATGCACAGGGGGCCAGATGCATTCCGGAGTGACCCCTGTTTCCTGGTCTTGACCTTCTTGGCCTCCTAAACAGCAAATTACAGGTATAGGTCTGGTGGTCTCTAAGGCACCATCTCATGCCTGTGTGGATGCTGAGGGTCCAGTTCACAGACCTTTCTGCAGAGCTGGAAGGCCGTAGCTACCATTCCTGAAGACGAGGGCCTGGCCTCCATCTTTAGACCTGTGGGCTCCATCCCTTTTTCTCTTTTCTCTTCCCTTCTCTTCTCTTTTTTCTCTTCATTTCCTTCTTTTCTTTTCTTTCTCTTTCTTTTCTTCTTTCTTTTTTTTTTTTTTGAGACAAGGTCTGACTCTATTGCCCAGGCTGTAGTGCGCAGTGGCGCAATCTCAGCTCACTGCAACCTCTCACTCCTGGGCTCAAGCGATCCTCCCACCTCAGCCTCCCAAGTAGCTGGGACTACAGGTACATGCCACCATGCCAGGCTAATTTTTGTTATTTATTATTATTATTTTTTTTTGACACGGAGTCTTGCTCTGTTGCCCAGGCTGGAGTGCAATGGTGCGATCTTGGCTCACTGCAACCTCTGCCTCCTGGGTTCAAGCGATTCTCCTGCCTCAGCCTCCCAAGTAGCTGGGACTACAGGCATGAGCCACCATGCCCAGCTAATTTTTTTGTATTTTTAATACAGACAGGGTTTCACCATGTTGGCCAGGCTGGTCTCAAACTCCTGACATTGTGATCTGCCCACCTCAGCCTCCCAGAGTGCTGGGATTACAGGCATGAGCCACCGCACCTGGCCTAATTTTTGTGTTTTTTGTAGAGACAGGGTTTTACCATGTTGCCCAGGCTGGTCTTGAACTAGTGAGCTCGAACAATCCTCCCACCTTGGCCTCCCAAAGTGCTGGGATTATAGGCGTGAGCCACTGCATCTGGCCTCCATCTTTTTTTCTCAATACTTTGGTGCAAGGAACTTGAAATAAAGAGGTGGCATGACATGATGAGTGCCTCAAACCTGTGTAGTGGGTACATTTTTTTCCCTCCTTCTCCATATGTATGTGTATTTGATGAATTAAAATAAATAATTTGAACCTGCAGGGCATGGGTATAATATCTGCAGATGGACTCACAAAACAGAAGGTGATATGTCCACAATACAAAATGCTCTCAGGTAAGCTTGAGAGGTTCAAGGCCATCTGGTCCCCAAAGCACCACAAAGGCCACCAAAAGGGCCCCAGGGTTGACAATGTTCACACTGATCTCAGAACTGCATATATAGCTGAGTGGTTCTCCATGACTCCTGGCCCACGGAAGGGGCCAAAATGGTGTGAGCATAAGCGGTTTCTGGCACATTACTCTGGGGCCATGAGGTTCGGGGTAAAGTGAGCCGCAGCTTTTACATGTTAGTTGCAGTGGGAATGTCTGAAAGAAGAGCCTTCAGGAAAGGGGTTTTCATAGTCAAGTGCTCCTGGTGGTAGAGTGGGCAATGGGGTTGTTTGCAGAGAGTCACTTTTTTTTTTTTTTTTGAGACAGGATCTCACTCTGTTCCCCAGCAGGAGTGCAGTGGCACAATCATAGCTCACAGCAGCCTTGAACTGCCAGGCTCAAGTCATCCTCCTCCCTCAGCCTCCCCAGTAACTGGGACTACAAGTGGGCGCCACCATGCCCAGCTAATTTTTGAAATTTTTTGTAGAGCTGGAGTCTCACTTTGTTGCCCAGGTTGGTCTTCAACTCCTAGCCTCAAGTGATCCTCTCACCTCAGCCTCCCAAAGTGCTGGAATTACAAGTGTGAGTCACCGCACCCCGCTGGGAGCAAATTTTAGCCTTCCTGGTCTCCCTTGTGCAGGATGTGAAAGCTGTGAGATAGGCTGTAAGCCCCAGGAAGGGTAGCTGCATTCCAGAGTCTGCAGGATTTGGGAACAGGCGTGGACATGGCTGGCCAGACACACGTGGGCAGGTGTGTCAGAGTCTGCCCCATGGGGAAAGGGCCAATTTAACATCTCATTTGTGACTGGTTGCGGTGGCTCACGCCTGTAATCTCACCACTTTGAGAGACTGGGCCGGCAGACCACTTGAGCTCAGGAGTTCGAGACCAGCCTTGGCAATATGGCGAAATCCTGTCTCTACAAAAAATACAAAAACTAGCCTGGCGTGGTGGTGCATGCCCTGAGAGGATGGCTTGAGCTCAGGAGGTGGAGGTTGCAGTGAGCCAAGATCATGCTACTGTACTCCAGTCTGGGTGACAGAGCCAGACCCTGTCTCAAACAAACCAATCAACCCATCTGGTGTTTACCAAGTGCATCCAGGTATGGTCACTGATGGATTCTATGGCAAGGTCCAGTGGCCCCTGGGGCCTGTAGCAAGAGCTAGGAGGACCTCTGAATAACAGATGGGCTTATCTGAGACTGTAGGAGCTACAACTGGCACACTCAAAAGCCTGCCGCTGGCTAGCACTTTGGGAGGCTGAGGTAGGAGGATCACTCTTGAGCCCAGGAGTTCAAAACCAGCCTAAGCAACATGGTAAGGGGCCGTCTCCACCAAACAAACAAACGACAAAACTTGCCACCATCATTCCTAGCTCCTTTTCCAACCTACAAAAGCAAGACGACACTAGCACCCAGGCACACTTCCTCCAAGCCAGCTGTCCTCTTCCCTCTTACATCTCTCCTCCTGTGGCTCGGGTCCTACAGCCCAGCCCATCATCTCAGGAACGCTCTTGCCCTACTCTCCGTTACTCAACCTTCTGAAGAATCCTTGCTCCACCTTCTTCCCTTTTACCTAAAAGCTATTGGACAAGTCCCTTAGTAGAAAGGAGATGTCTACAGGCCAGCACGATGGCTCGCGCCTGTAATCCCTGCACTTTGGGAAGCCGAGAGGGGCAGATCACCTGAGGTCAGGAGTTCGAGACCAGCCTTGCCAACATGATGAAACCCCGTCTCTACTAAAAATACAAAAATTAGCTGGGCGTGGTGGCGGGTGCCTGTAATCCCAGACACCCAGGGGCTGAGGCAGGAGAATCGCTTGAACCTGGTAGGAGGAGGTTGCAATGGGCCGAGATTGCACCACTGCACTCCAGCCTGGGTGACAGAGTGAGACTCCGTCTCAAAAATTGATAAATAAATAAAATAAAGAAAGGCGATGTCTATAGTTGTCAACCTGCAGTGAATCCTCAGTACTACTGGGAAATTCTACCATGTTTCTTCTGTCCACTCACCTTTGTGCTTCCAGACCTTTCCCACTCCCCTCACTCTTTGCTGCAGTCTAAGGTAAACCTACCACCAAGCATTTTATTTATGGATTTATGTATTTTGAGACAGAGTCTCGCTCTGTCACCCAGGCTGGAGTGCAGTGGTGCAATCATGGCTCACTGCAACTTTGAACTCCCCGGTCTCAAATGATCCTCTCACTCCAGCTTCCTAAGTAGCGGGGACTACAGGTGTATGCCAATGTGCCTGGTTAATTTTTGTATTTTTTGTAGAGACAGGGTTTCACTATGTTGCCCAGGCTGACCTCAAACTCCTAGGCTCAAGCAATGAGCCCACCTTGGCCTTCCAAAGTGTTGGGATTACTACTGTGAGCCACCAGGCCCAATCCCACCAAGCATTTTAGATCCCCTCCTTCAAGCCTTTTCAGAACCTTCACAAGAAGAACCAGATCATCTCTCTCCTACATCCTCAGCCACTTTCAACCAGATCTTCCTCTTTGACCTTAAAACATGTTTAAGTCTCTTCTACCTTAAAAAAGCAACCACCAAGGCCAGGTGCAGTGGCTCACACCTGTAATCCCAGCACTTTGGGAGGCCGAGGTGGCGGATCGCTTGAGGTCAGGAATTCGAGGCCAGCCTGGCCAGCATGGTGAAACCCCGTCTCCACTAAAAATACACAAATTAGCTGGGCATGGTGGTGCGTGCCTGTAATTCCAGCTACTCGGGAGGCTGAGACAGGAGAATTGCTTAAAACTGGGAGGGAGGCCGGGCACAGTGTCTCACGCTTGTAATCTCAGCACTTTGGGAGGCCGAGGCAGGCGGATCACGAGGCCAGGAGATCGAGACCATCCTGGCTAACATGGTGAAACACCGTCTCTACTAAAAATACAAAAAAAAATTAGCCGGGCGTGGTGGCGGGCGCCTGTAGTCCCAGCTACTCAGGAGGCTGAGGCAGGAGAATGGTGTGAACCCGGGAGGCGGAGCTTGCAGTGAGCCGAGATTGCGCCACTGGACTCCAGACTGGGTGACAGAGTGAGATTCCGTCCAAAAAAAAAATTCAACCACCAAGAAAGGTATCCCCTCAATCTACACTGACATCTCCAGCACATACCTCTCTTCTAAGCTCCAGATCCTCATCCCCAAGTGCCTTATTGGTGCCTCTTCTTTGATGCCATGTTCACACTGGAACTCGGGCCATTCTTCCCATCCTCCACCCTCCCAAATATGGTCCTCTTCCGGGGTTTCCCAAAACAGTGAGTGCCAGCACTACAATGGCTCATCCCAGAGACCCAGGAGACATTCATGATTCCTACCTCTTCCTCACCCTCCATATCCATTTCACCACTGATTTTACATCAATTTTATTCCAAAATCTTTCTCAAATTTGACTTTCTTTTTTTTTTCCATCCCCATTGCCACTACCATAGTCCATGAATGGTTTTCAAAGGGAGGTTCACGTACCCCATAGTATGGGAAGGCAATCCATTGGGATACTGGCAGAAAATATTAGAACTTCTACATTTCTTTTTTTTTTTTTTTTTTTTTTTTTGAGATGGAGTCTCGCTCTGTCACCCAGGCTGGAGTGCAGTGGCGCAATCTCGGCTCACTGCAAGCTCTGCCTCCCGGGTTCACACAGTTCTCCTGCCTCAGCCTCCAGAGTAGCTGGGAATACAGGCGTCCACCACCACGCCTGGCTAATTTTTTGTTGTATTTTTAGTAGAGACGGGGTTTCACCATGTTAGCCAGGATGGTCTCGATCTCCTGACCTCATGATCCGCCCGCCTCGGCCTCCCAAAGTGTTGGGATTACAGGCGTGAGCCACCGCACCCGGCCTCTTTTTTTTTTTTTTGAGATAGATTCTCACTTCATCGCCAAGGCTGGAATACAGTGGCGTAATCTCAGCTCACTGCAACCTCTGCCTCCCAGGTTCAAGTTGTTCTCCTGCTTCGGCCTTCCAAGTAGCTGGGATTATAGGCCTCCACCACCACGCCTGGCTAACTTTTTGTATTTTTAGTACAGATGGGATTTCACCATGTTGGCCAGGCTGGTCTGGAGCTCCTGACCTCAGGTGATCCTCCTGCCTCAGCCTCACATAGTGCTGGGATTACAGGCATGAGCCACCATGCCTGGCCTGTCTCTATGTTTTTGACTACTCTAGGTACCTTATGTAAGTGGAATCATAGGATATTTGTCTTTGTGACTGGTTTCTTTTGGCATAATATCTTCAAAGCTCATCTAGTTGCATCGTAGCTGGGATTATAGGCATGCGCCACCACGCCTGGCTGATTTTGTATTTTTAGTAGAGACGGGGTTTCATCATGTTGGTCAGGCTGGTCTCGAACTCCTGACCTCAGGTGATCCACCCGCCTTGGCCTGCCAAAGTGCTGGGATTACAGGCGTAAGCCACGGCGCCCGGCCTCCTTCAACGCTGAGTAATATTCTATTGTTATGTTTATACCACATTTTGTGAACCCATTCACCCGTGGATGGACATTGGGTTGCTTCCACCTTCTGACTAATATGAACATGGGTGTACACATTTATATCCACTCTTGCCTCCCCTCCCTAGTCCTTCCTTCTCCACACTGCACCTAGAGTAACCCCTTTACACTCTCAAGTATGGACAAACCACCTCTTGCTTAAAACTCATTAGTTTTGCAACACTGTCAAGTAAGACCTAACTTCTCACCACTCTGATTTATTATTAGAACACAAAACTGGGCCATGCTCCGTGGCTCAAGCACTTTGGGAGGCCGAGATGGGCGGAACACCTGAGGTCAGGAGTTGAGACCAGCCTGGCCAACATGGCGAAATCCCGTCTCTACTAATAACACAAAAATTAGCCGGGCGTGGTGGCGCACGCTTGTAATCGCAGCTATTCGGGAGGCTGAGGCAGGAGAATCACTTGAACTCGGGAGGTGGAGGTTGCAGCGAGCCAAGATCACGTCACTGCACTCCAGCCTGGGCGATAGAGCAAGACTCCGTCTCAAACAAACAAAACCCACAGAACTGGAAGACACTTGCTGCTGCTTCTGCGTAATGTGTTCTCCTCCCTTCTCGTTTTTTTTTTTTTTTTTTTTCTCCCTTCTACCCCTTAGGACCTCAGCTCCTGCTCTTTCCCTGGGGGAATTCCGGATCACTCTCCTCTACTAGGTCAGGGTACTCTCTCCCTCCCTCTTACTCTTTCCCCTCCTACCACTTGTCACCATTGGTACTATATTATCACCCGGATATGTGACAATGGTATTGTGTATTTACCACTAAGGAATAAACTTATGAGGGAGAGAGCACTACCCGTTCCTGCAGTGCCCGTCGGGGCCTGGCATCTAGGAAACACTCCATACGCCAGTAACCGATTTCAGTCAATTTCAGTAATAAATCCAGGAGGACGCAGCCGACCCCTCCCGCCCGGGGGCCAAGCCATGGTGGGGGATCTGGGTGGACCTCCGGCTCTGGCCGCCAGTCCTCAACCTCCGCCCCGGCCGTCCCGCTTGGGGGCCCAGGGCCCCAGGAGAGGAGGCTCCGGGGCGCCCCCTCCCCTCTAATGTGAGAGGAGAGTCCACTCCAGGCGCGGGATCCGCAGCCTCCCCGCGTCCGCCCGAGGCGGGGGCGGGGCCGGACCGGAGACGTCACTTCCGGTGTACACAGCCGGTCCAAGGCGGTGCGCTGGGGGCCGGGGCGCGTCGCAGGTGAGGAGCGGGCGCGGCGGCCGCAGGCGGGGGCTGGCGGGCGGGGTCGGGCGGTGGGCGGTGGGCGGTGGGCAGCGGGGCCGCGGGCCGCAGCGAGGGCAGACGGCGAGACGGGCCCGCGGGGCGCCGGTCCGCTCGGGGCCGCAGGGCGCGGGGCCGTGGGCTCCCGCCCCTTGCCCGCCCGCTGTGGAGGACGCCGGGCTTTGCGGGCGCTGGCCGGGCCGACGGAAGCCCGGAGGGGCCTCCTGGCGCGAACCCGGGACCTGGGGGCGCGTCGGAGAGTCGGCGGCCGCGGCACCGCAGGGGCGGGTCGGCGCCCGTCAGGCGGGGAAAGGGGACGCTCCCTCGGTTCGCCCGGGCCCGGGAGGTCGCGCTGGCGCCAGGACCCGCTCCCGGAAGCCCGCGGAGGGAGGGCGGCCTGCTGGCGGCAAGGGTCCGCTGGGGCTGGCCGGGGAGGCGGCCCTCACGCCACCCCGGGGCTGCCGGGCGGGCTGCGCGCACCTTCCCGGCGGCGCCAGGCTGCCGAGGAACGCGCTTTTCCGGCCCTGCGGAGCCAGCTGGCGCATTGGGCCCGAGGGAGGGTCCGCGGGGACCGGGAGGGCCGGGGCTGAGCGTGGAGGACCCGAGCCCGAGGGACGAGCGCGAGTCAGGGGTGTGTCTTCCTGCGCCGCGCGGTGCGAGGAAAGAAGCGTGCCTGGTTGGCATGATAAGAATTTTGTTTAGACTTTTTAGAAATTTTCCAGAGACTCAGCTTTGGGGGCCTCCAGTTTGAAAATACCTTGTTCTGGTTCCTCATCCCCATTATAAAAGCAGTTAATTCACCTTTCCTGGCAAAACACTCAAGACGACACAAAAAGTCTTAAGGTAGAAAATGACAGTCATCTGCCAGTCTACCATTCAGTGACAACCACTGCTAACATTTTGGTGATAATCAATAAATACAGATAGGTATTGTTATTTTTATGGACTTTACAGTATGTGATTTAACCACCGATGAGCACTGAGATAGTTTCCAATTTGTCACAAGATAAACAATTCTGCCGGAAGGATTTGTTTGATATGGTCTTTTTTTTCTCTCTCTTTAATAAGAGACTGTTGCCCAGGCTGGTCTCAAAACTTCTGGCCTCAAGCGACCCTCGCGCCTTCGCCTTCCAAAGTGTTGGGATTACAAGTGTGAGATATTACACCTGGTCTGATTATTATCTTAGAATAAATTTACAGATGGGGTCAAAGGTAACTTTGTTTTTTTTGAGACAGTCTCGCTCTGTCACCCAGGCTGGAGTGCAGTGGCGGGATCTAGATTAACTGCAACCTTAGCCTCCCGGGTTCGAGCGATTCTCCTGCTTTAGTCTCCCGAGTAGCTGAGATTACAGGCACCCACCATGCCCGGCTAATTTTTGTATTTTTAGTAGAGACAGGGTTTCGCCCATTTGACCAGGTTGGTCTCGAACTCCTGACCTCAGGTGATCCGCCTGGCTCGGCGTTCCAAAGTGCTGGGATTATAGGCGTGGGCCACCGTGTCCGGCCGTAACGTTCAATTTTTAAGAATATATAGTATTTTTTTTCCTTTGACATATTTGGACAATTTTTCTGTCTCTTTGTCATAAAAAAAAATTCCAGCCTGGCGCGATGGCTCATACCTGTAATCCCAGCACTTTGGGAGGCCGAGGCGGGCGGATCACTTGAGGTCAGGAGTTCTAGACCAGCCTGGCCAACGTGGTGAAACCCGGATTCAACTAAAAAAATACAAAAAAACACATTAGCCAAGCATGGTGGCGTGCTCCTGTAGTCCCAGCTACTTGGGAGGCTGAGGCAGGAGAATCGCTTGAGCCCCGGAGGGGAAGGTTGCAGTGAGCTGAGGTCATGCCACTGCGCTCCAGCCTGGGCAACAGAGTGAGACTCCATCTCAAAAAAAAAAAAAGAAATTCATGTTTGCGTCTCATCATTTCATGGTTTTATTTTTTTGCCTTTAGTCTACCTAAAATTCATTCTTGGTTTAAAATATGAAATATTTTGTAAATGGCTAGTCAGTTCCAGATTTATTGAATAATATGTAAGCTTTATCATTTTATCATATTTTAGACTAAAAGTTCTAAGTGTATGTTTGTAAGGGCTACTTACAAAGTTCATATTTACATTTTGTGTGTGCTTAGATGTTTTCAAGTTTCTTTAAAAATCACAGTATTTTCTTTTCACAATATCTTCACAATGTTTTGTTTTAAAAAGAAATCATTTTCCAATACAAGTACAGGGAATATTTCATGTTTGAGATTTTTTTTTTTTCTTTTTAAAGCAAAAAGTTTAGTTTATTGCCGTTTCATCTGCTTTCTTGCTGACAAGATAACAAACTCCATATGAAGAGTTCAGGTTTGTTGTGGCAACTTTTCAGTCTGGCATTTGAGATTCTAATCTTCCTCTATTTTTGCACACAAATACGTACGTTAGCATTGGAGACCAAGATAGAAAAGTTCTCAAATTCCCTTGGCAAGCCTAGATTTTTCAATCTAAAATTATCTCCAGATTTTTGGAAGACCATGTTTTAAGCATCCTTTTTTTTTTTAATGCAAATTGCACATGATTCTGTGAAAATTTTAGTAAATGTTTATTCTGTTGAAAACCTATAGCCTAATACGTCAGGATCCATGTGTCAAGTGGGTCTTCCAAGTCTATAGGAAATAATTGTTTCTGAAAGCTAGCAGGCTGGGATATCACATGGGTTGGGTGTCCACTCTCTTTTTTTGAGTCGGAGTCTCCCTCTGTCCCCGAGGCTGGAGTGCAGTGGCGCAATCTTGGCTTACTGCAACCTCCACCTCCCAGGTTCAAGCAATTCTTCTGCCTCAGCCTCCCTAGGAGCTGGGATCACAGTTGTGAGCCACCACCACCCCTGGCTAATCACTCTCTCTTTTTTCCTCCTGTAACTTTGTCCTTAGTGAAAAATGATGATCTTCCTAGGTAGGCAAAAAAATGTTGGTTTAGATAAGGAATTGATTTGTTTTGGAGTTATTGAAAAGCAGGTTGCCGTTTTCTCTGAAGTGTAAGTTCATAGAGAGCCTGAATGTTGTGTTTGGATTAAGGAAAAACAGCAACAGGTTGTGCTTGTGCTTCAAATGTCTTTACTGAAACTGCCCTCTTGAGGGTCCCCTAACTGATGCATGCAGTGGCCATTGCTTAATTATTTTCCTTGACTTTGATCTCAGGTATTTGGCATGGTGAGCTATTCTTTCTTGCTCTCGTGAATCTCCCATTGATTGGCCTTCTTTTTTCTTTTTCTTTTCTTTTTTATTTTTTTGAGACAGAGTCTTGCTCTGTTGCCCAGGCTGGAATGCAGTGGCTCGATCTCAGCTCACTGCAACCTCTGGCTCCAGGGTTCAAACGAGTCTCCTGCCTCAGCCTCCCGAGTAGCTGGGATTACAGGTCTGCGCCACCACCCCCAGCTAATTTTTGTATTTTTAATGGAGATGGGGTTTCACCATGTTGGCCAGGCTGGTCTTGAACTCCTGACCTCAAATGATCCACCCACCTCGACCTCCCAAAGTGCTGGGATTACAGGCGTGAGACACCACGCCCGGCCTTGATTGGCCTTCTTGACTTGGAACTAGTGTGGTCATTTCCTGAAATCTGTGACTGTACTTTCTCATTTGTCTTTACTGCTTCTCTTCATACATCTACCTTGGGGCATTTTCTGAAGCCTAGTTTTGTACCTCTTACCCCCGCTCCAAAACATGTTCCTTCCCACTTATCCAGTATATGAGTCCTGGGTAGAGAACCACCTCATTTCCTTACCTCTGCCACCACTTAGTGACCCCCGACTCAGAGTTTTCTGCAGGTCAGTTCTTTTTCTCCTGTTCAGTAACCCCTGGACATGTTGCTGAGGCCATGCTTTCTCCAGGTGAAGAAAATATCACTTCTGGCCGGGCGCAGTGGCTCACGCCTGTAATCCCAGCACTTTGGGAGGCCGAGGTGAGTGGATCACGAGGTCAGGAGACCGAGACCATCTTGGCTAACACGGTGAAACCCCATCTCTACTAAAAAAAATATTAAAAAATTAGCCGGACATGGCGATGGGCGCCTGTAGTCCCAGCTACTCAGGAGGCTGAGGTAGGAGAATGGTGTGAACCTGGGAGGCGGAGCTTGCAGTGAGCCGAGATCGTGCCACTGCACTCCAGCCTGGGCGACAGAGTAAGACTCCGTCTCAAAAAAAAAGAAAAGAAAATATCACTTCTTTGCGAGGACAAGGTGAGAGGATTACGTGCTCTCAGGAGTTGGAGACCAGCCTGGGTAACATAGTGAGACCTCTGTCTCTTAAAAAAATGAATTTTAGGTCTGGCACAGGGGCTCATGCCTGTGATCCCAGAACTTTGGGAGGCCAAGGTGGGAGGATTGCTTGAGATCAGCCTAGGCAACATAGTGAGACTCCAAAATTATCTAGGTGTGGTGGTCCGTGCCTATAATTCCAGCTACTTGGGAGGCTGAGGCCGGAGGATTGCTTGAGCCTAGGAGGTTAAGGATTCAGTGAACTGTGATTGTGCCACTGCACTCCAGCCCAAGCAACAGAGCGAGACCCTGTCTCAAAATAAATAAATAAATAAATAAATAAATATCACTTATCAAGGTGTCCTGTCCTTCCTGACTCTTAAGGTTCTTACCAGCTGGTGAATCACATCTTCCTTCTTGATATGGATTGTATTTGCCATTTGCTTTCTATCCCTACACCTCAATTGAGACTTTGTACCTTTTCTTAAGGGATTTCAGGCTTAACGTGGTCCTACTCTGGATGTGAAAGAGGAGACCCAGTGAATTTACTCAAGAATTGAGTTAGCTCACATTTATGGAGTACCTACAGTACAGTCCAGTTACTTTACTGGAAGATCAGAATATAGAGCTGGACAGCACATCCTGGGAAGAATGCCAAATAAGCAATTGTCATAAAGTATTATAAGTGCCTAGAAGGGGAGTCACCAAGTAACCACTCCCAGGTTTCAGAGGTCTTGCGTGTCTTGTTTACTGCTTTGATCTCCAGGGCCTAGAACACAGTGCATGGAAATGATGAAGTTTTTGTTTGTTTGTTTGTTTGTTTTGTATTCATTCAGTTTAATGAGGGGACATGAGGAGCCAGGGGCAGAATGATATGGTTAGGCTGTGTCCTCACCCAAATCTCATCTTGAATTGTAGTTCCCATAATCCCCACATGTGGTGGGAAGGACCTAATGGGAGGTAATTTAATCATACGAGCAGTTTCCCCCATGCTATGCTTGTGATAGTGAGCAACTTCTCACAAGATCTGATGGCTTTATAAGGGGCTTCCCCCTTCACTTGGGTCTCATTCTTCTTGCTGCTGCCATGTGAAGAAGGACTGTTTGCTTCCCCTTCTGCCGTGAATATGTTTTCTGAGGCCTCCCAGCCCTGGGGAACTGTGAATCAATTAAGCCTCTTTCCTTTATACATTACCTAGTCTTGGGCATTTCCCCATAGCAGGGTGAGAACAGACTAATAAACCTTATTTTAAGAAATTGCCACAGCCACCCCAACCTTTAGCACCCACCACTCTGATCAATTAGCAGCCATCAACATCATGGCAAGACCCTCTGCCAACGAAAAGTTTACCACTTGCTGAAGATGCAGATGATCATTAGCATTTTTTAGTAATGAAGTATTTTTAAATTAAGGTATGTGCATTGTTTTTGTGACATAATGCGATTGCATACTTAACAGACTACAATATAGTGTAAACATAACTTTTATATGTACAGGAAAATAAAAAACATCATGTGACTTGCTTCATTGCAATATTCACTTTCTTGAAATGATCTGGAATGACACCTGCAATATCTCCAAGATAAGCCTATAATATCTTTTCCTGATAATTTTGGCTGTATACTTCTTGATCACCTTTTCTATGACAAGGATTTGGTAATATCATTTTTTAATTTTTATTTTATTATTATTATACTTTAAGTTTTAGGGTACATGTGCACAATGTGCAGGTTAGTTACATATGTATACATGTGCCATGCTGGTGCGCTGCACCCACTAACTTGTCGTTTAGCATTAATGAAGTATTTGTTGAAGGAATGAATGATCATCTGAGAATGAAATCAGAAAAAATGTCATACACATTGGCTATCTATAGAAAAGATATAAGTCAAAAGATATTTCGTAAATGTAGTTTGAAGAATCTCAGGGAAAACTTTAAATTCAACCAAACTGACCCAGCTATAACCCCAGGAAGGCATGCATGGAATGTGTTTGTAGCCGGAAAGCTTAAACTTAATTTTGTATCCTCAGAAGAAATACTTGTGTTTCTGGGAGAGGATTGGGACAGTGTCTGGAAATTGGGGTGGCGGGTCCAAGAGAGGAATTAGGTGGTGTGTGTGTAGCACTCTCTGGGGGCCTGACCAGAGGAGCAGTGCAGCGTTCCCTCCACAAAGCCATCTGCACTAACACACAGATGGGCGTGTCCCTGTTGTTGCCTCTGGCTGCAAGGGTCTCTCCCTTGCTTAGCGTCTGTCCTCCCAGTACCATCTGAGTAGAAGATAGCTGCACGTGGAGATTTCTTGGTAAGGAGAGAATGTGAGTGGTTGAGGGCTCTGTATCTAAGCTGCTTGGATCAGATCCTGGTCTTGGGATGCTGGCTAATCTTTCAGTTTTCTGATTTGTAGAATGGGGATAATAGTAGCACCTTTCTCTTAGTGTTGCAGTGAGGGCTCTGAGCGTGCTACCCGGCACCTGTGATAAGTATTCAATGACAGTATTAGCTCTCGTTGGTATTCATAAAGTAGTAACTGGCCTCTGGTTCATACATCAGTTTTCTTTGAGCTTAGATAGCCTAAATAATCAACCCCCATGGAACTGCTTGCTTCTGGGTGCATTGAATAAGCTGATAAACAGACACTGGGAAGTAATGACAGATAAGCTCTTCCTAAATTACTCATCCAGGGAATCCAGCCTGCAGTTCTCAGGGGAGACTTCTGGAGAAGGCTGTTCTTGAGCTGAGTACTGTGGGAAAAAGTAAGTCCAGTGCCACAGCAAGAGGGGAGGACTCTTGGGCAGGGGCATGACACGTCCAAAGGTGTGGAGGTGAGAGCAAGCATGAGGTATTTGAGCTGCAGGAGATTGAGGGTAGAGTCTGGACAGGTATGAATAAGGAGTAGAGGGAAACGACATTGGAAAGTGGGAGCAGTCCTTGAAATAACTAATAACAATGTCTAACTGGGCACTAACAGCACTTCAGGTCCTGTGCTGAGTCCTTCGACTCACTGCGCTAACCAGGTTTGATGCTGAGAGCTTTGTCTACATTGCATTGTTTAATCCTCACAACAACCCTTTGATGTAGGTACTTACCTCTGGTACGTGTGGCATCATGTCACATGTCACCGGGTAGGTCTCCCTGCCTTTTTTTTTTGAAATGGAATCTTGCTCTGTCACCCTGGCTGGAATGCAGTGGCAGGATCTCGGCTTACTGCAGCCTCTGCCTCCCTGGGTTCAAGCGATTCTTCTGCCTCAGCCTCCCGAGTAGCTAGGACTACAGGTGAGTGCCACCATGCCTGGCTAATTTTTGTATTTTTAATAGAGACGGGGTTTCACCATATTGGCCAGGCTGGTCTTGAACTCCTTACCTTGTGATCTGCCCACCTTGGTCTCCCAAAGTGCTGGGATTACAGGAGTGAGCCACCATGCCCAGCTGCTGCTTTTTTTTTTTTTTTTTTTTTTTTTTTTTTTTTTTTTTTTTGAGGCGGAGTCTCTCTCTCACCCAGGCTGGAATGCAGTGGTGCGATCTCAGCTCATTGCAACCTCCACCTCCTGGGTCGAAGCAATTCTCCTGCCTCGGCCTCCCAAGTAGCTGGGATTACAGGCATGCGTCACCACGCCCAGCTAATTTTTGTATTTTTAGTAGAGATGGGGTTTCACCATATTGGCTAGGCTGGTCTCGAACTCCTGACCTCAGGTGATCCGCCTGCCTTGGCCTCCCAAGGTGCTGGGATTGTAGGCGTGAGTCACCTCACCTGGCCTCTGCTTCTTGATTCAGCCTGCACATGGCTGCCAAGATAACTCCCAGTGTCTTATATATGTTTAAAAGCTTTTTGTGATCCTGTTTCCTGATGAAGTCCAAGCACTCTAAGATCCTCTGACTTCATGAAAAACCACGAAGTTAAAATGTAAAAATATGTCTTAGAATTTAATAAAAACAGGACAGGTGCAGATGTGGATCAAGCTCAGAGAAATCAGTGGAAGAAGCAAGGTACAGAACAATGTATGTTTGCCCATTTGTGTTTTTCTAATTTTAAAAAATTTCTCCACTTTTGAAGTAATATGAGCTCATTTGTTTAAAAAAATATATATAGGCCAGGCATGGTGGCTCACGCCTGTAATCCCAGCACTTTGAGAGGCTGAGGCGGGCGGATCACCTGAGGTCCAGAGTTTGAGACCAGCCTGCCAACATGGTGAAACCCCACCTCTACTAAAAATACAAAAATTAACTGGGCATGGTGGCGGGTGCCTGTAATCCCAGCTGTCCAGGAGGCTGCAGCAGGAGAATTGCTTGAACCTGGGAGGTGGAGGTTGCAGTGAGCCAAGATTGTGCCACTGCACTCCAGCCTGGGTGACAGAGCAAGATTCCATCTCAAAAAATACATAAATAAAAATAAAATAAATAATGTCTCCCTCTCTCGATAGATAGATAGATAGATAGATATACATGAAATAGGTTTATAAGTGCAGAAATAATTTCTGGAATGATAGAAAAGAAACAGTGGTTGTTTTTGGGATGAGACCCCAGAAAACCAGGCTGTTAGGCTGAGTTAGCTTTTTCTTTGCATACCATTTGGTATGGTGTGAATTTTTTTCCCTGTGTATATGTATTTTCTTTTTTTTTTCTTTTTTTTTTTTTTGAGACAGAGTCTTGCTCTGTTGCCTAGGCTGGAGTGAAGTGGTGCAATCTTGGCTCACTGCAACCTCCGCCTCCTGGGTTCAAGCGATTCTCCTGCCTCAGCCTCCTGAGTAGCTGGGATTACAGGTGCCCGCCACTACGTCTGGCTAATTTTTGTATTTTTAATAGAGACAGGGTTTCACCATGTTGGCCAGGTTGGCCAGGTTGGTCTCGAAATCCTGACCTCAAGTGATCCATCCACCTCGGCCTCCCAAAATGCTGGGATTACAGGCGCAAGTCACCGCACCCGGTCTGTGTTTTCATTTTAACAATAACTTTAAAAATAAATGTCTATGATGGACATGGCTGTTGTGTAGAGTGAATGTAGCATGGAGGTTAAGAGTGAGGACTGTGCAAGACGGCTTGGGTTCAAGGCCTGCCCCTGCCTTGACCTCAGTTTACCTCCTCTGAAAATGGGGAGGTAGTAATACCTGCCTCCTGGGGTTGTAGTGAGGCATTACTGAGTTAATATTTGTAAAGTCCTTGGAACAGTTCCCAGGAGGTATGTGTTTGTCGTCGTCTCTGTTGCTCTGTCCGTGTGCTATGCATGACCGTAAGTGTAAAGATGTGTCCAGCCTCTGTCTCTGATGCTCCCAGTTCATTTGGAAAGGGAGAGCATGCAGCTAATGACAGAGACAGCAGAGGCTGCAGGAGTCAGAAAGGCTCCTTGGGAACTGAGGTGGCCCAAGATGGTTTCATCAAAATGATGGATGTTAAATATGGGTAATTTCTAGAGGGAAAATAACACAAAGGGACTTTTTCCATGTTGTGTGTCCCAGCCAGCCTGAGGCAGGCAGAGGAGTCAGAAACAGGACAAGAGCTTTGAGGAGGCCTGAAATTTGGACATGTCATGTGCTGACATGTCTTTTTTTTTTTTTTTTTTTTTAGAGGGGGGATGGAGTCTTGCTCTGTTGCCCAGGCTGAAATGCAGTGGCACGATCTCAGCTCACTGCAAGCTCTGCCTCCCCGGTTCACGCCATTCTCCTGCCTCAGCCTCCCGAGTAGCTGGGACTACAGGTGCCCGCCACCATGCCCGGCTAATTTTTTGTGTTTTTAGTAGAGACGGGGTTTCACTGTGTTAGCCAGAATGGTCTTGATCTCCTGACCTTGTGATCCGCCCGCCTCGGCCTCCCGAAGTGCTGGGATTATAGGTGTGAGCCACCACGCCCGGCTGGCATGTCATTGTTACATGGCAGAGTTTTTCTTGGCGTATATGAGGCAATGATATGATTTGTAAATGGTAACATCTTTGACTCAGTGAAGTGTGGTGCTCTGCCTTGATGTTTGGAATGGCTGTGAGGTGTTCTGTGTGATGTATTTAACAATCCTCGTAATGCAGGGCATGTGGGAATAACCAGTGTTGCCAGTGAGTGTTCTTGACGCAGGCCTCTACATTAACTGTGAGTCTGTTCTAGGATTCGTGCCTAGATAGAATATTGCTTTTCTTTCTTTTTTTTTTAAGTCATTTTGATTATGTTCCTTGTGTCTGGGCCACTGTCAGTTAAGTGTGTTTTCAAATTGACAGTGGCAAAGAATCATAATGGGAAGATTTTTGAAAGTGGAATTAGAGCAAGATATTACCTGAAAAAAATCTGATTTTCTTACTAAAAATGATTTTGGGATTAAGTACTAGTGAGATGCTAATTATGGCCAGGAAACCTGGAAATAACTTGCGTCTTCCCTCACCCCACCCCCGGTCCCCGAGGTGGATATATGTGCATGGGAACAGAGGTTGGGGAAAGCTGGCTTGGCTCCCAGACTTGGGTGCCGCAGGCTCTGGTGACCTAGGCAGGAAGAGGCGGAAGTGGTTCCTCTCACCAGCCACAAGGACCTGTGCTGCTCCTGGGTGTCAAGGTGGGAGAGAATGCGCTACATCCTTGTGCTTGAGTCACTTTGTAATGTACTTTGTAATTCGAGGTGATGCCCCTCCTCAACTGTGTTCCTTCTGTTCTTGCCTCTGGCTTGGGGTTGAAAGAGGAGGGAGTGGTGGGCACGGAAATGGGAGGAGCCATGACCTCTTTCCCCTCCAGCGCATAGGGCATTACTTCTTTTAGTTTGTTGCCTGGACTTGGGAGTTGGGCCCAGAGCTGCAGGAAGGTAAGTTTTATTTCTGAAAGTTGTTTTAACTTACAGATTTTGGGGGTTCGAGGGAGTTTGTTTTCGACTAGTAGAAGACAAGAATTAAGAATTGCAGTGGAAGATGAAATGCTATCTTCTTACTAATCCACGCCCTCTTTCAGAGCAGTAGCTTTCATTTACGGAGACTGAGGGTATGGCAGAGGCTGTGCTTTATGGATTTAATCCTCAGCACAAGAGTTAGGCGACTTGCTCAAAGTTAGTAAGTGCCATTTATTCAGCTGATATTTACTAAGAGCAGGAATTCACATCTAGATCAGTCTGATTCCCATACCCATACCAGTAACTACTGCATTTTGGAAGTGCGTGGTTTCCATGAAGTTTCTTTGTATTGGAGCATCTACCTGAAAGGCAAGGGCCTGAGCATTTTCTCCTTTTCCCTTATTAACGGTAAGCTCCTTGAGAGCAAGCATTATGTCTATCTCTTCACCACTGCATCCTGGGTTCTTGGAGCAGTGCTATGCACTTAGGAGAACCTTAGTGAATGTTTGAGTATGTGAAGGCTCATGGCGCAGATAAGTGGCAGAGCCAGAAGCCAGCCTGGAGGTGAACCACTGCGGGCCTGCTCTCTGGGGCTGTCTTCCCTGCCTAGCGAGTGGCTGGTGAGGAATCACCTAGAATTTTCTCATTTCTTAATGTTTGACCTGCTGAAATATTGGGAAGAATGAGCTTCCTGGCTGTGACTCTGATTTTCTGTTGTTTTTTTTTGAGACTAAGGAGTCTCGCTTTGTCACCCAGGCTGAAGTGCAGTGGCGCGATCTTGGCTCACTGCAACCTCTGCCTCCGGGGTTCAAGCGATTCTCCTGCCTCAGCCTCCTGAGTAGCTGGGACTGTAGGCGCGTGCCACCACGCCCAGCTAATGTTTGTATTTTTAGTAGAGATGGGGTTTCACCATGTTGGCCAGGATGGTCTCGATCTCTTCACCTCGGCCTCCCAAAGTGCTGGAATTACAGGTGTGAGCCATTACACCAGGCAACTTTCTGGTCTTTTTGAGGGATGGGAAGGTTTGCTGGGTATGCAAAATTGGAGTCAGTGTTCTCAGCTTGGAAGAGATGTTACAATTTATTGATAGAATTTTTTATGGATGCCTTAAATTCTCAGAAATGATTTTGAATCTTAAGTTTATCTAAAATTTATATAATCCTTCTCCATAGTGAGAAAAAAATTTCTAAATTATAGTTAGATTTACCTATTTATATATAAGCTTCTGGATAAATACTTGTTTTTTTCCCTCCATTTGAGGTTAATTTTGGATAGGTTCCATAGTGCAAAGTTGTTAAGAGTGGCACTATAGAATTTTTAAGTTTTCTTGGGCCAGACATGGTAGTTTATGCTTGTAATCCCAGCACTTTGAAGGGCCGAGGCGGGAGGATCGCTTGAGGCCAGGAGTTTGAGACCAACCTGAACATCACAGCGAAACCCCGTCTCTGCAGAAAAATTAAAAAATTACCCGGGCATGGTGGTGTGTGCCTGTAGTTCCAGCTACTTGGGAGGCTGAGGTGGGAAGTTGCCTGAGCCCGGGAGATCGAGGCTGCAGTGAGCCGCGATCACACAACTGCAGTACTCTAGCCTTGGCAACAGAGCAAGAGACTGTAAGGTCTCACTGCAGCCTCAATCTCCCTGGCTGAAACCATCCTCCTACCTCAGCCTCCCAAGTAGGTGGGACTACAGATATATGCCAGCACACTGGGCTAATTTTTTTTTGTTTACTTTTTAGTAGAGTCGAAGTCTTGCTGTGTTGCCCAGGCTGGTCTTGAGCTCCTGAGCTCAAGCAGTCCTCCTACCTTGGCCACCCAAAGTGCCGGGATTACAGGTATGAGCCACCGTGCCCAGCCAAGACCCTGTCTTTAAAAAAATAAGTAAAAACAAAAACAAAAAATAGAATTTTAAGTCTTCTTAAATAACTTTCTAATGGACACAATTAGTTTTCAGTAATCCAACCTTTTTTTTTAGAAGTTTTGAAAACTTTTTTTTGGATACCTGGGCTTTTGCACATTGTACCACACTGTAACAAAAATAAACCGCAGGTTTCTAACTGGTGTAGACTGTTGATTTTTTTTTTTTTTAACAAATTAGGTTTGAATAAATTATATAATTGCTTTGTGATTTTTTTTTTTTTCTTTTTTTGATGGAGTCTCGCTCTGTTGCCCAGGCTGGAGTGCAGTGGGGTAATCTTGGCTCACTGCAACCCCTGCCTCCCAGGTTCAAGCAATTCTCCTGCCTCAGCCTCCTGAGTAGCTGGGATTACAGGCACCTGCCACCATGCCTGGCTAATTTTTGTATTTTTAGTAGAGACGGGGTTTCACCATGTTGGCCAGGCTGGTCTCAAACTCTTGACCTCGTGATCCACCCGCCTTGGCCTCCCAAAGTGCTGGGATTAGAGGCATGAACCACTGCACGCGGTGCTTTGTGATTTTTTTTAAAAAAATCTACTTAGAAATAAATTATTTTCACTCCCTGATTTACACTTGAATTTCCACCAGCAACACAATTTGTTGTCACAGATGTTTTCATAGTACTTGGGCACATTTGATGCAGAAATTTTTAATGGTCCAAGACTATTTTAGTTGATAGACGAAACCTTCATTTTACCTGAACAAACTTTTTCGGAAGTTTAGGAGCCAGCTTTGTTCATCCTTTGGTGATAGGTGGTGGTTTGTATGTGTTTGTAGACAAAACTTTCCTTGGCGGGGATTTGCCCCTTTTTTTGTTGTTTCTTCTTCCTTTGAAGATCTCTGTTTAACAAAGATTTTTTTTTTGGCTCACAGTGTTCCTGTAATAGAATTCCTTCAAGAGTTCTAATACTAGTTTTGTTTTGTTTTGATGGCAGCAGGTTTTGAGAGTGAGCTTTTGACTTCATAAGAAGACTAAAACAACAGTCTTAGAGTACAGTTAAGTCCATTTGTTACCAGAAAATCAGACAGACAGCTAGGTCTGTCCTCATCACGACCAAGTAATACTGGATTTTTTTTTTCATTAAATGTTCACTATTTTTCTTTGTATGAAATTGAGGCCAGGTATAGTGACTCACACCTGTAATCCCAGCAGTTTGGGAGGTCGAGGTGGGAGGGTTGCTTGAGTCCAGGAGTTTGAGACTGGCCTGGGCAACACAGTGAGACTCCGTCTCTTAAAAAAAGAAAGAAAAAAGAAATTGAATATGTGGTGATTACTACCCGTTTCATTTACTTTTTTACTTATTAACGTAGTGACTGTTTAAAAAAAGTTACGCATTGATCTTCCTGTTCCTTCCCCACCAAAAATAAAAGCAAAAACAGCAAACCACCCCTCAAATGAAACAAAATTAAGCCTGTTCTTTATCTATATTACTACTTAGCACATTTGACCTATTTTTTTAAAACCTCTGTTATTTTGAAAGTAAATTTTGGCTCTGTTGACCTTGCGGTTAGAAAAGTTGTTCTTCTGCTTAAATGAAATGATCAGTTGTTTGTAGATTACCAAATATAAAAGCTCTTCAGAACCGCTAATGATAAGTTGCTTTGGCTTCATAGAGGAACGCCATGGTTTGTGGTGGTAAATTGTTACAGAGCAAATGTCAGTACCAGAGGCGGTCGTGGATCACCACGTGGAAGCAGGTTGTTCCCACGTGAGGTTGGTAGCGAGCCGGTGCTGCATCTGTCTCCTTTCCCACTGCATCCTGGGTGCCTGGAGCCTCACAGGGTTGACCCGTGTTGGGGGTGGGGATGGTTGTAGAAGCCTCTTTATTTTACTTGTGATAGATTCTGGCACTGATTAGAATGTTTATTCAGTAGTTTTTTTCCTATCCGCCTGAGTTTTCATAGCTCAATATAGGCTAACATGGGCTTCGGATTTTGTCAACCAATCAATTATATAGTAGCTCTTTTGTTTTGTTTTTAAAATTTATTTCTATTTATGTATTTATTTATTTATTTTGAGAGAGGCCCTTGCTGTGTTACCCAGGCTGGAGTGCAGTGGCATGATCATAGCTCACTGCAACCTTGAACACCTGGGCCCAAGTGATCCTCCTGCCTCGGCCGTCTGAAGTGTTAGGATTACAATGTGAGCCACCAGACCTGACCTTTGTTTTGTTTTAGTAGCTACCTCTTGACTAGAAAAATAGTTTAATCTTGGCCTCCTTAAAACTTTTTCATTGATATTTTTTACTCTGCTAGAACAGTTCAGTTTTTGCATGTCTTCAAGTGAACATGCTTTAGTATTAATTCCATGGAAGCCATTTCTGTAGAATAGGCTAGTGTCCAGTTTTGCCCAGTTTTCCTTTTGGAGCAGTGTCTCAGGCACAGAAATAGTCTGGGCTTGGTGGACCCCACCCCAAAGTGTCACTTCCTTTCCTCTGGCCTTGCTCTCCATGCCCGCCTTTCTCTTGTGATGTTTTAATGATACCCTCCCTGCTCGGTGATTTGTGTTCAGGAAGCTAGGCAGTGATTACTTTTGTTTCTGCTTTGTGAACTTCCTCCCCCACTTCCTATTTTTACCGCAGTTGCACAGGAAATGAGGCGGCTCCTGGCTGGCTGCTGCTAAGCAGTGATTTTAGGTGGCAGAGGACAAGGCCTCAGGGCCTGAGCCATTTAAGGCATTTTCCACCTTAATCTTTTCACTACCTTCTTCCTCTAGGAGTCATAGGAACATGATTTTGTGATTGGGTTGAGGTGACATCATGTCCTCAGCCTTGTGGGTGGAGACAGGGGTTGCTGTTTAGTTGGAGGACAGCACTTTTGTGAAGGAAGTGAGGGCTTTTTTCAGCAGTAACAATGTGGGTGGAATGTCGTGGCCCTGTGGCCTCTGCAGCTTGAGGGAAGGTTAAGTTGAAGGGACAGGCCCTGTTGCAGGTAAGGATAGGAAGGTGGATTCTGGTTACTCTCTAGAGGGCCTTGACTGGCAGCTTGAAGTGAGCTGAGGAGCCCAGTCTGCTCTCTCAGATCTTTGAGGGGGGCCTCAGCCTCTATGGCACCCTCCTTCCTCTGAACCCATGGCATTTGTTTTCTAAATGACTTATTTAGCATTTATCAGTCTCTTTTTTGATGATGCCTCTTCTTAGCTTATGGACCAGTTGTAGCTTAATTTATGGAGAAAGTTTGTATCATCTCCCCAGAAAGAAGTAACTTGTTATACATTAGTTAACTTGAATATGGAAGGTACTCAAAGCATTAGTTTATCGGAGATTCTTAAGAGCTGCACTGTTGACATTTTGGGGTAGATAATTCTTTGTAGGGGCTGTCTTGTGCATTATGGGATGTTCAGCAGGACTTCTGGCCTCTACCCACTGGATGCTGCCCACTAGCACTTGCCCAGGGTGACAACCAAAACATCTCTAGACATTGCCAGATGTTGGTAGGGCAGAGAAGGACACAAAATTATACTTTTCCCCACTTGTTGAGAACCACTGTGTTAAAGAATTGAATTACTAATTACTAACTTATAAAATGGAATAAAGTAGAATGTTTGGTTCCCTGGGATTAAAGCCATTTGTTTCTATTTTCATATCTGACATTCTCATAATTCTTAGTTTGCTACTTAGAGTATGCTGTGCTCTATCAGCTTCAGCTAGTGTTCAGGTATACCTTCTGTGCACTTTCTTTCTTTCTTTTTTTTTTTTTTAGATGAAGTCTCACTCTGTTGCCCAGGCTAGACTGCTGTGGCGTGATCTTGGCTCACTGCAACCTCTGTCTCCCGGGTTCAAGCGATTCTCCTGCCTCAGCCTCCCTAGTAGCTGGGACTACAGGTGTGTGCCACCACACCCAACTAACTTTTTGTATTTTTAGTAGAGACAGGGTTTCACCATGTTGGCCAGGCTGGTCTGGATCTCCTGACCTCGTCATCCACCCGCCTTGGCCTTCCAGAGTGCTGGGTTTACAGGTGTGAGCCACCACGCCTGGCCCCTTCTGTGCACTTTCATTGAAAGAACTAGGAGCTGGGTGCGGTGGCTCATGTCTGTAGTACCAGCATTTTGGGAGCCGAGGCAGAAGGATTGCTTGAGCCCAGGAGTTTGAGACCAGCCTGGTTAATGTAGAGAGACCCCATCTCTACAAAAAATCAAAAAATAAAAATTAGCTGGGCTACTTAGGAGGCTGAGGTGGGAGGTTCACTTGAGGGAGGTCAAAGCTGCAGTGAGCTATGATCGTGCCACTGTGCTCTAGCCTGGGGCATGGAGCAAGTCTCAAAAAAACAAAAACAAAAACAAAAAAACTAGGGCCTGAGCCTTTGGCAGGCTGGCTTCTTGTCCTCATAGAAGGCATTCTGTCAGCTTCTGTGCCTTGATATTGCTTGCTCTGGAAGTCAATTTCCTTGGAAGCTGAGTAGTGCAAGGGTAAGGAGGAAATGAGAAACATTTAGGATATAATAATAATAGGTAACATTTATGGAGCCGTTGCTATAGAAGAGGCACTGTGGTGAACAGGATTGACAGGATTGAAAGGACAGGCTAGACAACAGGACAGGGACCATCTGGAATAACACCTTAAGTTTAGGTTAAAAGTTGGTTGTGCCTTTGACCAAGCAAGGCAGTAAATATAGCAGGAGGAGTGGGAAATGGAAAGGTGACAGGGTAAAACTTTTTTTGAAACATAGTCTTGCTCTGTTGCCCAGGCTGGAGTGCAGTGATGCAATCTTGGCTCACTGCAACCTCTGCCTCCTGGGTTCAAGTGATTCCCAGATAGCTGGGATTACAGGCGCCCACCACCATACCCGGCTAATTTTTGTATTTTTAGTAGAGACAGGGTTTTGCCATGTTGGTCAGGCTGGTCTCAAACTCCTGACCTCAGGTAATCCACCCACCTTGGCCTCCCAAAGTGCTGGGATTACAGGCGTGAGCTACCGTGCCCTGGCCGTGAAAGGGTAAAACTTGAAGACCCTGCGGAGATGTCTCCTGGGTCTGGTCCTTGGAGAGGGAGGTCTTGACTGGAGAGTTGAATTTGGGAATCATCAGCAGTGATATGGAGTATGATCTCCTAGAGAGAGGTCACTTTTCATTGCTCCAGCTCAGCTTCTCATCAGTTCCAAGAAGCTGGCAGCCTTAACCATCTCCTAGGAGTGGTAAGCAGAGTGCCATGGTCTGGATATTTGACAGAGGTGGGATGGTGCAAGAATGGAGAGCTCAGCCTCTGGCAGCAGATTGCCATGTCCCAGACCTAGCTGTGTGGTGACCATTACCTTAGCCATGTGGTGAGAACATGAAGAACTCACTTCATCTTATTAGATGCCTCACCTACCTTATGGGGTCATTGTGATAACCTTGTAATTTGATAACACGGCCAGGTGTGATGGCTTACGCCTGTAATCCCAGCACTTTGGGAGGCCGAGGAGGTTGGATCACTTGAGGTCAGGAGTTCGAGACCAGTCTGGCTAACATGGTGAAAACTGTCTCGACTAAAAACACAAAAATTAGCCAGGTGTGTGACGCACGCCTGTACTCCCAGCTACTTGGGAGGCTGAGGCTGGTCAATCACTTGAACCCAGGAGATGGAGATTGCAGTGAGCCGAGATTGTGCCACTGTGCTCCAGCCTGGGCAACAGAGCAAGATCCTGTCTTGAAAATAAATAAATAAATAAATATGATAACATGTAAAGTGCATAGCACAGTGCCTGGCTCTTACCCACAGTTAATGTCAGCTGTTTCAAGATATTTGATATCTAAAGCTCCAAGTATAATGCTTGGCACGTCATAGACACTTAGTGACTGGTCCATTTCTTTGGGGAGTACTTGTGTGGACGTGGCATGTCTTCACCAGCTTATTTATTTATTTTAAGTAGAACCTTATTTCTAGCATCTAACTACTGCCTCTGTGGTTGGCAAGGGTGACTTCATGAATGTTGTAAAGAAATACCATTAAATAAGTACTGAGGACAAACTAATAATTCAACAAATATTTGTTAAATGTTTACATCATGCTTAGCACCCTTGGATGTTTTGAATGAGCTCAGGGGTCCTGGGGGTTGGAGGTGGCAGGGAAACACAGAGCAAACTGGCAGTTGTGATCTAGCATGTTACGGTTCAGTAGAGTTAATGTTAAGATGGGGCTAAAAACAGGGTGTTACGGCAGCAGAGGAACCCCTCGCTCAGTCTGTCAAAGTGGTTTCTCAGAAGAAGTGATGCCTAAGTTAGACATCCAAGAGGAATGAGAGTGAGCCAAGAGAGCTTTCCAGACAGTAGAAATGAAATATGTGGCCAGGTGGCGAGAAGGAAGATGGCACATGTAGGAAGTGGGTGGTGTTGGGGCGGTGTAAGAAAATTGGGAAGGGTAGTGGAGAGCCATAGTGGATTTTAAGCGCAGAGTGGTGTGATCACATTGACTCTAGAGTAGTCACACAGCATCCAGAGGGGAGTAGCCCAGGCATTTGGAAGATCACTCAGGAGGCGCCTCCATAATTCAGGCAGGAGGTAAAAACAGTAGCTTTGGTACGGCAGTGAAGATAGAAGGAAAAGGACTTGAGAGATACTAAGAAGGCAGGAAGGGGCCGGGCACGGTGGCTCATACCTGTAATCCCAGCATTTTGGGAGGCCGCGGTGGGTGGATCACCTGAGGTTGGGAGTTCGAGACCAGCCTGACCAATATGGAGAAACCCTGTCTCTACTAAAAATACAAAATTAGCCGGGCGTTGTGGTGTATGCCTGTAATCCCAGCTACTCAGGAGGCTGAGGCAGGAGAATCGCTTGAACCCAGGAGGCGGAGGTTGCAGTGAGCTTAGATTGCACCATTGCACTCCAGTGTGGGCAACTAGAGTGAAACTCCGTCTCAAGAAGGCAGGAAGGATAAGACTGTGATTAATTGGATGTGAAGGAGAGTGAAGAGTAGAGGATAACTCCCAGGTTTCTGCCTTGTTCAAGTAGGCAGATGGTGATGTCATTTGCCAAGACTGGGAAGGCATATTGAAAGACTTGGAAGATTTGGTTTTGGACTTTTGATTTTGGGACCTGTCCACTAGGCAGTTGAATATTTGGGTTCTGGAGCACAGGACAAAGATCTGGGCTAGAGGGATGGATTTGGGAATCTTCCCAGAAGGAATATGTTGCTCTTAGAAACAGAGAGGGCACAGCACTTAAGGTCTATCAGAGGAGGAGTAGCTCAAAGGGGCAACTAAGAATGGCCAGAGAGGTATGAGGAGAGCCAGCACTAGCGTCTTTTCGTGTTAGCAGCTTACAGAGTTGCTTCACTTTGTAATGTGGTAACAGATAAAGGGAGCTAAAAAAGTAGAGTTCTAAGGAAGGTCCGAGCAAAGCACTGAATTTTCCAGGCATTTTCTCTTGCCTGGATAGATATTTTAAATTTATGAATGTTGAGAATAAAATTCTTCAAAGCATTTTTCTAGAGTGCATTTCTAAATACGGTTTGAGTCAGTCTGAACTGACTAAAAACATGGAAATGGTTGGGCTTTGAACTTCATAGACAATAACTTCACTAATCTGCCTAAAGAATTTCCTGTAGTGTCTCCACATTATCAAGGGTAGATATTTGGATTTACATTTTTGTGGATTGGAGAGGACAGAACATTTTCTGTGTTTTTTTCTTTTTTTTTTCTCAGAAGAGGGAATTGTTTAGGAATGATTCATCTTTATATTTTTTGTAACAGCTTTATTGAAATATAATTCACATACCATACAGTTTATCCATTTAAAGTATATAAATTGGTGGTTTTTAGTATATTCATAGTTATGCAACCATCATCAATTTTAGAATATTTTCATCACTCTGCAAATAAACCATATACCCATTAGCTGTCATCCCTTATTTCCCCCATTCCACACCCCCACCCCCAGCCTTAGGCAACCATTAATTGACTTTTTGTTTCAATGGATTTACGTAATTGGTACAGTTGATATTAAGGGAACCTTGGGTCTGGTTTCTTTCACTTAGCATAATGTTTTCAAGGTTCATCCATGTATCAGTACTTTATTCCTTTTCATGGCTGAATAATATTCCATTGTACAGTTATACTACATTTTGTTTGTCCATTTGTCAATTGATAGACATTTGAGTTGTTTCCAGTTTTTGGTATTATGATAATACTGCTCCAAACATTCATCTGCATGTCGGTTTGTAGGCATGTTTTTCATTTCTCTTGGATATATATACCTAGGAGTAAAATTTCTTGGTTGTGTGGTAATTTTATGTTTAACCATTTGAGGAACTGCCACTGTGTTTTCCAACGTGTCTGTACCATTTTGTATTCCCCTGAGCAGTATATGAGGATTCCAAATTCTCTAACATTTTGCCAACACTTGTTATTGTCTGTTTGATTATAGTAATCCTAGTGGTTGCGAAGAGGTATCTCATTGTGGTTTTGATTTGCATTTCCCTGATAGTGATGTTGACTGTCTTTTCATATGCTTATTGGCATGTCATCTTTGGAGGGTTCATCTATATTTGTGTTTTGTTTGTTTTTTTCTTTAGAGATGGAGTCTTGCTCTGTCTTCCAGGCTGGTGTGCAGTGGTGCCATCTTGGCTCACTGCAGCCTATGTTTCCTAGGTTCAAGCAGTTCTCCTGCCTCAGCTTCCTGAGTAGCTGGGATTACAGGTGTGCGCCACCACGCCCAGCTAATTTTTGTATTTTTGGTAGAGATGGGGTTTCGCCATGTTGACCAGGCTGGTCTCATGCTCCTGACCTCAGGTGATCTGCCTGCCTCGGCCTCCCAAAGTGCTGGGATTACAGGGGTGAGCACCTGCGCCCAGCCCATCCCTATTTGATCATCAGTTTTGGCAAGGTAAATTAAGTTGCAAAACCTGAAACTTTAAAGGAACAAACATAACACATTTGATTGTAGAAATGAGGGAAAAAGTGTGTGTGGGTATGTGTGTTTATGTACATATGTGTATATGTACAGTGGAAGATGCCATAAACAGATTTGTAAAAGTTAAAGGACAGGCTCCCCAGAGAAATAGCCAGTGTGCTCCATCCACATCAAGCCTGAGTGTGAGAGGAGAGTTCTGGATAATCCTGTTACCTGGCTGTGACTTTGGAAGTGGAGACCATGATCTCTGCCTTCTCCCTCATATCATCTGTCTTAAGGTCACAGATACCGCAGCCACTGCCAGGTTTCCACAAGCCAGTCACCTTTCAGGTGGAGAAGTAGCTTGCTATAGCAGCCAGTTTCTCGAGTTTGCACGACAGTGCCACTGGAACAATGGCTCATTCATGTCAGATTTCCAGAGAGTTGGGCAGCACACTTGTGAGAATCCAGCTGTGAACAAGCCATTGCTGTCTTTAGGAGCTTATGTGCCAGGTGATAAGGTGTACATATGCAAATAAAATGGTAAGATGATTGCAAGTTGTCATGAAGATAAGACAGCATTGTAGGGGTGAGGTGACCCTAGATTAGACAGGTTGGCTGCAGAAGGCTTCTCTGAGGGTGTAACGCTTGTTTTGAGAGCTAAAGGATGATAGGGAGGAGCATCATGAGTAGGAGGGAGGCAGGAGCTCTCTGGATAGAGGCAGCAGCATGTGTAAAGAGCTTGGGGCACTAGAAGAACTGGAAGATAAATGGTGTGACTGCAGAATGATGAGTGAGAGTCAGGAGGCACGACATGAGGCTGGAGAGGTGGGCAGGGCTGTGCAGGTCTCAGTAAGGAGTTTGATTTTATTCAAAGTGCCAGGGACCATTGGATATAAATTCTTCATAAACTGCATGCAGAAGAGAGATTAAAAGGTTGGCAGAAAGGAATAAAAATGAAACTGGAGGACCAAGCTGGTAAAAATTGCCCCCAAGGGTCTATCAGAATCCTAACTCACTTAGGCTAATAAGATCAGTGGTTACTTATGAACAATACGATTGAAAAGACCTATGAAAAAACACGTGAAATTTGGAGTTTCTCTGTCTCTCATGTTTCCTGTAAGTAATTCACTAGATATAGAGACTCGATTAGATTTTGATTCAGTATTTTAGGCAAAAATATTTTTTGGGTGGTACTGTGTACTTCCTATTTTGTCACAATGATAGGCATATAATTATATGTTTAGTTCCCCACTTTAATGATGCTAAAATTAATTAGTGGGTTCAGGTGTTATGCCTGATTCCTTCATCATAAACTTCTCCATCAAGTTTCACCAAATCATTTTAACAGTGATTAATAATCATTGGCTAGATACACTATTTCATTAGAGTTGCAAAATAATAGTTTTCCTAGCATTTCTTCTTTATTTATTGGCTAATTTTCTTTGATTAAGCACTTTCCTAAATGGAGTATTCCAAAAAAAACTATATAAACAGGAAAAGCAGGATAAATGCTTGATTTCACCCCCCCACCCCCAGCAGTTTTCAGAACAATAGCTTGGTGCCTTAACACCTCCACAGATAGATGACCAATGGAATTTTTCTTAATATCATTATTGACTCATTTTTTTTATTGTGGTAGAATATGCATAACACAAAATTTACAGTTTGAACCATTTTTATATATACATTTCAGTGGCATAAGTACATTAACAATGTTGTGCAACCATCACCACCATCCATCTCCAGAACTTTTTCAACATCCCAAACTGAAAGTCTTGGCCAGGCATGGTGGCTCATGCCTGTAATCCCAGCACTTTGGGAGGCTGAAGCAGGTGGATCACCTGAGGTCAGAAGTTTGAGACCAGCCTGGCCAACATGGTGAAACCCTGTCTCTGCTAAAAATACAAAAATTAGCCAGATGTGGTGGCATAAGCCTGCAGTCCCAGCTACTTGGGAGGCTGAGGCATGAGAATTGCTTGAACCCAGGAGGCAGAGGTTACAGTAAACCGAAATTGTGCCACTAGTACTCCAGCCTGAGTGACAGAGCAAGACTCCATCTCAAAAAAAAAAAAAAAAAAAGTCTTGCCTGTTAAACAGTAACTCCCCATTTTCCCCTTCTCTCAGCTCCTGGGCACAACCTCTCTTCTACTTTTTGTCCCTAAAAATTTGACTATTTTAGGCACCCCATATATATGGAATCACACAGTATTTGTCCTTTAGTGTCTGGCATCTTAGCAGAGTATCTCCAAGGTTCATCCATGTTGGAGCATGTTATTAGAATTTCCTTCATTAAATTTTTTTTTTTTTTGACAGGGTCTCTGTCACCCAGGCTGGAGTGCAGTGGTGCAGTCAAGCTCACTGCAGCCTCAGATGCCTGGGTTCAAGTGATCCTCATGCCTCAGCCTCCCAAGTAGCTGGAACTACAAGTGTGCACCATAATGCCGAGCTAATTTTTAAATTTTTTGTAGAGACAGGGTCTCGCTATGTTGCCCAGGCTAGTCTCAAACTGGCCTCAAGCGATCTTCCTACCTCAGCCTCCCAGAGTGCTAGGATTACAGGCATGAGCCACTGCTTCCAGCCTTTCTTTCTTTTTAATACTAAATAATAGTCCATTGTATGGATATACCACATTTGTTTATCTATTCATCTTCCATGGACATTTGAATTGTTTCCACCTTTTGACTATATGAATAATGCTTGGGTGAACATGGGTGAAGAAATACCTGCTCACGTCCTTGCTTTCAATTCTTTTGGGTAGATGCACAGAAGTGGATTTGCTGAATCACATGGTAATTCTATGTTTAATTTTTTAAGGAAGCACCATACTGTTTTCCACAGTGGCTGCACTATTTTATATTCCCACTAGCAATACACAAGGCTTCCAATTTCTCCATGTCCTTGCCAGCACTTTTTGTTTTGTTTTGTTTTTGAGACAGTGTCTCGCTCTCCGTCCCAGGCTGGGGTTCAGTGGCCCATTGCGATCTCGGCTCACTGCAACCTGTGCTTCCCGGGCTCAGGTGATCCTCCCACCTCAGCCTCCCAAGTAGCTGGGACCACGCCTGGCTATTTTTTTTTTTTTTTTTTTTTTAGTAGAGACGAGGTTTCTCCATGTTGCCCAGGCTGGCAGTGGCCAGCACGTATTTTCTGTGTTTTGTTTATTTTAATATTAGCCATCCTAATAGGGTATGAAGTGGTATCTCACTGTGGTTTTGATTTGCATTTTCCAAGTTATATTATTCCCTAGTTGTACTGTCTGTTCTTGCCTTACTGTAAAGAAATACTTGAGACTGGGTAATTTATAAACAAAAGTGGTTTAATTGGCCGTACAGGAAGTATGGCAGCATCTGCTCCTGGGGAGGCCTTAGGGAGCTTTTATTGGTGGCAGAAGGCAAAGCGGAGCAGGCATCTTAAATGGCAGGAGCCAGGACCGAGAGAGAGAAGGGAGGTGCTGCCCACTTTTAAACAACCAGGTCTCATGAGAACCCACTCACTATTGAGTACAAAGGGGAAAATCCAACACATGATCCAGTCACCTCCCAGGCTCCACCTCCAACATTGGGAATTACTATTCGACGTGAGATTTGTGTGGGGACACAGATTTAAGCTATATCACTAGTGATTAGTGATGTTGAGCATCTTTTCATGTGCTTATTAGCTGTTTGCATATTTCTTGGGACAAAAGTCTATTCAAGTCCTTTGCCCATTTAAAAATTGGATTTTTGTGTTTGAGTTGTAGGAGTTCTTTATGTATTCTGGATATTAATTCCTTTTCCCATATGTGATTTATAAATATTTTCGTCTATGGATTGCTTTTTGCTTGTAATGTCCTTTGATGCCTAAAAGTTTTGATTTTGAAGTCCAGTTTATCTGTTTTTTGTTGCCTGTGCTTTTGGTGTCCTATCCAAGAAATTATTGCTAAGTCTGAACTCAGTAATTTTTATATATTTAATGATTTTCACCCCTAAATGGTTATTCTTTTTGATGCTTAAGTTGTCCCATTATTGATCGTTAATGGAACTTATTTTTCGGGTTTTCTAGGTGCTTTTGACATGAGCCTAGTAGTGTTATATGAGTTCCCTGCTTTCTGGCTTTACAAGAAGTCCGGGGCTTATCGGAAAAATTTCTGATCCCAGATCCAGAATCAGCCATTTCTTTAACTAGTTCTGATTCTTTTTGGTGGGAAATGGTATTAAGGGCATTCATTACAATTAAGATGTAAATTCCAGTAGGTTTTTTTTTTTTTTAAGTAGAACTAGGAAATACATACTTTTTGGAAAGAAAAAGATACACCATGATTTCAGACTGATTTACTTCCAATTCAAATGAAGGATTTTTTTTTAAAGGATTTTTATATCTTTGATTTTATATTTGTCTTTTCTCATTTGTTGACAGTAACACCAGAGAGGTCCAGTGAAAACACGATTTTATTGATTGACTGATTGATGGAGACCACCTCACTCTGTCGCCCAGGCTGGAGTATAGTGGCGCCATGTTGGCTCACTGCAGCCTCCACCAGCTGGGCTCAAGTGATCCTTCCACCTCAGCCTCATCAGTAGCTGGGACTACAGGGATGCACTACCATGTCTGGATAATTTTGTTTGTTTGTTTGTTTTGAGATGGAGTCTCACTCTATCACCCAGGCTGGAGTGCAGTGGTGTGATCTCAGCTCACTGCAACCTCTGCCTCCCGGGTTCAAGTGATTTTCCTGCCTCAGCCTCCCTGGTAGCTGGGACTACAGACGCCTGCCACTATGCCTGGCTAATTTTTGTATTTTTAGTAGAGACGTGGTTTCACCATATTGGCCAGGCTGGTCTTAAACCCCTGACCTTGTGATCTGCCTGCCTCTGCTTCCCAAAGTGCTGGGATTACAGTCATGAGCCACTGCACCTGGCCAATTTTGTTTGTGTGTTATAGAGATGGGGTCTCACTGTGTTGCCCAGGCTGGTCTTGAACTCTAAAGCATTCCTCCTGCTTTGGCCTCCCAAAGTGATGGGATTACAGATGTGAAGCACTACACCTGGCCAAAACACAATTTTAAACTTGAAATAATTCTTCTCTGTGTGGCTGTGCCACTAATTTGGTAAATAATATAGATTCATTTGTCTTTTGTTTCATTTTTAGGGATATTTTTCTTTTTTATATTTGCTTTTTGCTTATATATTTACGTAGTTCTAAAGATAAAACCATAAGTAAGATAGATTGAAAGAAGTCTGGCTTTCCTCCTTGTCTTCGTTCTTCTCTATACGTTGTAGGTAAACATCTTTGTTGGTTTTTGGTTTATTCTCCCATGGCTTATTTTAAAAGCTACAAGCATGTGTGTCTGTGTGTTTCTGTATTCCCTATACCTTCCTTCATTCCCATTTTATTTCTTCTCTTGTTTTTATCTTGGCAATCATATTTCTTATTTCCAAGAATTCGTTGTTGATTTCTACTTCCTTTATGATTTGTTTGCTTTTGGTTTTTTTTTCTCCCCCCGAGACGGAGTCTTGCTCTATTTTGCCTAGAGCTGGAATGCAATAGTGCAATCTCGGCTCACTGCAACCTCCGCCTCCTGGGTTCAAGCAATTCTCCTGCCTTGGCCTCCTGAGTAGCTGGGATTACAGGCGCACGCCACCACACCAGGCTAATTTTTGTATTTTTAGTAGAGACGGGGTTTCACCATGCTGGCCAGGCTGGTCTTGAACTCCTGACCTTGTGATCTGCCTGCCTTGGCCTCCCAAAGTGCTCGGATTACAGGCGTGAGCCACCGTGCCCAGCCCTGCTTTTAAGGATGCACTATCTTTCCAACACTGTCTGAGGAATACCAGTCAGAACTTCTTTTCAGGTGTTTTTTCTGGGACCTAAAATATGTATTTCTTCTGAGGTCTGATCACCTTTTGATCTTAGTTGTCCTTTTTTGTCCTTTTGGTTTTCCTTCACTGTCTGGTGATCCTTATCAATGAAGAACTGGGTTGTTCATATAGGTAATTTGCAGGAGGTCCCTCTGTTTTTCAATAGTCCTCTTGCCTTAGTGAGAGTTGGCTGATTGAGTGATCAGGAATGGGAAGTACAGATGAAATCAGGTTGATTAACTGGTTTCCCACTCCTGATTTCTCTACCTGCTGACTCAAAGCTGGGCATTTATCCAGCTCCTCCAGGAAAAAGGGCTCTGCCTCTCTGTTCTCTTTTGGCCCTGCGTGTTGTAAAAAGTGGCCAGCTTTGCTCTGGTCTGTCTTGTAATATAGTTTCCTCTGCTTTCTCTCCATCCTCTAGAAGATGGCCTGCAGTTAAATAGACTGTGGCCCTCAGACCTTCTCATTACTGTTTTGCTGAGATTCCCTTGTGAATGTCTTTATTGTTATGTCACTGGGATTTGGGGACGATGGAGAGGTAAGTGCACTTGCCTGTTTAGCCTGTCGTTTTGAAATGAAGCTCCTTTATGTCATCCCATTTCTGACAGCAGGACTGCTTGCCACTCTCTTTTCTCTATTGGTTTAAGGACTGAAGTGGATCTAAAATTATTCTCTGTATTCACAAATCACAGCTATCAATCTTTAGTCAGATGGGAAAACTTAATTAATTAATTCAGGGACTAAATTTCTCTTTATAGCTGCATAATCCATGTAAGTAGAAGTTAGTTATCACTGAAGTGTGTGATGCTTCCTGCCCTGCGATTGGTAGATTTCTATTTGGTTCAAGGATTGGGTAACTTTTCAAGACCTTTCCTGTTTGTCAGTGACTTTTTTTCCAGAGAAGCAGAACTAACAAGGCCTGCTCCTTTGCTTGCTTTGTGGGAATGATAATATCATCATCATCAAACATTTAGTGCTTAATATGTGCCAGACATCATTCTAAGTGCTTTATATGTATAAACCCATTTAACTCAATAACAGTGGTTACTATTATCCTTATTTTATAGACGATGAGACAGGCAGAGAGAGGTTAAGGAACTTGCTCAAGGTCAAGCTGATCCTGACAGCCAAGATCTCACCCTATTAGTCAGATGCCCAGGGCCATTCTCTTCTTCACTTCAATCGTCTTATCTTTCTAAAGGGAAGTGCTTCAAGAGATTTTCTTAGGATGGCTGACCACTTTTCATGTCTTGTCAACCATAGGTATAAGAAAATCCTCTAATACTGAGTCTTCATCTAGTTTCTTTCTTTCTTTCTTTCTTTTTTTTTTTTTTTGAGACGGAGTCTCACTCTGTCGCCCAGGCTGGAGTGCAGTGGCGTGATCTCGGCTCACTGCAAGCTCCGCCTCCCAGGTTCATGCCATTCTCCTGCCTCAGCCTCCCAAGTAGCTGGGGGACTACAGGCGCCCGCCACCATACCTGGCTAATTTTTTGTATTTTTAGTAGAGACGGGGTTTCACCGTGTTAGCCAGGATGGTCTGGATCTCCTGACCTCGTGATCCGCCCGCCTCAGCCTCCCAAAGTGCTGGAAGTGCTGGGATTACAGGCCCAGCTTTCTTTCTTTTTTTTTTTTTTTTTGAGACAGTCTCACTCAGTCACCCAGGCTAGAGTGCAGTGGTGCAATCTCGGCTTACTGCAACCTCCACCTCCCAAGCGATTCTCCTGCCTCAGCCTCCCAAGTAGCTGAAATTACCGGCCTGTGCTACCACGCTCGGCTAATTTTTGTATTTTTAGTAGAGACAGGGTTTCACTGTGTTGGCCAGGCTGGTCTCAAACTCCTGGCCTCAAGTGATCTGCCCGTCTCAGCCTCCCAAAGTACTGGGATTACAGGCATGAGCCACCATGTCTGGCCTTCGTGTAGTTTCAAGCATGTCCTTTATTGCCTGAAATAGAAATCGCTGATGACTCTAATTGTAGAAATGAATATTTTAAATGATATAATTATGGCTGAATTCAATTTTAATCTGTGGAGAACCTTTGCAAATTATTATGTTGAAAAGATGTTACTTAAAATGTTCTTTTCTGCTATGTATTTGATATTTTTAAGTAGCATTAAAACTTAAGAGTACATGACAAATCTCAGAAGTCTTGGCTACACTAGCTTCTGAGGTCTTTCACAATGCGTATTTATTTCCATGCAGCATGAATAGTGGATTCATAAATGGTGAATGTTTTCCCAGTGAAAATTCTTTTTAAGAAAATACGGAAAAGAAATGTCCTTAAATGGTTTGAACATATTTTAGCCTGTCAGGCAGATAAATATGAGGGTGGAGAAGCATGTGAAAAACATTTAGACAGCATTAAGAAGAATTTTATTAAAATAATGATAATAATAATAATTAGCTGGGCACGGTGGCATATGCCTGTAGTCCCAGCTACTGGGGAGGCTGCAGTAGGAAGATCACCTGAGCCCAGGAGGCAGAGGTTACAGTGAGCCGAGATCACGCCACTGCACTCCAGCCTAGGTGACAGAGCCAGACCCAGTCTCAATAAATAAATAAAAACAGAAATAAAATAATAAAATCCAGGTGTTCGTGTGTGTGTGTGTGTCTGTGTGTGCATTTTCAACATTTTGTTTCAGAAATGTTCAATCATATACAACATTGGAGCAAGTGATATGATGCACCTCATGTACCCATCACCTAAGTTCCAACAGTATTTTGTCAGGGGATATTATGATCACTGCCATGAAGACAAATGCTTAGGTAGGTATTACCACCTTCTCTGTACATTGTTTCTTGGCAAAATGTCATTTGAAAATGATAGAACTCGGGCAGGCATGATGGCTCATGGCTGTAATCCCAACACTTTGGGAGGCCGAGGCGGGCGGATCACTTTGAGGTCAGGAGTTTGAGACCAGCCTGGCCAACGTGGTGACACCCTGTCTCTACTAAGAATACAAAAATTAATCAGGCTTGGTATCGGGCACCTGTAATGCCAGCTACTCAGGAGGCTGAGGCATGAGAATTGCCTGAACCCGGGAGGCAGAGGTTGCAGTGAGCCGAGATCGCACCACTGCACTCCAGCCTGGGCAACAGAGTGAGACTTCATCTCAAAAAAAGAAAAAAGAAAATGATAGATCTTGAATGTATTTCAGTTCCATGACCTTTTTTTCTGTTTGTTTCATCGTGTTAGCTAGGATGGTCTCGATCTCCTGACCTCGTGATCCAGCCACCTCGGCCTCCCAAAGTGCTGGGATTATAGGCGTGAGCCACTGTGGCCAGCCAGTTCCATGACATTTTTAAAAAATTCAACACTATCTAGTTTTGATTACAACAAAGATCTGCACAGGAACACCAGATCTGTTAAGAATTAGCGAAAACCAGTTTTCATGTTTTGAATGTTTTTTCTCTCTGCTTGGATAGGAACCCCAGGCGTGACTGTGATACTTGAGCAGTCTTGTTAGAAGCAATTATGTTACAAACAGAACTTTTCATTGAACTGTGTAGCCAGCCCCTTGGTTCTCAGAAAAAGAGTTGTGGCCAGGCACAGTGGCACACGCCTGTAATCCCAGCACTCTGGAAAGCCGAGGCAGGTGGATTGCTTGAGCTTAACAGCCAGAGACTGGTGAAACCCTTTTTCAAAACAAACAAACAAACAAAACAAAACAAAAAAACTTATTTATCACTTTGGAAGGGAGGTGCCTTTCTGTATTATTATTATTTTTTGAGACGGAGTCTCGCTCTGTTGCCCAGGCTGGAGTGCAGTGGCATGATCTCGGCTCACTGCAAGCTCTGCCTCCCGGGTTCATGCCATTCTCCTGCTTCAGTCTCCCGAGTAGCTGGGACTACAGGTGCATCCCACCACACCTGGCTAATTTTTTGTATTTTTAGTAGAGACAGGGTTTCACCGTGTTAGCCAGGATGGTCTCGATCTCCTGACCTTGTGATCTGTCCACTTTGGCCTCCCAAAGTGCTGGGATTACAGGTGTGAGCCACCGCGCCCAGCCAACCTTTCTGTATTCTTTTTTTTTTTTTTTTTTGAGACGGAGTCTGGCTCTGTCGCCCAGGCTGGAGTGCAGTGGCGCCGGGATCACGCCATTCTCCTGCCTCAGCCTTCCCAGTAGCTGGGACGACAGGCGCCCGCTACCACGCCTGGCTAATGTTCTGTATTTTTAGTAGGGACAGGGTTTCATTGTGTTAGCCAGGATAGTCTCGATCTCCTGACCTCGTGATCCGCCCGCCTCGGCCTCCCAAAGTGCTGGGATTACAGGCGTGAGCCACCATGTCCGGCCTTTGTGTATTCTTGAATGCACAGGAATATTGGTGAGAATCCCTGAGTTGCACTGCAGTCGGCATCATCAGGCGTCCTCATTCTTGTGGCTGTCAGCAGATTTTCAGTGGACCCCTAGTTTGGCTCTCAAATTATAGCATACATCAGAATCATATGGGGAGCTTGTTAAAAAAGTGTATTCTCCAAAAAATTAGCCGGGCGTGGTGGCGGGCGCCTGTAGTCCCAGCTACTCAGGAGGCTGAGGCAGGAGAATGGCGTGAACCCAGGGGGCGGAGCTTGCAGTGAGCCGAGATTGTGCTACTGCACTCCAGCCTGGGAGACAGAGCAAGACTGTCTCAAAAAAAAAAAGTGTATTCTCTGCTTCTCTCCCAAAGATTGATTCGTTAGATTTGGATTGTATCCCAGTAATCCGTATTTAAATAGTCATTCCAGGAAGGGTGCTATCCTGATTCTAGTATCAGAGAAGGAAGTCCTTAAAAGCCATTGTTGGTTTTCACTGGCTGCTACTAGGTTTTTTTGTTGTTGTTTGTTTAGAGACGAGATCTCACTATTTTGCCCAGACTGGACTCGAAGTCCTGGACTCAAGTGACCCTCCTGCTTTGGCCTCCCAAAGTGCTGGGACTGCAGATGGGCACCACTGTGTCCAGCCCTCATCCTAGTTTTACTAAGGTTGGTAGGTGGTGAAAAAAATTGCTAAAAATGTTTTCATCCTTTAACATGCTCAGTGAGTGTTATGACAACCCCACATAGACTTTTACTGCCTACAGACAGATTTACTGTCACAGAGGTTGTCTTAGTTCAGGCTGCTTTGACAAAGTACTGTAGGCTGGGTAGCTTATAAACAACAGAAGCTTATTTCTCACAGTTCCAAAGTCTGGAGGTTTAAGATCAGGGTGCCAGCACTGTCAGGTTCTCATGAGAACCCTCTTTCGGGATGCAGACTGCTGACTTACCATGTTCTCATATGGCAGAAAGAGAGTGAACTGGCCTCTTTTTATAAGGGCACTAATCTCATTTATGATGGCTGCACCCTCATGACCTAAATACCTTCCAAAGGCCCTACCTCCAGATACCATCACAATGGGAATTAGATTTCAACATATGCATTTTTGGGGAAACATTCAGTCCGTAACACAGGTGCACCCTTAGTTGTGGGCAATTCAGTTCTGATGCTGTGGTCTGATGACCACACCCTGACAACATAGGTGCATAGTGGGTAGTATGATTGCAAAGGATCTCGTGTTTTTCTCTGTGGTTCCACTAAATTCTTTAGTCCAAGCCTTAGGCCTCCCCTGCTTGGTCACCTGTTGGACCAACACTAGGTACAGGAAGTGCAGGAAGCTCAGTTTATAAAAAGTCATCTGGTGCTTCCAGCTCCATGTAGCTTCCTCTGAAAGAAAAGGAAGCGTGGGGAGTGTAGAAAGCAGTTAGTTCTTCACCTGAGGCTGCGGTTCCAAAACTGAATGGAAACTGTGGTGTTTGGGATGTGTGTTTGACTAAAGTTTCCTTTCCTCAATTTCTCAAAGGAAACTGTGACTCTTCCCCCACCATCTTCCACCCCTTCACTTTCCATACATACAAGAAAGAATGATGTCCTGGAGCAACCTCTGGAGAACAACTGTGGGGCCTCCCCATTACAAAACAGCCTCCCCTGTGTGCAAACAGAATTGCTTTCGTCTGGGCAGAACCATACGACACACAGCTGGGCTGTGTGGAGAGCTGTGGCCGACTGTAGGGCTTGCCCACTAGTCTGTATTTTCCCCTACATTTCTCTACCTCTCATATAGTGGAATTGGTACCACGCAACCACCTCTGGCCTTTGATGGTGGCCTTTGACATGCAACCACCTCAAAGCCAAAGGGCTTTGAAGGGAGGTGATGTGTGTCACTTTCAGTGGGAAGTATTAAAGAGTTGGTGTGAGTTTTGACTTTCTTTTTCTGTGCTAGGGCAACCATGGGAGACATAAGTTCTAGTAGTGTCCCTGTAAGCTGAAGAAGGGCTGCTAGGCCCACAATGAATTTTTGTGAACAAGAAGTAATCTGGGCTGGGCGCCTTGGCTCATGCCTGTAATCCCAGCACTTTGGGAGGCCGAGGCAGTCGGATCAGTTGAGGCCAGGAGTTCGAGACCAGCCTAGCCAACATGGTGAAACCCTGTTTCTACCAAAAATACAAAAATTAGCTGGGCATGGTGGTGTGTGCCTGTGATCTCCCAGCTACTCAGGAGGCTGAGGTAGGAGAATTGCTTGAACCCAGGAGGTGAAGGTTGCAGTGAGCCAAGATTGCACCACTGCACTCCAGCCTGGGCAACAGAGCAAGACTCTGTCTCAAAAACAAAAAGTAAATCTGGTTGGGCATGGCGGCTCACGCCTATGATCCCAGCACTTTGGGAGGCTGAGGCAGCAATCAGTTGAGGTCAGGAGTTTGAGACCAGCCTGCGCAACATGGTGAAACCCTATCTCTACCAAAAATACAAAAATTAGCTGGGCTTGGTGATGCATGCCTGTAGTTCCAGCTACTGTGGAGGCTGAGGCAAGAGAATGGCTTGAGCTCAGGAGCTCAAGACCAGGTAGGTTGCAGTGAGCCAGGATCTCACCTCTGCACTCCAGCCTGAGTGACAGAGCAAGATTCCAATCTCCAAGGCCAGGCATGGTGGCTCATGCCTGTAATCCCAGCACTTTGGGAGGCCGAGGTGGGCGGATCACAAGGTCAGAAGATCAAGACCATCTGGCCAGCATGGTGAAATCCCATCTCCACTAAATATACAAAAATTAGCTGGGTGTGGTGGCGCGTGTCTGTTATCCCAGCTACTCAGGAGGCTGAGGCAGGAGAATCGCTTGAACCCAGGAGGCAGAGGTTACAGTGCGCCAAGATCATGCCACTGCACTCCAGCCTGGTGACAGAGCTAGACTCTGTCTCAAAAAAAAAATTAAAAAAAGTAAATATTAGGTTAAGCCATTTATTTCAGGATTTGTTACTGCAGCATAGCTTGATCTGTCTGCCAGTTTGAAGTTCTGAGAGTCAAGATACCTGAGTTTGATTCTGAGACTACATGTGGTCTAGTGCAAGACCTTTAATGTCCTGAATCCCCTTTTTAATATATAAATTGAAGGGTTTAAGTTAGATGATCATGAAGGGCCTTTTTGGCACTTAACATTCACAGATGCTGGATGGCAGCACTCAAATGCAGATGTTCCTTGACTTACGATGGGAGTTTATGTCCTGATAAACCTCTCATAAGTTGAAAATATCCTAAGTTGAAAATGTAAGGACCGGGCGCAGTGGCTGATGCCTGTAATTCCAGCACTTTGGGAGGCTGAGGCAGGAGGATCGCTTGAGCTCAGGAGCTCAAGACCAGCCTGGGGAACATGGTGAAACCCAGCTCTATAAAAAATACAAAAATTAACTGGGCGTGGTGCTGTATGCCTGTAGCCCAAGCTACTCAGGAGGCTGAGGTGGGAGGATGGCTTGAGCCCAGGAGGCGGAGCTTGCAGTGAACCAAGATTGCACCACTGTACTCCAGCCTGGGTGACAGAGCCAGACCCTGTCTCAAAAAAAAAGAAGAAGAAAAGAAAATGCATTTAACATTCCTAATGTACCAAACGTCATAGCTTAGCCTTGCCTACCTGAAATGTGCTAAGAGGACTTCACTTTAGCCTGCAGTTTGGCAAAATCATCTACCACAAAGCCTTTTTTTTTCTCTCTCTCTCTTAGAGACAGGGTTTTACTCTGTTACCCAGGCTGGAGTACAAGGGCACAATTACGGATCACTGTAACCTCAAACTCCTGGGTTCAAGTGATGCTCCCACCTCACCCTCTGAAATAGCTGGGACTATAGGTGACCTGGCTAATTTGAAACATTTTTTTGTAGAGGTGGGGTCTTTCTGTGTTGCCCGGGCTGGTCTTGAACTCCTGGCCTCAAATGATCTTTCCAGCTTGGCCTCCCAAAGTGTTGAGATTACTGTTGTAAGCCACCATGCCCAGCTACAAAGTCTATTTTGTGATAAAGTTAAAAAGAAATTTGGATCAAAACTCAAAACTTGAAGTATAGTTTCTACTGAAAGCATATTGTTTTTTTTTTTTTTTTTTTTGAGACAGAGTCTCACTCTGTCACCCAGGCTGGAGTGTAGTGGCGTGATCTTGGTTCACTGCAACCTCCGCCTCCCAGGTTCAAGCGATTATCCTGCCTCAGCCTCCCAGGTAGCTGGGATTACAGGTGCCTGCCACAATTCCCGACTAATTTTTGTATTTTTTAGTAGATACGAGCTTTCACCATGTTGGCCAGGCTGGTCTCAAACTCCTGACCTCAGGCGATCCACCCACCTCAGCCTCCCAAAGTGCTGGGATTACAGGTTCCTGCCACAATTCCCGACTAATATTTGTATTTTTTAGTAGATACGAGCTTTCACCATGTTGGCCAGGCTGGTCTCAAACTCCTGACCTCAGGCGATCCACCCACCTCAGCCTCCCAAAGTGCTGGGATCACAGGTGTGAGCCACCGCGCCCAGCTGCATATTGCTTTTTTACCATTGTAAAGTAGCAAAACTGTAAGTCAAGCCATTGTAAGTCAGGAACCATGTGCACACTTTTCTGATTGATGTACAAAAAGGAGACTAAGTCTGGCACTAAAGCCATCCCTGGAAAACTTATTTATTACTATTAGTTTTTGCTATTAAATGAGAAGTTAGTTCTGTGAAGAAAGTGACAAAGAAAGATGAAGTAATACTGTTTTAAAAATTAGTTTTACTGAGATATAATTCACATAATTAGTTTATTTGGCTCATGTTTGTGGGAAGTCCAAGGTCATGGCATTGGCATCTGGTGAGGGCCTTCTTACTGCATCACCCCAAGGCGAAAGGTGGAAGGACAGGAGAGCTCAAGAGAGCAAGAGATGGTTGAACTTCTATAACAGATTCACTCTCACAATAAACTAAACCACTCCTGTGATAATGCCATTAATCTATTCAGGAGGACAAGAGCCTTCATGACCTAATCATCTCTTACAGGTCTCACCTCTATACACTATTGCACTGGGGATTAAGTTTCCAATACAAGAACTTTGGATGACATTTCAAGCCATAGCAACCACTATTTAACTTCAGAACATTTTCATCACTCCCCAGAAAAGCTGTACACATTAGCAAGGACTCCTCATTCCATAAATCTACTTTTTTTTTTTTTTTTTTTTTGAGACAGAGTCTCACTCTCTCGCCCAGGCTGGAGTACAGTGGCACCATCTTGGCTCACTGCACCCTTCACCTCCAGGTTCAAGTGATTCTTCTGCCTCAGCCTCCTAAATAGCTGGGATTACAGGCATGTGCCGCCATACCTGGCTAATTTTTTTTGTATATTTAGTAGAGACGGGGTTTTACCATGTTGGCCAGGCTGGTCTCCAATGCCTGGCCTCAAGTGATCTAACCCCCTTGGCCTCCCAAAGTGTTGGGATTACAGGCGTGAGCCACAGCACCCGCCCAGATCTACTTTTTTATTTGTGTAGATTGCCTATTCTAGACATTTCATATCAGTAGACTCATATAATAGGAGTCTCCTTGTCTGGCTTCTTTCACTTAGCACAGTGTTTTTAAGGTTCATCCATATTGTAGCATTTATCAGAACCTCATTCCTTTTTATAGTTGAATAAATAATCCATTGTATGTCTGTACTACATTTGTTTATTCGTCAGTTGATAAGCAATTGGGTTGTTACTACTTTTGACTATTATGAATAATGCTGCTATGAACATTTGTGTGCAGGTTTTTGTTTGGACATATTTCTTCGCTTCTCTTGGGTATATACATAGGAATGAAATTGCTGGGTTATGTGGTAACACTATATTTAGCATTTTGAGGACCTGCCAAACTGTTCCATAGTGGCTATCCCATTTTACTTTCTTTTTTTTTTTTTTTTTTTTTTTTTTTTTTTGAGACAGCGTCTCACTCTGTTACCCAGGCTGGAGCACAGTGGCACGATTTCGGCTCCTTGCAACCTCTGCCTCCTGGGTTCAAGCAATTCTCCTGCCTCAGCCTCCTGAATAGTTGGGATTACAGGCATGTGCCACCACACCCAGCTAATTTTTTTTTTTTTTTTGAGTCTCGCTCCATCACCCAGGGTGGAATGCAGTGGCGTGATCTCGGCTCACTGCAAGGCTCCGCCTCCCGGGTTCATGCCATTCTCCTGCCTCAGCCTCCCAAGTCACCCAGCTAATTTTTGTATTTTTTAGTAGAAACAGGGTTTTGCCATGTTGTCAGGCTGGTTTCTGACCCCTGACCTCAAATGATCCTCCCGCCTCTGCCTCCCAAAGTGCTGGGATTACAGTCATGAGCTACTGAATTCGGCCCATTTTACAATCCTATATGCAATGTATGAGTGTTTTGATGTTTCCACATCTTCATCAATACTTGTTACTGTCTTTTTTACTGAAGTAATCAGTTTTAATAAAGCAGCCATATGGCAAACTAAACACTGAAGAGATTTTTACATGCATATTAGCTTAAGTTGCTCTCTAAACAGTTGTAGTGTGTATTGGCATATTTATAAAAATTTGCACTGTGAGCTTAGCACTAAAATAAAAAGTTAATGACTAATAACATAATTATTCAACTTGTTTAGCTTTTGGAAAATTTTTCATTTCAAAAATGAAGCACTCTTGAAGGGAAAAAAAGGAGTAAATAAAAAATGAGTTGTTTGATCCTCTCTCTCTCGATTCACCAGATGTAATTGTTCTCTTGGAGCATTTTTTTTTTTTTTAAAGACAGATTCTCTGTTTTCCAGGCTGGAGTGCAGTGGTGTGATCATGGTTCACTGCAGCCTCAACTTTTCAGGCTCAAGTGATCCTCCCACCTTAGCCTCCCGAGTAGCTGGGACCACAGGTGCACACCATCATGCCCGGTTAATTTTTGTATGTTTTTGTAGAGACAGGGTTTCGCCATGTTGCCCAGGCCGGTTGAACTTCTGGGCTCAAGTGATCTGCCTGCTTTGGCCTCCCAAAGTGCTAGGATTACAGGTATGAGCCACTTTGCCCAACCTCTTGAAGCATAAACATATATGTACACACACACACAAACACACACACATATATACAACACACACACACATACACACACACACACACATATATTTCTTTTTTTTTTTTTTTTTTTTTTGAGACGGAGCCTTACTCTGTCACCCAGGCTGGAGTGCAGTGGTGTGATCTCAGCTCACTGCAACCTCCGCCTCTCAGGTTGGAGTGATTCTCCTGCCTCAGCCTCCCGAGTAGCTGGGATTATAGGCACGCGTCACCACACCTGGCTTGTTTTTTGTATTTTTTAGTAGAAATGGGGTTTCCTTCTGTTGGCCAGGCTGGTCTCTAACTCCTGACCTCTCAGGTGATCCATCTGCCTCAGCCTCCCAAAGTGCTGGGATTACAGGTGTCAGCCACTGTGCCTGGTTGCATAAACTTATTTTTATAAATTATATGCTTCTAAATTATCAGGTGGACTGTGCCTTACATGTATAGGCTTGAGTAGGCTGAGCATGGTGGCTCACACCTATAATCCCAACACTTTTAGAGGCCAAGGTAGGAAGATGGCTTGGGGTCACGAGTTCAAGGCCAGCGTGGACAACATAGTGAGACCCTGTCTCTACAAAAAAAAAAAAAAGAAAATTAGGTGGGCATGGTGGTGCACGCCTGAGGTCCTGGCCCCTGAGGAGGCTGAGGTGGAGGATTGCTTGAGCCCAGAAGATCAAGGCTGCAATGAGCCATGATTGTATGACTATACTCCAGTTTGGGTGACAGAGAGAGACCCCATCTCTAAAAGCAAAAAAAAAAAAAAGGTGAAATAAAATAAAAAATCGTTGCTATCTTTTATTAATATTCTGTTTTGGGAGACATTATTCTTATATTTTCCTCACACTTTTTAAATGTGGTTTCTTTTAGTTCTTTGAACATACTTAAATTAGCTGACTTAAACTCTGTCTGTTAAGTCCAATATCTGGGCTTCCCTTGGGAAAAGTTTTCTATTGTTGTTTTTTCCCTTTATATGGGCTGTATTCTTTTGTTTCTTTGCATATCTTCCAATTCTTTGTTGAAAACTGGACATTTTATTTTATTATTATTTTCAGACAGAGTCTCGCTCTGTCGCCCAGGCTGGAGTACAGTGGTGTGATCCAAGCAATTCTCATGCCTCAACTGCCTGAGTAGCTGGGACTATGGGTAGGCAACAACACACCTGGCTAATTTTTTTTGTATTCTTAGTAGAGACAGGGTTTCACCATATTGGCCAAGCTGGTCTTGAACCCCTGACCTCAGGTGATTTGCCCACCTCGGCCTCCCAAAGCACTGGGATTACAGGCTTGAGCCACTGTGGCCAGCCAACTGGACATTTTTAATGACATAATGTGGCAACTCTGAAAATCAGATTCTCCTCCCTCTCCAGATGAGCTCTAAGTCAGGTAAAATACAGAGATATTTGCAAATGGGGTATTTTGGGGAACCACCAGACAGGTTAAATAATGCCAATTTCCTGGGAATGGTACTTTGAAGGAGCTGTAGCCCAGTTCTGCTTCCTCTGGTAACTGCCAGTCTTCTGGTCTTCAATGTGGATGCAGCTGGTAGTTTTCAAGGCTATTATGGAGCTGGAGAGCTAGGAATGGGACTCAGTCAAGTTAAAATGCTACAAAACTCACTGTTCTTACCAGGATTCAGCTATTTATCTTTGATAAATTATCCCATTTGCTAAAAGCCTATTTCCAGAGTTCTGAAAAAGGTGATTCTGATTATTTTGCCAATTTTTCATTGTTTTTATGTAGTAGAGAATTTTGGTCAGGGAAAGTCCTTATTCTGCCATTTTTGATGATACTCTTTCCCTCCCCTTTTTAGGCTTTTATTTTCATGAATCTTGTATCTCTTGGTGTTTTGTTTTGTTTTGTTTTCTTTTCTTTTTTTTTCGAGACAGGGTCTTGTTTTGTCACCCAGGCTAGTGTGCAGTGGTGTAATCATGGCCCACTGCAGCTTCAAACTCCTGGGCTCAAGTGATCCTGCTCCCTCAGCCTCCCAAGTAGCAGAGACTACAGGTGCACACCACCATGACCAGCTAATTTTTAAAATTTTTTGTAGAGATGGGGTCTTGCTCTGTTGTTCAGACTAGTCTCAAATTCCTGGCCTCAAGCGATCCTCTTGTCTCAGCCCTTCAAAGTGCTGAGATTACAGGCTTGAGCCACTACACCCAGCCTAATTTTTGTATATGATGTGAGGTCGGGGTCCAGATTCATTTTTTCATGTGGATATTTAGTTGTCCCATCACCATTTATTGAAGAGACTGTTCTTTCCCCATTGGATATTTTTGGCATCCTGGTCTAAAATCAGTTGACTGTAGATGTATGGGTTTATTTCTGGACTTCTAATTCTAATCCATTGATTTATACATCTTATGCCAGTATTTCACTGCTTTGGTTACTATAGCTTTATAGTAGATTTTGAAATCAGGAAATACTACTTTTACAACATTTTTTCTTTCAGTATTTGTTTTAGTCATCCCGGATCCCTCGCTTTTTTTTTTTTTTTTTCTTGCCTCAGTTTGTTTGTACAAATAGCACAGGAGGATCCCCACCCCATGCAGACGGCAGCCCGAGGGGGTCGCACCAGTCCTTCTGTTCTCACATTGGTAGACAGAGATATCTACTCTGAAGCCTTTGTAGGGGCCTGGGCACCTTTGGGAGCTCGAGCTGGAACTGAAGCTGGAGCTGCATTCTGGGCGCTGATTTGATCCTTGGCCTTGGCCTTTGGCCGGCACAGCCTGAGTCCCTTGGCAGTGCGGGCACGAGCACACTTCCCAAGCTTGGGGTGGGCAATGTAGGCAAGTCGATTGAGCTTGTGGCTGACACCCTTTGGGATCTTGGGCTTAACCTCCTTGGGCTTTACGAGGGCCTTGATAGCCTCGGCACGTGCACTCATGGCCTTGGCATTGTTGGCTTGCATCATCTTGAGGCCCTTCTTGTGCTTCTTGGCAAAGTGCATGTTCCTCAGGAACCTGGGGTCCACCCACTTAAGAGATTCGTATCTTTGTGATCGGGGTTTCTTGATAGCATTTCTGTGCCATTTTCGGGACTGGTTGTGTGTGGTATGGTTCTTGGACTTGGCCCTGTCTGTACCTTAAGCCGCAGCTCCCGAAGCACCTAGAACTGGAACCCTCACATTTTTATATGATTTTAGGGCTTTGTTTTATTTTTGGGGACAGAGTCTTGCAGTGTTGGCCAGGCTGCTCTTAGACTCCTGGGCTCAAGTGATGTTCTCACCTTGGCCACCTCTAAGTATCTAGGACAGCAGGCATGCACTACCACTCCTGGCTTCCAAATGAATTTTGGGGTCAGCTTGCCCATTTCTGTAGAAAAGGTAATTCAAATTTTGAGGCCGGCACGGTGGCTCACGCCTGTAATTCCAGCACTTTGGGAGGCCGAGGTGTGTGGATCACTTGAGGCCAGGAGTTTGAGACCGGCCTGGCCAGTATGGCGAAACCTCATCTCTACTAAAAATACAAAAAATTAGCCAGGCACTGTGACGTGCGCGCCTGTAATCCCAGCTACTTGGGAGGCTGAGGCAGGAGAATCACTTGAACTCTGGAGGTGGAGGTTGCAGTGAGCTGAGATTGTGCCACTGCACTCCAGACTGGGCGACAGAGCACAACTCTGTCTCAAAAAAAAATATATTTTGATAAAGATTGTGTTGAATCTGTAGATGAATTTGGTGAAATAGTATAACTTTAAGCATTATAAGTTTCATTTAGAGAAAGTTTGGAAGTATGTAAAGTGAAAAAGAGTTTAATGTTTGTGGTTTTTTAATTAGGTAAGCATACAGGTCTCATTTGGTCTTCTAGATCTATCAAAGGAATGGGGGCAGGCTCTCCTAGAGCCAGAGGCAGCCGCGGTAGAGGAACTAGGAAGCTGGTGCACCACTGAACAAAGATAGAGTGTTTCTCAGGGCTGCATAAGACACTCACTGTGGCCAACTCAGGTGAAGGTTTTCCTTCAGAGGCCACAGAGTCTCCACGGGAACAGCCTGCCCCCCTTCAGCATTCCTGTAGAGTGCTTCTGTTGTATATCAGAATCTATAAATTGTGGAGGACTCGGGTGGGGATAGATGTGATTGCCTTATTTGTCATGAATTTGAAAAAAGAAAACATTTTGGAACACATTTTTTACAAGTAGCCATTTGATATTTGTTTCTTGAAAAGTTTATGAGATTTTTTTTAAAGAGCTCAAATTTTGTTGAACATAGAGCCATAAATAGTGGTTGTTTTATTGACTTTATATGTTATGTGTTTATATCCACAGTGTTCTTCTCATCTCTTGCCTTTGTAACCTACCTAATTCCTGTGTTGCCAACACAATCATAGAAATACAAAGGAATTATGGTAATTGGCCATAAGTGACGAAGTATGAGTTACATTTAATTATATATTCAAAAAAGGAAAATAGAAAACCTGGTTATCAATAAGTAGACCAAACTATATACCACCATTACATAGGTTGTAGTTGAATATGTGGTCAAGCACGGTGGCTCATGCCTGTAATCTCAGCATTTTGGGCTGAGGCGGGAGGATCACTTGAGCTCAGGAGTTTGAGACCAGCCTCGGCAACATGGCGAAACCTCATCTCTACAAAAAATACAAAAATTAACCAAGCATGGTGGTACATCTGTAGTCCCAGCTGCTCCGGAGACTGAGGCAGGAGGATTGCTTGGGCCTAGGAGTTCGAGGCTGTAGTAAGCCAAGGTCATGCCACTGCACTCTAGCCTGGGTAACAGAGTGAGACTCTGTCTCAAAAAAAAAAAAGTTGGCCAGGCGCAGTGGCTCACGCCTATAATCCCAGCACTTTGGGAGGCCGAGACGGGTGGATCACCTGAGGTCAGGAGTTCGAGACCAGCCTGGCCAGCATGGTGAAACCCCATCTCTACTAAAAATACAAAAATTAGCCAGGCATGGTGGGCGTTTGTAATCCCAGCTACTCAGGAGGCTGAGGCAGGAGAATCACTGGAACCTGGGAGGTGGAGGTTGTGATGAGCTGAGACCACGCCACTGCACTCCAGCCTGGGCAACAGCAAGACTCCATCTCAAAAAAATAAAATAAAATAAAATAAGTTAAATATATGGTAAATGTGACTTTCAGTGAAATGTATTTGAACTTGTGTTTGGGAGAGCAGATGGTTTCAAGCAAATGTTATTTCTGATTTTAGCTTTATGAGAAGAATCACAGTATTCCGCTGTTGTAGGTATCAGAAACTACAACCAGCAATATCCAGATTCTGCTATTTGAACCTATCCAGAGTCAGGGGTTCTAAGAAGCCACCCAAGGTGTGAAACTGGTATACCTTGCCAGGCTCCCGCTCTGCACACCCAAAGGGAAACTGGTACCGGAGTGAGGATTGGAAGAATCGTGTCTGTAAACCGCCTGCCAGCCACTCCCTTCTCCAGGCTCTGTTTCTGCACCCTGCACTTAAGCCCAGCTTGGTATCCGACTGTCCCGTCCTACTTTGGGACCTTTGCCGTGGTGGTCCTTTACCTTGTGAGTCCCACCTGTCCCTTTTGCACTTGTCCAAACCTATCCTACAATCAAGGCCTACCTCAGAAGAATATTTTTTTTCGTAACAACCTTTTTGATTTCCCTTGCCCTTTGCCCATCTCTGCCTTTGCTGATGCCCCATAAAGTTTATGAGTGCTGTGTGTGTCAACAACCCTCACCATAATCTGAGTACTCATGTGATCCTCCTGAAGCTTGTGAGCCCTTCAAAGAGGAAAGGAGAAAATGCTGAGTGTGGATCCAGGCCCTGTTCAACGTGCCAGCCTCAGCTTTGAAGGGGCCAGTCTAGAATCATACTTTTTTGGTTGCATTGTTTTTGTATTACTACTTGAGGAATTTTCTAACAGTCATCATTTCATAGTTCAGTGCTCACTATTGTACCTGCTCCTCTAAGGTTATAATATGATTTCTTATTTCATTCATTTGTAGCCCACCTGTGTGGATAATAGCATCACAGGAGTTATTGTCCAGAATTACTGTAGCCTTCCTCACTTTATCTTATTTTTCCCCCCGACAGGAAAGGACTTAGAAGCTTTACAAATACATCTGTGCATTCTTGCTGCAGACTTTACAACTGAGGGCCAGCCCAGTCTGGAAGCATCTCTTATTAATGTTACAAGGAAACTGCTACCTCAGCAAACAAAAGGAATGGAGGAGGAGACTTACAACAAATGCCATTTAAAAAAAAAAGAAAAACTTGTTTTCAGGAAACATTAGAGGAAATTTGGAGAATTTCAGCATTGCATAGAAGCAGCCTTACAGGTAAACGGATTTGACGGGCAGGCTCTGTCAAAATTCTGCAGAAGTTTGATCTTCCTTCTTAAGGACTTTATGTGAAGTAATTCTGTACTGCTTTTAAATTGCTGTTGATCAGCTTCTGGGTTTTTGGGTTCTAACTTTTTTGGGTATATTGAAGACACAGTGTATTACATTATATTACATTTTTAAACGTTAAGTTATTTTTCTGCCATTGTAAATACAAGTATCAAAATATTCTTACAAAGAAGTAAACATTTTTCTCAGCAAGCATATCCTTTTAGTAAGAGAGTGGAATGCTAAACAGTTCTTATCCAGCATTTTGGACATCTTTTATTTTTTGTCAGAGATCCTGTCTACACTGAAAATATTAATTATATAAACCTGTTGTCTCTCACCTCTACGTTGGATCACATGGTCACCTGCCTCATGGAAATGCCTTTTTTAAAACTTCGATTTGCAGAACTCCACTATTTTTATACCTAGCTACAGTTTTGAGAAAGAAGAATCAGAACCCTGACCCACTTACGGTTGCTGGGACAATTCCCCCTCCCGCATGTATTGCTGCAGTGCCCAGGACAGTAAAATGGACTACAAGCGGCGCTTCCTGCTTGGCGGGTCCAAGCAGAAGGTGCAGCAGCACCAGCAGTACCCGATGCCTGAGCTGGGCCGAGCACTGAGTGCTCCCCTGGCATCCACGGCCACCACTGCCCCCCTGGGCAGTCTGACCACTGCAGGCAGCTGCCACCATGCCATGCCCCACACTACTCCTATCGCTGACATCCAGCAGGGCATCTCCAAGTATCTGGATGCCCTGAACGTCTTCTGCCGTGCCAGTACTTTCCTCACAGATCTCTTCAGCACTGTGTTCAGGAACTCTCACTACTCAAAGGCAGCCACACAGCTCAAAGATGTGCAGGAGCATGTCATGGAAGCAGCCAGTCGGCTGACCTCGGCCATAAAGCCTGAGATCGCCAAGATGCTAATGGAACTTAGTGCTGGGGCTGCAAATTTTACGGATCAGAAGGAATTCAGTCTCCAGGACATTGAGGTAGAGTATCTTTTGTGTCATACTTGTGTAGGAAAATATACTACAAAGGTAAGTGAGAATATTGTCTTAAGTTTTTTCCAAATCACTGTAATAGTAGCCTTTGTCCTCTTGCTGTTGGTACTCTGTCTTCGTAAAAAATTTGTGCGTGCCAGGTTCTGAATTGCTTTCATATCAAATTCAGTAGGTTAAGGGTAGGTGTGGTGGCTGTAACCCCAGCACTTTGGGAGGCCAAGGCGGGAAGATCGCTTGAGCTCAGGAGTTTGAGGCATCATAGTGAGACCTTGTCTCTACAAAAACTAAAAAAATTAATTAGCTGGGCGTGGTGGTGTGCACCTGTTGGATAGATTTTAAAAATTACTTTTAGCTGTTCAGAGAGTTAATCTGACATTAGTTTTTCCATCCTTCTACATCCAGAAGCCCTGACTACTCCAGAAGCCCAGAAGCTGAGGTGGGAGGATCGCTTGAGCCCAGGAGTTTGAGGCTGCAGTGAGCCGTGATTGCACTGCTGTACTCCAGCCTGGACGGCAGAGTGAGACCATATCTCAAAAAAAAAAAAAAAAAAGAAAAGAAAAATTATTAAACAAACCAGCCAATATTTTATGTTGTTGTCTTTCAAATTTTCAAGTCAGAACCTAATTTTCAAATACCGTACTGGTAAAAGTTATTAGTGAGTATTGAGAATTCTAAATACGATTATGAGCTTTATTTGTGGAATTTTTTTTTTTTTTGAGACGGAGTCCTGCTCTGTCGCCCAGGCTGGAGTGTGGTGGCACGATCTCGGCTCACTGCAAGGTCCGCCTCCTGGGTTCATGCCATTCTCCTGCCTCAGCCTCCCTAGTAGCTGGGACTACAGGCGCCCACCACCTCACCCGGCTAATTTTTTTGTATTTTTAGTAGAGACGGGGTTTCACCATGTTAGCCAGGATGGTCTCGATCTCCTGACCTCGTGATCTGCCCGCCTTGGTCTCCCAAAGTGCTGGGATTACAGGTGTGAGCCATCGTGCCCAGCCTTTTTTTTTTTTTTTTTTTAAGTCAGTTTCGCTCTTGTTGCCCAGGCTGGAGTGCAATAGTGCAATCTTGGCTCACTGCAACCTCCACTTCCCGAGTTCAAGTGATTCTTCTGCCTCAGCCTCCTGAGTAGCTGGGATTACAGGCATGCGCCACCATGCCCGGCTAATTTTGTATTTTTAGTAGAGACGGGGTTTCACCACGTTGGTCAGGCTAGGGTCTCAAACTCGCAACTTCAGGTGATCCGCCCGCCTCAGCCTCCCAAAGTGCTGGGATTACAGGCAGGAGCCACCGCGCCCGGCCGTTTTTTTTTTTTTTTTTTTTGAGACGGAGTCTCACTCTGTCACACAAGCTGGAGTGTAGTGGCACGATTTCAGCTTACTGCAACATCGCCTCCCAGGTTCAAGCAATTCTCTGCCTCAGCCTCCCGAGTAGCTGGGATTACAGGAGCCCACCACCACGCCCGGCTAAGTTTTTGTATTTTTACTAGAGACAGGGTTTCACCATCTTGGCCAGGCCGGTCTCGAACTCCTAACCTCAAGTGATCCACCCGCCTCGGCGTCCCAAAGTGTTGGGATTACAGGTGTGAGCCACCCTGCCTGTCCTGTGGATTTTTATTATATTGAATCTTTGGTTTTTAGAGAGTCCCACACGTTTATAGAATAATTTTTCCAATTCTAAATTCACAGTTGCTAATATTCAGATGTATTTGAGTCTTCTTCAGTACATTTCTTGGGGTCTTTGATAGTTTTTTTTTTTGTTTGTTTTTTTTTTTAAAGACAGAGTCTCACTCTGTCGCCCAAGCTGAAGTGCAATGGCACTATCTCGGCTCACTGCAACCTCTGCCTCCTGGGTTCTAGCAGTTCTCCTGCCTCAGTCTCCTGAGTAGCTGGGACTACAGGCTCACGCAGCCATACCCAGCTAATTTTTTGTATTTTAGTAGAGATGGGTTTTCACCGTGTTGCCCAGGCTGGTGTCAAACTCCTGAGCTTAGGCAATCCACCCACCTCATCCTTCCAAAGTGCTAGGATTACAGGTGTGAGCCACCACACCCAGCCTCTTTGATAGTTAAAATGAAATATTATTCTTTCAGGGCTCTAGATTACAATGTAAGATTAGAATACAAGTTTCATTCAAAGTAAAGATGACCTTTTTTCTTGTCTTATTTTAGGAAATGATTTATTAAACTTTGATCTCTTATATTCATTTGATAGATTTTAAAAATTACTTTTAGCTGTTCAGAGAGTTAATCTGACATTAGTTTTTCCATCCTTCTACATCCAGGTGAAGTTCTTGGATATGAGATCCTAGGAAGGAGAATGTTCCTTACCCCATCCTGGGGTTAAGATCACCAGTCTTTTGGGTCGGATCTGATTATTTAGGTGCCTGAATAAGCTAACTAACACTGCTTTGGGTTAACCAAAAAAAGAACTTGACTTTTTAGTAACACAATTAATTTTTACTGTGTTTAAAAGTGATTTTGAAGGAATTTCCAAGAAGAACTTAGAGTTATTTCTTAAGAGACACAGCATCATTGGTATAAATCAGGGTTTGTCAAGCTTTTTCTATGAAGGGCAGACAGAAATTTTAGGCTTCATGGACCACATGTGGTCTCTCTCACATATTCTTTGTTTTTGTTTTTGTTTTGAGACGAAGTTTCATCTTGTAGCCCAGGCTGGAGTGCAATGGCGTGATCTCGGCTCACTGCAGCCTCCGCCGCCTGGGTTCAAGCAATTCTCTTGCCTCAGCCTCCCGAGTAGGTAGGATTACAGGCGCCCACCACCATGTCTGGCTAATTTTTGTATTTTTAGTAGAGATAGGGTTTCACCGTGTGGGTCAGGCTGGTCTCAAACTCCTGACCTCAAGTGAGCCACCCACCTCAGACTCCCAAAGTGCTGGGATTTACAGGTGTGAGCCACCGCTCCCGGCCTTGTTTTTATTTTTATTTTTTACAATCCTTTAAAAATGTAAAAGTCAGCTTTACTTTGTGGGCCCATCTATTCTATGGATGGGGTTTGGCCCATGGGTTCTAGTTTGCTGCACCCGCTGGTATAAGTGTATAGTCACTTCCTTGGGTCAGGGTCATTCTACTTTGGATCTATCTTTGTAATTTTTTTTTTTTTTAGACAGAGTCTTGCTCTGTTGCCCAGGCTGGAGTGCAGTGGCGATCTCAGCTCACTGCAACCTCTGCCTCCTGGGTTGAAGCAATTCTTATGTCTCAGCCTCCCAAGTAGCTGGGATTACAGGCATGTGCCAACACACCCAGCAAATTTTTGTATTTTTAGTAGAGACAGGGTTTCGCCATGTTAGCCAGGCTGGTCTCAAACTCATGGCCCCAAAATGCTGGGATCACAGGTGTGGGCCACTGTGCCCGGCCATCTTTGTAATTTTTTTTTTTTTTTTGAGACGGAGTCTCGCTCTGTTGCCCGGGCTAGAGTGCAGTGGCCTGGTCTTGTCTCACAGCAGCCTCTGTCTCCTGGGTTAAAGCGATTCTTGTGCCTCAGCCTCCCAAGTAGCTGGGACTACAGGCACGTGCCACCACACCTGGCTAATTTTTTTTGTATTTTTAGTAGAGACGGGTTTCACCATGTTGACTAGGCTGGTCTCAAACTCCTGACCTCAAGTGATCCACCTACCTCGGCCTTCCAAAGTGTTGGAATTACAGAGGTTAGCCACCACGCCCAGCCGTCTTGGTAATTTCTAATTGTTTCTATGATCATATTTTATACCCAGGGATACTGTCATTTTAAAGTGTGTATAAAATGGCTTGTCATAATTTTATTTTTATTTTTATTATTTATTTATTTATTTATTTTTTTGAGACAGAGTCTCGCTCTGTCGCCCAGGCTGGAGTGCAGTGGCGTGATCTCGGCTCACTGCAAGCTCTGCCTCCCAGGTTCACGCTGTTCTCCTGCCTCAGCCTCCCGAGTAGCTTGGACTGCAGGCGCCCGCCACCACGCCCGGCTAATTTTTTTGTATTTTTAGTAGAAACGGGGTTTCACCATGTTAACCAGGATGGTCTCGATCTCCTGACCTTGGGATCCACTTGTCTCGGCCTCCCAAAGTGCTGGGATTACAGGCGTGAGCCACCGTGCCCGGCCGGCTTGTCATAATTTTGTTTAAAAATTCGACACATAAAAAAGCATGCCTTTACTTCTCAAAAGAAACGTAAGCAGTGAAACTTCTACTTTCCTTTAGCACCTCATTCCTTTCCCCAGAAGTGACCATTAGTAACTGGTTGTTGTATGCCATTCCAGACTACCGTCTGTACATGCATGGATATGTACAGATGTGTGCAGCTTTGACTTTTACATAAAGAACCACATTGTTCATCCACCATTGTGCCTGGTCACTGCTTGATAGAGATATGGCAAGACAATAGTTAGGAACACTTTGTTCTCTCCTAGAAAGTGTTGAACAATCTTAGACTCTGACAGCTATCACCCCATGATGACATAGTGCTCTTAGCTTTATTCAGGACTTCAGGCAAGAGTGGTTTGAAATATAAGGCCAAAGGCTTTTATTTTAACCTGAGCATTACTGAGCTCTTCTTCAGGACATGCTTGCAGGTATTGGAGGAAACAAAGCTTGACCTGCAGGGCCCTTTGCTTTCCAGCCCTGGAGGGCAAGTGCGCCTGTTGCCCAGGGCAGGACAATTAGAGAAGATAACCAGCTGCGAGCAGTAGGGGCTTGGTAAGCCGCTGGGGCACAGTAGTACCTGCTTTGTTTCTTCTGCTTTCCTGGGACTGGCATTGACCACTGAAGCTGAGAACGGGAAATACTTATTGTTGTAGTTTGGAATTTTGACTTGGCTTTCCACATTGAAATGCTGATTAGATAGTTGGAATACTACCATGTTTTTTTGTACATAATGGGCTGAACAGGCTTTCCCAGACGAGTCTGGAAACTAAGTAGTTGGTGGGTTTTCCAATTTATGCGTCTATTCTGAGTTTCAAACAGCTGACTTACAAGTGAATTTCTAAATGTGATTGCCAAGCATAGGCCCGCAGACTTCACATTTCACTTTTTCCCCAGAGCAATATTTGTTGTTTCTGGAATTTATGTACTGCCAGGGGATTTAGCCATAGGCCAGTAAGGGTCTCTCTCAGAATTTTCAGCAACTCAGATGAAATGGCTAGGCATTTGGATTTTTTCCTTTTGGTTTTTTAAGGATTTTTATAAGCAAGGCCCTGAGAGTCGCTTTGACATTCATCCCTGGGGAAAGAGGTCTGTGGCCTAACATTGCCAGGCAAGGCCTCTACTCAGGAGCTCAGTCCAGGACTGTGGGTGAGAAAAGCTCTGGATTCGAGAGTATTCAAATATTTGACCATTTAAGAGCTAGGACAAAGGATGATCCTGTCCCCTTGCCATGTGCCCAGTGCATGTGTGCAGTGTTCCCAGGTGCTTCTGACTTACAGCCAAGTTTGGGCTGTGGTTATTGATTGACAGATACTGATGCCTGTGTCCAGGAATGGTGGTTGCTGACTGTGTGCTCTGCCACCCTGCCTTGGAACCAGCAGGGCATATGTGAGTCCTGTCCAGTCTATACTCACCAGTGACTTTGCCCCTTAGCCCGAGTGGTTCACCCTCACAGTCTCTCTGTTAGAGAAGTGAGCTGTGACTATGGGGTTTCACTAGCTGACTAGTGCCTGCGACACTGGTACATCAGCCTAGGAAGTCAGTTACTGGGCACAGAGTCAGAAGACCTGGGTTTGGAAGGTGACATCTATCACTTAAATAAAATTACTTTTTCAGTGGAAGTGTACATAAATAAAAGAATCAAAGTGACTTGTGATTTGTGCATTCATTCCACAGATATTTATTGTATGCCTTGTTTCTGCCTGATACTACTCCAGCATGTCGATTGCAGTAGTGAACATGACAGAAATCTCTCCCTTCATGTAGCTAGAAGGGAGTTTCGATCTTAGAGAAGGTAGTTAGAAAAGGTACCACTGAGAAGGTGACATTCGAGTAAAGGCCTGAAAGGGATGAGAGAGCAAGCCTGTTGGCCAAGAAAAGAGGATTCCAGGCGGAGGGAGCGCCGAGCACAGAGTCCCATAGGCAGGAGCCAGCCTGGAGTGTTGGAAGAGCAGGAAAGAACCTGCTGTGGCTAAAACAGAGTGAATGGAAGGGAGAGAAGCAGGGGTGAGGTCAGAAGGGTAAAGAGGGGCCACTCTGGTGTCTGTTCTGAGTAGCCAGGTAGGAGGCAAGGTGAGGTACACCTCTGAAGGGCAGGGGATGGGAGGGCAGCAGGCTGGGCCCTGCCATTCTTTTGTAGTGAGCAGCGATACCACTTCTCCCCTTGCCTTCTTCATACTGGGTAGCTCCAGGGCTCTGGTTTTACGTTGGGTCCTTAGTGTTGAGAGGTGTTGGTCCTCTATGTAGGCAGTCCAGGAACCCAGGGCAGCCATGGGGCTCCCAGGAGTTGTATGTCTCTAAGGAGACTATATTTTATAAATTCCAGCATTTTTATTGACTTTTCAAGTATTTACCATCTTGTGAATAAGCAGCCAGACATATATGTATATATACGTATTATATATATATGCCAGACGTATATATAAAATATGTATTTTTTATATATGTGTGTGTATATATACACATATGCACACACATACATATATATACTTATATATATACATATATACTTATATATACATATATACTTATATATACATATACTTATATATACTATATATACATATATACTTATATATAAGTATATATACTATAAAAATATATACTATAAAAATATATATATTATATATATAGTGTATGTATATATATACACACACACACACACACTATATATATATTTTTTTTTTTTCAGAGATTAGGCCTTGCCATATTGCCCAGGCTAGCCTCGAACTCCTGGGCTCAAGCAGTCCTCCAGCCTCAGCTTCCCGCGTAGCTGAGACTGCGTAGCTGAGACTACAAGTATGTATCACTGGGCCTGGCTCTCAAATCTTTACACAGTTGCATCTTGGCTTTCAGTTTGACACAACGACAAATTTCTTTTGTATACTATGTGATTACCTGTGAATATGTTTGAAATAATTTATCTGTGAGTGCTGACTGACTCTTAATTAAGGACCTTAATTCAGGTATATTAACATTTATTTTGGATAGATATATACCAGAAATATTGTAGACTAACAATAATGGAAAATATTAGAAGCTGGTTTCAAAAATATGATTTGCATTAACCTTAATGGAATTGAATGTGCATCCTGTTCCTTTTTTTTTTTTTTTTTTTTTGCCCTAAAGGTAAAAGTAAGTGTTACTTGTTTTGACTGGTAGATCTTCTGTAACAGATTATGGAGTAAATATTTCCTAATGGTATGTGCCAGATGAAAGTTCATATTGCTGCTGCTAATCAGAAACTGAAGTTCACCTCATAAAAAGCTTGTATGAATCCAGTTTTGAAACTTGCTAATTTCAGGTCAGTGTTTTTGGCTTACTTTTTTGCTGAGGTGAATCTGCTATTACCTAAATTGTCTTCAGACTTCTACTTCAGCCTGTAGAGGAAGCTGTACTTAATTAAGCAGCTGGAATTTGGGTGATTCTGTAAATTTGCACTGTGGTCAACAAACATGATTTACCATCTGTCTAGCCCATTCTACGTGGGTGGAAGCCACCAAGGCCATTGGGCATCTGTCACTGTGGAGGGACTGGACCCTTTGACTTTGATTTGTCAAGACAAGCATGTGCAACCAACTCATTATTCTGATAAATGCTAATTAAAAGGAGAAAAGTAAGGAAATAAGCAAATTTCTGCTTTTCCGGTAGAAACTGTTTTTCATGGTAACCAAATAGCCCTAATGGATGAGGGAAAAATCTCCACTTTGCAGACTGTGATCAATTCGGTGACTCAACCAGTGGCCAACAGTGGAGGATGAAACCATTTGTTGGAAGGTTGCTGAGGAACCGTATTTGGGAGAATCAGGCCTTCCCCACCCAAATCTCATTGATCACCCTTAGTGTCATGGAAATGGAGACAGGTCATCACGTCTCCTGATGTGCTGCAGCAAGAACCACACAACATATCTAATATTAATAATATTCTACTTCTCCCTCTTTAAAAAAAAAAAAAAAACCCTGAAATAATCTAATCAAGCTTCTAAAATGAATCCGGTCTACAGGAAATGTGGGGTGTAGTGACGCAAGTTATGCAATACCACGAGAAGGCAACCAGACAAATTCACAATGTGGCATATCCTGTAATAAGTTGACCTGATTTGTTCAACAAGTCAGTAGCATTTTAAAAAATTACACAGAATGTACTGTTCTAGATTAAAAGAGTTAAGCACTATAACAACCAAATAAAATTACCTTTTTGGGGTTGAGGTTCAAACCAAATGTAAAAGATAATTTTTAAAAGATAAGTTGGGAAGCTTGAACACATACTGAGTCTTGGTTGATTGGGATTTACTTCAAAAAAAGAAAAAAGATGGGGAAGGATAGATGGTAAAAGCATGGTAAAATGTTAATGGAATTGAAGCTTTTAATTTTTTTGTAGAGACAGGATCTTGCTGTGTTGCCCAGGCTGTGAGCCCAGGTCTCAAACTCCTGGGCTCAAGTGATCCTCCCACCTCAGCCTCCCACAACACGGGGATTATAGGCTTGAACTGCTGTGCCTGGCCATAGGATTGAAGTGTTTTGATGGGTACATGGGGGCTTGTTATGTTCTGCTTTTGTGTACGTTTGGACCTTTTCCAAGTTTGCAGAAAGTGAGAGAGAAATTCAGGAATGTGTTAAAGACGTAATATATCAGAGTACCCAATAAATAACTCCATTTCATGGAGGGCTTTTCGCATATGAAGTGGTCTTCTAACAGAAAGGGGAGCATTATTGAGTAGTTAGAAAACCCAAGGTGTAGGGATGAAGAGAAAAGCAGGTGTTCTTCAAAAAAAATGAAGAGAGTCAAAGTGAATCAAAGGAGAAAATGGGAACAGAGAAAAGACCGTCTCTGAAAGTGGGAGGCCAGCAGCAGGTGGGAGTCAAGGAAAGAATGAAATGTTGCTAATTTTGGGGACTAGTGATTGAATGGCAATGTTGCTGTCTTTTTAGAGAGTAGGATTTAAAATTTTGAGTTGCTGAAAAGGCTTGCGTGATGTGCTAGAAAAATTAGGTTTGGTGGGCAGATTAGAAGGAAACAAATAGGAGAGTTCATGGAATATAATTTCAGATAGAACTGGCTTTCCTGAATTAATTTTTTGGTTCTGGTCAGCTTAGGAGATCTCACAGGATTGGATAATGGCCTGTTCTGGCAGCCTCCCTCCTCTTTACAAACCAGGAACCTGAGCACCCGTAAAACAGCATTTGCCTGAAGTCCTTCTGAGGCCAGCCCATGTATGGGTTATGTGTCCTATGTGTCTGCTGCCTCCCCACTGTCTCGGGCCAGTGCAGTCTAGTGCAGAGGGGCTTGTTGGCAGAGGCCATCCCCCTGTGAGAACAGGTTGTCTTGCCCCTCTGCTAATGGTGAAATGTCCAGAGCCAGGAAATCAGAAATAGCGTGATGTAGAGGCACCCCTGAGCACCCTTGCTCGCACTAGGGCCCCTCCTGAGTAGGCCCAGCCACCTGGCCTGCCTTCCTCTTCTCCCAGCTGAGCCACCCACCCTCCTCGATAAATACACATGAGCTAGCTGCAAGCATTGCACAGATGACAGGGACAATAAAAGCACTCCAGGACTGGTAGGCCAGATAAATAAATAGACTGGCACTAGGTGTGATGAGTGCTGTGATGCAGATGGAAAATAGCCTCAAGTCTGTTGATTGGGCAAAACTTTCAACTGCTCCTCTCCCCGCACCCAGCTCACTGTGCCAGGGCCAGCCCTCATACCAGAACTTCCTACCTAACTGAGAGCGCATCTGAGCAGGGGCAGGGCAGAGAGCCCAGTAGGCCCTGGGGAGAGTGAGGAGATACTGGTAGTTGCCTCTGAATATCCAATCTCTTTTTTCTTTTTTCCTTTCTTCTTTCTTTCTTTACCTTCTTTCCCCTCCCCACCCCGCCCCCGCCAAGACAGGGTTTCACTTTGTTGCCCAGGGTGGAGTGCAGTGGAACAATCACAGTTCACTGCAGCCTGAATTCCTGGGCTCAAGCGATCCTCCTGTCTCAGCTTCCCAACTATCTGGGTCTACAGGTGCATGCCACCACACCCAGCTAAACTGTATTTTTTTGTAGAGTTGGGGTTCCATTACATTGCCCAAGCTGCCATTTTTTCTTAGTAACAAACTCTCATTTTGTTTTCCATACTGTGCCTGGAATAAGGACTACACCTCTTAGTTCCTTAAAGCTGGGAGTGGTCACTTGAATAAGATCTGGTTCATGACGGTGTAACTAGAAGTACTGCATGAGATTAGTGGGATATCTCCTTAAGGGGAAATTAGTGCTCCCTCCTCCTCCAATTTTCTACCGTCTCCAGTGCGTGCAGAATGACTGAGGGCCATTTAACCATTTATAACCGTGAAGTCACCTAGAAATAGGAGCCTCGCGTGAGTGTGCCGAGCAGAAAGCTAGGAAATGGGCTCCTTGTGATGCCCTGGCGTCTCCATTCCAACCCTGGTCCATCTGCTCTGGATTTGTTTTACCTTAGAAAAAAATAAACATAATTTTTTTTTCTTTTCCCCCCTCTGAGATGTAGTTTCGCTCTTGTTGTCCAGGCTGGAGTACAGTGAGCGATCTCGGCTCACTGCAACCTCTGCCTCCTGGGTTTAGGCGACTCTCCTGCCTCAGCCTCCCAAGTAGGTGGGATTACAGGCGTGTGCCACCACACTCAGCTAATTTTTGCATTTTTAGTAGAGATGGGGTTTCACCATGTTGGTCAGGCTGGTCTCAAACTCCTGACCTCAGGTGATCCCCCTGCCCTGGCCTCCCAAAGTGCTGGGATTACAGGCATAAGCCACCACACCCGGCAACATAGTTCTTACTTAAGCCACTGTATTGGTTTTGGGTTTGATTTTTTTTAATTAAAAATTATTATTATTATTTTTATTTTTACTGTAGAGATGGAGTCTCACTGTGTTGCCCAGGCTGGTCTCAAACTCGTGGGCTTAAGCGATCCTCCTGTCTGGGCCTCCTAAAGTGCTGGGATTACAGGTGTGAGCCACCATGCCTGGCCTGTTTCTGTTTTTGTTTTTGTTTTGTTATATGTAGATAAACCTGATTCTAATTAAGTGGAAGCAGGAAGACTAGTTAAGGTGCTATTAGAGCAGTCTAAGTGAGGGATGATAGTAGTTTGGAATAGAAGGGTAGCAGAGGTGACTAGAAGTAGTTATGTGTATTTTTACTGTGGTAAAATATATGTAACATAAATTTTGCCATTTTAACCATTGTTAAATGGTTAAACATTTAACATTGGTTAAATTGTAGTATTAAGTACACTTACATTGTTGTGCAAGCATCACCATCATCCATCTCTAGAACTTTCTTATCTTCCCAAACTGAAACTCTGTACCTGCTCAACAGTAACTCCTGGTTCCCCTCTCCTCCCAGCTCCTGGCAACGAACATTCTTTCTACCTCTATAAATTTGACTACTCTAGGAACCTCATATAAATGGAATCATAGAATATTTGTCCTTTTGTGACAAGTGTGTTTCACTTAGCATAATGTCTTTAAGGCTCATTCGTGTTGTAGCTCGCATCAGAATTTCCTTCTTTTTAAAGGCTGTGGCCGGGCGCGGTGGCTCATGCCTGTAATCCCAGCACTTTGGGAGGCTGAGGTGGGTGGATCACCTGAGGTCACGAGTTTGAGACCAGCCTGGCCAACATGGTGAAACCCCATCTGTAGTAAAAATACAAAAATTAGTTGGGCATGATGGTGAATGCCTGTAGTCCCAGTTACTCAGGAGGCTGAGGCAGGAGAATCGCTTGAACCTGGGAGGCTGAGGTTGCAGTGAGCCAAGATCGCGCCATTGCACTCCAGCCTGAGCAACAAAAGTGAAACTCCGTCTCAGAAAAATAAAAATAAAAATAAAAAATAAATAAAGGCTGATAAATATTTTAGCAGTTGTATTTTGCATGGTTTATGACATGCGCACCTGGGTCACTCACTCCCTGGTAGTGCTATTTACTGAGATGGGGAGTAGTGGGGAAGAGTAAGTTCAGATAATAGGTCTGTGATGCCTATTAGATATCCCATGGGTGATTTCTAGAGGATAGTTGCATACACAAATCTGGAGTTGAGGGTTGAGGTCCAGAACTTGGAGACCCTCAGTCAGTAGACAGATGTAAAGCTAGAGAACTGAAGGAGGTCATCAAGGAAGAGCGTAGCTGGAGAATGAGTAAACCCTGGGGCACTCCCACATTTACAGTCAGAAGATGAATAGGAAGCCGCCCAGGAGTCTGAAACTGGAACAGCTGGAGAGCTAGGAAGGAAATGAAGCAAGGGTGATGCTGCTGAGGGGAGGTGAGGCCTCCTCTCCACCCCATTCCAAGATTTGCCATAGTTACACCACTTGGAACACTGTGCAGATACAGCCGGCTGGGAGTGTCCCTGTCAGATGGGGATATTGGGATCCCTGTCTCAGTGCGGCAACATGCGAGGCATCTAGTGCGACAGAGCGGCCTCACCCAAGTGATGTGTCATGATGAGGATAATGTTCATGGAGACTGATTTCTATTTGCCAGTTCCCTGTTTGTCTTTGTAATCAGTTTATCAATAGTATTCTTGATGGAAGTGACAAATTGTAACAAAAAGTACACTCATGTGAACAAAAAGAATTTTCTGACCTCTGATGGGCTCTTGAGGCCATATATCAGGATAACTTAAATATGTTTTTATCTCTGCCCCCAATGTAAACTTGTTTATGGAGAAAACTTGCATTTTGTTTTTATTTATTTTTTGAAACAGAGTCTCGCTCTTTCTCCCAGTCTGGAGTGCAGTGATGTGATCTTGGCTCACTGCAACCTCTGCCTCCCAGGTTCAAGCAATTCTCCTGCCTCAGCCTCCTGAGTAGTTGGAATCACAGGCATGCACCACCATGCCCGGCTGATTTTTGTATTTTTTGTAGAGACAGGGTTTCACCATGTTGACTAGGCTGGTCTTGAACTCCTGACCTCAGGTGATCCACTCGCCTCAGCCTCCCAAAGTGCTGGGATTACAGGCATGAGCCACCGTGCCTGGCCAAAACTTGCATTTTGAATGGGAAAAATTACTCAAGAGTAATTAACGTGGACTCAGTTATCTTGAGTGGCCTTTCATTTTTTCCCTGGATGATATTTTGTAATTATTATTATTAGGTATGTTAAGGTTTATAGCAGTGTAGCTGCTATAAATATAAATATAGAAATGTAAAACTTCCTGTGTGTATTGATATGGTAACAAATTTTTAATATATTTTGGAAAGCAAACTATAAACACACAATCTACTTTTTGCAAAAAAAATCTGTAGGTACAAATATGGGCTGTTTAGGAATCGTACAATCAATGGTTATACCTATTTAGGAATATTTAGAACTATTTGTATGTTTGTATAGCTAATCTTTTCCCCCCTGATTTATTGATGATGAGTATTACTGATATAAAAAGTTTTGTGCACCACAGTGCTTTGCCCATGAAATATGAGCTCAGAAACTGCCTGTGCTGTTATTTTCACCAGCAGTGAAGCAGCGTGTCCGGGGGCAGAATGTACTCTTGTGTGAATTATTAGCATTTGGTGTTGGTTCCGCCACCCTTGGGCCTGAGCTTTCTTTCTCCCTCGTTTGTTCTAAACATAGCATGGCACCTTTTGTATCCTGTAGGTTATTGCTGACTGCAAGGAGACTTTGTTGTTCTTTAGTTAGTTTTTTACATATTAGTTTCAGTAAGCCTGTTTCTTACATTTTTCTACTGTAGCATAATCTTTGTAAGTACTTTCTATAGCCCAGGCATGGTCTGCTGCATTCTCTGTGTCTCTGGGGATGCATTTAGGTCTTTGTGTCACATTCTGGTGTGTAGCTCATTATGTAATGACTCGAATGATCATCAGAACAAAAGATACCTCATTAAGAACAAGGTTGAGGACACTAGGAACCTAATGTAACATTTAAGGTATAAATGAGTATTGAAGAGAAAGAAATGATTGAATGCTTTGGAATTTCTAATACAAGCACCCATCTTGGACCTACTTACACTGGACTTTTAAAGTGATCAGAAATAAATGGATGTAGGAGAGTTTTACTTGTTCCTCATTCTAAAGGGATATGAAAAAGATGAACTTGAGTTCATGAAGTTGAGCAGAACAATGAACTTAGTGAGAAATTATTTGTATTGATGTGAAAATCACACCATGTTTTGGGAAATGGGGTGGACTTGGGCACTCCGTAGTTCCAACCACATGCAGGTATTATAGGCTGAGTCAGGCCTGAGCCTAGAAGAGGAATAACTGCAACTAAACTTTGAAATATTCCAGGAAAGCAGAGTTGACATGTAGGTTGATCTGCAACAACTACAGTGGTATAGAAAGGGTGGTCTTGGCTGGGCGCAGTGGCTCACGCCTGTAATCCCAGCACTTTGGGAGGCCAAGGCGGGTGGATCATGAGATCAGGAGATCAAGACCATCCTGGCTAACACGGTGAAACCTTGTCTCTACTAAAAATACAAAAAATTAGCCTGGCGTGGTGGTGGGTGCCTGTAGTCCCAGCTACTTGGGAGGCTGAGGCAGGAGAATGGCATGAACCCACAAGGCAAAGCTTGCAGTGAGCCAAGATTGTGCCACTGCACTCCAGCCTGGGCAACAGAGCAAGACTCTGTCTCAAAAAAAAAAAAAAAAAAAAAAAAAAGGGTAGTTTTTTGGTGCTCCAAATAGGAAGGCCTTAAATTAAAATCTGTTTTACAATCTGAATAAAATATAAATATCATCAAAAAGAAAAGGTATTCTGGTTATGTACATGAATACAACATCCTTAGCAGCAGATGTTGTGTGTGTGCAAGGGAATAGGAAGGTAAAGATGCACCCTTCTCCTCCACCATCAAGGGTTGCTAGAAAACAGGCTCTCATTCAGTAGACCCCGATAGCTGTCTGTAATCCATAGCTCCTTCTCTGATTAGTATTTATCCACTATTGTGGCTACATTCTGGATCTTGTCATAGGTAGAAAGAGTAGCCTGGTGGTTAGCAACACAGCTTTCGGAGTCAAACAGACCTGGTGTCAGATCCCTACTTATTACCTGCTTGACATTGAGCAAGTTTCTTTATCTCTGTAAACTTCAGTGTTATCATCCGTAAAATGGGTGAATTGCTCACACCCCACAGGGATGGTTCACCAAACATAAGGTGCTTGGTATTTAAACACTCAATAAATGGTAGCTGTTGATAGAGCTTCACTGGCATTTTAAACTTAAATACCTGCCTTTGGCCACTCTGCTCATCCACTCCCCAGCTTCCCACATGTGTTCTGCAATTTGACTGAACCACACAGTCCAGGAAACTTTCTCCATGTGAAGGAGAAAATAGCTTTCCACAGCCCTGGGGTCACACTCTCCCAAACTTATGTCAGGAAGACGCCCAAAGACTGGCTCATTCCTGGGTCAAGGAGAGTGGGGTCTGTTTCAGGAGGGGAGCTGAGCTAAGACCTGAGATCCTCGTAGGGGAAAGGTGGGCAGAGGCAGGCTGGAGGTTGAGCTCTGTACTCTCTCAAGAGAAGGTGGTGGTTATGCATCTGTTACTCTGGGTAAATTTTTAGAGCAGATATCTGATGAAACAGCTGTTTCCAAGGTCCAGCGTTAACCATTGGTTTGATTGGCTTTGAATAAGTTATTTACAACACAGATATTTTGTTACAATCATAATTTGTATGACTGAGTTGGTCTCCAGGCATCCTGGGTAGGAGAGGGAGGTGCACAGTAGCTGAGCTGTTGTCCTCATTCCTTATTTATAGGAAAGAAGCTTAGGTTAAATGACTCATCCAAGGTCAAACACATCCTAAGTGGCGGAGACAACACAGACAATGCCTTTTAAACTGACCTGTGTCTCTTCCCCCACTCCTTCCTACAGCAGGGTTCTGCCCTCCTTACTGCCACCCCACAGCAAGAGGGCTTCCTCCACCTCATTCTCCCCAGGGGTGATGGCCTTGTCAGAGAGCATCCTGTTCTTGATCTGGGGGCCCTCCTTCAGGCCTTCAGCCATTCCTCAGAACTTTGCCCCTTAGTAGGGGAGGGGACAGGGTAGCTCTCCCTTTGCCCTTGGTCATTTCCTTGGGGAGCCTTTTCCTTCCCATCTGTCTGTGTTCCTTTCCCAGCAGCACCCGGCCTTGCATATCTGTTCATTGCCTGTTGTCTTCCCCATTAGAATGTCGCCCTGGCGAGAGCAGGGACTTGCTCATTCTCTTTCTAGTAGTGTTCCCAGCTCTTTGTGCTTGGTGCATATTAGGCATCCCCATCTTACATATTTATTGAGAGAATGAATGACTAAGTTGTGTCCATCAGAGCTGTGAGAGTGTGAACCCAGAGCTAATGGAGCATGGCGTCTTCCCTTTCTCCTCCTCCTCCAGCTTCCCATAGCTGCCAAGGTGCTGAGGAAGGAGTGGGAGGAAGAGTTTGTGTCCCTGAGGAGCCAGCTCACTCCCCCTCCCTGTGTCTGCAGTGGGTGGGGAGATTGAGGAAACCCTCAGCCTACACCAGTTAAGGTGGAGTTCCTGTCACATGCAAGCCGATGCCAGTTTAGAGTCTGCTGAAGGCAGTGGGGCACACAGGTGAAGGGCATGGACACTTGAGTCAGGTGACTGGTCCACCACATGCAGATTGTGTCCCGCTGACAAAATTTCATAGCCTTTCTGTGCCTTGATCTTGTTGTCTGTGAAGGGAGGATGACCTCATAGGGTGGTTCCTGGGATTGAATGCGCTAGCCCACGTGACTCTCCAGCATTGGTCAGGTACAGGCTGTGTGCTCCACTAAAGCTGTCTGTGTGCTCTACAGGACTAAATAGCTGCTGCTTATTCTACTCCTGGCACCTGTCTAACTGGCCTAGGTGCGCTGCCTTCGTGTCCCTCACCCTGCCCAGTCTAGCACAGAGCACTGGGGGAAGGGCTCTGAGGAGGTGCGAGTGGAAGCCCAGGAGTTTGGGGGCTTCAGCCTGTGATGTCGGTTGTTGTTCCCTCTGGAGGGCAAGTGCTTTGGTGTGAGATTTGTGTGCGGTTTTTTGTTTGCTTTAGTTTGGTCCTGGTGATTTCCACGGGGTGAGGAGGGATTCGGAGATAATAAGTGTCTTGCTGGGAACTGGCTTGCCCCTGCTTCTCCAAGAAACAGCTCTGACTCTTGGGAACTGAGAGGGCGTGTGGCAAAGGTAGATGCTGAGGCGAGGCGAGGCGAGAGGTCCACCTTTGCACCGCGCCCAAGGAATCTGTGCATGTGCGTGAGGCAAGGCAAGGCGAGAGGTCCACATGCGTGCCACAAGGCAGAGAGTCCACGTGTGCACCTGAGGGGAGAGGAAGGTTGAGTCTTACTGTGTGCTGCTCAAGGGACAGGACAGTGCATGGGCACTGTGCTGGATTTTGGTTCCTTGTAAAAAGCAATGGCTATAGTTCCCTGACCTTCACCACTTCCGTGAGGCAGTGGGCTGAGGGCCGGCCGTGAGTGGGCTCTCTCAGGTCCACTCCTGCTCAGTTGGGTGAATTGCAAACTCAATAAAGTAAGTTGTTGTGAATAAGTAATCTGCATAAGCCAAAGAAATATAAAATATCTTCCACAAAAAGATTATTAGGGAGCAGGATAAAAGAACTGCAAAAGGTTTTTGTTGGTATTATTGCCAAATCTGATGTGGGCAAAACAACTATGAGAAATTAGGAAAAAATGTCAATAATCTGGAAGGTTTGTGGTCAAGTTGCTTTGTAAGTGGCCAGTTTTTGCCCTGTGTTAAAGAGGAAATAAGGCCGGGCATGGTAGCTCACGCCTGTAATCCCAGCCCTTTGGGAGGCCGAGGCAGGTGGATCGCCTGAGGTCAGGAATTCGAGACCAGCCTGGCCAACATGGTGAAACCCCGTCTCCACTAAAAATACAAAAATTAGCCGGGTGTGATGGTGCACCGAGGTCAGAGAATCGCTTAAACCCAGGATGTGGAGGTTGCAGTGAGCCGAGATCACGCCACTGCACTCCAGCCTGGGTGACAGAGCGAGACTCCATTTCAAAAAAAAAAGAAAGATAATAAGAAATGATAGAGAACACATTGTAACTGTGGTTTATGCAAGAAAGTAACAGGGAGGAGCAGCAAAGGAGCTGTCAGAACAGCCTTAGCCCATACCAGAAGGCTGCCAGAGAAATGCACAATCATATCTGAAAATGTTTGTGGCACATAGTATATATTTAGTATACATCTTATTATAATTACATATTCATGTGTATAGTATTTTTTAAGTTAATTTCCTATTTGGACTATTAGCAACCAATCACTGATATATATCAGGTTAATGGGTTTCTACTGTACTCATGAATGGAGCTGTCCATTATATTTTCTTGACTCCTGGAAGACTGGTCTGTCAGCTTTGTTTCGTAAGACTGGAATGATGACATACAACTACGTTAATAACTATGTTAACACTCCTACTAAAATAACTGGTGTATTTGGATTCCATTTTCAACGGAATGTCTTATGGTCAAACTGGCCTTCTTTCAGATTTTTAGTTGCATGGTTTTTCCTTTACCTTCTGAATACTGTGTGGACGTAATTGCTATTGTGGATGGCTGTGGTTCAGCAGGAGCTCAAAGACACCAGAAGTGGTGTGAGTCCAGATACAGGGGGTGGAGACAGGATTGGGGGTTACTTGGTGGGAAATGGGAAGAATTATTTCAACCTTGGGCCTTGTTATTTGATGGAAATGTTTTGACTTCTAGGCATCAGTCACCGAGGTCCAAACACAAAAACAAAGGCAGATCCTTCTGAAGCATGGTGGCCTTTTAACTTTGTATGATTTTGGATTTCCAGTTAACTATTGCTTCTATTCAAGTTGGTCATTGAAAATTTACTGTGCGAATCCAACAGCAACCCACAACCTAAACATCCCTGGCTGTCTTGTTTTCACAGGTGTTGGGGCGATGTTTCCTGACTGTGGTGCAAGTCCATTTCCAGTTTTTGACTCATGCGTTACAGAAGGTCCAGCCAGTGGCTCACTCTTGCTTTGCTGAGGTCATCGTGCCAGAAAAAAAGAACAGCGGCAGTGGCGGCGGCTTATCTGGCATGGGCCACACACCTGAAGTAGAGGAAGCTGTGCGGTCCTGGCGGGGGGCTGCTGAGGTAACCCTGGCTTTGGGGAGATTGGTGCCTGTGTTCAAATAGGAGAGGCTCCAGAGGGCCTTTGCCTGTTGATTCTCAAAACAGCCATTTCATTTAGAAATGTACATTTTAAACTGTTATCATTGGCTTGTTCATTCATTTAACAGTGAACATCTTTGTGAATGCCCACTTTGTGCCAGGCATGTGCCAGGCACTAGGATGACAACCTCTACTCACAGCCTCCTGGGAGAATAGGCTTACAAAAACAGGGCTAAGGGGCCAGGATGAAGTATGCGGGAGCCAGAGGGAGGGAGGGCCCTGTCTCTGAACGGTAGTGCTGCAGGAAAGCTTCTAAGATGGGGGACCAGTGAGAAGGGGCTGGCACCCAAGTCAGGAAAGACGGGGTGGAGCTGTCTGGGGAGGGTAAGTGGCCAGCCAGGCAGTGAGGCAGGCGAGCAGGAGTGTTTGGCAGACAGATGGGATGGCAGGCTCCAAAGATACAACCACAGCAGGGCGAGAGCTCAGTGGACACAGGGAATTTTGTCTGTTTTTTGCTAGTCAAATCATTCCCTATAGAAGTGCTTGGAATCTTTGTAACTTTTTTAATTCTTTAAGTTTTTCTTTTTCTTTTTTTTTTTTTTTTTTGAGACAGGGTCTTGCTCTGTTGCCCAGGCTGAAGTGCAGTGCTGCGATCAAGTCTCACTACAGCCTGTACCTCCGGGCTCAAGAGATCCTCCTACCTCAGCCTCTTCAAAGTAGCTGGGACCACAGGCTCATGCCACCATGTCTAGCTTCTTCTTCTTCTTCTTCTTCTTCTTCTTACTACTATATATTTTTTTTTTTGGTAGAGATGAAGTCTCACTATGTTGTCCAGGTTGGTCTTGAGCTACTGGGCTCAAGTGATCCACCCACCTCTGCCTCCCAAAGTGCTGGGATTACAGGCATGAGCCACTGCGCCCAGACAAGATTCTTTTTTTTTTTTTTTTTTTTGAGACGGAGTCTCGCTCTGTCCCCCAGGCTGGAGTGCAGTGGCATGATCTCAGCTCACTGCAAGCTCTGCCTCCCAGGTTCACGCTATTCTCCTGCCTCAGCCTCCCGAGTAGCTGGGACTACAGGCGCCCGCCACCAAGCCCGGCTAATTTTTTTTTTTTTTTTTTTTGTATTTTTAGTAGAGACAGGGTTTCATCGTGTTAGCCAGGGTGGTCTCGATCTCTTGACCTCGTGATCTGCCTGCCTTGGCCTCCCAAAGTGCTGGGATTACAGATTTGGACAAGATTCTTAATTGGTCTAACTCTGCCTAGATCCTCATTTGTCAGTGCTTTACATGTGATTTCAGCAGTTCTCCAGTATGCTTTATGTGACTTCATGAAGTTTTTTTTTTTTGAGACGGGGTCTCACTCTGTCGCCCAGGCTGGAGTGCAGTGGCACAATCTTGGCTCACTGCAACCTCCGCCTGCCGGGTTCAAACAATTCTCTGCCTCAGCCTCCCAAGTAGCTGGGATTACAGGCGCCCGCCACCACGCCCGGCTAATTTTTGTATTTTAGCCCCAGCTAATTTTTGTATTTTTAGTAGAGGCAGGGTTTCACCATCTTGGCCAGGCTGGTCTTGAACTCCTGACCTTGTGATCCACCCACCTTGGCCTCTGAAAGTGCTGGGATTACAGGCGTGAGCCACTGCACTGGGCCAACATGAAGTCTTTTATCCCTTGGAAGATCAGCTATTTCCCAGCACAGCAGATATGTTTATAAAATCTAGCCATCATGCAAGAGCTAGACCGAGTGGTTGGCTCCCTAGTGGATAGAGAGCGCAGTGGTGTGGGATGGTATGGCATGGTCATCAGGGATAATGTGAAGGAGAATTGTGCGATTCTCCTCTCGTGGTGACAACCTCATGACTAAATGGTGGGCTGCAGGGAGCCGCTCCGGTGGGGGGATTCTAGCCTAGCGCAGGGTTGCTTTCCTAGTCACTCTGGTATGGCATTCTCTATTCCTTTTCCACAGCCAGAAGAATTTAAGCTTAAATAAAAGGCAATCAAAAACAGCTCTGAAAAAGTCTGTTTTAAGGAGACTTTGCCTATAATCAGTGACATTTCTTTTGGGAGACAGAGTTTCGCTCTTGTTGCCCAGGATGGAGTATAATGGCGTGATCTTGGCTCACTGCAACCTCTGCCTCCCAGATTCAAGCGATTCTCCTGCCTCAGCCTCCCGAGTAGCTGGGATTACAGGCGCGCACCACCACGCCTGGCTAATTTTTGTATTTTTAGTAGAGATAAGGTTTCACCATGTTGGCCTGACTGGTCTTGAACTCCTGACCTCAGGTGAGCCACCTGCCTTGTCCTTCCAAAATGCTGGGATTACAGGTGTGAGCCACCATGCCTGGCCATTAGTGACATTTCTTGTAGGCATTTTAATACTTCTTTCTTTCCAGTATGAGAAATAAAAAATAAATCTTAGAAGTTGAGACTTTAGGACTTACTGCTCCATTTTACAGAGTAAAAGATAATTTTCTTTTTTTTGAGACAGAGTCTTGCTCCTTCACCCAGGCTGGAGTGCAGTGGCGCAATCTCAGCTCACTGTACCCTCTGCCTCCCGGGTTCAATCAATTCTCCTGCCTCAGCCTCCTCAGTAGCTGGGATTATAGGCGCCCGCCACCACGCCCAGCTAATTTTTGTATTTTTAGTAGAGATGGGGTTTCGCCATGTTGGCCAGGATGGTCTCAAACTCCTGACCTCAGGTGATCTACCTGACTTGGCCTCCCAAAGTGCTGGGATTACAGGTGTGAGTCACCACCTGGGCCAAAAGATAATTTTTTTAAACTATCCCAGCAGGCAAACACAGAGTAAAAGATAATTTATGGTTAGCAATATAGTGATTCATTAGATAATGTCTAGTTCAAATCATTCCATAATGAACTTGGCAAAGTATTTCTTTTCTTTTTTTTTTTTTTTTTTTTTTTGAGGTGGAGTCTCGCTGTTGCCCAGGCTGGAGTGCAGTGGCGCGATCTTGGCTCACTGCAGGCTCCGCCCCCCCGGGGTTCACGCCATTCTCCTGCCTCAGCCTCCCGCGTAGCTGGGACTACAGGCGCCTGCCGCCTCACCTGGCTAATTTTTTGTATTTTTAGTAGAGACAGGGTTTCACTGTGTTAGCCAGGATGGTCTCGATCTCCTGACCCCGTGATCTGCCCACCTCAGCCTCCCAAAATGCTGGGATTACAGGCGTGAGCCAACGCGCCCGGCCTAGTATTTCATTTTATGTTTTGGAAATTTTCTTTAATAAAATTTTCAAAACATGATTTTTCACATCTTAATATTGTCCAGTCTCTAGTTTTATTATTTCAGTTTCATGCCATTTGCTGCATTGTTGTCATTTCTTTTTAATTTTCACTGTTTGCTTGCATGTTTTGGTCTGTCTTTCATGCTAAAGACTTTCCTAGGGCTTTCTTTCTGTTCATCAGAAAGGCCCTGGAATGCTAATTGGAGGCTGTGTGTGGGGGTGGGACCTGTTAGCTTTATTGTAGATGGCTGAGCCCTGAGGTCCAGACCTGCACCTTGTTGCCTTGTCATGTGACTTTACAACCCTCGGTGTCCTCCTGGCTGCTGGGCCCCAGCCTCCTGACTGTTCAGCTCACACACATGAACCTAACACCTGCCTTGGTCCCCTGCTCCATCTTCTAGACAACTCATGCTGAGGACCAGCCCACAGGAGGAGGCCTCCGAGTTCTCTCTTGACCTCTTCACTTTGACCTTTTTTGCCACCATTTTAGTCTGTCCAGGCCTTTCTGCCCTTTCTACATTCCCTTTGCTTTCAGCCAGTGATGCCACCCCCCACTACACTGAGCAAATAGAATCTCCCTGATGGCAGCCCTTCTTCCTCATGTGGCCAAGCCACCACCACCCCTGCCACCCCTCTTCACAACCATCTTTTCTTCCTTCCCCTGCCTCATGACAGCAGAGGAGGTGCCCTCTCCTCCTGTCCAGGCTTGCCCCGTGCCCGCCTTGCCCCCATCCTCGAGGGCCCAGCTTCTGTGGTGCGACCTAGTGTTTTCTCTCCCTCATCCTCAGCCTGTTCCCACCAGTACACAAAAGATGCTTCCCACAGAAAAGTCCACTCTGCCCTGCCCTGTTTCTCTGCTCTTTTCTCAGCCAACTTCTTGGAGTAGTTGTCTACCTTTTTTTCACCTTTCATTCATTCTAAAAAATTACTATTTTATTTTTACTGCACCTTGTGGCTCCTTACTGCTCCTGGCACACCCCATGGACAGTTTACTCAGAGTAGTCTAAAAAGTAATTATTATTGAAGTATTTCAGGCACATAGAACATTTCACACCCATCAGTGTATCTTCCTTTTAGCTGCCTGCCATATTTGCTCATGCCTGTTACATATTTTTAACAGAAAAGTATCACCAGTGCACTTTTTTTTTTTTTTTTTTTTTTGAAACTGGGTCTTGCTCTGTTGCCCAGGCTGGAGTGCGGTAGTGATCACAGCTTACTGCAGTCTTGACCTCCTCGGCTCAAGCAGTCCTCCTGAGTAGCTCAGACTATAGGCATGCACCACCATGCTTGGCTAATTATTTATTTTATTTTACTTTTTATTTATTTTTTTAAAGACAGCGTCTTGCTATGTTCCCAGGCCGGTCCCAAGCTCCTAGGCTCCTGCACCCGGTCCGTAAATGCACTTGAATCCCTTTTGTACCTCTCCACTTTCTTATTCATCCCTTTGTCTCTAGAGATAACCTCTGTTGAATTTGAAGCGTGTGATCCTTGTGCATATTTTAATATTTTTTCCGTATATGAATGTATCTATACATAAGGTATTATTTTACACAGTCTGAAACTTTATATACATAATGTCATTCAGCTTGCTGAAATCTGGCTTCCACTCCTATACAAGAACATGCCTTCTCTTATCAAGGTCATTGGTGCATTCTTCCATGTTTTCAAATCCAGGGAACCCTTTCAACAACTTTCAGCAGCTCACAGCAGTGTGGAGAATATTCCTCCTTGGAAATACTCTCAGCTTGTGACATCCAAGAACCAAGCTTTCTTTCCTCTTGAGTCATCCTTTCTTCATCTAGTTTACTGGCTTCTCCTTCCTCAACACAATTTCTGAATGTGAGTTTCTCCAGGCTCAGTTCTAGCTGCCCTTCTCCCTAGGGGTTCTCCATCCAGTCTTGGGACTCAAAAACCACCTGTGTCCTTGGAGGGGGCTCAAATGTGTGTCAGTGAGCAGCCCACTTCCTGTGGGCTTCAGGCCCCTGAGCTCAGCTGCTACCGGGGGTCTCGCAGGTGGCTCAGGCGTAGCCTCTCTCCACTCACCTGTTCCTCCCTAGACCCTCTCTATGCTAGTGAGTGGTGCCATCCCACACTGGCTTCACTTGAGAAACCTGAGATTTATCCTTCAGCATTTCCGTCATGTCTACACCCAGTCCAATCCTTAAGAAAACCCGGCAGTTCCTACCTCCAAAATCTTATCCCAGATCTGTCCCCTTCTTCCACGTCCTTCATCACTACCCTCGTTCAGGGAATCGTTACTTCTCCCCTCCTTGTCTTGCTCGCCTTCATTTTAAAATTGGATGATGTCGCTTCTCATTTCCTTAGGGTAGCATGTGGACCCCTCAGCACGACCTGCCTAGACCTGCCTAGTCTGGCTCCTGCCTTGATGGCCAGCCTTATCAGTGGCCACCCTGCCCTCGCTCACTGGGCTCTAGTTCCTTGGATGTGTCTTTCTTTGTTACCTTGGATCCTCGGCCTGTTTCACGGACCCGTCTGTAGGTCTTGACACCCCCCACCCCACCCCACACACATGCAATTCCATTCACAACCTTCTCCTCTAATTCTCACCCTAAGTGCTGCTTTCTGGGTGTCTAGGACATTCCCTGGTATAGTCCTCTGTTTGTTTCCCACAGTGTTTTTTCTCCATTTATAATTCTGTGTTTTCTTTGTTCACCTTTTTGGCCCTGAGGCTCTCAGCTCCAGGAAGGTAAGGAGCAGCTTTGTGCTTCAGCACGTACCTAACATACCACCTTGTGAGCTAAATATTTGACTGAAAGATTCTTAGAAAGAGTCAAACAGTTTTAAACTGTGAGACTCTTAGGCTTCAGGGAATGGTGTTTACATACAGTTTGTGAAACCAAAGCTTTGGAACTTTACGGCATTATAGCTGCTAGTCATTTTCCTGTAGTCTGCAAGTTTTATAAATATTACAACTCCTACACTGGCCCAGCAGAACAAAAGCTAACTGCTAAAAAATGTTAACTTGGTTCACAGAATTGCAACAAAAATAGAAATCTAAAAACAGTTCATCTGGAATCCCATCTAATAAATCAAATATATATTTTTCTGTATTCTCTTCTTGTACTGATCCATGTATATATTTTCTGCATTTAATCGTAAAATGACAGAGATTAGTTTCTCCTTTTCTATCTTGCTTATCTACTCTTCATAAACGTATGTAGTGACTGAATAATAAATATTTACTTTTCTGTGCAGATTTCAAAAGCTCTGTTTTTCTGTTAACATGCCAATGTATATTTTTCCTGTTCTGTATTCATGTGGTCTTTTCCTTCACTGAATAGGAATGCCCAACTATGTATGTTCTTCCTTTTTTTTTTATTCTGGAAACTCCAAGTACCAATATTCTAGGTAACCTGTCTTTTTAAAGCAGGAAAGTTAAAAATGTCTGAGTATATACACACACATATATATGTGTGTGTATATACGTATACGTATATATACACACATATGTGTGTGTATATACATATATACACACACATATGTGTGTGTATATACGTATACGTATATACACACACATATGTGTGTGTATATACATATATACACACATATATATGTGTGTGTATACATATACATATATATACACACACATATGTGTGTGTATATACATATACATATATACACACACATATATGTGCATTTATATACATATATATGTATATATATATATATAAAACAAATAACAAGTAGGTAAGTCTTTTTTCCAGGGTTCCTAAAATAAAGGGAGATTTCGGCCGGGCTTGGTGGCTCAAGCCTGTAATCCCAGCACTTCGGGAGGCCGAGGTGGGTGAATCACTTGAGGTCAGGAGTTCGAGGCCAGCCTGACCATCATGAAACCTCGTCTCTACTAAAGATACAAAACTTAACCAGGCGCAGTGGTGGGTGCCTGTAATCCCAGCTACTCGGGAGGCTGAGGCAGGAGAATCGCTTGAACTCGGGAGGCGGAGGTTGCAGTGAGCTGAGATAGCACCACTACACTCCAGCCTGGGTGACAGAGTAAGACCTTGTCTCAAAATAAAATAAAATAAAATAAAATAATAAAATAAAAAAATAAAGGGAGATTTCCTTTCTCTTCAGGATGGTTAATTAGGCTTTCAAAATTTGGGCTGCTCACTTTGCAATACAAACAATCTAGAACTTCTAGTTTATTTGCTTAGATGGTTTATTGCTGCATTTTACTTGAGGGGGTTTTTCTTGTTGTTGTTATTGTTGGTCTAATGTTGCTAGAACTGTACCACCCTCTTTTACCTACCAGTTACTATATATGTTACAGGCGACATCTAGGCTAAGAGAAAGAGGCTGTGATGGTTGCCTGGCAGGAATTGAAGTTCAACAACTCTTTTGTTCTCAAAGTGCAGCAATTCCTGAGCATCAGCTAAAAGAACTGAACATAAAAATCGACAGTGCTTTGCAAGTAAGTTTTTCAGAACTGACATACTGATTTCCACGGGATAGAAACAAGGGAGGGAGTTAAAGTTGTGATGTTGAATCAATTAGAAAGGGTTATAGAGTAGTAATTGGCCTTTTAATAGCTATAGAAACTTAAGATTTCTATTTCCATTGAACTTTGTCATCTTATAATTTGCTTTACGATCTTGATGGTTAAAAATAATTTATTTCCAGGCATATAAGATAGCTCTGGAAAGCTTAGGACACTGTGAATATGCAATGAAAGCCGGCTTCCACCTGAATCCAAAGGCGATTGAAGCAAGTTTGCAGGTACACTTTTCCTTCCTAAAGCTCTGGGGACCTATGGCGCTGCTCCTGCAGTCTAGTGTGAACCAAGTGTTTTGACAGATGAGCGATGGGTCACCTCTCCTCTTCTATCCATGCCTTTTCCAGGGCTGCTGCAGCGAGGCGGAAGCCCAGCAGACGGGGCGGAGGCAGACACCCCCGCAGCCCATGCAGTGTGAGCTCCCCACCGTCCCTGTGCAGATAGGATCGCACTTCCTGAAGGGCGTCTCCTTTAATGAGTCGGCCGCCGACAATCTGAAACTTAAGACGGTAGCTTTCCATGGGGTTCCAGCAAATGAGTGTGAACTTGAAAATAGAGTTCTTAAGAGAAATGTAAAGGCTTGCGAAGGATGTAGATTAAAAAACAAAATGGGGCCGGGCGTGGTGGCTCACGCCTGTAATCCTAGCACTTTGGGAGGCGGGCAGATCACCTGAGGTCAGGAGTTTGAGACCAGCCTGATCAACATGGTGAAACCCTGTTTCTGCTAAAAATAAAAAATCAGCTGGGTACGGTGGCACGCACCTGTAGTCCCAGCTGTTCAGGAGGCTGAGGCTGGAGAATTGCTTGAACCCATGAGGTGGAGATGGCAGTGAGCTGAGATTGCGCCATTGCACTCCAACCTGGGCAACGAGCAAAACTCTGTCTTAAAAAAAAAAAAAAAAAATTAAAAAGCAGACCTACGGAGACTTTAATCAGACATTTGCCAAGCAAGCAAGTTTTCGTTTTGTTTTGTTTTGTGTTTTTGAGACGGAGTTTTACTCTCTCGTCCAGGCTGGAGTACAGTGGTGTGATCTATCTCAGCTCACTGCAACCTTCACCTCCTGGGTTCAAGCAATCCTCCTGCCTCACCCTCCCAAGTAGCTGGGACTACAAGCATGTGCCACCAAGCCTGGCTAATTTTTGTATTTTTAGTAGAGACAGGGTTTCACTGTGTTGGCCAGGATGGTCTCGAACTCCTGACCTCAGCTGATCCACCCTACTTGGCCTCCCAAAGTCCTGGGATTACAGGCATGAGCCACCGACCTGGGCCAAGACAGTTTTATTCATAATTTTATTCAGATGTTTAACAGAAAGGGTTTGAAAGTACACTTATAAGATACTGTTTATGATTAATGTCTCTCAGTGGACTTGTATGAATTAAATAAGAAGAGAGATGTTGTCATAGTGCTGCAGTGATAACGATTATTTGTGGAACATCATGTGTTCCAGTCATTGTGCCAGGTGCTCCACATCGTTGTCTCACTTAATGCTCACGCATGAGGTGGGGGTGCTGCCCTTTGGCCCACCTGCCACACGGGAACTGATACCCAAGGTCACACAGCTAGAAAGTAGAAGAGCTGGAATTTGAGCTTATGTAATCTGTTTCCAGAGCCTGAATACCTGACTACTTGGTCATCCAAAATAAAATTGAGATTTTAATTAGTATTTACTTGTATCAGATGATTTTGTTTCCCTATTTGGAGGGATTCAGAATTTCAAAATTCCTCAACCAGTTCACATCAGTAGATTGCTAAATAATTTTGTGCTAGTATAGAAATACCTGTGTATATTATTGCATATGTATCCATATCTAGTCATTTACTCTATGGGGCTGAGAAAATCTCTGAGAGTGATTGATGATAATTACTAAGGAAATTAAAATGGCATAATTAGGGTGTATTTAAAATGCTCTTCTTGAGCCAGGTGTGGTGACTCATGCCTGTAATCCCAGCACTTTGGGAGGCCGAGGTGGGCCGATCACCTGAGGTCAGGAGTTCAAGACCAGCCTGGGCAACATGGCAAAACCGCATCTGTACTAAAAATACAAAAATTAGCTGGGTATAGTGGCAGGCACCTATAATCCTAGCTACTCAGGAGGCTGAGGCAGAAGAATTGCTTGAACCCAGGAGGTGGAGGTTGCAGTGAGCTGAGATTGTGCCAGTGCACTCCAGCCTAGGCAACAGAGCAAGGCTCCATCTCAAAAAAGAAAAAAAAAATGCTCTTCTCCCAGGAGTTCAAGACTAGCCTGGGCAACATAGCAAGACTCCATGTCTACAAAAAATTTAAAAATTAGCTGAGTGTGGTGGTGTGCACTTACCTGTGTGGTCCCAGCTACTGGGGAGGCGTGAAGCAGGAGAATCACATAAGCCTGAGGGGTCTAGGCTGCAGTGAGCCATGTTCGTGCCACCGGACTGCAGCTTGGACGATAGAAAAATATATAAATAAAATGCTCTTCTCTTGAGGATGATTGTATAAATGCATTTTTACAAATTTTAGAACCTTGCATGGCTTTGTCTTGAGGTGTGAACTCTCTTCTTATCAATCTATAGCATACAATGTTACAGCTGATGAAGGAGGCAGGCTGCTATAATGGAATCACATCCAGGGATGATTTTCCTGTGACTGAAGTGCTGAACCAGGTTTGCCCTTCCACATGGCGAGGTGCCTGCAAGACGGCGGTGCAGCTGCTGTTTGGCCAGGCTGGACTGGTGAGTGAGCGTGGGTGGTGGATGATAGGTAGAATACCAAGATGTTTCAAGCATGTGAGGATGTGGTGCAGACACATGTGTGAAAATATTGAATAATTTAAAAAGTTATTTGGTGCTGTGGAATTTAGACCAGGCAGGTAGACAAGGTAAAGGAAGAGCAGCATTTAAAAATCTCTTTAAAAAGAAAAACCAGATTGATAATATATATTTGCAGGGAACCTAGTTGCAAAATGATGCTATGGGCTTTGCTTATTTTAAGAAAAAAACCATTACAGTCTGGGCCCCATGGCTCATGCCTGTAGTCCCAGCACTTTGGCAGGAGGATTGCTTAAGTCTAGGAGTTTGAAATCAGCCTGGGCAACATAGTGAGACCCTGCCTCTTTTTTTTTTTTTTTTTTTTGTGACAGACTCTTGCTCTGTCGCCCAGGCTGCAGTGCAGTGGCGCAATCTCAACTCGCCGCCTTCTGGGCTCAAGTGATTCTCCTGCCTCAGCCTCCCAAGTAGCTGAGATGGTAGGCACCTGCCACCACATCTGGCTAATTTTTTTTTTTTTTGAGTTGGAGTCTCGCTGTGTTGCACAGGCTGGAGTGCAGTGGCGTGATCTCGGCTCACCACAACCTCTGCCTCCCGGGTTCAAACGATTCTCCTCCCTCGGCCTCCCGAGTAGCTGGAACTACAGGCACGCACCACCATGCCTGGCTAATTTTTGTATTTTTTAGTAAAGATGGGGTTTCACTGTGTTGGCCAGGCTGGTCTCGAACTCCTGACCTCGTAATCTGCCTGCTTAGGCATCCCAAAGTGCTGGAATTACAGGCATGAGCCACCACACCCGGCCCTTAAAAAAAAAAAAGAAAAAAACATTACATTAGTAACAAGTTGACAGGGCCACTTGATCTAGCCCCTGTTCTGGAGCTACATTGGATGTCTGTTGCTCATACATCCCATGCTTCTTCCTGTCCCAGGCCTGTGCTCTTGATACCCCTTTTATCTGAAAATACTCTTCTCTCTGATTATCATGTAGGTCACTCCTTATTTTCTTGGTGTTAGCTCCAAAATCACCTCCTCCAAGAGGCCTCCCTTGACCACAGTGGTATAAGTAGTACCCCCATCCAGTCACTGTATACCAGTGCTGTTTATCTCCTTCTTAGCAATAAAGTAACATCAACTAAAAAATAATGATTTGTTCATTTCATCTTTCAGAGAAAAAAAAACTTTGGCCAGAGTTGGGTGGGTCAGGAGATCAACATCTGAAATCACCATTTAGCTTTTTGTTTGCATCACTGACCCATAGAATCTTATGTATTTGATCTCCCTTTCTAGTAAACGACTACTTTTCAAAAACATACGGTGGCAGGGCGTGGTGGCTCACACCTGTAATCCCAACACTTTGGGAGGCCAAGGCAGGCAGATCACCTGAGGTCAGGAGTTCAAGACCAGCCTGGCCAATATGGCGAAACCTCGTCTCTAAAAATACAAAAATTATCCAGGCGTGGTGGCAGGCACCTGTAATCCCAGCTACTCGAGAGGCTTAAGCACAAGAATCACTTGAACTCAGGAGTCAGAGGTTGCAGTGAGCCGAGATTGTGCCACTGCACTCCAGCCTGGGTCATAGAGTGAGATCCAGTCTTTAAAAAAAAAAAAAAAAAAGGATATGGCATTTCAGTCAGAGGTTGGAAGGACCTAATTAGAGATTAAGAAAATTAAAGAACTTGTTTTTTAGTCTGGTTCCTACTTTATTCACAGAAAGAGCTATTGAGGGTATACTGTTGTTTTGTTTCAAGCGGGTTAGGGCTCAGGCGGCCCAGCTCACAGTGGGGCTGTCTTGTGGAGGCTCAGATGAGGGCTTGTTCACAGTAATGAGTTACATTTCCTTTGGGATCTTTTCCTCGGTATAGGGACCTCCAAAAGAAGTAGTAAACCAGAGATGCCTTGCTGAAGCGCGGAAGAGCCCATTGGCTTTAGTATATCAATCCATATTCCCAGAGACCATTTAGCTGAAACTGCAAGGACCATGCCAATGAGTTCCCCTGAAAGGAGTATGCAAAATAAGGCCAAAAGGCACAAAGGCTGTTTTGAGAAAACACTGTAGATTAAAAAAAAAAAAAGTTCCATGTTATTCAGAGAGCAGAAACTTCTTCCTAGTTCCCTGCGTCTTGATTGCAGGACGCATTTCTGTGTGACTTTAGGTTATGGTTCTGGGGATGGGAGGAGAGAGGAAACACCTGTGTGGTCCAACAATGGCTATTCCTTTGACAGGAAGTTTTTTCCAAAGGTCATTGCAGATCAGCTATGGGAACTCTGTTTAAACCAGTGAAAGCTGGCTCCATTAGAAGCTGAATTTGGAGTATGATACACAACTCTGTACAGTTTTACCCCTTCTGAAATATTACAGATTTGGTTTTAAAATATTTTATGATTTTTTAAAACATTCTTTTAGTTATTTGAAAATATATTCATCACTTTGTCAAACTCTAGATTACATAGGATACTCTTATCACCTATCTAGTATTAAAGACTCTTCCTGGAAATAAGAGGAAATCATTCAAAGAAGGGTTAGTTCTTCCTCTGTCCTGAAGTAATTCAGTTTTTATTGATGGTTGAGGATAAGATAATCTTTAAAAAAGTTTCATCCACTTCTGGGCGTGTCATGACAAATGGGCTTATCTGAAGCATTGGTTTGACTTTTTTTTTTTTTTTTTTTTTGAGATGGAGTCTTGGTCTGTTGCTCAGGCTGGAGTGCAGTGGTGCAATCTCGGCTCACTGCAACCTCTGCCTCCCGGGTTCAAGCGATTCTCCTGCCTCAGCCTCCCGAGTAGCTTGGACTGCAGGATCACCACGCCCGGCTACTTTTTGTATTTTTAGTGGAGACGGGGTTTCACCATGTTGGCCAGGGTGGTCTCAAACTCCTGACCTCAAGTGATCCACTTGCCTAAATCTCCCAAAGTGCCGGGATTACAGGCGTGAGCCACTGCACCCAGTCTGGTTTGACTTTCAGTGACACTTTTACTTCTTTTAAGTGCATAAAGTAAAAAATAATAAGATAAAGGACGCAAATTAATTCCTAATTAACATATTTATAGTTTGGAAAAAGTGCTAGAGGTGCTTGCCAGTTCAATTTAATCCCATGCCTAGAATGTGGTTTCTGTTTATTGAAATGTTCTTAGTTTTGGTCATCTGTTACTACTTGCTGTTGTCTTCACGGGGCCCTGACTGGCCTTGGCATAACTAGGCTGCTAGGGGAATAGTTCTTAGAGAGTCATTTTATGTATTGGATTTTATTCTGATTTGTTTTCTCTCTGAAAGCTGGTTGTTATTTGTTTTTTTTTTTTTTTCAATCTTAGGTGGTGGTTGACACAGCACAGATTGAGAATAAAGAAGCCTATGCCCCCCAGATCAGTTTAGAAGGCTCTAGAATCGTGGTTCAAGTCCCATCCACATGGTAACGTGCCTCTTACTTTCACCGGAGCCTAAGCTCTGACTGATGTTTGCACATCTTTGAAATGATGGCCTTGTTTTGAACAATGCCCATGCTAGCTGACGCAACAAGTCTTGCTGCATGTGCAGGTTTATGGGCAGCAGTGGTATGTTAGTGGCATGTGTCATGATTATTGGTCTGTGATGAGGAAGCCAAGAGGTCTGAAAAATGGTCTCATTGACCATAATGTAACTAAAATGTTATATACTCTTGGATCATAATGAGCAGTATTATCTTTGTTACTGAGTCTACAGCATTTAAACATAGTATGTCATTTTCTCTAAGTCACCCAGTGTTCACTAAAGCCGAGTAGAGAACATAGAATTCCTTCTCCTCTGTTCCAACTATAATCCTGATGATCTTGAGCTCATGTTGTGACACACCCAGTGTCTTTACAAATCTTGGGACAGTCATTTTTAGATATTATATTTGTAACACTTATAATAGATAAAAGATTATTCTTAATTTATTTTTTTTTTAAAAAAAGCTCCTACAAATCAGAAGAAAATGGGCAAGGGACATGAACAGCTAAGTCAGAAAAGAAGACATATGATCAACAAATAGATTAAGAAAATGTAATGGCCAGGTGCGGTGACTCACACCTGTAATCCTAGCACTTTGGGAGGCCAAGGCGGGCAGATCGCCTGAGGTCAGAAGTTTGAGACTAGCCTGCCCAATGTGGTGAAACCCCATCTCTACTAAAAATACAAAAATTATCCAGGCATGGTGGTGGGTGCCTGTAATCCCAGCTAATCAGGAAGCTGAGGCACAAGAATCGCTTGAACCCGGGAGGCAGAGGTTGCAGTGAGCTGAGATTGCACTATTGCACTCCAGCCTGGGCAATAGAGCAAAACTATCTCAAAAAAAAAAAAAAAAAAGAAAAGAAAAGAAAAAAGAAAATGTATAACTTCACCTAAAAATCAGAGACAAAGTAAAGAAACCATATGGGGCTAGGTGGGGTGGCTCACACCTGTAATTCCAGCACTTTGGAAGGCCGAGGCAGCCAGATCTCCTGAGGTCAGGAGTTCCAGACCAGCCTGGCCAACATGGTGAAACCCTGTCTCTACTAAAAATACAAAAATTAGCCGGGCGTGGTGGCATGCACCTATAATCCCAGCTTGAGGCAGGAGAACCGCTTGAGCCTGGGAGACAGAGGTTGCAGTGAGCCGAGATCGTGCCACCGCACTCCAGCCTGGGTGACAGACTGAGACTCCATCTCCAAAAAAAAAAAAAAAAACCATATGATGTCATTTTGCCCAGAATATTGTTAAATTGTTTTAGAATAACAATACTAAATATAGTGACAATACTAGTTTGAGCCAGACTGTGAAACAGGCAAAGAGGTTGTTGAGAATAAATACAACCTTTCTGGAGGGCAATTTAGTATATTAGAAGCCTAAAATAAGGGATATGACCTCAACAATTCCACAGTTTCACCTCTAGAAATTTATCTTTGTGATATGTATTCACATTCAGCTATAAGGATGAGTATCATAGCTTTATTAATAAACAGGAAAAACTAAGCATATATTGGAAGGTATTTGCTGTTAAAATGGTAATCTGCATGAATATTTAGCTATAAGAAAATATTTAAATCATTTAAGTAGGCAGAGATACTAAGGAACAAAGAGGTGCTGTTGGTGCCTATGTGGACTAAAATGGTAGTTGGGTAAGGCATACAAGTTGTATTTAAACCATTTGTTCTTTTTTTTCGAGACAGAATCTCGGTCAGTCGCCCAGGCTGGAGTGCAGTGGCGCAATCTCGGCTCACTGCAGCCTCTTCTGCCTGGGTTCCAGTGATTCTCCTGCCTCAGCTTCCTGAGTAGCTGGGATTACAGGCGCATGCCACCACGCCCAGCTAATTTTTGTACTTTTAGTAGAGACAGGGTTTTGCCATGTTGGCCAGGCTGGTCTTGAACTCCTGACCTCAGGTGATCCACCTGCTTCGGCCTCCCAAAGTGCTAGGATTACAGGCGTGAGTCACCGCACCTGGCTCATTTGTTCTTGAAATGTAAGAGTATAATAGTAGATTCTGTCAAAAGTGTTTAGAGTCTATGAATATATTTAAGTAAATGTTGGCAGTTCACTTTGTGTCCTAAAACCTCCCTTCTATAAGTACTCTGCCACCAAAAAGTTCTTTTATTTTTTTTAATTAATTTTTTTTTTTTTTTTTTGGTAGAGACAAGATCTCATGCTGTCCCCCAGACTGCAGTGCAGTGGTGTGGTCATGGCTTACTGTAGCCTTGAACTCCTGGGCTCAAGCAATCCTCCCACCCTGGCCTCCCAAGTAGGCGGGACTACAGGCATGTGCCATCATGCCTGGCTAATTTTTAAGTTTTTTTGTAGAGATGGAGTCTCACTATATTGGCCAGGATGGTCTGGGACTCCTGGGCTCAAGCGATCCCCCTGCCTTGGCCTCCCAAAGTGCTGGGATTGCAGGCGTGAGCTACTGTACCTGGCCCAAAATTTTAAGTTAATTGTAGGGTGGCATACTGTGTCCTGAAATTAATGATAATTTATACACATATTTTCATTTCTATCAAACAGTAAACCAGAGGCTCACTTTCTGTAAGATTTTTGTGTTACTAAATTCTTTTTTTTTCTTTTGTAGTCAGTGTTCTGCTGAAATGTGTTCCTGAATTTTTTTTTTTTTTTTGAGATAGTTTTGTTCTTGTTGCCCATGCTGGAGTGCAATGGTGTTGTCTCGGTTCACTGCAACCTCCACCTCCTGGGTTCAAATGATTTTCCTGCCTCAGCTTCCTGAGTAGCTGGGATTACAGGCACCTGCCTGCATGCCCAGCTAATAATTTTTGTGTTTTTAGTAGAGATGGGTTTCACTGTGTTGGCCAGGCTGGTCTCAAACTCCTGACCTCGGGTAATCCACCCACCTTGGCCTCCCAAAGTGCTGGGATTACAGGCGTGAGCCACCGCACCCAACCCTGAATTCTTAAATTTTTCCAATTCAGGCTGTCATTGGAAAATGTTAAAACTTAATCAGAATTCTCATTTTGAAGAAAACAGTTTGAACTTTTGGATAGTTGGGTGAATATAAACAGTCAGTGCAAAAATGGCTAACACTTCAGTTTGTTTTGAAAACTCTCCCTGTGGGGTTGATTTCCTTTGTAACTCATTGCACCCCCGCAAAAAACACCTTGTAGACTGTGATTTCTTGCAGAGGCGCCCTCTGCTGGCTGCTTTTGGTAATTTTGCAAAATTTTAGTTCTGTTTTTTTTCAAATTACAAAATACTGTATGTGCTTGTTGGGAAGAACACAAACAGAAATGATTGCTTTACTCCACCTGGAGAAAAAGGATATTGCTATCCATCCATGCTTTGTTTCACCAAATATTTACTGAACACTTACTGTGTACCAGACACTGTTCTGGGCTCTGGGAATTTAATTATGAGCAAGACACACAGGGTCCCTGCCCCTCATAAACCAACTTGAGAATAGAGAAGGGGGAGACAGCTGTTAAGTATAAGAGATGAGTTCAGACACAGGCAGGCGTATGATGGAAATGAGAGGAGAGTGCCATTATATGATAGAGAATAAGTGGGATAGAGATTCGGGGGAGACTTTTAGACGAGTCAGTCTGGAAGAGGCTCTGAGGATGTGACATTGGATTTGAGAGGAGCCTGTCATGCAGAGAGCCGATGGGGAACACACTTCAGGCAGAAAGAATGCCAGTGCAGAGGCCTCAGGAGTGACCCAGCATGAAAGGAGATGTGCTAGGTGGTGATGAGGATGGGAAGTTGTAGACATCAAGACTCGCAGGGCCCTTGAAGGAATTGGGTTTTTATCTAAGAACAGGTAGAGGGTTTTAGGCAAGTCTTGGTGATTTGTCAACAGAATGGGTTTAGCCACTTAAGGGCATTTTATTGATCAGCTCAAGGCTGAAGAATAAAATAAAAATGCCAGTTTGTTGATTGTTGATTTTTCAGAAAGATTAATTATCATCACCAGGAGCTGTAGTACTCTTTTCTACATGGCCAACAAATGCTCTCCTAGTGGGCAAACATGTGACAAGCCAAGTCACAACCAGACTTGGCTTGGGAACAAGAGCAAATGTGTCCTGATTATCAGTGATTCCAGATGGAGAGAATGGGGTGCACTGAACCTTGGGCAGGCTCAGCTGCCAAGATTCTCTCTGAGGAATCCAAGGTCTAGCTGGGCACTAGCAGAGCTTGCGTTGTTGTTCACCCTTTCCAGGCTTCTGAGCCTGGCCGGCTCTCATTTCATTCTCTGATACATTTCTTCCCAAGTCAAAGTCATGTTAGGGAGTAGTGCTACCTCCTTGAGTGACTTTGCAAGGGTTGAGTTCACCATTTAGCTTCCAGAGTGCCCAGGATCAGCAGACATCATCTTCCTAGTAGACCTGTGCTGCTCAGACTGTTTTACCTCTCAGAAAAGGGCTCTTGGCCAGACCAAGTGGCTCACACCCGTAATCCTAGCACTTTGGGAGGCTGAGACAGGAGGATCACCTGAGCTCAGGAGTTTAGGACCAGCCTGGGCAACATAGTGAGACCTCATCTCTACAAAAAAAATTAAAAAATTAGCCAGGTGCGGTGGCACACGCCTGTAGTCCCAGCTACTTGGGAGGCTGACATGGGAAGATCGCTTGAGCCCAGGAGGTCGAGGATAACAGTGAGCTTTGATCACACCACTGCACTCCAGCCTTGAGGATAGAGTGGGACTTTGTCTCGAAAAAAGGTTGGGGGGCTCTTGGTGTAGGTACCCTGAATGGACAGTGGAGACCCAAATGATGAGAAGCAGTTGGCCATACCAAAATCTCAGGAAAGAGAAATTCGGGCAAAGGCAGCAGCAAGAACAAAGGTCCTGAGGTGTGGACAAACCCATCCAGGGAGGAAGAGAAGGCCTCACAGCTGGGACAAGGTTGAGGGGCTGGGCACAGAGGGCTTTGAGGGCTGTGGTGAGGGTTTAGATTTTATTTCAATCACGATGATATCCCATTGAAGGGTTTTAAGCAGGGGAGTGATGTGCTCTGATTGGCACTACAGGAAGCTCACTCTGGCCCCTATATGAAGGATGGGCTTTGGAGGTACAGGAGTAGAGAAAAAGAGGCCAGGTGAGAGCTTGGTCCTGAGACCCAGGAGTGGTGGTTTCCTGAAGCAGGGGGTTCATAAACAAGGTGGCGAGAAGTGCTTAGATTCTGGATGTGTTTTTATAAGAAGAGCTGTCAGGATTCACTGATGGATTGCATGCAAGATGTGAGGGAACTAGAGAGGATGTGTAAGTTTTGGGGTAAACAGTTGGGTTGTTCACTTATTGGAGAAGTCGGCAGGAATCAGAGTGTCTGAGCTAGCACAGACCGCACAGGTTAAGGGCTCAGCCCCACAAGGCTACTCCCCACTTCAGATGCCATCCACAAGTCCCAGGTTGTCACCCGACTTCTAACCAATCGGCTATAAGTTGGGGGTTCCCAAAACCTCCAGGTTTGATATTTTGCTGTAATGGCTCACAGAACTCAGTAAAACATTGAATTATATTTATGGTTTATTATAAAGGATATTATAGCAGATACAGATTAACAGCCAGGTGAAGAGGTGCATAGCGTGAAGTGTTTGGGATGGGGCTCCAAGCCTCCATGCCCTTGCCAGCTATGCCCTGTGCCAAGCACCTTAGTGTGTTCACCAGCGTGGAAGCTCTCAGAACCCGATGGTCTGATGATTTTTATGGAGGCTTCATCATATAAGCAAGTCATCTTATTAGAACAAAAGACACTATCACCCAGGAAATCTCAAGGGTTTTAGGAGCTCTGTATCAGGAACTGGAGGCAGAGACCAAATATATATTCTGATATCATGAGACCTCAGACCCTTTTGCTTCCTCCTCCTCTTGTGGGGCAGTGAGTTCCAGGGTCAGCCCTGTTGTTCTCTCCATGTTCTTACAGTTACTGAATTTTTGCTGGGCGCCAGAAGTACATAAAAGTTGTAGCCTTTTCTATGAGACCTGCTTGAGACACCTTTGCAGAGAAATGCAGCCAAGACTAATGCAGCCTAATCTGTGCCTAGGTGCCTGAAAGAAGACCCTGCCACCATGTCCCTGCTGCAGAGAAGCCTTGATCCTGAGAAGACCCTGGGTCTGGTGGACGTGCTCTACACAGCTGTGCTGGACCTAAACCGCTGGAGGGCTGGAAGGTTGGTGTCTGTGGTTTGCATTAGATGCATACCGAGGGACAGTGTGACTATGCACAGTTTCATGTGTGCTTGTGTCATTGATAGTATACGGTATTGTAAATAAGGCAATAAGGACTTTTTAGTAACTTTTATTTTCAGAATAATTTAAAACCTGCAGCAAAGTGGCAAGAATAATACAAAGAACTGCTCCATGCCCTGTACCAGATTCCCCTATTTGCTAACTTTTTTGCCTTCCTTTATTTTGTCATTTGAGAGGAAGTCCATTAAGAGGACTTTTAACTCAACTCATATTCTCCTTATGAATTAAGAACAGAGAAATGTTTAGAAAATTTACTTATGTCTTTTAGAATTTTTTTTCTTTTTCAATCAGTTCTCTCAGGTTGAACTTGAGAAATGTGTATACATCTGGTAATGGCCTTAAACATCTAGCCATGGCCCCTCTCCCTTTTCTTTTCTTTTCTGTCTTGGTCTTTGTCTTTGGTCTTGTCATCTTATCTTTGTAGGATCTGGCTCTGTTGCCCAGCCAGGCTGGAGTGTAGTGGTACAATCTCAGCTCACTGCAATATTGCTCTCCATCCATGCTATCCATCCCATCCATCCCCCGGCTCCTGGGCTCAAGTCATCCTCCCACCTCAGCCTTCCGAGTAGCTGGGATTACAGGTGTACACCCAGCTAATTTTTGTATTTTTCATGAAGATGGGGTTTCGCCGTGTTGGCCAGGCTGGTATCAAACTCCTGACCTCAAGTGCCTGCCTCGGCCTCCCAAAGTGCTGGGATTACAGGCGTGAGCCACCATGCCCAACCTCTTCTCCCTTTCTTAACTCATGAGTACACAAAGGCCAGAATAGTGAAGTGACTTTTCTAGGGCCACACAGCCTTCACCTGCCTCAGCTCCTGCCCCATGCCCTTTCGCTCTTTAGGGCTCCATTTTAGTATGGGAAAAATGTGCTCAGGAAACTTTGAAAGTCACAGCCATCTGTTGGGACAACATTGGCACATAGTATCCCTGCATCCCCCCACCACCTCCCTCTGCTTTGTGGAGTTGTCCATTGTCCCTCTGCTGCATTTGCATGGCTGTAGCCCCTGTCCTCCAGGCACAAATCTAGCTTCTGCAAGTTGCATCCCCACATCTAGCCATGCTTTCCCCTCCCGTGCCACCATTAGAGGATTTCACTGAATCACACTCCTCAGGCCAGAATCCTAGCAGAACTTCCAGTCCTGCGTTAGACACTGTAGATTTCATACTCTCCAAACCCCTGGGTGTTCATTTATATATAAAATAAGTGAACCCGATACCAACCTGAGAGGTTTTTCTTGCTCTCAACGCCATTCTTAAATACAAAGAGGTCCATTTTATTATTTTATATATGTCTTTTTTTTTTTAAAACAAATTTCTGTTTAAATAGGGAGCAAGCTTTACCCTGCATACAGATCCAGCTGCAAAGGGAGATCTGTGATTTTGGCAACCAGGCTGACCTGCCTTCTGGAAATGGAAACAAATCTTCAGGTGGCCTGCAGAAGACATTCTCCAAACTGACATCCCGGTTCACCAAGAAAGCTTCATGTACCAGCTCCAGCAGCAGCACAAATTATTCCATCCAAAATACCCCTTCCAAAAACATCTTCATAGCTGGATGTTCCGAAGAGAAGGCCAAAATGCCTGGCAATATTGATACAAGGTTACAAAGCATTTTGAACATTGGTAATTTCCCCAGGACTACAGACCCTTCACAGTCAGCTCAGAATTCCAGTAATACAGTGGCCAATGGCTTTCTCATGGAGAGGCGTGAGAACTTCCTGCATGGAGATGATGGCAAGGATGAGAAGGGTATGAACTTACCAACTGATCAGGAAATGCAAGAGGTGATAGATTTTCTCTCGGGCTTTAACATGGGCCAGTCACATCAGGGCTCTCCGTTGGTGACAAGGCGTAATTCTGCTGCCACAGCCATGGTGACTGAGCAGAAGGCAGGAGCCATGCAACCACAGCAGCCGTCACTGCCTGTGCCCCCTCCACCACGGGCACCCCAGGCTGGGGCACACACACCTCTGACACCCCAGCCAGGACTGGCACCTCAGCAGCAGTCCCCAAAGCAGCAACAACCTCAAGTCCAATACTACCAACACCTACTCCAGCCCATTGGACCGCAGCAGCCTCCGCCCCAGCCTCGGGCACCTGGGAAATGGGTACATGGCTCATCCCAGCAGCCACCGCAGGCTGTTGGAGCAGGTCTGTCTCCTCTTGGTCAGTGGCCTGGCATATCTGATCTCAGTTCTGACTTGTACAGCTTGGGTCTGGTGAGCAGCTATATGGATAACGTGATGTCAGAAGTTCTGGGACAGAAGCCGCAGGGACCTAGAAATAACACCTGGCCCAACCGTGACCAAAGTGATGGGGTCTTTGGAATGCTGGGAGAGATTCTGCCTTTTGATCCTGCAGGTATGTGAGGCCTCCCATCCCTCACCCAGTGTCAACAGCAAATGCAACTGCTGAGGTCTTCCCAGGGCCTGTCTGCTGCAGCCTTACTTGTGAAGGTGAAATCATTTAATCCCCCTTTACGACCCTTTCTCACTGTGGAGGCAAGTATGGGGCAGATCTACCAAGATGGGAAACAGTGGTGAGAAAGGGGCTGAGAACATGAGTGGACTATTTTTCTTACTTTATAGAGAACAGAACTGAGGCTAAGAGAGGTTACTTGAATAGCTCAAAGTCCCATAGTTCAAGTAGACTCCAGTCTAGGCCTGCCTACTCCCAGCAGCCAAGGTCAGCAGCCCTTTGTGGGGTGCTTTTTTCCTGATTATTTAACCTGTTCTTTGCGATGCTTTTTTTTTTGCCTAAACTCTAGGACTTATGACAGGTGACAGACACCCTCCTGCCTTCATAGAATACAGCTTCTCCTGGGCTAGACAATGAAAATACCACCAGAGTCATCTTAAAAAATTAGAGAAGGAATTTACAAACAAGAACAAACTAGGAGGAGGAATTAAGGGGGAAAAGCCAAAAATAAGTAAATTAAAAAGAAAAATAGAGTAGAAATTGCAAATAACTCTAAAGGATCTTTGGAAGACCACTAAAATGTATAAGCCAATTTATTCTAAGCTTGATTAAGAGAGAACAAAGAGAAACAAAATTAGGAAATAGAAAGGATACATTAAAAGCGCTTTAGTGGCTCATGCCTGTAATCCCAGCACTTTGAGAGGCTAAGGCTGGAGGATCACTTGAGGCCAGGAGTTCGAGACCAGCCTGGTCAACATCACAAAATCCTCATCTCTACTAAAAATTAAACAAAAAATTAGCTGGGTGTGGTGGTGCTTAGGAAGCTGAGGCGGTAGGATCCCTTGACCCCAGGATTTTGAGGCTGCAGTGAGCTATGATCATGCCACTACACCCCAGCCTGGATGACAGAGAGAAACCCTGTCTCAAAAAAAAGCCACTTTAAGACAATACCATCTAAGACTTAATAGCAATACATTTGGAAACTCAGCAGAAAATGGATTCTTTCCTAGCAAAATAGGCATTACAAAATTATACCAAGAAGTGGAAAACCTGGCCAGGCATGATGTCTCATGCCTGTAATTTCCAGCACTTTGGAAGGCTGAGGTAGGCAGATTGCATGAGGCCAGGAGTTCAAGACCAGTTTGGCCAACATAGTGAAACCCCCATCTCTACAAAAAATAAAAAATTAGCTGGGTGTGGTGGCACATGCCTGTAGTCCCAGCTCCTTGGGAGGCTGAGGTGGGAAGATTGCTTGAGCTCAGGAGGTTGAGGCTGCAGTGAGCCATGATCACACCACAGCAGCCCAGCCTGGGCAACAAAGTAAGACTCTGTCTCTAAAAAATAAGTAAATACATAAAAAATAAAAAAGACTATCTACTAAAAGCTAATAGCAAATAGTGCCTTATATAATGAAACAAAAATCATTTCAGTTAATATCAGGAATCAGACAAGGGCAACTGTTATCACCTGTAGCATGTAACTTTGTCTTGGACTTCACAGCAAATGCAGCAAGACAAAAAGCAATAAAATAAGTGGTCTAAGCTTTGGAAAATGATAAATTAAGCAGCACATCTTTTTGCTGATAATAGAATTGAACCCCCCCCCCAAAAAAACCATCTAAAATTAGTAAGAGAATTTGGTAACATAGGTACATGCAAACTTTTTTCTCTAATTTAGCAAAAGGCATACACAGAAGTAGAAAATGTATTTCATTCACAGGGGAGTACTGTGAAATGTTACAAATAAGTATAGCAAATACTTGTACCAGTAAATCACCACCAGAAGAGGACATTCCTTGCTGAAACACCCAGCATTTGTTACAGGAGGGAAGTTAATGCTGGGGTTAACACTCCTTTCTTTTTTTTTTGAGACAGAGTCTCACGTTGTTGCCCAGGCTGGAGCGCAGTGGCGCGATCCCCACTCACTGCAACCTCTGCCTCCTGGGCTCAAATGATTCTCCTGCCTCAGCTTCCGGAGTAGCTGCGACTACAGGTGCCTGTCACCACACCCAGCTAATTTTTTTGTTTTTTGTTTTTTAGACGGAGTCTCGCTCTACCGCCCCCAGGCTGGAGTGCAGTGGCGCGATCTCGGCTCACTGCAAGCTCCGCCTCCCGAGTTCACGCCATTCTCCTGCCTCAGCCTCCCGAGTAGCTAGGACTACAGGCGCCCGCCACCATGCCCAACTAACTTTTTGTATTTTTCATAGAGACGGGGTTTCACCATGTTGGCCAGGATGGTCTCTATCTCCTGACCTTGTGATCCGCCCACCTCGGCCTCCCAAAGTGCTGGGATTACAGGCATGAGCCACCGCGCCCGTAGAGATGGGGTTTTGCCATGTTGGCCAGGCTGGTCTTGACCTCCTGACCTCAGGTGATCCACCCACCTCAGCCTCCTAAAGTGCTGGGATTACAGGCATGAGCCACTGCGCCTGACCATTGCTCATGTCTTCTGAAAATTCTTCATGCCGCTGCTCTTGCTGTTTTGTGCTTGCTCCCCTTGGGTGGATGGATGTAGGAAACCCTTGTGCCTGCAACCCTGGGCCACAAGAAGGGTAAACACCTCCACCCTGCTAAGAAACAGCAAGCCCACTGGCTGCCACCCACTGGTGTGGGCACAGTGCGTTTTCTCAGTTGATCATAGATGGTGTGTACATTTTTTGACTGTCATATAACTAAATCCAGAGAATAAACAGTATTTGTCAGAATTGTGTCATATTTGAGGCCGGGTGCAGTGGCTCACGCCTGTAGTCTCAGCACTTTGAGAGGCTGAGGCCAGCGGATTGCTTGAGGCCAGGAGTTCAAGACCAGCCTGGCCAACATGGCGAAACCCCGTGTCTACCAAAAATACAAAAAAATTAGCCAGGTGTGGTGGCACACACCTGTAGTCCCAACCACTTGGGAGGCTGAGGCACGAGAATTACTTGAATCCAGGAGGCAGAGGTTGCAGTGAGCTGAGATCACACCACTGCACTCCAGCTTGGATAACAGAGTGAGACTTTGTCTTAAAAAAATTTATTTTTAATAAATGAATAAGAATGTTACCATATTTGACCTCTGAGTCCTGGATACCTCTTCTGTCTGTAGACTACAAATCCTACTCTTTCCCATCTGGGTGTTCCTTTCTGCACCTGAAGTCCATGGTGTAGTTTTCTACAGACCTTGCCCCGAGGGCATAAGATCTGCATATCCCTTGATGCAGATTAAGGAGGGGCACCCCTCTGGACAGAATCAGAGGGCGCCATCTAGTGCCCCCGTCTAGATAGGCAAAATCAGTGCGGGATGGGGATCGGGAGACAGGCCAGCATGACTGAAATCATCTTGTGACAGTGCCCTAAGGATAAGTTGATAATGGGATTGTGCCCTAGTATCTTCCCTAATTTTAAGCTAAAAAATGCATTGCTGAGTCACATTTGATTTATGATGCATGGATGCTTTCCTGCCATATGTTTTTTTTGACACTTTCTGTAAACGCCATCTGTGCTTTTCTCCCATTTGTACTGCCCTGCATATCCCCGTTCAGCATTGCCAGTGTTTCCAGCCACCTCTTAAAGCATTCTGAAGTTTCATTTTATTCTTTGCCACACTTAAGATGTTCAGATGGAATGAGCAAATCTCCTGTCCAATAGCCAGGAAAATACTAGATCAAACTTTAGCTCAAGTGGGATCAGCATATAACCTCTATCTGGCTGACCCCAATGCTTTGATGCTTTGTTAACGTTCAGGTTATCAGTTGGCCAAAGTCATCATCTGATTTTCTAAGTTGTTAGCTAATGACTCTAGGCTAGATACAGAGCACCAAGACACTGGACTTTTTTTGAGTTGGAGTTTTGCTCTTGTCATCCAGGCCGGAGTGCAATAGCGCGATCTCGGCTCCCTGCAACCTCCGCCTTCCAGGTTCAAGTGATTCTCCTGTCTCAGCCTCCTGAGTAGCTGGGATTACAGGTGCCTGCCACTACGTCCAGCTAATTTTTGGTATTTTTAGTAGAGACGGGGTTTCACCATGTTGGCCAGACTGGTCTCGAACTCCTGACCTCAGGTAATCCACCCGCCTTGGCCTCCTAAAGTGCTGGGATTACAGGTGTGAGCCACCAAGCCCAGCCCAGTTTTGTTTTGTTTTGTTTTGTTTTTAAAGACAGGGTCTAGCTCTGTCTCTCAGGCTGGAGTGCAGTGGCGCAATCTTGGCTCACTGCAACCTCCACCTCCTGGGCCCAAGTGATCCCCCCACCTCAGCCTCCCAAGTAGCTGTGACTACAGGTGCACACCACCACACCCAACTAATTTTTAATTTTTTTTTTTTTTTTTTTTTTTTTTGAGACAGAGCCTCACTCTTTCTCCCAGGCTGGAGTGCAGTGGCACGATCTCAGCTCACTGCGATCTCTGCCGCCTGGGTTCAAGTGATTGTCCTGCCTCAGCCTCCCGAGTAGCTGGGATTACAGGCGCCTGCCACCGCACCCAGCTAATTTTTGTATTTTTAGTAGTGATAGGGTTTCACCATCTTGGTCAGACTGGTCTTGAACTCTTGACCTCGTGATCCACCCACCTCAGCCTCCTAAAGTGCTGGGATTACAGGCGTGAGCCACCGCACCTGGCCCACACCCAGCTAATTTTTGTAGAGATGAGGTTTTGCCGTGTTGGCCAGGCTAGTCTCGAACTTCTGGGCTCAAGCGATCTGCCCACCTCAGGCTCCCAAAATGCTAGGATTACAGGAGTGAGCCATTGTGCCTGGCTGATGCTAGAAATTTTTTAAGTAATTAGTATTTGTCTTTAAAATCTAGTCATGGGTAAATCAAACCATTTTTCTCTCTTTTTGTTTCTTTCACACTTAGCCTGCCTCTGTCCTAGGCATAGCCCTTCATGACAGCCCCGGCACACAACAGCCTCAGCCCTAGGTGCGGCAAGTCCCATCTCCCCACAGCAGGGTGCTGGGCACAGCCTACAGCCCACGCTGTGGGGCACAAGCCTGGCAGCTCCTCACTGCCTTTCATTGCATGTGTGACCAGCATGTTAGCAAAGTGTAGGGAAGGACCAAGAGGCCAGTTTGTCCCCAAACCCGGTTTATTCCTTTGTCCCAATGCAGTGGGCTCAGACCCAGAGTTTGCACGCTATGTGGCAGGAGTGAGCCAGGCAATGCAACAGAAGCGGCAGGCCCAGCACGGTCGCCGGCCAGGCAACCCCCGGGGCAACTGGCCGCCTATGGATGACGCCCATCGGACCTGGCCCTTCCCCGAGTTCTTCACAGAAGGGTGAGTGCTGGGTACTTCAGGGGATCTGAGTTTGAGACTCAGGTGTCCCCCGAGGGGCCTGTGAGAAGAGAGGCCCCTTGCCTGTGTGCATTCTTTTCAGGCAGTTCAATTCCAAGCCCCCATGTGAGAGAGTGACATGGGATTAAATCTTTAGGGGTCAGAGTCATGTGGCTGACTGTTAGATGCCAAGTAGTGTGATGTATCCCTGTGAACACGCCATTGGTATACATTCATGATTTTCAAAACAGACTCTTCAGCCCTGGACAAGGCTCTTACATGATGGTGCTGGTGAGGTGAAGGCATGTTTCACACGGCCTTTATACTGAACTGAGTGTGGCTGCGGAGCCCGCGTGATTTATGGAACGCTGTCATTATAGCCTATGAAAAGCAAAAGTGTACAATTGAGATTCTAGTATATTGAGAGAATTGCAAATTTTTATTGTAAAGACAACTGGGGATTTTTTTATATCCCATATTGCTACATGGTTAATAAATCTGGATGACTAAAGACCGGCTCAACTTTTTGTTTTTTCTTATTTAAAAAATTTTTTTTTTACTTAAAATTTTTTTTTTCTTTCAACTTTTAAGTTCAGGGGTACATGTGCAGGATGTGCAGGTTTGTTGCAAAGGTTAATGTGTGCCATGGTGGTTTGCTGCAAAGATCATCCCGTCACCTAGGTATTAAGCCCAGCATCCATTAGCTATTCTTCCCCATGCTCTCCCTCCCTTGTTTTTTCTAAAACAAATTTCATATACAAACCATAGGCTTCTTAGAGGAATAAAGGGAATTGATGAATATGTATTACTTTTGAAATAAGGCAAAGGAGGAAAACCTCACGTTTTAAGAAGGGAGAGACAAGAGACCACTATTTGGTTATGGGATGAATGCAGGGTAAGGACTGCCCTTTCAGGGTGGGGTGGCGGGTGGTGGGGCTGCAGGAGGCCCTGGCCCAGCTTCTCTCTCTGGCTTTCAGGGATGGCCTGCACGGTGGCTGGTCGGGTGCTCAGGGAGACTCCGCCAGCTCGAGTGATGAGACATCCTCAGCCAACGGGGACAGCTTGTTCTCCATGTTTTCAGGGCCTGACCTCGTTGCTGCTGTCAAGCAGAGAAGGTATGAAGGGATTTCTAAACCAAGGTGGGGAGAGAGGGGCATGTGAATGCAACCCATGGCTCACTCCCTGGGAAAGCCAGGAGCCCAGTCACCTCCAGTCTCCCTGTGTGAGAGGAGGGGCTCTTCCAGCAATGCCTGGCTGAAGCCTCTGAAGAGCACCTGCAGGAGGCGGTTTCCACAAGGAAGAGCCGGCCTCATCTTGTGCGGATCAATTTGGGAGACGGGGTGGCCGGTGCTGGTCTGTGCCTTGCAGGAGGCACCCCTTTCTGTGGGGAGAGCAGGCCTTTGGTTGCGAGTTCTAATCTGGACTCTCCAACAGGCTCTGCAACCCTAGACAAGGGGCTGGCCCTCAATTACCCTCCGTCTCTTTATCAAAGATGGATAAAATGACCTCTAAATGGCATTTCAAAGTTGGGAAAAGTAGTAATTAGCTTTCAAAAGTAGTCACAAAAATTAAAATGGGCTCTGAACTAAGAGGAGAGCTTGGTTAGAAATAAGTAGAGAAACTGCTGTGGATATGAGAAAGCAAGGTCAGGGTGGCAGACTAAGGACCATGGGCAGGAGTGGAGGGCACGCAGGGCTCCCAGGCACTCGAAGCCATGCTGTAGAGCAGGGTGGGAGGCCGGGTTACATGGTCCCTGCTGGACAGGCCAGGCTCTGTCAGATAGGCAGTGGGGAGCGGGTAGGTGAAGACAGAATGGTACTTGCACAGAATAGTAGTGGGGTGGGGGGTGGCATTGACCAATCACGAGCACACATTCAGATGCTTTCTGTCCACACTTGTAGTCCCAGCTACTCGGGAGGCTGAGGTGGGAGGATCACTTGAGCCTGGGAAGTTGAGGCTACAGTGAGCTGTGTTTGTGCCACTGCACTCTAGCCTGGGCAACAGAGTTAGACCCTGTCTCAAAAATCAAACAAAAAATCATGTCAGGTTAGGCTAGGCGCTCTGAAGGAAAATAAAGCAGGGTATGAGGGTAGTAAATGCAGAGAACAGGTGGATGTTCTATTTCCAGCACTTAGTCAATGAGGCTTCTGATGAGCAGAGAGCTGAACAAAGTGCGGCAGCAACTGGTGGGGAATTGGCAGTGGGGTATGGGTGAGGTAGGAAGAGTCAAGGATAACACGCAAGTTTTCTGCCTGAGCTTCTGTGAAGGGTGCAATGAACTGAGGTGCTAAGCCTGCAGGAGGAGCAAGTTTGAACCGGGGGTGGAGTTTGAGACTTTTCTTTCAGACATATGACTGATTCGACTTCTAAGAAGTCACATCTGGCACCATCTCTGCAGAGACTGTTGTCTGCATGCAGGAGTGCTGGCTCTGATCTGGCCACATCCTGCCTTTTTCATTCAACCTTGTAACAGACTTTCATGTGATTAGTAAAACGAGTGGGCTTTAAGTCACATATCCTTAGTGCTTGGAAACAGTATCTCTCTCTTTTTCTTTGAGACGGAGTCTCGCTCTGTTGCCCAGGCTGGAGTGCAGTGGCGTGGTCTTAGCTCACTGCAATCTCCACCTCCCGGGTTCACGCCATTCTCCTGCCTCAGCCTCCCAAGTAGCTGGGACTACAGGCGCCCGCCACCACGCCCAGCTAATTTTTTGTATTTTTAGTAGAGACAGGGTTTCACCATGTTAGCCAGGATGGTCTTGATCTCCTGACCTCGTGATCCGCCTACGTCGGCCTCCCAAAGTGTTGGGATTAAACGCGTGAGCCACCGCGCCCGGCCGGAAACAGTATCTCTTAAATAAATTAACAAAAAGCCGGCCGGACTCGGTGGCTCACACCTGCAATCCCAGTACTTTGGGAGGCTTAGGCGGGCAGATCACCTGAGGTCAGGAGTTCGAGATCAGCCTGGCCAACATGGTGAAACCCCATCTCTACTAAAAATATAAAAATTAGCTGGGCATGGTGGCACGCACCTGTAATCCCAGCTACTGGGGAGGCTGAGGCACAAGAATTGGTTGAACCTGGGATACAGAGTTTGCAATGAGCTGAGATCATGCCACTACACTCCAGCCTGGGAAACAGAGTGAGACTCAGTCTCAAAAAAAAAAAAATAATAATAATAATAAAGCCAAAGAAGGTGGACTCAGCAGCTGAGTAAACCAGTGCCTGTCTTTGCCTGCCACCTCCACCCCCAGCTCCTCCACCTGCACTGGCAGTGCAGGAGCGCCGTCATTCACTGCTGGCTCCCCTTAGCCGCCTTTACGCCATTGACCCAGGCAGGCCTCCTCCCCTCCTAGAACCAGGGCCTGGAGATGCTGGAGCCTAGCACTAGTGTGTACCCTGCAGGTGGGCTGGGCAGGAAGCCAAGCAATCACTGCCCTGAGCTCTTGGTTCTTGCAGGAAACACAGCAGTGGAGAGCAAGACACCAGCACGCTGCCCTCACCGCCTCTCCTCACCACGGTGGAGGACGTGAACCAGGTATTCAGGCAGGCTCTGTGGGCACAGACTTGGGCTAGCTTCCACAGCTGCAGTTTTCAGAGAGCCTCAAAGTAATGAGGGATCTTCTTTGTGGTGATTAATTTTGTGTAAATGATTAGCCACCTCAGCTGACTCAGAGCCACAGGAAGCTCTACGGCTGTGCTGTCCAGTGTGATAGCCATTCACCATGTGGCTATGTAAATTTAAATACAAATAAAAATTCAGGCTGGGTGTGGTGGCTGATGCCTGTAATCCCAGTGCTTTGGGAGGGCAAGGCAGAAGGATGGCTTGAGGCCAGGAGTTCGTGACCAGCCCAGGTAATATAGACACTGTCTCTGCAAAAAAATTAAAAGATTAGCCAGGCATGGTGGCACATGCCTGTAGTCCTAGCTGCCCAGGAGGCTGAGGCAGGAGGATGGCTTGAACCCAGGAATTTGAGATTACAGTAAGCTATGATTGCACCATTGCACTCCAGCCTGGGTGACAGAGCGACACTGCCTCTAAAATACTTTTTAAAAACAATCAGCCGGGCGCAGTGGCGACGCCTGTAATCCCAGCACTTTGGGAGGCCAAGGTGGGTGGATCACGAACGAGGTCAGGAGATCAAGACTATCCTGGCTAACACGGTGAAATCCCATCTCTACTTAAAATACAAAAATTAGCCAGGCATGGTGGCATGCGCTTGTAATCCAAGCTACTCAGAAGGCTGAGGCAGGAGAATCGCTTGAACCCCGGAGGCGGAGGTTGCAGTGAGCTGAGATCGCACCACTGCACTCCAGCCTGGGCGAGAGACAGACTGCATCTCAAAAAAAAAAAAAAAAAAAAAGTTCCTTTCCTCAGTTTGCACTAGTCACATGTGGCGAGTGGCTACCATACGAGACCGTATAGGCACAGAACATGGCTATCATTGCAAGAAGTTCTGTTGGACAGGGGTGTGGGAGTGAGTGGGGCTCTCACCCGGCTTCCTAGGAGGGAATAAGGGCCAGGGATCTGGGGAGGTGGGAAATGATGATACATTGCCCGAAATGCCGAAATGCCACTAAGAACTCTCTTTTGTCTCTCAGGATAACAAAACCAAAACGTGGCCACCCAAAGCACCCTGGCAGCACCCTTCCCCGCTTCCCAGCACGCTGCCCAGCCCCAGCGCACCACTCTATGCAGTCACCAGCCCTGGCAGCCAGTGGAACGACACCATGCAGATGCTGCAGTCCCCAGTGTGGGCTGCAACCAACGACTGCAGTGCCGCTGCCTTCTCCTATGTGCAGACCCCACCACAGCCCCCACCCCCACCAGCACACAAGGCAGCACCTAAGGGCTTCAAGGCCTTCCCTGGGAAGGGTGAGCGCAGGCCAGCCTATCTGCCCCAGTACTGACCCCAGGCCAGCCAGCCTGCCAGCCAGCCTGCCTGCCTGCCCGCCCAGAGCTGTGGGGATGAGTGTCCCCACCCCAGGGCCACCTAGCTGACACCAGCCCCTCAGAGGACCAGTGCGCCCCATCCCAGGGAGGGTTCCTTGGGGACAAGGGTGGTTGGCAGCTCCAAGCCTTTAAACCTGGCTTCTGAAACGATGGCGGCATCAGAGCCCTGGAGAGCCAGCTGGAGACACAGGCGTCTGGCCTTCGGGGGCTTGCTAGGGAACCTGCATGCCTAATAAGCGCCACAGGTGACTCTGATGCAGGCGCCATAGCCACACTTGAAGAAACACAGCTCTTGGGTTTTTAGTCCTGCTGTGTGTTGGGAAGACATCAGGCCTGAAAGCTGAGGGCATAACTGACCATTTTTTGGAAACCCTCTCCTCCCTCCTCCACACCTTGAGTGATGACCACACCAATCACTGTATTTTATAGCTTTTTTTTTCATGTAGGTTTTTAGTTAAAACATCTGCCTAAAATGCATTGAATATTTTAAGATAACAGATATACTGGCTGGAGGTTTGTTTAACACTATCTTTATTTAAGCTTATACAAAATGGGCAAAATATAGAATATTTGTGATTGGAAGCAGTTACCTGGGGTTTCTGGGGGTGGACAGTTCCTCGCCACCCAGCAGCACCCAGGCACTGCGGCCTTTCCCAGCTTTATGGAAGCAGAATGGTGGAACTTGTGCCGGAGGTATACTGCTGAAGGTGCGTGGCGGTGGACCAGCCAGCTGCTGTCCATGTGCAGAGCAAGGCTGCACCTGCTGCCCTTCAATCCTTCCACACATGGCCAGGACACTGCCACAATCCTCGGGGTGTGGTCAAGGGGCACTCAGAGACACCTGCACTAGAAATTGCATTGACATTGTGAGCTGGCTCAGAAGACAAACCAATTAAGATGTAGATAGAAATTAAGGTCTTTTCTTAAAAAAATCCACCTCATTTTCAGTTAACATGTGCCATTAAATAGATAACATCCTGTGGATTTAGGGATATTTTCCAGCCAGAATGGATCCAGAAGAATTGAATGGTGCTTAAATTGAGAAATAATAATAAATATATCTATATAGAATAGACATATCCCACTGTATATTAATTGAGGTTACAGAAAGTTCTTTATATAAAACTTATTTAAATTTTTCATATTTCATCTTTGAAAAAGTCTGAGAAAAATCCATAATATTTTCTGGTATGAAAGTTTGACAGTATTAATATTTTTTTTATATTTTCTTAAATCATTAAACCATTTTAATATATGTTAACTACTAATAAATGGTTTATTCTTTCTAACTCCATATAAGCTTTTCCAGCAAAGATTGTAATAACACATTAGGTTCTCGTTTTTCTACAGATATAAGTAAATTTATATATAAAAATACCAAAAAGAGGCCGGGCATGGTGGCTCACGCCTGTAATCCCAGCACTTTGGGAGACCGAGGTGGGTGAATCACACAGTCAGGAGTTCGAGACCAGCCTGGCCAATATGGTGAAACCCCATCTCTACTAAAAATACAAAAATTAGCCGGGTGTGGTGGCGTGCGCCTGTAGTCCCAGCTACTCGGGAGGCTGAGGCAGAAGAATCGCTTGAACCCAGGAGGCAGAGGTTACAGTGAGCTGAGATTGTGCCACTGCACTCCAGCCTGGGTGACAGAGTGAGATTCTGTCTCAAAAAGAAAAAAAAAAAAAGAATATATATATATGTATGTATGTATGTATGTAAACACACACACTAATTTGAGAGGACCCGTAGGGTGTCTGAGCCCAGCCACCTGAGTTTTTAGTACTGTGTTGTCAGGCTCTTCCCAGGCCTCAGGTGTTGTCTTTTGTGCTGTGTGGGGATGCATTGCTGCCTGTATTTATGATCTTTTGCCGTGGTTCTGAGCATTCACCTCACCATGTTTACAAAGAACTGTTTTGTATATAGACATTTTCAGGCACGTGCTTTGCACCAACCCTGCGTGGCTCGTCTGTGTTAGCTGTCACGGTGTGCACACTAATCTCTGTTAAAGTTGTCTATGGCTGTTCTACTTGTAAGATAGTTTTCTATTTCCTTCAGTAATGTGTCCACAGTACCCTGTATTTCGAGTTCTATTATACTGAAGTACTCTTGTTTTAATAGTGCCTCTCCAAAGGCCTCACCTTGGACAGAGGTCAATCCTTGATGCTCCAGCACAGGTGACGTCACTAATTGTCACTTTCCAGTTTGTTTTTCTCTATTAAGGAAGACATTTTCTAATTGCATCTCCATGGGCTGTGAGACTGTGTGAAGCCGTTTGTGTGGTCTCCATGTAGGTGCTGTGTTCCCGGCACCGCCTTGCTCTGAACACTGGTAATTCCAGGTGCTGCGCTTGGCAGAGGGGTCTCGCCAAAGCGCATGTGTGTGCATGTGTGAACGTGTGTGTCCTTTGCATGGTTGGGCGTGGGTGCCTTGCTAGGGCATCAGCAGGACATTGTGTGTATAGTTACAATGCTTCCAAACTGGAACTCTACATTTTGTATCTTTTAAAGCTCCTATAAGTAAAATAACTATTGGCTTTATTAAAAATATACATTTAATAATACTTTGTATCCTTGTTTAAAATGAACTGCAGAGGACATTATGTCAAAAAGCCCTGCCTGATTCATTGCTTTGAAAAGCTGCATACTGAGTTCGTTTTTAGGTCAGCCTGTCCTCTGATTCTAGCAAGGGGAAGACCACTTGGGATATTACGGTGAGCTGAAGTGGATGGGCAGGAGGGAGAACAAGCAGCTACGCCTCCCCTATTGGCTTCCCTAAGGCCCAAGCTGGTTTAGGCCCCTGTGCAGGGGGAGCCAGTGCAGTAGTGAAGGAGACGTCCTCTGCAAGGGTGCAAGCTCTCTGAGTTGGGGTCTACCAACACCCATGTTCCACCAAATGTGGATGCTGTGACTTGCCCAGCCAGCTTGTCCAATGACGAGACCCAAGAATGAGGGCTTGTTTTACCCTCTTCCCAAACCAGGGACCCAGTCTATGGCAGAGATACTGTGCCTTACAGGGATAAGAAGGACCTGTCTCTGCCGGCCGCAGTGGCTCACACCTGTAATCCCAGAACTGTAGGTGGCTGAGGCAGGTGGACCACAAGGCCGGAAGATCGAGATCATCCTGGCCAACATGGTGAAACCCCATCTCTACTAAGAATACAAAAATTAGTCGGGCATGGTGGCGTGTGCCTGTAATCCCAGCTACTCAGGAGGCTTAGGCAGAAGAATCGCTTGAACCAGGAAGTCAGAGGTTGCAGTGAGCTGAGATCGCACCACTGCACTCCAGCCTGGCGACAGAATGATGGGGCTGTCTCCAAAAAAAAAAAAAAAAAAAAAAAAAAAAAAAAAAAAAGGGCCAGGCACTGTGGCTCACGCCTATAATCCCACCACTTTGAGAGGCTGAGACAGTAGATCATGAGGTCAGGAGTTCAAGACCAGCCTGCCCAACATGGCGAAACCCCATCTCTACTAAAAATACAAAAAATTAGGTGGTGTGGTCGCAGGTACCTGTAATCCCAGCTACTTGGAAGGCTGAGGCAGGAGAACTGCTTGCACCCGGGAGGCAGAGGTTGCAGTGAGCCAAGACTGCTCCACTGCACTCCAGCCTGGGCAACAGAGTGAGACTCTGTCTCAAAAAAGAAAAAAAAAAAAAAAAAAAACAGGACCTGTCTCACTGGATGATGCCATCCTGTTAAGCAGAAGAAAGATAGTATCATGAGACCCACAAATGGAGGGCAGGTCACAGGAGCATTTCAGCTCATTTTCATTTACAGAAAGACAGCACCTCAGTGGAACCTTTTTTGACGACCTGAAGAAAATGGAGTAATGTGGGCATTAATATATAAGCTGCTGGTGTAGGAACCACTCTTCTTTCTGCCAAGGTGCCCTGAAGTTGAGCATGGGGACCAAGTCCCAGAGCCTTCCAAATGCACCTCAGGACAAAGTTGCTCGGTAACGGCCATGTTGCCTGAGAGTGCTCAAGAATACACTGGAAGTTGATATTAAAAAGCTAGCAGGGGCTGGGTGTGCTGGCTCACGCCTGTAATCCCAGCAATTTGGGAGGCTGACCTGGGAGGATTGCTTGAGGCCAGGAGTTCAAGACCAGCCTGGGCAACATAGTGAGACCCCATCTCTTTAAAAAAAAAGCCCATATTTTATTCCAGAGTGTTCCCATTTAACACAGGCACCCAGTTCTCTTGACTAGTTCTGATTCACAGCAGTGCTGGAGGCCAGAGGGCAGAAGTCCTATAGCTCTGGCTGTGTGCAAATGAGTGGGGAGGGAAGCTGAGCAGATGCTACACCTGAGCTACTACTGCAAGGGCTTCACAGGCCTTGGCCCATCTGAGAAATGGGGGAGGATGCGCAGGCATCTGAGGTACTTGGGAGGCTTGTGACCTTCCTCTCCCACCTGGGGGCTCCTTGGATGGGGGGCTTCCAGTTTGGAGGCTGAGATGCTGCATGCCAACCATGCGGCTGTGAGGGGATGGCCTTTTGTGCACTGTGTGGCCACTGCTGTGACCTGCCTCCTGTTGTGGAGACAGGAAATAAACCTTCCCAATGATCAGCTTCTCTACTGCCCAAAAGCATGTATGTGGACAGCATGACTGGCTACCTCCCAGCGACAGGTACCCAGGAGTCTGAGGCACCTCCAAGGGTAGACTCTGGAAATAACACATGCACCTAGCCTTACAGCACGGGGGTGAGCTCCTGGGCCCAGGCCTGTGTGTGTCAGTGAGGGGACTGGATGTGGCTTGTACTGGAATATTGACTTGGAGATGTGGGCCTAGGTGAGGGAGAAGGATTGTTTCAGGCGTGTCACATTCATTTCAACATTCACGAATGTCATATAAGGGCTAGGCCCTTGCTAGGAGCCAGGACTGCAAAGATACAGTCCCTGCCTTTAAAACTCAGTATTTTAGGGGAGACAACCCATCTTTCCCATCCTTGATAAGAGAACCACCATCCACCAGCAACCCAGTTGCTCAGGCTGAAATCCCAGAAGATATTCTTCGTTCTTTTATTTCCTCATTCAACTAATCAGCAAGTCCTATAAGTGTATTCCCAGGCACACTCAAATTCCACCATGTTCTGGCCAGGCGCGGTGGCTCACGCCTGTAATCCCAGCACTTTGGGAAGCTGAGGCGGGCGGATCACCCGCGGTCAGGAGTTCGAGACTAGCCTGACCAACATGGTGAAAACCCATCTCTACTAAAAAATACAAAAATTAGCTGGGCATGGTGGCAGGTGCCTATAATCCCAGCTATCAGGAAGCTGAGGCAGGAGAATCGCTTGAACCTGGGAGGCAGAAGTTGCAGTGAGTTGAGATCTCACCATTGCACTCCACCCTGGGGGACAGAGCAAGACTCCGTCTCAAAAACAAACAAAAAAATTCCACCATGTTCTTACATCTCCACTGCCATCTACCTGGACTTCACCTGGCTCCTGCCTCTCCCCCCACAGCCTCGGGGTTTCCCATGCACCCTCCCCTACTTCCAAGTAGCCTTGTCGTGTGTCCTCCAACTTGCCTGTTGCTCCCAAGGCTGCTTGGGCCTCTCCATCGGTTTTCTGGGGTCAGAGCCCATCTTCCAGCCTGGCTTCGTTTCTCATGATAGCACTTAGCACTGTTCTGGAATTTTGTGTTTGCATTTGTGTCTCACTGGAATGAAGGCCCCATGAGAGCAAGGAGCGAGTCTTGTTCATGGCCACATGTGCAAGGTGCAGGACAGCTCCTGTGACCACCACAGTGCAACTTGAGACAGATGAAAGGACGAGTTGCTGGGGCCAGAACTTACGAATTCTAATACTGAGCAAAAAGATAGAACTAGAGGCCGGGTGCGGTGGCTCACGCCTGTAATCCCAGCACTTTGGGAGGCCAAGGTGGGAGGATCACTTGAGCCCAGGAGTTCAAGGCTTCAGTGAGCCGAGATCTTGACACTGCACTCCAGCCTGGGTAATATAGCGAGACTGTCTCTAAAAACGAAAAACAAAAACAACCAGACGAAAACATTCTCGCGTTGGGCTAAAAGAATACTATTAAATACATCATCGGAGCTGTTCCAGGACTGGGAGGGGATTAGCACTACGGTGGAGCTGCGGATAGGCCCAAGCAGGCCTCAAATAAATGTAAAGCTTTTTATTCTCGTGGAAACACCTATGTACAATGGGGAAAATGTTTTTAAGCATCTAGCAAAGGATTCACGGGGCTCTGGTAACGAAGCCCCGAAACGACAAGACTGGATTGCGCAGGGTAGGGCCAACACCAGGGACAAACCCCCGGCCTCTTGGGGGCGCGGTGAGTAGGTGGCCTCTCCAAGCACCACTCCCGATGTGCGCATGCGCACAGCCGCCCCTACGCAGCGCGTGCGCACGTGCACTCACCACGTCCATCCCAGACGTGCGGACCCGGGTGTCTGCAAGGTTCAGTCTCCACACCCCAGCGCCCGACTCTGCGCGGGGACATGCGCACAAGCGCGCGTCCTGACCACCCGGACGTGCTGGCCCACACGCACACGCGTGCGCATTACCCCCCCCCCGCCCCATCTGCGCCTGCGCTCAACCCCGCCTACACCAGCTCCGTGGCCTCCCCGGAGGCGATGAGCCAACCCCGGTAGCTCCAGAGGCGTGGTCCCCTCGCCTTCGCCGGTCAACATGACTCAGCATCCTCGGTGGGCTCGCCTCCTCCCCCGGAACAGCTGTCTAAAATCCATGGGCGTGGAAACGCCACGCCACGCCCCGCTCCCGACTTCTTCAGCTCAGGCCCCAGAACTGACCACCCCACCAGTCCCCTGCCCCAGTCCCTCTGCCTTCACTCCCATGACCACCTGTGCTCCAGGGCCTGCCTGACCCCTGTCCAGCGGCCCTGAAGTAAGGTCTGTGACGTCTAAATGCCGATACCTCAGTTTCCCCATCTTTAGAACGGGGCTCTTGTTTGGAACTGTGCCCGCCACAGCCTGCAGTAAGTGCTAGCTTCATCAATACTCAGTGGCAGTCAATTGCTTTTCCAGGGCTGCCTTATGCTTGAAATTAAATCTTTGCTATCCAGAGTTAGGACTGTCCCCGGACTTCCTAACTTGCCTCTGCTGTCAGGTGTACCCTCTGGTCCGCTCCTCTCTCAGGGCCAGATCATCTTGCTGGGGGCACGTGAAGGTGTCCGGCTCTGCAGCATGTTCTCTTGGAATTTCTGGGCTAGGTTTCCTTTCGATTCTCCTTGGTCAGTCCCTGGCCTGGGGACATGACCCCTCCCAGCTTCACTACCCCCCAGGATCCTGGGGATTCTGAGCCCTAAGCTCTGCGATCGGCAGGACTTGGCTCAGCATATGGTAGTGATTGTAGTGATGGTGGTAGACAACAGAATATAAAATGACCTTATGGCCAGGCACAGTGACGCACACCTGTAATCCCAACACTTTGGGAGGCTGAGGCAGGAAGATCTCTTGAAGCCAGGAATTTGAGACCAGCCTGGGCAACACAGTGCGACTCAGTCTCTACAAATAATAATAAGAAGAAAATTAGCCGGGACGGGGTGGTCATGCCTGTAGTTCTAGCTACTCAGGAGACCGAGGTGAGAGAATCGCTTGAGCCCAGAGTTCAAGGCTGCAGTGAGCTATGGTCATGCCACTGCACTCCAGCCTGGGTGACAGAGCGAGACCCTGTTTCAACTAATAAGACATAACTGGGATGATGAGGAGTGGAGAAAGGGATTGCCTGCTCCTCCACTTTCCCTCCACCTTTTTCCTAGGACTGAAGAGGAACTGGCAGGAGCACAGGTCTCAGGAAGGAACCAGGCAGCCTGGGTTGATTCTCTAGTTAAGAGCAGAGTGGCTTGTTTCATATTTCTTTCTTTCTTTTTTTTTGGAGACAGGGTGTCACTCTGTGACCCAGGCCGGAGTGCAGTGGCATGATCTTGGCTCGCTGCAACCTCTGCCACCCGGGTTCAAGTGATTCTCCTGCCTCAGCCTCCCCAGTAGCTGGGATTACAGGTGTCCGCCACCACGCCTGGCTAATTTTTGTAATTTTAGTAGAGACAGGGTTTCACCATGGTGACCAGACTGGTCTCAAACTCCTGGCTTCAAGTGATCCACCTGCCTCGGCCTCCCAAAGTGTTGGGATTACAGGTGTGAGCCACTGCACCCGGCCTTGTTTCACATTTCTTTCTTTCCTTTTTTTTTGAGACAGAGTCTCGCTCTGTCACCCAGGCTGGAGTGCAGTGGCATGATTCAGCTCACTGTAAGCTCTGCCTCCTGGGTTCACGCCATTCTCCTGCCTCAGCCTCCCGAGTAGCTGGGATTACAGGTGCCCGCCACCACGTCCAGCTAATTTTTTTGTATTTTTAGTAGAGACAGGGGTTTCACCATGTTGCTCAGGCTGGTCTCGAACTCCTGAACTCGTGATGCACCCGCCTCAGCCTCCAAAAGTGCTGGGATTACAGGCGTGAGCCACTGTGCCCGGCCTCGTTTCACATTTCTTAACCTCTCTGTTAAATGGGGAGGACAACAGGGTATCCTTCATAGGACTGCCATGAGGGATACATGGAAAGGATTTAGCATGGAGCTGTGCACGTAGTAAACCTGGCTGGAGTAGTGGCCGTGTTGGTAGTATTGTAGTATGATGATGAATGGCTTTGGATTAGTACTTTCTAATCCAAAATGGCTTTGGATTAGACCTTTCTTCGTACTTTTCTGTGCTTTCTCCCTGTAGCCACTGTGACTTATGGCCCACCAGATAGGAACCTAGTTTCCTGCTAACATAGAAAATCCAGGCTGGACGCGGTGGCGCATGCCTGTAATCCCAGCACTTTGGGAAGCCGAGGTGGGTGGATTACCTTAGGTCAGGAGTTCGAGACTACCCTGGCCAACATGGTGAAACCCCATCTCTACTAAAAATACAAAAATTAGGCCGGGTGCAGTGGCTCACGCCTGTAATCTCAGCACTTTGGGAGGCTGAGGCAGACGGATCACGAGGTCAGGAGATCGAGACCATCCTGGTCAACACAGTGAAACCCCATCTCTACTAAAAATACAAAAATTAGCTGGACGTAGTGGTGCATGCCTGTAATCTCAGCTACTCGGGAGGCTGAAGCAGGAGAATTGCTTGAACCAGGGAGTCGGAGGTTGCAGTGAGCCGAGATGGTGCCACTGCACTCTGGCCTGGTGATAGAGGGAGACTCCATCTCAAAAAAAAAAAAAAAAAAAAAATTAGCCTGGTGAGGTGGCGGGTGCCTGTACAGCTACTAGGGAGGCTGAGGCAAGAGAATTGCTTGAACCTGGGAGGTGGAGGTTGCAGGGAAGCAGAGGTGGCAGTGAGCCAACATCGTGCCATTGCACTCTAGCCTGGGCAACAAGAGTGAAACTTCATCTCAAAAAAAAAAAAGAAGAAAAAAAGAAAATCCATGTAACTGGAGTTTCAAAGTAAATGTGGAATCTGGAATAGTTGAAGCTTCTGGGAATCACAGAGGCCAAGTTGCAGAGGTGTACATTATGGAAGGTTAAAAGGCAGGGGAAACCTTTGAAATGGCAATCATCAGAGGCCTCACCTCCTGCCTCTTTCGCAATACCCAAAGCTGTTTCTAGGGTTCCTAGTGGTCAGGAGAGGACACTGGACAAGACTGTGGCAGTGGAAAGGTGAACACCCGTAACAGCTTTGGAAAGACTTGGAGTTGTGAATGACAACTGAACTCCAAACAGACACTAAAGGGAATCGTTGGTTTACATTCTGGCTGCAGGTAGAGGTGGCCTGGCCCCAGGAACCTGGGCACTGTGAGGTTCACTCTGACATCTCTCTGGGGATCATTCTCTTCGTTATTTTCCTCAAGACCAGGGACTAGAGCTCAGGTCTGTCCTTTCTGACAGGCAGCTTAACACCATAAAAAGCAGAGACTTTCTGCTGCTGGCTGCAGGGCCCTGGAAAAGGACCCTGTTAAGCTGGCGTAAGTTATGTGCTCATCTCTGATGGATTCAGGCAGGGGTAGAAACACGGGTCGGAGAGGATGATTTTAGACAAAGAACAACAGCCGTCCATCTGGTCACCAAAATAACCTACTAGAAAAAGGCAGTCTCAGTTTGCAGGTGCAGTGCTTCATGCCTGTAATCCCAGCACTTTGGGAAGCCAAGGCAGGCAGATCACTTGCACCCAAGGATTCGAGACCAGCCTGGGCAACATGATGAAACCTTGTCTGTTCAAAAAATAACAAAGCTTGTCTCTACAAGAAAAAAATTAGCTGGGCATGGTGGTGCGCACCTGTAGTCCTGGCTACTCAGAAGGCTGAGTTGAAAAGATCGCTTGAGCCTGGGAGGCAGAGGCTGTAGTGAGACAAGATCATGTCACTGCACTCCAACCTGGGTGTGACAGAGTGAGACCCTGTCTCAAAAAAAAAAAAAGAAGGAGTCGTCAGAGGGAGTCAGTGGTTACTGTTGGGCTAGAGTCATCTGAGGAATCACAGGGTAAGTGATAATGGGGCAGTGGCTACTGAGACTCGCCTTCCCATTGGTTGAGGTTTTGTTCTGAAACACAGGATTTGGGGTGGGAATTCTCTTCTGTGTAGATGAGTAACTGGCTTAGAAAACCCTGATTGGAGCGTTTCTGAGAACCCCAGTAGAGGCCAGGCACAGTGGCTCATGCCTGTAATCCCAGTACTTTGGGAGGCCGAGGCAGGCGGATAACGAGGTCAAGAGATTGAGACCATCCTGGCCAACATGGTGAAACTCCATCTCTACTAAAAATACAAAAATTAGTTGGGTGTGGTGGCGTGCGCCTGTAGTCCCAGCTACTCAGGAGGCTGAGGCAGGAGAATCGCTTGAACCAGGGAGGTGGAGGTTGCAGTGAGCTGAGATCACGCCACTGCACTCCAGCCTGGTGACACAGCGAGACTCCGTCTCAAACAAACAAACAAAAAAAGAACTCCAGTAGAACAGATACTGTTCAGCACTACCAGAGTTGTGCTAGGTGTGGAAGCTCAGTGAAATCTTAGAGTTGACAGTTCTTAGAAAAGGGCCATGTGGACAGGGCTGTTCCCTGGAAAGTCCTGTGACCCCTCAGTGACCACTTATTTCTTTTGTTGTCAGCCGTTCCCTATTTTCTTTTCTTTTCTTTTTTTTTTTTTTAAGACAAGGCGTTGCTGTGTCACCCAAGCTGGAGTACAGTGGTGGTAATCACCGCAGCCTCGAACTCCTGGACTCAAGTGATCCTCCTGCCTTGGCCTCCCGAGTAGCTGGGACTCTACAGATATGCACCACCACATGCCCCGCTAATTTATTTTTAGTATTTTAGAAGCAGTGTTTTGCTGTCTTGCCCAGGCTCGGCTTGAACTCCTGGCGTCAAGCTATCCCACCTCCCAAAGTGCTGGGATTATAGGCAGGAGTGCCCAGCCCCAGAGTTCTTACAATGACTTACAAGGTCTTATGTGATCTTGTTGCCTCCCTTTTGCCCTCTGACCTCATTTTTTTTTTTTTTTTTTTTTTTGAGATGGGGTCTCACTCTGCCACCCAGGCTGGAGTACAGTGGCTCACTGCAGTCTTCACCTCCCAGGTTCAAGTGATTATCCTGCCTCAGCCTCCCGAGTTAGCTGGGAATACAGGCACGTGTCACCAGGCCCGGCTAATTTTTGCATTTTTTTTTTCAGTAGAGATGAGGTGTCACCAGGTTGGCCAGTCTGGTCTCGAACTCCTGGCCTCACGTGATCCGCCTGCCTCGGCCTCCCAAAGTGATGGGATTACAGGCGTGAGCCACCGCGCCCGGCCTAGTCACTTTTTTCTTAATTGCAACCCCGATTCTCAGCACCCTTTTCATCTTGGTTTTCCTCAATAGCCCTTACCACCAGCAGACACACATCATCTGTTGTACTTGCTTATTTGGCACATATGTATCCACAGCGCCTAGAACACTGCCTGTAACGTGGAAGGTGTTCGATCTATAGAGTTTTGTCGAATGAATGAATGAATGAATGAAGCCGACTAGTGCACAGGGAGTGCAGTGGCGCGATGGTAGCTCTCTGCAGCCCCCAACTCCGGGGCTCCAGTGATCCCCGGGCTCTGCCCACCCTCCCCACTGCCACTTCCGGGCAGAGGCCAGCAAAGCGGCGGCGCAAGAGGTAGGGAGAGAGGAGCTGAGGCCCCAGATCAGCGGCCGCGGGCAAGGTCGCTCAGCGGGCACCCGGCCTGGGTATCGGGGCGCGGGTCGGGGGCGGGGCCGGGGCTCAGGGGTGGGGCCGGGCCGGGCCGGGCGCCTGCGCCATAAAGACCGCCGCGCGCCCACGCGCCTCGCTTGCTGCGCGCTGCCGGCGCTCCTTCCTCTTCGGCGCGCGTCTCAGTCAGTGTACCTTCTAGTCCCGCCATGGCCGCTCTCACCCGGGACCCCCAGTTCCAGAAGCTGCAGCAATGGTACCGCGAGCACGGCTCCCAGCTGAACCTGCGCCGCCTCTTCGATGCCAACAAGGACCGCTTCAACCACTTCAGGTGCGGGCGGGCCGGAGGCGGGGGCTGCCACGCGCGGCGCCCGGAACCGGGCACGCGGGCCTGGGGTCTGGAGGCGGGGGCAGCGGTGCCCGGGGACCCCAGTCCCCGACCTCCAGGCCACGGACTGGGGCCCAGGCCGAGTCCGCACTTCGTCCTTGGAGTCTCCTTGGAGTGCGTTCCTGGGGGCTTGCGGCCTCGCCGGGAGTCTCGGCCCCGGGTCTGCTTCGTTACGAGGAAAAACGGGCCCCTCCGTGGGGACATTTCCCCTCCCCCTCCTCGTGCAGCTCTGGCCATTTGAGCAGGGGCTCCTTTCGCAGTTGTGAAGAGAGGCCTTGGCTGACGCAGCAAGCGGGGAAGGGCTGTCCCTTTCCATCCGCTCCTGGCCACATGAGCTTGGGAGCGTCTGCAGGGCGGGCAGCCCGGGCGGGGGGGTTTGAGGGAGCTGGGTGGAAGGATGGAGACGTCGGGCGTGATTCCTGCAGAAGACACCTGTGCACGACCGGGAAGTGGGAAGGAGTGTTTGAGCAAATCATGGGCGGGAGTGCGGCCAAGGGAGCTCTGATCACTGATACTGGTGGAGGGGGGGGAGGGGACGGACTGTGGCTCCGGGCTCCCGATGGCCATCCCTGTCATCTGGATGGGTGCCTGAGTAACTTACGGCAGAAAGTGGAAGCCCTGGGAAGGGGTGGTCTCCCCCTTCAGTCCGGGCTCCTCATCCAGGGTCTGCCTGCATCTAGGGTCTGTGAGGATGGCTTCTTTCTCTGGGCTGCTGTTGCAGATCATCCTGGTGGGCCAGCAGGTGACAGACACCACCACTGTGCTGGGTGACCGCGGCCCTTGTGGGGCGTGGGTCAGGGAGGATGTTTGTTCTGGGAACAGCTCCTGCTTAGGGCATGGCTCCCCGCTAGGGAGACCAGGGTGTGGTCAGCAGCATCTCCATCTTTCTGCAGCTTGACCCTCAACACCAACCATGGGCATATCCTGGTGGATTACTCCAAGAACCTGGTGACAGAGGACGTGATGCGGATGCTGGTGGACTTGGTAATGTTCTGCTTGGGGAGGCATAACTGGTAACCGACAGAGTGGTGGGTGAGCTGGGCTCCTGGGAGTCCCCAGGACCTAGAGTATCTTGAGTTCTTCCTCTCATTAGACCGCAGTCACCTCCTCTGTGCTGGTGAGGCACCTGTCCCTGGCTTAGGTTCTAAGCAGCATCCCAGGGACCCCAGTGTCTGATGTCTGAGTAGACCCTTCCCAGACAGTGGGAGAGGGAACCAGACAGCAGCCGTCTGTCTGTCTCATTGGGGACAGCACCAAGCCTTGTGTTTGGGGGCTGACACTTGGGGTGGCCAGTGTGGGTGGGACCAGGCCTCAGTATCGTCTCTTCCTAGGCCAAGTCCAGGGGCGTGGAGGCCGCCCGGGAGCGGATGTTCAATGGTGAGAAGATCAACTACACCGAGGTGAGCAGGCCCCACATACCCTCTGGGGCCTCCTTCCTTCCCTTTGGGGTTTATCTGACTGTTAGCCGCATCACCCTGTGTCTTCACCCCTTCTCTTGGGCAATGCTTTTGCTTAATGAGGGGCCTGAAGGCCTTTTTCCTCCTGCTTGTAGCAGGGCTTTGGGGTGTGTCTTCCACAAGATTGGTTTGGTGAGCTCCTTGGAATGGTTCCCAGTGTCTGCCTGGGAGGAGCACATCTCATACCCAGAGGGAGAGTTTCTCAAGGCTGACATTTTCTTGGAGAAGTTAACTCTAATATATCCTCGCTGCAAGTTTTAGTAGTGACAAGAAGAATCTTAGATCACCAAAGACTTCAGCCTACTCAAGCAGTAGGAGTCAATAGGAAGCAGTGGTGAGGCCAGGCCTGGGGGCCCCTGTTCCTGACTCAGTATGGGAGCCCAGCCTGGAGGTATAGTGGACACTGAGCACCCGGCCTCTGTCCTCATGATGTCATTATCCTCCTCTTACATGTGATGAGTCTGAGGTTCAGAGGTCACATCACTTATCTAAGATGTCATAGCTGTAAGAGGCAGAATGGAGATTCGCACTCAACCTGTCTTGCATTGTGGGTCTAAGCTGAGAGAGGAGGCAATCAAGGAAGGCTTTCTGGAGGAGTGCATTTGCCAATAAAATGTGGGGCAGGAGTGGGGTCTGGCAGGGTGAGGGTGGGGTGGCATGAAGCCCTCCACCTTAGCAAGCCTCTCACTGGGTCGGAATCCCAAGATGATCCTTTTCCTGCCCACCTGGGGTCTTTAGACCTTCCCTCAAGGACTCCTCTGCTGACTTCAGGCCGTTTCACTCACGTGGCCGGGCCAGCCGCCTGGCACCCGTCACAGACTTCAAGTCTGGTTTGGTTCCTGGCGGTTGGTAGTTATCGGGCTGCTTGGTGAGGGAAGCTTGAGTTGCATGCCTTGCTGCAAATCCAAGGAGCTGAGGACACTGCCTAAAAGGTGCCAGCAAACACCATGGACACACATTGGGAGGATGAGGTTACTTCAGGCTTCATGAGCACTCATCTTCGGAAAGCGTTTATTTATTTATTTATTTTGAGATGGAGTCTTGCTGTGTCGCCCAGGCTGGAGTGCAGTGGTGCGATCTTGGCTCACTGCAACCTCTGTCTAATGGGTTCAGGCGATTCTCTGCCTCAGATTCCTGAGTCGCTGGAACTACAGGTGTGTGCCACCCCCACCTGGCTGATTTTTGTATTTTTAGTAGAGACAGGATGTCACCATGTTGGCCAGGCTGGTCTCGAATTCATGACCTCAAGTTATCCACCTGCCATGGCCTCCCAGAGTTCTGGGATTACAGGCGTGAGCCATGGCACCCGGCCTCTGAAAGCATTTATTGCTTGTTTCTGACATGTATTATTGCCATTCTCTGCCTTTGCTCACTGTTCCTCTTTTCTCTCACTGTTCATGCCCTGAGCACCTCTGGCAGGCCTTCGGGGCCTGTCTTAGGCATATATGGGTCCCCCCCTCTCCTCCTGACTGTCTGCAGCACATAAGTCCTTGGGGAGCTCCTACTCCTCTAAGCATACAGTGGGTTCTTGGAACAAGGTTATGGTGCTAACAGAGACCTCAGGGCCTGCCTGTCTAGTGGCTAGAGGGCCGAGCTATGGCACCATGCCCAGCTGGGAGCATGGCTGCCTGGGGTTGGGGGGACAGTCTTTACATCCTGACCGTAATCCCCAGGGTCGAGCCGTGCTGCACGTGGCTCTGCGGAACCGGTCAAACACACCCATCCTGGTAGATGGCAAGGATGTGATGCCAGAGGTCAACAAGGTTCTGGACAAGATGAAGTCTTTCTGCCAGGTAAGTGGCTACTGGGCCGGACTCACCCTTGGCCGTGTGTGTGAGTATTTGGGAATCTGGGAGCCCTGAGGGGCAGCTCTTCCCCTCTTCTTGTAGGCAGGACTCAGGTTCTCACTGAAGCTTAAGGGAGGGGTTGCCTGTGTGATCGCTGACCCTGGGGTCTCTGCTGAGGCCTGAATTTCTCCTGGCTCTGCTCTGAAGGAATCTGCTGCTGGCAGAAGTGGGGCCAGTTTCTTTCCTGAATTGTAGACACCTGTGGACTCATGGTGACAAACCACAGAGGCTTGAAATGAAAAGTGGGGCCCCTGAGAGACAGGACAGTCAGGAAAGGAAGGAGCTTTTTCTTTTTTCTTTTTTTTTTTGAGATGAAGTCTCACTCTCTCGCCCAGACTGGACTGCAGTCGTGCTATCTCAGCTCACTGCAACTTCCGCCTCCTGGATTCAAGCTATTCTACCTCAGCCTCCCGAGTAGCTGGGATTACAATTATGCGCCACCCTGCTCAGCTAATTTTTGTATTTTTAGTAGAGATGGGGTTTCACCATGTTGGCCAGGCTGGTCTCAAACCCCTGACCTCAGGTGATCTGCCTGCCTCAGCTGGGATTACAGGCATGAGCCACTGCGCCTGGCCGGAAGGAGCTTTTTCTAATCTCTTTTGTCATACGCCCTTATCACCCAGTCTAGAAACAGATAAAACATTGTAAAATTTCCTCAACCCTGGCTGGGCGCAATGGCTCATGCCTGTGATTCCAGAACTTTGAGAGGCCGGGGCGGGTGGATCACTTGAGGTAAGGAGTTAGAGACCAGCCTGGCCATCATGGTGAAACCCCATCTCCACTAAAAATACAAAAATTAGCCAGTTTTGGTGACATACGCCTGTAATCCCAGCTACTTGGGAGACTGAGGCAGGAGAATCGCTTGAACCCAGGCGGCAGAGGTTGCAGTGAGCTGCGATTGCGCCACTGCACTCCAGCCTGGGCGACAGAGGGAGACTCTGTCAAAAAAAAAAAAAAAATTTCCTCATCCCCATTCCCAGCTAACCCTCCAGAAGCAGCCTTTGTAAAGTTTCCTGTAGCCAGGCACAGCAGTTCATACCTCTAGTCCCAGCTATTCAGGAGGCTGAGGTGGGAGGATGGCTTGAGCCTGGGAAGTTGAGGCTGCAGTGAGCCATGGTGACACCACTGCACTGCAGCCTGGACAACAGAGCAAGATCCTGTCTCTAAATAAATTTAAAAAATAGAAAAGTTTTCCTGTGAAGTCTTCCAGAAAGTTCCTGTGCACATACACATCTGTCATCTCCTCTTTGAAACACGTACACATGTGCACATGCACACAGGTTGGTTTTCTCCCTGCTCCTCTGAAGCTTATTTCCACCTGGAAGTATGTAAGCAGTGTCCGTGTGTCAGTGACATGCACGTAACATGCCTTCTTTTCCTTGTGTGTAGGGTGGTAGGGGTTGCCTCAGAGACCAGCTAAGTTTCCCCACGTCAAGCACTTGCCTCAGTGTCTACCCTAGCGGTGATTCTACAGGGGTGGGTCGGCAGACATCCTCACGTCTGGAGAACGAGGGTGATGCCGGTGTGTCTGTGTGGGCTGTGCATGCTACGAGGGTGATCGTCCAAACTCTTGTCAGCTGTGATCATTTGCTGCTTGTCCTAGGAGCAGTGGCCTCCACGTGTGGCTGGTCAGAGTCCAGTTACTTTGGCCAAGAGCCACTTTCAGACCTGAAAATGGGCTGGGCGCGGTGGCTCACGCCTGTAATCCCAGCACTCTGGGAGGCTGAGGCAGGTGGATCATGTGAGGTCGGGAGTTTGAGATCAGCCTGATCAACATGGTGAAACGCCGTCTGTACTAAAAATACAAAAAAATTACCTGGGCGGGCATGGTGGCGAGCACCTGTAATATCAGCTACTGGGGAGGCTGAGGCAGGAGAATCTCTTGAACCCGGGAGGCAGAGGTTGCAGTGAGCCAAGATCACGCTACTGCACTCCAGCCTGGGTGACAGAGTGAGGCTCTGTCTCAAAAAAAAAAACCAACAAAAAAACCAACCCATCTCTGGAAAAAATAAATTAATTAGCTAGGCGTGGTGGTGTATCCCAGCTACTTGGGAGGCTGGGGTGGGAGGATTGCTTGAGCCCGGGAGGTTGAGGCTGTACTGAGCTGAGATTGTGCCACTGTCCTCCAGCTCAGGTGACAGAGTGAGACGCCTCCAGGGCAAGGAAGTTGTGGGGTCCTGATGGGAATCTGGATTTCCTGACTGTCGCTTAGGGTGATCAGTCCATGTGACGGTCTTTGGGTGTGTGGCAGGGCCTTTCCAGCCATCTGCTGTGAGTGGCAGAGCTGAAGTGCATTAAAAGCCTAGTGCTGTGTGATCAGTCTGGGTGTGCTCAGCCATGCCACGTGGTGAGGATGGCACTGCACCGTCTGGGGTGCTGTTTCCAGGAAAGCCTTCCCTTAAAGCTGGCCACTGGAGTACCTGACTCAGGCTGATAAGGTATTTATAGTTCAAAAAAAGTTGCTGAATGGCAGTAATCCCCTGGTGAGGAACATTCCCCATGGCTATGCTCTCCAAAGTTTGCCAAGATTGGGTGAAGATGTTCACTGTGACCTTGATTGTAGTGGCAAAACCTGAAACCAAGCTGTACTCATTTGTCAGGGGACTTACCAAGTAGAGTCAGCACATATTCATATACTGTCATCCTGGGCACCATTAGGAATTAGGGAGCTATAGTTGGATTGATCTGCCATGCTGTTCAGGATGGACTGGGAAGTTGAAAAAGGAAGTTGCAGAATTGGTGGGTATGGTAAAGCCTCATTTGGTCAAATGAAGGCTGGGTGTAATTGTAATAAAGATAGACACATTTGGCTTGGTGCAGTGGCTCACACCTGTAATCCCAGCACCTTGGGAGGCTGAGGTGGGTGGATCACGAGGTCAGGAGTTCAAGACAAGCCTGGCCAACGTAGTGAAACCCCATCTCTACTAAAAAAAATACAAAAAAGTTAGCCTGGCATGGTGGTGCATGCCTGTAGTCCCAGCTACTCGGGAGGCTGAGGCAGGAGAATCACTTGAACCCCAGAGGTGGAGGTTGCAGTGAGCCAAGATCACGCCACTGCACTCCAGCTTGGGTAACAGAGTGAGACTTTGTCTCAAAAAGAAAAAAAAAAAAAAGACACATTTTTCCTCTGGGATGCTTCATTATAACAAACCTTTGACAGTCGGGAAAGGAGACTTGCTTTTTTTTTTTTTTTTAAGACAGAGTCTTACTCTGTTGCCCAGGCTGGAGTGCAATGGCGAGTTCTCGGCTCACTGCAACCTCCGCCTCCCAGGTTCAAGCGATTCTCCTGCCTCAGCCTCCTGAGTAGCTGGGATTACAGGCATCCGCCACCACGCCCAGCTAATTTTTGTATTTTTAGTAGAGATGAGGTTTCACCATGTTGGTCAGGCTGGTCTCGAACTCCTGACCTCAGGTGATCCACCCACCTTGGCCTCCCAGAGTCCTGGGATTACAGGCATGAGCCACCACACCCAGCCAAGACTTGCTTTTTCTAACCTCTTTTGTCACACGCCTGTGAGGGAGGGTTGGGAAGTTGAACAACTTATTTTATTTCTTTCTGTATCGATGGAAATTTTCCCATGGCAGTTTATTTAAAGAAAAAGTAGGGCCAGGCACAGTTGCTCACATCTGTAATCCCAGCACTTTGGGAGGCAGAGGCAAGAGGATTGCTTGAGGCCAGGAGTATAATACCAGCCTGGGCAACATAACAAGACCCTGCCTTTAACAAAAATTTAAAAATTAGCCAGCTGTGGTGGTGTGTACCTATAGTCCTGGCTGCTTAGGAGGCTGAGGCGGGAGAATTGCTTGAGCCCAGGAATTTGAAGCTGCAGTGAGCTATGATCATACTCCTACATTCCAGGTTGAGCAACAGAGCGAGACCCTGTCATTAAAACAAAACTAAAAAATACCCAGCAAGGTGCAGTGGCTCTTGTATAATCCCAGCATTTTGGAAGGGTGAATCGGATCACTGCAGGCCAGGAGTTCAAGACTAGCTTGGGCAACCTAGACCCTGTCTCTTTTTTGTTTGTTTGTTTTTTGAGACGGAGTCTCTCTCTTTCACCCAGGCTGGAGTGCAATGGCCTGATCTCGGTTCACTGCAACCTCCGCCTCCCAGGTTCAAGCGATTCTCCTGCCTCAGCCTCCCGAGTAGCTGGGATTACAGGTACCTGCCACCACACCCAGCTAATTTTTGTGTTTTTAGTAGAGATGGAGTTTCACCATGTTGGCTAGGCTGGTCTCGAACTCCTGACTTCATAATCTGACCACCTCAGCCTCCCAAAGTGCTGGGATTATAGGCGTGAGCCACCGTGCCCGGCCTATTTTTTTTTTTAATTAAAAAATAATTTATAGTCTGGGTGCTGTGGCTCACACCTGTAGTCCTAGCACTTTGGGAGGCCGAGGTGGGCGGATCACTTCAGGTCAGGAGTTTGAGACCAGCCTGGCCTACATGGCAAAACCCGTCTCTACTAAAAATACAAACAAAATTAGCCAGGAGTAGTGGCAGGCACCCATAATTCCAGCTACTCAGGAGACTGAGGCAGCAGTATCATTTGAACCCATGAGGTGGAGGTTACTGAGAGCTGAGATGGTGCCACTGCACTCCAGCCTGGGTGACAGAGCGAGACTCTGTCTCAAAAAAAATAATAATAATTTATAACTGGGCATGGTGGTGCATGCCGGTAGTCCCAGTTACTTGGGAGGCTGAGGCAGGAGAATCGCTTGAACCCGGGAGGTGGAGGTTTCAGTAAGCTGAGATAGCACCACTGCATGCCTGCCTGGGTGACAGAGCAAGATTCCATCTCCAAAAAAAAAAATAAATAAATAAAAGAAAATTGCTGGATCTTATTAGTGTATAGTAATTTTTTATTGATGTGTGGGAAATTATTCCAAAATTTAGCAACTAGAAGCAACAATCACCGTCTCTTTATGTGGGGAATTTGCAGTGGCTGTGTTTGGTGTAGTGGCTCTGATATTCTAAGGTTGCAGTCAAGATGTTGGCTAAGGATGTGGTCATTTGAAGGCTTCATGGGGGTTGGAGGGTCTGCTTTGAAGATGGCTCACTAGCAGTGCTGCCTTTGGGAGGCACAGACAGTTCGAGTGTCCTCATGACAAGGCAGCTTATTTCTCCCAGAGTGAGTGATCCAATAGAGAGTAAGGCAGATGCCTGGAGGTCTTTTGTGACCTAATATCAGGATTCACATTCTTTCTTTTTTTTATTTTTATTTTTTTGAGACAGAGTTTCACTCTTGTCACCCAGGCCGGAGTACAATGGCGTGATCTTGGCTCACTGCAACCTCCGGTCCCCGGCTCAAGCGATTCTCCTGCCTTAGCCTCCTGAGTAGCTGGGATTACAGGTGCCCGCCACCATGCCCGCCTTTTTTTTTTTTTTTAATTTTTTTAGTAGAGATGGGGTTTCACCATTTTGGCCAGGCTGGTCTTGAACTCCTGATCTCAAATGATGCGCCTGCCTTGCCCTCCCAAAATGCTGGGATTACAGGGTGAACCACCATGCCCGGCTACACTCTTTGATTTCTGTAATACCCCGTTGGTGTTACAGATCAGCTCTGGTCATCATGGGAAGGGACTGCATCAGTGGGTTAATGCCAGGAGACAAGGACCACTGGTCACCATCTTAGAAGGTGGGGGACTATCATAGTCCCGCTTCTGGCGCCTAGTGATTGATTTTGTTCCTTCCACACACAGATACCCCACTCACTTTCTCCTAAGTCCATATTCTGTTACAGTATTAGAAGTCTGTTAGAAGTCTAGAACCTCATTTTGTCAAGTACAGGTGTAGTAGTACCTGCATTTCCTTTAGTACAGTTCCTTTCAATCTGAAGACATGCGAATTTAAAGAGACAAATTACCCCTCACACACCCAACATACAATGGTGAGGTGGGCATGGGATGACTGGTATGTATGGGATAATTATTTCTTTTCTTTTCTTTCTCTTTTCTTTTTTTCTTTGTTTTTTTTTTTTTTTTTTTTTGAGGTAGGGTCTCACACTGTCGCCCAGGCTGGAGTGCAGTGGTGCAGTCACCGCTCACTGCAGCCTCGAACTCCTGGGCTCAAGCAATTCCCCACCTCAACCTTCTAAGTTGCTGGGACTACAGGCACATGTCACCATGCCTGGCTACTTTTTTATTTTTTGTAGAGACGACGTCTTGCTATGTTGCCCAGGCTAGTTTTAAACTCTTGGGCTCAAGTGATCCTCCTGCCTCAGTTTCCCAGTAAGTGCTGGGATTATAGGCATGAGCCACTGAGTCTGGCCTGCATATTTAGGTTTTTATTATGACCACACTGTACTTCTGGTACCAAAATCTGTATTAGTTATCTATCATTGTATAACAAATGACATCAAAACTTGGGTTAAAACAGCAATACACTTTTTTTTTTTTTTTTTTTAAGACGGAGTCTTGCTCTGTCGCCCAGGCTAGAGTGCAATGGCGTGATCTCCACTCACTGCAACCTCCGCCTCCTGGGTTTAAGCAATTCTCCTGCCTCAGCCTCCCGAGTAGCTGAGATTACAGGCACACGCCACCATGCCTGGATAATTTTTGTATTTTTTTTTTTTAGCAGAGATGGGGTTTCACCATGTTGACCAGGCTGGTCTCGAACTCCTGACGTTGTGATCCGCCTGCCTTGGTCTCCCAAAGTGCCAGGATTACAGGTGTGAGCCACCATGCCCGGCCTAGCAGTAAACTTTTATTAACAGTGTCTGTGGGTCAGAAGTTTGGGAGTGGCTTAGCTGGTTGGTCTTGGTTTGGGGATCTCTCATAAGGCTGTAGTCAACATGTTGGCCAGCGCCCCAGTTATCGGAAGTTTTGATGGGTTCGGAGGACCCGCCTCTAAAGTGTCCCATACACAGGAAGCGAGTTGGCTGTGACTGTTGGAAAAAGGCCTTAGTTCGCTGCCGCGTGGGCTTCTTTATGAAACTGTTTGAATGTCTTCACAACATGATAGACAGCTTCCCCAAAGCGAGTCATCCAAGAGAGCAAAGCAGAAACTGCATGTTCTCTGAACTCACTTCTGAAGTCACACTTCACCCCTTTTGCAGTCTCTGGATGGGTGCATAGGTCACCCCTCCCAGCACAGGCGGAAGCTATGCAGAGGCATGAATTCCAGGAAGCAAGGATCACTGGTGTCTGATTGGAGACTGGCTGCGGGTCTGATACTCCTTTCCCCAGCATAGCCCAGTCACAGTTTTCAACATTTCACATCTCTTGGTCTCTGGCATAGCAGATTCTGCCGAGTTATCCCTGGTTTTGCAAATTCTGACAGTGTCGCTGTAAGGTAGGGATGTCTAACTGTTGTAACCAGGAAAGAGTCTAGTTGGTGGTGAGTGTGGCAGGGACCAGTGTGGTCTCCAGAGACTCCTATGCCTTGTGTAGTGGCTCACGCCTGTAATCCCAACACTTTGGGAGGTCAAGATGGGAGGATTATTTGAGGCCAAGAGTTAGAGACCAGGCTGGGCAACGTAGCAAGACGCTGTCTCTACAAAAAATAAAATAGGCTTTGCGTGGTGGCTCATGCCTGTAATCCAAGCGCTTTGGGAGGCCGAGGCAGGTGGATCACCTGAGGTCAGGAGTTTGAGACCAGCCTGGCCAACACGGCGAAACCCCATCTCTACTGGAAATACTAAAAATTAGCTGGGCAGGGTGGCAGGTGCCTGTAATCCCAGCTACTTGGGAGGCTGAGGCAGGAGAATTGCTTGAACCCTGGAGCCTGGAGGCAGAGGCTGCAGTGAGCTGAGATCGTGCCATTGTACTCCAGCCTGGGTGACGGAGTGAGACTCTGTCTCAAAAAAAAAAAAAAAAAAGGCTAAAGCAGAGCATTTTGTTCTGTTTTTGGAGTCAGGGTCTTCCTCTGTCACCTAGGCTGGAGGTGCAGTGTTGCGATCTTGGCTTGCTGCAGCCTCAACTTCCTGGACTCAAGCAATCCTCCTGTCTCAGCCTTGAGCCACCCTGCCTGGCCCCTAAGGCACAGTTTTAAAAATAAGTAAATAGCGAGGCGCGGTGGCTCACACCTGTAATTCCAGCACTTTGGGAGGCCGAGCTGGGCAGATCACTTGAGGCCAGTAATTCGAGACCAGCCTGGCCAACATGGCGAAACCTCGTCCCTACTAAAAATACAAAAAAATTAGCTAGGCATGCTGGTGGCGCAGGCTTGTAGTCCCAGCTACTCAGGAGACTGAGGCATGAGAATTGTTAGAACCCAGAAAGTGGAGACTCTGTCTCAAAAAAAAAATTAAAAATAAATAGCTGTGTGCAGTGGCTCAAGCCAGTAATCCCAGCACTTTGGGAGGCTGAGGCGGGCAGATCACAGGGTCAGGAGATCGAGACCATCCTGGCTAACACGGTGAAACCCTGTCTCTACTAAAAATACAAAAAACTAGCTGGGTGTGGTGGCGGGCGCCTGTAGTCCCAGCTACTCAGGAGGCTGAGGCAGGAGAATGACGTGAACCTGGGAGGCAGAGATTGCAGGGAGCCGAGATCATGCCACTGCACTCCAGCCTGGGCAACAGAGCAAGGCTTCATCTCAAAAAAAAAAAAAAAAAAAAAAAAAAAAAAAAAAAATATATATATATATATATATATATATATATATAGTAAATTAAAAACAAAAAAATAGAGGAAATAGAGGCACCTGCGAGGGCCTGAAAGCTGGGACTGAGGCACCAGGACACGGCAGTAATGATGTTTTTGAGCAGCGGATTATGCCTGGGGGTTTGGGCTGACGGCATCTTCCCCCCTGTGCCAGCGTGTCCGGAGCGGTGACTGGAAGGGGTACACAGGCAAGACCATCACGGACGTCATCAACATTGGCATTGGCGGCTCCGACCTGGTGAGGAGGAAACTGCCTTGGGGTAGGGTGGGAGTCTGGGCACTGTTGGTCCCACTCAGGTCTTTACTTTCTCCAGGGATGGGACCTGGCTGTCTCCACTTTTTGTAGGCCCTGAATTCTTATTCTCTGATGCTATGTCTCCCCGCAGGGACCCCTCATGGTGACTGAAGCCCTTAAGCCATACTCTTCAGGAGGTCCCCGCGTCTGGTATGTCTCCAACATTGATGGAACTCACATTGCCAAAACCCTGGCCCAGCTGAACCCCGAGTCCTCCCTGTTCATCATTGCCTCCAAGGTATGAGCGCCGAAAACTGCCCGGCCCCTGGCCCTGTGTGTGTTGGGGCGGGGAGGGACAGCTGTCTTGCCATCCCCCTGGCCATTGGTCCCTTTTGGTGGGTTCCGAGTGAACCATGGTTTGTGGATCAGGTCAGTACAGCTGCCCTAGACTGTTTCCATGCCTAGCAGCAAATAAGATTGACTGATGAAAGCCTGAACACATCAGTTTGAACCTTTGTGTCCTGACCACACCGGCTCGCCTTGCGGCATCTCTGCTCAGCCTGGGACTGCTCACCACTTTCTTACAAACCTGTCCTTTATGCCTGCTCCTTTTCTTGTTGTTGTTTTTGAGACAGAGTCTGGCTCTGTCACCCAGGCTGGAGTGTAGTGGCGTGATCTTGGCTCACTGCAATCTCCGTCTCCCAGGTTTCAAGCGATTCTCCTGCCTCAGCCTCCCAAGTAGCTGGGACTAGGCACACACCACCACGCCTGGCTAATTTTATTATTTATTTATTTATTATTATTATTTTTTAGTAGAGATGGGCTTTCGCCATGTTGGCCATGCTGGTCTTGAACTCCTGACCTCAGGTGATGCACCCCCCTTGGCCTCCCAAAGTGCTGGGATTACAGTCTTGAGCCGCCATGCCCAGCCATGCTTGCTCCTTTCTGATCCCAGAGCCATGCCCTGATAATAGAGGGGTTTTGTTTGTTTTTATTTATGTTCTATTTACTCACATGAATGTACATAAAATATGAAGAATTCCATCTGAATTCTGAGATACCTTCCAGCCTGGGCTGAAGAGAGCCTCAGGTTGACTGCAGCCCCTCAGGGGAGAAGCTGCGGCCTTTGACCTGCAGGCTTAGGGTTGGGGGGTGTGTTTACCATCCCCCCTCCTCTGGTTTTAAAGAGCTGGAATCTCAGGAGGTTATGTGGCGTCACTGTCACTGACCTGCAAATACTGCTCCATGGGACAGCTGGGCATTGCCTTGGCCTCTACTGCTGAACCCTGGCTCAAGGCCTGCACCCACCCCTAAGCTCGGGTGCTCACTGCTGTTCTCTTTGGTTGCAGACCTTTACTACCCAGGAGACCATCACGAATGCAGAGACGGCGAAGGAGTGGTTTCTCCAGGTGGCCAAGGATGTGAGTGGACTATAGGGCCTTCCTCGTGGTTAGCCTCTGGGCTGGGAAGAGCAGGGTGGGCCCCTGAGTGACCAAGTCTGGCCGTGTTTCTCCTGAAGTTGGAAGTGGAAGGCGGCCTTGCCGGTGCCTGCCTTTTCTAGATGAGATGATTGTTCATCTTGGCTTTGTCAGACCCAGCCTTGCAGATGTGACAGAACCTGCTCTCGCTGGCTGACAGCCCTCGCATGGCCCTTTGTCTGCAGGCCCTTGGCGCTGCAGGAACTCTTGGCCACACCTATTTTATAGGGGAGGGACGTCCCTGAGCCCCGTATGCTTGTAAGATGGGATGAGCAGGCGGCCTGTGACCCGTCTGCTTTCTTGACCTTGACATCGATGTGGGCCTTCTCCAACAGTCTCAGGACCAAGGACTGGGAATCTCAGTCCCATGCAGGGCCTTGGTTCCTCTAGTGATGGGAAGTGACTACCCTTTGTCTCCCTGGGCTGGCTGTGGTAACCTGGCTCTGTCTCTTGTAGCCTTCTGCAGTGGCGAAGCACTTTGTTGCCCTGTCTACTAACACAGTAAGTGCCCCCGTGGTCCCCTGTACTGCCTTCCTGGGAGTGCCCAGCGTGTCCAGGTCATGGCCTCTCAGAGACGCGGTTCATAGGTCTGGTGGATCTTGGCTTGGCTGATGGTATGGAAGGTTTGGTTGCCTGTGGGCTGCAAGCCTTCCTTGCCTTTTCCGCATTTACCCATTCAACCTCTGCAGCTTTGAGGAGGGAGGCTTGGAGTCAGTGGGATCACGATAACCCCTTCTTCCATCTCCCAGGCCTGACTGATACACAGAACCCTTCATACACATGACCTTCCTAGGCCTTTGTGCCCAGCATCTCCCCAAATGTGACATGCTAGGTAGGGGTAGAGGATGCATTCCATTTTTCACTTAAGGACATAAAGCCCCAATGAAGGGAGGTGACATTTTGCCCCCTACTTAGTGTGTGTGGTTTTTTTTTTCTTTTTTTTTTTTTAAGACAGTCTCACTCTGTTGCCCAGGCTGGAGTGCAGTGGCGTGATCTTGGCTCACTGCAACCTCTGCCTTCCAGGTTCAAGCGATTCTCCTGCCTTAGCCTCCCGAGTAGCTGGGATTACAGGTGCACGCCACCATGCCCAGCTATTTTCGTATTTTTAGTAGAGACAGGGTTTCACCACGTTGGCCAGGCTGGTCTCTGACTCCTGACCTTAAGTGATCTGCCCACCTCAGCCTCCCAAAGTGCTGGGATTACAGGTGTGTGCCACCATGTCCAGCTTATTTTTTGAGACAAGGTCTCGCTCTGTCACCCAGGCTAGAGTGCAGTGGTGCGATCTTGGCTCACTGCAACCTCTGCCTTCTGGGTTCAAGTAATTTTTATGCCTCAGCCTGCTGATTCTGGGATTACAGGCGCCCACTACCACGTCCAGGTAATTTTTGTATTTTTGGTAGAGACAGGTTTTCTCCATGGTGGCCAGGCTGGTCTCGAATTCTTGACCTCAAGTGATCTGCCCACCTCGGCCTACCAAAGTGTTGGGATTATAGGCATGAGCCACTGTACCCGGCCCACTTAGTGACTGTATGAGTAGGTGATGCCAGGATTAGAACCTGGGTCTCCTGTCTCCAAGTTCTCACAGTCTGCCTGGCCTCGAGGTTGTGCAGGCTCAGCAGAGCATGACAGAGTGAGGGATGCTCCAGGAGTGACAGCAGCAGTCAGCCAGTGGGCACTGTGCTGTGTCAGAGCTGGGGACTACACCCACATCTCCCTCCCACCCCCTCCACCATCATCCCCACATCTCTGCCTCCAGTGCCTACCCAGCTGCAGCAGGACGCCGTAAGGCTGGCTAACCATAGCACTGTTGCCTGCCTGCAACTGACTGGTCAGTAGGGCTTCTCCTCCTATGTGGAATAGGTAAGGAGTTGCTGGCCCTGTCTGCCCTGGGGACCAGAATACCTGATGGCTCCTCAGAGCTTCCTGGTGCAGTCACCCTCCCACACATGGGAAGGGCTGGGTGGCTGTTCAGCCTGTGTTTGTTTGCCTGGCCTGGTAGGTGGCCCCTGCGCACACTTGGGTCCCAGTCCTAGGTTCGGTTCCCAGATGTCCAGGGGTATCATGCTCTGGTGTCCCAGGCAGGCCTGGGTGAGAGCTGTTGCAGAGCAGTGTGTGGGCCAGGTCCTCACACGGGGTTACAGCTGCCCTCAGCAGGGGGCTTTGCAGGCACAACGTCACTGGCGTGCTGGTCATGGACTGATCTGGTGTCCAGCTTGGGGTGGGCAGATCCTGGGCCCTGCCCTCGACTCACAGGCTGCTCCAGCCCTGCCCCATCCCTGGCTCTGGGGAAGGTGAGGCTCAGCTCACAGAGCACAGCTCCCTGCCTCCCGGAGCTCCTGTTCCCATCCCGCTAGCAAATGCTTCTTTTCATTTCTCTCCCTTTGTTTTTTTTTTGTAGACCAAAGTGAAGGAGTTTGGAATTGACCCTCAAAACATGTTCGAGTTCTGGGATGTAAGTACAAGCACTTCTGCACTGGGTGAATTAAGTGTCCTTTGCCAAGTCATGGCTGTTGAGAGGCCCATGAGGTCAGGTCAGTGTTTATTGAGTACCTGCTGCATACCTAGCTTGGGGAAAGGTAGAGAGGCCCTCAGAGAGGCTTGGAGGGCAAGAGCAACCCAGGCAGGATGAGGGCTCCACTTCCACCTGAGGGCAGGCTGAGCTTGCAGGGCCACATGACACTCCCTTGGGTGCCTGCCTGCAACACCCACTGTGGGGTAACCCGAGTCCCCCTTGCCCCGCTCACAGAGTTGAGGTTGTGAGTTATTCTCAGTGATGACCTTTCTCTGAACTGCAGCCACCATCTGTAAAGGCCAAGGGCAGGGTGAGGCATGAGGTATGACCGGGTAGGCCTGGAAAGGAGCAACAGGAGCTGCAGGAGGAGCTGGGGGGTGGCGTAGAGGAGGCGCCAGGCTGGGGCAGCTTGCAGAGCAAACCCTGCCTTGAGTGACAGGGCTGCCGACCCCTCTGTAGCAACAGGTGGTCCGTGGGACCACCTCTGCTGGAGCCGAGCAGTGAGCCACAGCTTTCCTTGTGCACTTGCCTGAGCTCAGCAGTGGTGTGAGGAGGGCTCTGGCTGTGAAGCCCAGGGTGCAGGGGTGCAGTGCAGGGTGTGATGCGGGCACTGTGAATGCTGTGGGCACGGCCGGGCTTACGTGCAGGGCTCTAACGCTGTGGCAGGCGCAGCAGAGAGGGCATTGCCCATTTGGTGGTTTTCCCACCTGGGGCTGTCTCCAGGCATTTGGACCAGAGGCCCTTTGCTTGGTGATGGCATCCACAGACATAACCTCATTCCTTTGAAAGCTCTAAAGGCCTTTTACTACCAGGGTCTGGGAGAGAATGAAGCCCTAATCCCTTAAGCCATCCACTGTGTATAATGAGTTAACTTCTTTCTAGAATGAGACTAGTTACATACCATCCTTGGAAGAATTGACGAGAGTCACTCAAGTCATTTTCTGCATCCTGTGGCTCAGATGCGGAACCCTGGTCAAGAGAGACTGTGCGGCTTCTAATAAATGATGCATGCCTGATAATGGAGGGCAGGCACCTTCCACCTCCTCCTTGGGATCTGGAGCCTGAGCAGGTGGTGGGCAGGGATGTGTGGGTGCTGCTGCCAGCCAAGGAGCCGAGCAGATCGGGGTGTCCTTGCTCGTCACCACCCAGCATGTAGAGATGAGTTAGGGTGTGGCTTAAGGAGAGGATGGGTCTGGCCTCCCAGGTAAGGCCTAGGAATGATAGCTGGACACAGGAACATGGGGCCAGGGCTGGCTGGTGAGACCTAAGTGGAGGCCTCCTGGGCCAGGCTAGACAGCCCACAGCGGCTGGAGGAGGGACCTGCCTGAGTTACTAGAGTGTATCCTGCTGAATCAAGAAGGTGATATCTGAAGAACCCAGGGATAGGAGCAGGCGAAGTTCCTGCAGGTGGGGTCTCGGGTGAGCTACAGCCATCAGCTCAGGCCTAGGGATGCAGTGCCGGCCCTCAGGTGAGATCAGAAGAGTCCCGTCTGGTAGGGGTATGTAGAAGAGGTAATTCTTGGTCCGCCAGGGCCAGTTTTGTGGCAGCCATGGGTGTTGGGATCAGGCAGGGGTGTGGTGGGAAACCATGGGGTCTCTCAGGGCTCGGCCAGGGTCAGCGCACGCCACAGGGCCAGTTTTGGCTGGAGAGGCCTGAAGCCGAGCCAGAGCAGGTCCAGGTGAGTTCTAAAGAGGAGCCAGGACAGGAGAGGGACCCATAGGTCTGTGAATTCCAGAGGAGAGGCAGGTATTTAGAGGTGGTTCTGTCAGGTGAAGTCTGAGGAGCCAAAGCTATGTATGTGCATATGTCAGCCGGGCTCTGTGGGAGGTGGTGTAGACCTATGGCATGGGACAGGTGTGCACGCTGGGATCTCTGGCCGGTTCCGAAAAGTGAGGATCAGGTAGTGGGTGGCTGATTGCACAAGTGGGGTGTTTAGAACCCAGGATTAGGGACACACAGGTCAGCACCTGCTTCTCAGCATCCTGACTGGGTGTGATGGGCAGAGCTCAGGGCGTCAGAGGCCTCTGAGAATTCGTGACTGAAGTCCAAGTCTGTGGCATCAGGGTCTGCAGAGCCCAGATGCGGGAGAGGTAGGAATGTACCTGGTGATATGAGGCAAGGACAGGGGAGCTGGGGCAGGTAAGGCAGGCAGGTGGCATGAGGAGCTGTGCTGGGTGGGTGCGGTCTGAGTGGCTCAGGTTGGGTAAAGGGCCAGATACCTGGGTCTACAGGGCAGACATCAAGGCTGAGCCAGTCAGACAGTGTTTGTCAACACTGGGCTCTCACCAGGCTCCCTCAGGCCGAGGTCAGCAGCCAGGGATCTGTCATGTGTGAGGCAAGTGTCTGTTCAGGTTAGGTGTGTATAATGCAGCCTTTCAGAGCCGCGTCTGTCTGAGGTCCTAGGAGCTGGAATCAGACAGGTTTGTATGGCTGGGTTTCTAGGGGAGGCCTGAGGAGCCAAGACTGTACTCAGGTAGGCAGAACTGGACCAGTCTGGTAAGGACGTTGGAGCTAAAGATAGGCAGACAGGTCGAGCTGGGTCTGACAAGTGAGGGCTGAAAATCTGTGATTGGGTCCAGGTTGGAGCTGTGTCCTTGGGCGATGTCTGAGCAGCTCTGGTGGGTGAGCCTGGGTCCCCTGGGAAGAGACCAGACAAAGGGATGGGGTCAGACAAAGGGATGACGAACCGCATCCGTCAGAAAGGTGGATGAAGCCTGGGTCTGGTCGAGGTACGTAGAGCAGATCTAGCAGGCGAGGTTTCAGGGGTTAAGGTGAGACACAGGTATGTATTTTTGGGTCTCACAGGTTAAGGTCCGAGCCACTGAGGTCAGGCCCTGGTTTGTATCCCAAGACCGAGAAGCTGTGTTAAGCATGGTGGGTAGAGTTTGTCGGGTGACATCTATGAAACCAGGGGCATGCAAAGATAGGTTGACCGGAACAGCCATGGTCAAACCAATTAAACTGTCCTGCAGTTGAGGTCAGGCACAGGTAGAGAGAACGGATCTATCAGGTGAGGCCCAAGGAGTCCGGGTTAGGCTCATCTAGAAAGACCTGGATGTGGTAGATGACCTCTGAGGATATGAAGTTGAAGGCAGGTGGATAGAGCCAGGTCTCTCAGGAGGTCTGAGGAGCTGGGATCTGGCACAGTGAGCAGGTCTGGATTTCCCAGGTGGTGTCAAGACAGGTGGGTAGGCCAGGCACAGTGGCTCACACCTATAATCCCAGCACTTTGGAAGGCCAAGGCAGGCAGATCAGTTGAAGTCAAGAGCTCGAGACCAGCCTGGCCAGCATAGCGAAACCCCGTCTCTACTAAAACTACAAAAATTAGCCAGGCATGGTGGTGCATGCCTACAGTCCTAGCTACTTGGGAGGCTGAGGCACCAGAATTGCTTGAACTGGGGAGGCAGAGTGAGCCAAGATCGTGCTACTGCACTCCAGCCTGGGTGACAGTGAGACTATCTCCAAAAAAAAAAAAAAAAAAAAGCGGGGGTTGGGTGTGGTGGCTCATGCCTGTAATCCCAGCACTTTGGGAGGCCAAGGTGGGTGGATCATCTGAGGTCAGGAGTTCAAGACCAGCCTGGCCAACATGGTGACGGGGTGAAACCCCATTTCTACTAAAAAATACAAAAATTAGCTGGGTGTGGTGGCACACGCCTGTAATCCCAGCTACTCAGGAGGCTGAGGCAGGAGAATTGCTTGAACCCGGGAGGTGGGGTTTGCAGTGAGCCGAGATCATGCCACTGCACTCCAACTTGGGCAACAAGAGTGAAACTTTGTCTCAAACAAAAAACAAAAAAAAAAAAAAGAAAAAAGATGGGTGGGTAGAAGTTCTTCTCCTGGGTGAGGTTGAGGAGCTGTGGCCAGGTACAGGTATGTAGGTATGTGGAATTGAGTTTCTTGGGTGAGGTCTTTGGAGCCTGGCCCAGGTACATCTTCGGGTCTATCAGGTCTGAAGAACGGGAGTTAAACACAGGTGTGTAGAACAGGGTTTGGCAGGTAAGGTCTTTGGAGCCAGGATCAGGGCAGCTTCACAAAGCTGAGTGTGTTCATGAGACCTAAAAAGTCATAGTCAAGCCCAGGTAAGAAGAACCAAGTGTGTTGGATGAGGTGTAAGCAGCTGAGGTGTGAAGTAGAGGTAGGCAGAGCTGGCCTACAAGGTACAAGCTCAGGAACCCTCATCACATGCAGGTAGGGGGTGCTGGTCCACCAGGTACAAGCCCAGGAGCCAGCATTGAGCACAGGTAGGCAGACTTGGCCCACCAAGTATGATCTGAAGAGCCAACATCAGGCTCAGGTAGGTAGATCTGGCCAGGTGTACTCCAAAGAGCCAGAGTCAAACACAGGTAGGTAGAGATAGTCTTTCAGGTGTGGTTTAAGGAGCCAAGGTCAAGTACAGGTAGGTAGAGCTGGCCCACTGGGTGTGGTTTGAGGAGCCAGGGTAAGCACAGGTAGGCAAAGCCAGCCCACCAGGTATGGTCTGAGGAGCCAGGGTCAGACTCAGGTAGGTAGAGCTGCCTGCCAGGTATGGTCTGAAGAGCCAGGATCAAGTACAGGTAGGTAGTCTGGGTCACTAGGTGTAGTCTGAGAACCCAGCGAAAAGCTCAGGTAGGTAGAGATAGCCTTTCAGGTGTGGTCTGAGAACCCAGGGTCAAGCACAGGTATGTAGAGATAGCCTTTCAGGTGTGGTCTGAGAACCCAGGTTCAAGCACAGGTAGGTAGAGATAGCCTTTCACGTGTGGTCTGAGAACCCAGGGTCAAGCACAGGTAGGTAGAGATAGCCTTTCAGGTGTGGTCTGAGAACCCAGGGTCAAGCACAGGGAGGTAGAGATAGCCTTTCACGTGTGGTCTGAGAACTCAGGGTCAAGCACAGGGAGGTAGAGATAGCCTTTCAGGTGTGGTCTGAGAACCCAGGGTCAAGCACAGGTAGGTAGAGATAGCCTTTCAGGTGTGGTCTGAGAACCCAGGGTCAAGCACAGGGAGGTAGAGATAGCCTTTCACGTGTGGTCTGAGAACTCAGGGTCAAGCACAGGGAGGTAGAGATAGCCTTTCAGGTGTGGTCTGAGAACCCAGGGTCAAGCACAGGTAGGTAGAGATAGCCTTTCAGGTGTGGTCTGAGAACCCAGGGTCAAGCACAGGGAGGTAGAGATAGCCTTTCACGTGTGGTCTGAGAACTCAGGGTCAAGCACAGGGAGGTAGAGATAGCCTTTCAGGTGTGGTCTGAGAACCCAGGGTCAAGCACAGGTAGGCAGAGCTGGCCCACCATGTGTGGTCTGAGGAGCCAGGGTCAGGCAGGTAGACAAAACTGGTCTGCCAGGAGTAGTCTCTTGAAGGAGAGCTGAGGAGTTAGGTTGAATGCAGGTAGATAGAGTTGGCTCTTTCAGGAGTTGGATTCAGGCACAGGAATGTGCCCCTGGGTGTTTGAGGTGAAGCCTGAAGAACCAGAGTTGAGCCTAGGTGTATAGAGCGGCCTCCCAGGTCAACCCCATAGCATGGGGGTCTCTCTCTACAGGCAGGCAGAACATTGTGGGTTTCCTAGGAGGTCTGTGGCCCCTAAGTTAGACGTGGGTAGGTAGATGTATCTCTCTCAAGCAAGGACTTTGTAGCTAGAGGGACATACAGCTGGGGTCTTGCAGGTGAAGTCATTGGTGCGTGGTTCTGGCTCAGTTGTGCTGACTCAGTCTTAGGCCTGGGGACAGTGGGTTAGTCACAAGTTGGTAGAACTACACATCTCAGCTGGGGAGCACAGATAGGCAGAGATGTTCCATTTGATGAGATCTGAGGCTCCTCAGTGAGCTCATTGGTGCTGACGTTAAGCAGAGATTGGCAGCATTGGATCTGTCTGTGAGACATGAAAAGCCAAGCCAGACACAGGATGTGGACTGCCGAGGCCAGGCTCACATAAATAAAGCTGGACCCTGGGAGGCTGTAAGGAATCTGAGTTGGGCTTAGGCAAGGGAACCGGGTCTGTCAGTCAAGGTGTGAGGGGTCAGGTTATGTGAAGCCTGGTCTATCAGCTGAGATGTCTGGAACCCATCTTTGACAGGTGTATAACTCTGTAGCCTGAGGCACTGGAGTTGGACACAAATAGGCAGAACTAGGTCTCCCAGGTGAAACTATTGCATCGATGCTCAGTGCTGGTATGTTTATCTGGTGTTGTCAGTGAGTCTGCCGATGCAGGCTCAGTGCTGGTGTGTTTACCTGATTATGTCAGTGAGTCTGTGGATCCAGGCTCAGTGCTGGTATATTTACTTGGTTGTGTCAGTGAGTCTACGGATCCAGGCTCAATGGTGGTATGTTTACCTGGTGTTGTCAGTGAGTCTGTGGATCCAGGCTCAGTGCTGGCATGTTGACCTGGTGTTGTCAGTGAGTCTGTGGATCCAGGGTCAGTGCTGGTATGTTTAGCTGACATTGGCAGTGAGTCCATGGATCCAGGCTCAGTGCTGGTATGTTGACCTGGTGTTGTCAGTGAGTCTGTGGATCCAGGCTCAGTGCTGGTATGTTGACCTAGCATTGGCAGTGAGTCTGTGGATTCAGGCTCAGTGCTGGTATGTTGACCTGACATTAGCAGTGAGTCTGTGGATCCAGGCTCAGTTCCACAGAGGTTGTATAAACATGGTCTTAGGTGGGTTCTTGACACCTGGGTTCAAGCACAAAAGTACTGCTGGGCTTGTTAGGTGAAGTGGGTGGGGTCTAGCACAGGAATGCATAATGGTGAGGCTGGCCAGGCCTGGGGAAGGTGGGTCAGACACAGGTGGGACCTTCGGTGGTAGGGTCAGACACAATTAGGTGAGTAGTGTGGGCTCTTATATCAAGGGAAAGCCGTAGTCATTGTAGGTGTTTGTACCTGGGTCTGCCTGGTGATGTCTGGGGAACCCTAAAGATCAGGTGGGACAGGTATCTGTTCTCAGCACCCTGGTCAGGTATGATAGACAGAGCTTAGGGTAATACAGAGGGCTGAGGATCTGTAACCAGTCCATGGTGTTGGTCTGCATCCAAGATGGCATTGTGCTCCAGTTGACATAGGGTCTGAGTTAAAAGTGAGGAAAGTTGCCAGGCGCTGTGGCTCACGCCTGTCATCCCAGCACTTTGGGAGGCCGAGGTGGGTGGATCACTTGAGGTCAGGAGTTTGAGACCAGTCTGGTCAACACAGTGAAACCCCATCTCCTAAAAATACAAAAATTAGCCATGCATGGTGGCACATGTCTGTAATCCCAGTTACTCAGGAGGCTGAGGCAGGAGAATTGCTTGAACCTGGCAGGCAGAGGTTGCAGTGAGCTGAGATCATGCCACCACACTCAGGCCTGGGCGACAGAGTGAGAGACCCTGTCTCAAAAAAAAAGAAAGTGAGTAAAGTGAGGAAAAAGGTAGATGATGGTTAGATAAGGTGAGATCTGGGGCACTGGGGCAGGTTAGGCCCAGAACATTGAACTGACTGAGGAGCTGCATCTATAATGTATGGTCTCAGAGGCCACTGCACTTAAAGGTGAGGTCTAGAGACCCATGTCTGCAGATTGAGGGTTCGGAGGCTCAGGTCAGACACTGCTTGGCATTGCTGGGCTGTCACAAAACTGGGATCTGAGGACCTGTTCTCGGCCAAGGTGAGTAGCCTGGACTCTGTCAGCCAGAGGGCTGGCTGTGTGCTGAAGTTTAGTTTCTAGAGCTGAGTCTGGGCTGGGTGTGGTGGCTCATGGCTGTAATCCCTGAGCTTCGGGAGGCTGAGATGGGAGGCTGAGGCCAGGTGTTCAAAACCTGCCTGGACAACAGAGCAAGACCCCATCTCTACAAAAAATTTAAAAAATAGTCAAGCATGGTGGTGTGTGCCTGTAGTCCCAGCTACTGGGGAGGCTGAGATGGGAGGATCACTTGAGCCCAGGAGTTTGAGGCTGCGGTGAGCTGTGATCATGCCACTGTACTCCACCTGGGCAACAGAGCAAGACCCTGTCTCTTAAAAAAAAAAGAAAAAAATAGAACTGCATCTGTTAGATGAGATGTGAGAGCCTATGTCAAGCATGATGTAGTCTGTAGGACTGCGTCTGTCAGGTAAGGTTCCCGGAAACCCAGAGCCTTTCCAAGTGAGTGGCCCCACCGGTCATCTCATTGCCCAAGCCAGAAACCTCTCGGCCACACTGGAGAGCTCCCAGAATGAGTCCTCTGCACTCGCCAGTCCATCTCCCGGGCTTCAAAGTGGCTTGTTTGCTTCTGTCCTTGCCTTAGCCGCAGACTGTTCTCAGTCCTCCCACCGTGCCTCTCAGCTTCCACCCTGTGGTCCCCACCCCTTCCTTTATCCTCTGGAAGGTGCTGTGCTTCCCCCTGCCTCAGTGGGCTTCCAGGAGAGAATTAAGCCCTCACAGCCCAAGGCATCTACTGGATGTAATAAGTGGGCACCTCTCCTTCGTGTCTAGAAGGTTACTAGTCTTGGACTATCCTTGGGAGAACTGAGAAGTCACTCAGATCATTTTCTGTGGGCCTTAATTCTGTCACACTTGAGAAAGGCTGCTTTGGCCACGGGACCTTTGCATGTGCTGTTATGGCTGCTGGAATGCTCCCTCAGTGCTTCTCTGGGTCATGCCTGTTCGTTCTTGAGATCAAGGGTCAAGTACCCCTCAGGTTCCTTTTATAAGTGGCCTCAGCACCACGTTCCAATTTCTCCTCAGCACTTGTTTCTCAGTTTCACATTTATTGGTATGATTATTTGATGTATGTCTCTCTCCCACACTCTGTGTCCGTTGCCTGTGTTAGAAATGTGGGAGGTGCTCCATAAACAGCTGTTAGGAAGACATCCGTGAAGTTCTGAGGACTCTGATGGCACCATGTGGAGCTTGCAGGTGTGGCTTGAGAAGGTGCAGTGTGAATGGTAGGCCTAGGTGATAGGCCGAGAAGATCGGTCAAGCCCAGATATGACCCACTGGGCCTGTCAGTGTCCAGGAGGTGGGGTGAGGCACAGGTCTAAGGTTCTGGATCTGTCAGTACCACCTGAGGAGTTGGGAATGGGCACAGGTACAAAGTGATGAGTCTTCATTGTTCAACAAAGAATGGCACAAGTATGAGGATCTGGGTTTGTCAGTATCTGAGGATGTGGGGCCTGGCACAAGTATGAGGCACTGGGCCACTGTTCAAGCAGGTGGGCTGGGGAACAGAAATGTAGCTGTGGGTTTTTAATATCTGAGGAGACCCAGCCAAGTGTAGCAGAGAGCTGCTGGGTCTTTCATTGTCCAAGGAAGCATACCTGGGCACAAGTATGAGACTGAGAAGGTGGGTCCTGGCACCGGTATAGGTCTCTGGGTCTGCAAGTGTCTATGGAAGTAGGGCCTGGTACAGGTATATGGTGCTGGAAGAGGTATCCAAGGAGGTGGGCTAAGTACAGGTATGACATCTGGGTCTTCCAGTGTGTGAGGAGGTAGGATCTGGTACAAGTATGAGGCCCTGGGTCTGCTGGTGTCTGAGGAGATAACAGCAGGTTACAGGTATGAGGCCCTGGGTCTGCTGGTGTCTGAGGAGGTAACATCTAGTACAGGTATGAGATCTGGGTCTTCCTGTGTCTGAGAAGGTAGCACCTGGCACAGGTATGAGGATCTGGGTCTTCCCAATGTTTGAGGAGGTAGCACCTGGCACAGGTATGAGGATCTGGGTCTTCCCGTGTCTGAGGAGGTAGCACCTGGCACAGGTATGAGAATCTGGGTCTTCCCGTGTCTGAGGAGGTAGCACCTGGCACAGGTATGAGGATCTGGGTCTTCCTGTGTCTGAGGAGGTAGCACCTGGCACAGGTATGAGGATCTGGGTCTTCCCGTGTCTGAGGAGGTAGCACCTGGCACAGGTATGAGGATATGGGTCTTCCAGTGTTTGAGGAGGTGAGTTTGGACTCAGGTTTGAGGCCCTTGGGCTTCCAGTGCCTGAGGAGATAGCATCTGGCACAGGTATGAAGCCCTGAGTCTTCTAGTGTCTGGGGAAGTGAGGCTGGTTACAAGTATGAGGATCTGTGTCCATCAGTATCTGAGGAGGTGGGATCGGGTCCTGGTATGAGGATCTGGGTCTGTCCATGTCTAAGGAGGTAAGATCTGGCCCTGGTATGAGGATCTAGGACTGTCCATGTCTGAGGAGTTACCATCTGGTACAGGAATGAGGATCTGGGTCTGTCAATATCGGAGGAGGTAGGAATCTGGTACAGGTATGAGGATCTGCATCTGTCAAAGTGTGAGGAGTTACCATCTGGTACAGGAATGAGGAGATGTGTCTTCCAGTGACTTAGGAGGTACGATCTCTTATAGGTATGAGGATCTGGGTCTGTCAATGTCTGAGGAGGTAGGATCTGGCCCTGGTATGAGAATCTGGGTCTGTCCATGTCTAAGCAGGTAGGACGTGTCCCTGGTATGAGGATCCGGGTCTGTCAATTTCTGAAGAGGTGGGAATTTGGTACATGTATGAGGATCTGGGTCTGTCAGTATCTGAGGAGGTAGGATCTGGTACAGTTGTGAGGATCTGGGTCTTCAGGTGTCTGAGGAGGTGGCATTTGGCACAAGTATGAGAATCTGGATCTTCTAGTGTCTGAGGAGGTGGGATCTGGTATTAATTATGAGAATCTGGTTCTGTCAGTGACTGAGGAGGTAGGATCTGGCATAAGCATGAGGATCTGGGTCTGTCAATGTCTGAGGAGGCAGGATCTGGTACAGGTATGAGGATCTGGGTCTGTCATGTCTGGAGGTAAGATCTGGCATGAGTATGAGGATTTGGTTCTGTTCATGTCTGAGGAGGTAGGATCTGGTGCAGGTATAAGGATCTGGGTCTTTCAATGTCTGAGAAGGTAGGATCTGGTACAGGTGTGAGGATCTGGGTCTGTTAATGTCTGAGGAGGTAGGATCTGGCACTGGTAAGAGGATCTGCATCTGTCAGTTTCTGAGGAGGTAGGATCTGGCCCTAGTAGGAAGATCTCGGTCTGTCAATTTCTGAGGAGGTGGGAACTGGCACAAGTATGAGGATCTGGGTCTGTCAATATCTGAGGACGTAGGATCTGGTGCAGATATGAGGATCTGGGTCTGTCAATATCTGAGGACGTAGGATCTGGTGCAGATATAAGGATCTGGGTCTGTCAGGGTATGAGGAGGTAAGATCTGGTACAGTATTGAGGATTTGGGACTGTCCATGTCTGAGGAGGTAGGATCTGATGCACATATAAGGATCTGGGTCGGTCAGTGTCTAAGGATCTGGATCTGTCAATGCCTGAGGAGGTAGGATCTGATGCAGGTATAAGGATCTGGGTCGGTCAATATCTGAGGAGGTGTGATCTGGCCCTGGTATGATGATCTGTGTCTTCCAGTGTCCTAGGAGGTGGGATCTGGCCCTGGTGTGAGGATCTGGGTCTGTCAATATCTGAAGAGGTAGGAATCCGGTACAGGTATGGGATCTGCATCTGTCAATGTCTGAGGAGGTAGGACCTGGCCCTGGTATGAGGATCTGGGTCTGTCAACGTCTGAGGAGTTAGGAATCGTACAAGTATGAGGATCTGGGTCTTTCCATATCTGAGGAGGCAGGATCTGGATGTCTCCATATCTGAGGAGGTAGGATCTGGGTCTGTCCATGTCTGAGGAGGTAGGATCTGGCATGAATATGACGATTTGGGTCTGTCAATATCTGAAGAGGTAGGAATCTGGTACAGGTATGAAGATCTGCATCTGTCAATGTCTGAGGAGGTAGGACCTGGCCCTGGTATGAGGATCTGGGTCTGTCAATGTCTGAGGAGGTTGGAATCGTACAAGTATGAGGATCTGGGTCTCTCCATGCCTGAGGAGGTAAGGTCTGGGTCTGTCCATGTCTGAGGAGGTAGGATCGAGGTCTCCCCATGTCTGAGGAGGTAGGATCTGGGTCTGTCCGTGTCTGAGGAGGTAGGCTCTTGCATGAATATGAGGACCTGGGTCTGTCCATGTCTGCAGAGGTAGGATCTGGTGCAGGTATAAGGATCTGGGTCTTTCCATGTCTGAGGAAATAGGATCTGGTACAGGTATGAGGATCTGGGTCTGTCAATATGCGAGGAGGTAGGATCTAGCCCTGGTTTGAGGATCTGGGTCTGTCCATGTCTGAGAAGGTAGGATGTAGCCCTGGTATGAGGCTTATGAGGATTTAGGTCTGTCAGTATCTGAGGAGTTAGGATCTGGGTGCAGGTACAGGTATGAGGATCTGGGTCTGTCAGTGTCTGAGGAGGTAGGATCTGGCCCCCATATGAGGCTCTGGGTTGCCCATGTCTGAGAAGGTAGGATCTGGCCCTGATAGGAGAATTATGAGGATCTGGATCTGTCAGTATCTGAGGAGGTAGGATCTGGTGCTGGTATGAGGATCGAGTCTGTCAGTGTCTGAGGAGGTAGGATTTGGTGCTGGTATGAGGATCTGAGTCTGTCAGTGTCTGAGGAGGTAGGATCTGGTACAGGTGTGAGGATCTGGGTCTCTCTATGTCTGAGCAGGTAGGATCTGGCATGAGTATGAGGATTTGGGTCTGTCCATGTCTGAGGAGGTAGGATCTGGCGCAGGTATAAGGATCTGGGTCTTTCAATGTCTGAGAAGGTAGGATCTGGCCCTGGTATGAGGATCTGAGGCTTTCAATATCTGAGGTGGTAGGGATCTGGTACAGGTATGAGTATCTGGGTCTCTCCATGTCTGAGAAGGTAGGAATCTGTTACAGGCATGAAGATCTGGGTCTGTCAATGTGTGAAGAGATAAGATCTGGCCCTGGTATGAGGATCTGTGTCTCCCCATGTCTGAGGAGGTAGGATCTGGATCTGCCTGTGTCTGAGGAGGTAGGATCTGGCATGAGTATGAGCATCTGGGTCTGTCCATGTCTGCAGAGGTAGGATCTGGTGCAGGTATGAGGATCTGGGTCTCTCCATGTCTGAGGAAGTAGGATCAGGTACAGGTATGAGGATCTGGGTCTGTCAGTATCTGAGGAGGTATGAATCTGGTACAGGTATGAGGATCTGGGTCTGTCTATGTCCAAGGAGGTAGGATCTGGTACAAGTGTGAAGATCTGGGTCTGTCTGTATCTGAGGAGGTAGGAATCTGGTACAGGTATGAAGATCTGGGTCTGCCAGTGTCTGAGGAGGTAGGATCTGGCCCTGGTATGAGGATCTGGGTCTGACCATGTCTGAGAAGGTAGGATCTGGCCCTGGTATGAGGCTTACGAGGATTTGGGTCTGTCAGTATCTGAGGAGGTAAGATCTGGGTGCGGGTACAGGTCTGAGGATCTGTTTTGTCAGTGTCTGAGGAGGTAGGATCTGGCCCCCTTAGGAGGCTCTGGGTTGTTCATGTCTCAGACAGTAGGATCTGGCCCTGATAGGAGGATTATAAGGATCTGGGACTGTCAGTATCTGAGGAGGTAGGATCTGGATGCCGGTATAAGGATCTGGCTCTGTCAGTGTCTGAGGAGGTAGGATCTGGCGCTGGTATGAGGATGTGAGTCTGTCAATTCTGAGGAGGTAGGATTTGGTACAAGTGTGAAGATCTGGGTCTCTCTATGTCTGAGCAGGTAGGATCTCGTAAAAGTGTGAGGATCCAGGCCTGTCCATGTCTGAGGAGGTAGGATCTGGCATGACTATGAGGATCTGGGTCTGTCCATATCTGAGGAGGGAGGATCTGGGTCTTTCAATATCTGAGAAGGTAGGATCTGGCCCTGGTATGAGGATCTGAGTCTTTCAATATCTGAGGAGGTAGGAATCTAGTACAGGTATGAGTTTCTGGGTCTCTCCATGTCTGAGAAGGTAGGATCTGGCATGAGTATGAGGATTTGGGTCTGTCCATGTCTGAGGACGTAGAATCTGTCCCTGGTATGAGGATCTGAGTCTTTCAATATCTGAGGAGGGAGGAATCTAGTACAGGTATGAGTATCTGGGTCTCTCCCTGTCTGAGAAGGTAGGAATCTGTTACAGGCATGAAGATCTGGGTCTGTCAATTTGTGAAGAGGTAAGATCTGGCCCTGGTATGAGGATCGTGTCTCCCCATGTCACAGGAGGTAGCATCTGGGTCTACCCCTGTCTTAGGAGGTAGGATCTGGCATGAGTATGAGGATCTGGGTCTGTCCATGTCTGAGGAGGTAGGATCTGGCACAGATATAAGGATCTGGATCTTTCAGTGTCTGAGAAGGTAGGATCTGGCCCTGGTATGAGGATCTGGGTCCGTCAATATCTGAGGAGGTAGGAATCCGGCCCTCGTATGCAGATGCGGGTCTCTCCATCTCTGAGGGGTTGAATCTGGTACAGGTATGAGGATCTGGGTCTGTCAGTGTCAGGAGGTAGGATCTGGCCCTAGTATGGGTATCTGGGTCTGTCCATGTCTGAGAAGGTAGGATCTGGCCCATTAGGATTGTGAGGATCTGGGTCTGTCAGTATCTGAGGAGGTAGGATCTGGGTGTGGGTATAAGGATCTGGATCTGTCGGTGTCTTAGGGGGTAAGATCTGGCCCTGGTATAAGGATCTAGGTCTTTCCATGTCTGAGGAAGTAGGATCTGGTACAGGTATGAGGATCTGGGTCTGTCAATATGTGAGGAGGTAGGATCTGTCCGTGGTATGAGGATCTGGGTCTGTCTGAGAAGGTAGGATCTGGCCCTGGTATGAGGATCTGGGTCTGACCATGTCTGAGAAGGTAGGATCTGGCCCTGGTATGAGGCTTATGAGGATCTGGGACTGTCAGCATCTGAGGAGGTAGGATCTGGGTGCCGGTATAAGGATCTGGATCTGTCAGTATCTGAGGAGGTAGGATCTGGCGCTGGTTTGAGGATCTGAGTCTGTCAGTGTCTGAGGAGGTAGGATTTGGTAGACGTGTGAAGATCTGGGTCTCTCTATGTCTGAGCAGGTAGGATCTGGTAAAAGTGTGAGGATCTGGGCCTGTCCATGTCTGAGGAGGTAGGATCTGGCATGAGTATGAGGATCTGGGTCTGTCCATATCTGAGGAGGTAGGATCTGGCGCAGGTATGAGGATCTGGTTCTTTCAATATCTGAGAAGGTAGGATCTGGCCCTGGTATGAGGATCTGAGTCTTTCAATATCTGAAGAGGTAGGAATCTAGTATAGGTATGAGGATCTGTGTCTCCCCATGTCTGAGGAGGTAGGATCTGGCATGAGTATGAGGATTTGGGTCTGTCCATGTCTGAGGAGGTAGGATCTGGGGCAGGTATAAGGATCTGGGTCTTTCAATGTGTGAGAAGGTAGGATCTGGCCCTGGTATGAGGATCTGAGTCTTTCAATATCTGAGGAGGTAGGAGTCTAGTACAGGTATGAGTATCTGGATCTCCCCATGTCTGAGAAGGTAGGAATCTGTTACTGGCATGAAGATCTGTGTCTGTCAATGTGTGAAGAGGTAAGCTCTGGCCCTGGTATGAGGATCTGGGTCTGTCCATGTCTGAGGAGGTAGGATCTGGCGCAGATATAAGGATCTGGCTCTTTCAATGTCTGAGAAGGTAGGATCTGGCCCTGGTATGAGGATCTGGGTCCGTCAATATCTGAGGAGGTAGGAATCCGGCCCTCGTATGAGGATGCGGGTCTCTCCATCTCTGAGGGGTTGAATCTGGTACAGGTATGAGGATCTGGGTCTGTCAGTGTCAGGAAGTAGGATCTGGCCCTGGTATGGGTATCTGGGTCTGTCCATGTCTGAGAAGGTAGGATCTGGCCCTGGTATGAGGATCTGAGTCTTTCAATATCTGAGGAGGTAGGAATCTAGTACAGGTATGAGTATCTGGATCTCCCCATGTCTGAGAAGGTAGAAATCTGTTATAGGCATGAAGATCTGGGTCTGTCAATGTGTGAAGAGGTAAGATCTGGCCCTGGTATGAGCATTGTGTCTCCCCATGTCTGAGGAGGTAGCGTCTGGGTCTACCCATGTCTTAGGAGGTAGGATCTGGCATGAGTATGAGGATCTGGGTCTGTCCATGTCTGAGGAGGTAGGATCTGGTGCAGATATAAGGATCTGGCTCTTTCAATGTCTGAGAAGGTAGGATCTGGCCCTGGTATGAGAATCTGGGTCCGTCAATATCTGAGGAGGTAGGAATCCGGTCCCCGTATGCGGATGCGGGTCTCTCCATCTCTGAGGGGTTGAATCTGGCACAGGTATGAGGATCTGGGTCTCTCCATGTCTGAGGAAGTAGGATCAGGTACAGGTATGAGGATCTGGGTCTGTCAATATCTGAGGAGGTACGAATCTGGTACAGGTATGAGGATCTGGGTCTGTCTATGTCCGAGGAGGTAGGATCTTGTATAGGTGTGAAGATGTGGGTCTGTCTATATCTGAGGAGGTAGGAATCTGGTACAGGTATGAGGATCTGGGTCTTTCAGTGTCTGAGGAGGTAGGATCTGGCCCTGCTATGAGGATCTGGGTCTGACCATGTCTGAGAAGGTAGGATCTGGCCCTGGTATGAGGCTTATGAGGATTTGGGTCTGTCAGTGTCTGAGGAGGTAGGATCTCGGTGCAGGTGCAGGTTTGAGGATCTGTTTTGTCAGTATCTGAGGAGGTGGGATGTGGCCCTGGTATGAGGCTCTGGGTTGCTCATGGCTGAGACAGTAAGATCTGGCCCTAGGAGGATTAGGAGGATCTGGGACTGTCAGTATCTAAGGAGGTAGGATCTGGGTGCCGGTATTAGGATCTGGATCTGTCAGTATCTGAGGAGGTGGGATCTGGCGCTGGTATGAGGATCTGAGTCTGTCAATGTCTGAGGAGGTAGGATCTGGTACAAGTGTGAAGATCTGGGTCTCTGTATGTTTGATCAGGTAGGATCTGGTAAAAGTGTGAGGATCTGGGTCTGTCCATGTCTGGGGAGGTAGGATCTGGCGCAGATATAAGGATCTGGATCTTTCAATGTCTGAGAAGGTAGGATCTGGCCCTGGTATGAGGATCTGAGGCTTTCAATATCTGAGAAGGTAGGAATCTAGTACAGGTATGAGTATCTGGGTCTCTCCATGTCTGAGAAGGTAGAAATCTGTTATAGGCATGAAGATCTGGGTCTGTCAATGTGTGAAGAGGTAAGATCTGGCCCTGGTATGAGGATCTGTGTCTCCCCATGTCTGAGGAGGTAGCCTCTGGGTCTGCCCATGTCTTAGGAGGTAGGATCTGGCATGAGTATGAGGATCTGGCTTTGTCCATGTCTGCAGTGGTAGGATATGGAGCAGGTATAAGGATCTGGGTCTTTCAATGTCTGAGAAGGTAGGATCTGGCCCTGGTATGAGGATCTGGGTCTGTCAATATCTGAAGAGGTCGGAATCCGGCCCTTGTATGAGGATGTGGGTCTCTCCATCTCTGAGGGGGTTGAATCTTGTACAGGTATGAGATCTGGGTCTGTCAGTGTCTGAGGAGGTAGAATCTGATCCTGGTATGGGTATCTGGGTCTGTCCTTGTCTGAGAAGGTAGGATCTGGCCCATTAGGATTATGGGGATCTGGGTCTGTCAGTTTCTGGGGAGGTAGGATCCGGGTGCAGGTATAAGGATCTGGATCTGTCAGTGTCTTAGGAGGTAACATCTTGCCTTGGTATAAGGATCTAGGTCTCTCCATGCCTGCGGAAGTAGGATCTGGTACAGGTGTGAAGATCTGGATCTGTCAGTATCTGAGGAGGTAGGATCCGGGTGCAGGTATAAGGATCTGGATCTGTCAGTGTCTTAGAAGGTAAGCTCGGGCCCTGGTATAAGGATCTGGGTCTCTGCATGTCTAAGGAAGTAGGATCTGGTATAGGTATGAGGATCTGGGTCTGTCAATATTTGAGGAGGTAGGATCTGGCCGTGGTATGAGGATCTGGGTCTGTCCATGTCTGATAAGGTAGGATCTGGCCCTGGTATGAGGCTTATGAGGATTTAAGTCTGTCAGTATCTGAGGAGGTAGGATCTGGCCCTGGTATGAGGCTTATGAGGATTTAGGTCTGTCAGTATCTGAGGAGGTAGGATCTGGGTGTGATTAAAGGTATGAGGATCTGGGTGTGTCAGTGTCTGAGGAGGTAGGATCTGGCCCCCGTATGAGGCTCTGGGTTGCTCATGTCTGAGAAGGTAGGATCTGGCCTTGATAGGATTATGAGGATCTGGGTCTGTCAGTATCTGAGGAGGTAGGATCTGGCGCTGGTATGAGGATCGAGTCTGTCAGTGTCTGAGGAGGTAGGATCTGGTGCTGGTATGAGGATCGAGTCTGTCAGTGTCTGAGGAGGTAGGATCTGGTGCTGGTATGAGAATCAAGTCTGTCAGTGTCTGAGGAGGTGGATCTGGATCTGTCAGTATCTGAGGAGGTAGGATCTGGCCTTGGTTTGAGGAACTGGGTCGTTCAATATCTGAGGAGGTACGAATCTGATACAGGTATGAAGATCTGGTTCTCTCCATGTCTGGAGGTAGGATCTGGTACAAGTGTGAGGATCTGGGTCTATTTATATCTGAGGAGGTAGGATCTGTACAGGTGTGAGGATCTGGGTCTCTCTATTTCTGAGCAGGTAGGATCTGGTACAAGTGTAAGGATCTGGGTCTGTCCATGTCTGAGGAGGTAGGATCTGGAGCAGGTATAAGGATCTGGGTCTTTCAATGTCTGAGAAGGTAGGATCTGGCCATGGTATGAGGATCTGAGTCTTTCAATATCTGAGGAGATAGGAATCTAGTACAGGTGTGAGGATCTGGGTCTCTCCATGTTGGAAGAGGTAGGAATCTCTTACAGACATGAAGATCTGCGTCTGTCAATGTGTGAAGAGGTAAGACCTGGCCCTGGTATGAAGATCTCTGTCTCCCCATGTCTGAGAAGGTAGGATCTGGATCTGCCTGTGTCTGAGGAGGTAGGATCTGGCATGAGTATGAGGGTCTCGGTCTGTCCATGTCTGCAGAGGTAGGATCTGGCGCAGGTATGAGGATCTGGGTCTGTCAATATCTGAGGAAATACGAATCTGGAACAGGTATGAGGATCTGGGTCTGTTTATGTCTGAGGAGGTAGGATCTGGTACAGGTGTGAAGATCTGGATCTGTCTGTATCTGAGGAGGTAGGAATCTGGTACAGGTGTGAGGATCTGGGTCTGTCAGTGTCTGAGGAGGTAGGATCTGGCCCTGGTATGAGGATCTGGGTCTGACCATGTCTGAGAAGGTAGGATCTGGCCCTGGTATGAGGATTGAGTCTGTCAGTGTCTGAGGAGGTAGGATCAGGTGCTGGTATGAGGATCGAGTCTATCAGTGTCTGAGGAGGTAGGATCTGGGTGCCGGTTTAAGGATCTGGATCTGTCAGTATCTGAGGAGGTAGGATCTGGTGCTGGTATGGGTATCTGAGTCTGTCAATGTCTCAGGAGGTAGGATGTGGTACAAGTGTGAAGATCTGGATCTCTCTATGTCTGAGCAGGTAGGATCTGGTACAAGTGTGAGGATCTGGGCCTGTCCATATCTGAGGAGGTAGGATCTGGCACAGATATAAGGATCTGGATCTTTCAATATCTGAGAAGGTAGGATCTGGCCCTGGTATGAGGATCAGAGTCTGTCAATATCTGAGAAGGTAGGAATCTAGTACAGGTATGAAGATCTGGGTCTCTCCATGTCTGAGAAGGTAGAAATCTGTTATAGGCATGAAGATCTGGGTCTGTCAATGCGTGAAGAGATAAGATCTGGCCCTGGTATGAGGATCTGTGTCTCCCCATGTCTGAGGAGGTAGGATCTGGCATGAGTATGAGGATCTGGGTCTGTCCATGTCTGCAGAGGTAGGATCTGGGATGAGTATGAGGATCTGAGTCTGACCATGTCTGAGAAGGTAGGGTCTGGCCCTGGCATGAGGATCTGAGTCTTTCAATATCTAAGGAGTTATATACCAGGAATCTAGTACAGGTATGAGTATCTGGGTCTCTCCACGTCTGAGAAGGTAGGAATCTGTTATAGGCATGAAGATCTGGTTCTGTCAATGTGTGAAGAGGTAAGATCTGGCCCTGGTATGAGGATCTGGATCTGTCAATATCTGGGGAGGTAGGAATCTGGCTCTCGTATGAGGATGTGGGTCTCTCCATCTCTGAGGGGGTTGAATCTGGTACAGGTATGAGGATCTGAGTCTGTCACTGTCTGAGGAAGTAGGATCTGACCCTGGTGTGGGTATCTGGGTCTGTCCATGTCTGAGAAGGTAGGATCTGGCCCATTAGGATTATGAGGCTCTGGGTCTGTCAGTATCTTAGGAGGTAGGATCCGGGTGCAGGTATAAGGATCTGGATCTGTCAGTGTCTTAGGAGGTAAGATGTGGCCCTGGTATGAGGATCTGAGTCTGTCCATGTCTGAGGAGGTAGGGTCTGGTACAGGTGTGAAGATCTGGGTCTCTCCATGTCTCAGGAAGTAGGATCTGGTACAGCTATGAGGATCTGGGTCTGTCCATGTCTGAGGAGGTAGGATCTGGCACAGATATAAGGATCTAGGTCTTTTAATGTCTGAGAAGGTAGGATCTGTCCCTCGTTTGAGGATCTAGGTCTTTCAATATCTGAGGAGGTAGGAATCTGGTACAGGTATGATGATCTGGGTCTGTCAAGTCTGAGGAGGTAGGACATTGCCCTGGTATACGGATCTGGGTCTCTTCATTTCTGAGGAGGTAAGAATCTGTTACAGGCATGAGGATCTGGGTCTGTGAATGTCTGAGGAGGTAGGACCTGGCCCTGGTATGCAGAACTGGGTCTCTTCATGTCTGTGGAGGTAGGATCTGGGTCTTTCCATGTCTGCAGAGGTAGGATCTGGCATAACTGTATCTGGCACAGATATAAGGATCTGGGTCTTTCAATGTCTGACAAGGTAGGATCTGGCCTTGGTATGAGGATCTGAGTTTGTCAGTATCTGAGGATGTACGAATCTAGTACAGGTATGAGGATCTGGGTCCGAGGGGGTAGGATATGGTACAAGTGTGAGGATCTAGGTCTGTCTATGTCTGAGGAGGTAGGAATCTGGTACAGGTTGGAGGATCTGGTTCTGTCAGTGTCTGAGGAGGTAGGATCTGGCCCTGGTATGAGGCTTATGAGGATTTGAGTATGTCAGTATCTGAGGAGGTGGGATCTAGCTGCGGGTACAGGTATGAGGGTCTGGGTCTATCAGGGTCTGAGGAAGTAGGATCTGGCCCCTGTATGAGGCTCTGGGTTGTCCATGTCTGAGAAGGTAGGATCTGGCCCTGATAGGAGGATTATGAGGATCTGAGACTGTCAGTATCTGAGGAGGTAGGATCTGGGTGTGGGTATAAGGATCTGGATCTGTCAGTATCTGAGGAGGTAGGATCTGGGTGTGGGTATAAGGATCTGAATCTGTCAGTATCTGAGGAGGTCGGATCTGGCCTTGGTTTGAGGATCTGGGTCGTTCAATATCTGAGGAGGTACGAATCTGATACAGGTATGAAGATCTGGGTCTCTCCATATCTGGAGGTAGGATCTGGTACAAGTGTGAGGATCTGGGTCTGTTTATATCTGAGGAGGTAGGATCTGGTACAGGTATGAGGATCTGGGTCTGTCAGTGTCTGAGCAGGTGGGATCTGGTACAAGTGTGAAGATCTGGGTCTGTCCATGTCTGAGGAGTTAGGATCTGGAGCAGGCATAAGGGTCTGGGTCTTTTCATGTCTGAGAAGGTAGGATCTGGCCCTGGTATGAGGATCTGAGTCTTTCAATATCTGAAGAGGTAGGAATCTAGTACAGGTATGAGGATCTGGGTCTCTCCATGTCTGAGGAAGGAGGAATCTGTTACAGGCATGAGGATCTGGGTCTGTCAGTGTGTGAAGAGGTACGATCTGGCCTGGTATGATGATCTGTGTCTCCCCATGTCTGAGAAGGTAGGATCTGGATCTGTCCGTGTCTGAGGAGGTAGGATCTGGCATGAGTATGAGGATCTGGGTCTGTCCACATATGCGGAGGTAGGATCTGGAGCAGGTATAAGGATCTGGGTATTTCAATGTCTGAGAGGGTAGGATCTGGCCCTGGTATGAGGATCTGGGTCTGTCAGTATCTGAGGAGGTAGGAATCTGGCGCTCATATGAGGACGTGGATCTCTCCATCTCTGAGGGGGTTGAATCTGGTACAGGTGTGAGGATCTGGGTCAGTCAGTGTCTGAGGAGATAGGATCTTGCCCTGGTATGGGTATCTGGGTCTGTCCTTGTCTGAGAAGGTAGGATCTGACCCATTAGGATTATGAGGATCTGGGTCTGTTAGTATCTGAGGAGGTAGGATCTGGGTGCAGGTATAAGGATCTGGTACTGTCAGTATCTGAGGAGGTAGGATCTGGGTGCAGGTATAAGGATTTGGATCTGTCAGTGTCTGAGGAGGTAAGATCTGGCCCAGGTATGAGGATCTGAGTCTGTCCATGTCTGAGGAGGTAGGATGTGGTACTGGTGTGAAGATCTGGGTCTCTCCATGTCTCACGAAGTAGGATCTGGTACAGATATTGGGATCTGGGTCTGTCCATGTCTAAGGAGTTATGAATCTGGTACAGATATAAGGATCTGGGTGTGTTCGTGTCTGAGGAGGTAGGATTTGGTGCATGTATTAGGATCTGGGTCTGTCCATGTCTGAGGAGGTCGGATCTGGCATGGATATCAGGATCTAGGTCTTTTAATGTCTGAGAAGGTAGGATCTGGCCCTTGTTTGAGGATCTCGGTCTTTCAATATCTGAGGAGGTAGGAATCTGGTACAGGTATGAGGATCTGGGTCTGTCAATGTCTGAGGAGGTAGGACCTGGCTGTGGTATATGGATCTGGGTCTCTTCATGTCTGAGGAGGTAGGAAACTGTTACAGGCATGAGGATCTGGGTCTGTCATTGTCTAAGGAGGTAGGATCTGGCCCCAGTATGAGGATCGGGGTCTGTCCATGTCTGAGAAGGTAGGATCTGACTGTGATATGAGGATTACGAACATATGGGTCTCTCAGTATCTGATGAGGTAGTATCTGGGTGCCAGTACAAGGATCTGGCAGTCAGTATCTGGGGAGGTAGGATCTGGCCCTTGTATGAGGATCTGAGTCTGTAAACGTCTGAGGAGGTGGGATCTGGTACAGGTGTGAGGATCTGGGTCCGTTCATGTCTGAGGAGGTAGGATTTGGTACACATATTAGTTTCTTGGTCTGCCCACATCTGAGGAGGTGGGACCTGGCCCTGGTATGAGGATCTGGGTCTCTTCATGTCTGTGGAGGTAGGATCTGGGTCTGTCCATGTCTGAGGAGGTAGGATCTGGCATGAGTATGAGGATCTGGCTCTGTCCATGTCTGGGGAAGTAGGATTTGGCGCAGATATAAGCATCTGGGTCTCTTAATGTCTGCGAAGGTAGGCTCTGGCCTTGGTATGAGGATCTGGGTCTGTCAATATCTGAGGAGGAATGAATCTAGTACAGGTATGAGGATCTGGGTCTCTCCATGTCTGAGAAGGTTGGCTGTGGTACAGGTATGAGGATCTGGGTCTGTCAGTGTCTGAGGAGGTAGGATTTGGTCCTGTTTTGAGGATCTGGGTCTATCCATGTCTGAAATGGTAGGATCTGGCCCATTAGGATTTTGAGGATCTGGGTCTGTCAGTATCTGAAGAGGTAGTATCTGGGTGCGGGTATAAGGATCTGTATCTGTCAGTATCTGAGGAGGTAGGATCTGGCCGTGGTATGAGGATCTGAGTCTGTCAATTTCTGAGGAGGTAGGATCTGGTACAGGTATGAGGATCTTGGTCTGTCCATGTCTGAGGAGGTAGTATCTGGCACAGATATAAGGATCTGGGTCTGTCCATGTCTCAGGAGGTAGGACGGCGCAATTATAGGGATCTGGGTCTATCAGTGTCTGAGAATGTAGGATCTGGCCCTTGTATGAGGATCTGGGTCTTTCAGTATCTGAGGAGGTAGGAATTTGGTACAGGTATGAAGATCTGGGTCTCTTCATGACTGAGGAGGTAGGAGTCTGTTACAGGCATGAGGATCTGGGTCTGTCAATGTGTGAGGAGGTAAGATCTCTCCCTGGTATGACGATCTGGGCCTGTCAGTGTTTGAGGAGGTAGGAATCTGGTACACGTATGTGGATCTGCATCTGTCAATGTCTGAGGAGATAGGACCTGGCCCTGATATGAGGATCTGGGTCTCTCCATGTCTGAGGAGGTAGGATCTGGGTGTGCCCGTGTCTGAGGAGGTTGGATCTGGCATGAGTATGAGGATCTGGGTCTGTCCATGTCTGCAGCGGTAGGATCTGGAGCAGGTATAAGGATCTGGATCTTTCAATGTCTGAAAAGGTAGGATCTGGCCCTTGTATGAGGATCTGGGTCTTTCAGTATCTGAGGAGGTAGGAATCTGGTGCTGGTATGAGGATCTGGGTCTCTCCATGTCTGAGGAGGTTGGATCTGGTACAGGATCTGGCCCTTGTATGAGGATCTGGGTCTGTCAGTATCTGAGGAGGTAGGATCTGCCTCTGGTATGAGGATCTGAGTCTGTCAGTGTCTTAGAAGGTAGGCTGTGGTACAGGTGTTAGGATCTGGGTCTCTCCATGTATGAGTAAGTAGGAACTGGTAGAGGTGTGAGGATCTGGGTCTGTCCATGTCTGAGGAGGTAGGATCTGGCTCAGATATAAGGATCTAGGTCTTTCAATGTCTGAGAAGATAGAATCTGGCCCTGATTTGAGGATATGGGTCTTTCAATATCTGAGGAGGTACAAATCTAGTACAGGTATGTGGATCTGAGTCTCTTCATGTCTGAGGAGGTAGGAATCTGTTACAGGCATGAGGATCTGGGTCTGTCAATGTATGAAGAGATAAGACCTGGCCCTGGTATGCGGATCTGCATCTCTCCATGTCTGAGGAGGTAGGGTCTGTTTCTGTCCATGTCTGCGGAGGTAGGATCTGGCAGGACTATGAGGATTTGGCTCTGTTCATGTCTGCAGAGGTAGGATCTGGCACAGATATAAGGATCTGGGTCTTTCAATTGTTTGAGAAGGTAGGATCTGGCCTTGGTATGAGGATCTGGGTCTGTCAATATCTGAGGAGGTACCAATCTAGTACATGTGTGAAGATCTGGGTCTGTCTGTCTGAGGAGGTAGGAATCTGGTACAGGTATGAGGATCTGGGTCTGTCAGTGTCTGAGGAGGTGGGATCTGGCTCTGGTATGAGGCTTATGAGGATCTGGGTCTGTCAGTGTCTGAGCAGGTAGGATCTGGCCCTGGTGTGAGGATCATGAAGAACTTGGTCTGTCAGTGTCTGAGGAGGTAGGATCTGGGTGCCGGTAGAAGGATCTGGGACTGCCAGTATCTGAGGAGGTAGGATCTGGCCCTTGCATGAGGATCTGTGTCTGTCAATGTCTGAGGAGGTAGGATGTGGTACAGGTGTTAGGATTTGGGTCTCTCCATGTCTGGAGGTAGGATCTGATACCGATGTGAGGATCTGGGTCTGTCCATCTCTGAGGAGGTAGGATCTGGTACAGGTATGAGGATCTGGGTCTCTCCATGTGTGAGAAGGTAGAAATCTGGTACAGATACAAGGATCTGGGTCTGTTCATGTAGGATCATGTCTGAGGAGGTAGGATTTGATGCAGGTATTAGGATCTGGGTCTGTCCCTGTCTGAGGAGGTAGGATCTGGCACAAATAGAAGGATCTGGATCTGTCAATGTCTGAGAAGGTAGTATCTGGCCCTGGTATGATGATCTGGGTCTTTCAATATCTGAGGAGGTAGGAATCTAGTAGAGGTACGAGGATCAGGGTCTCTCTATGTCTGTGGAGGTAGGAATCTGTTACAGGCATGAGGATCTGGGTCTGTCAGGGTTGGAGGCGGTAGGAATCTGGTACACATATGATATATCTGCATCTTTCAATGTCTGAGGAGGTAGGACCTGGCTCTGGTATGAGGATGTGGATCTCTCCATATCTGAGGAGGTAGGATCTGAGTCTGTCCGTGTCTGAGGAGGTAGGATCTGGCATGAGTATGAGGATCTGGGTCTGTTCATGTGTGCGGAGGTAGGATCTGGAGCAGGTATAAGGATCTGGGTCTGTTCATGTCTGAGAAGGCAGGATCTGGCCCATTAGGATTATGAGGATCTGGGTCTGTCAGTAGCTGAAGAGGTAGTATCTGAGCATGGGTATAAGGATCTGGATCTGTCAATATCTGAGGAAGTAGGATCTGGCCCTGGTATGAGGATCTGAGTCTGTCAATGTCTTAGGAGGTAGGCTCTGGTATAGGTGAGAGGCTCTGGGTCTGTCCATGTCTGAGGAGGTAGGATCTGGCATAGATACAAGGATCTAGGTTTTTCAATGTCTGAGAAGGTAGGATCTGGCCCTGGTTTGAGGATCTGGGTCTTTCAATATCTGAGCAGGTAGGAATCTGGTACAAGCATGAGGATCTGGGTTGTCAGTGTCTGAGAAGGTAGGACCTGGCCCTGTTATGAGGATCTGGGTCTCTCCATGTCTGAGGAGGTAGGTTCTGGGTCTGTCCATATCTCAGGAGGGAGGATCTGGCATGAGTATGAGGATCTTGGTCTGTTCATGTCTTAGGAGGGAGGATCTGGTGCACTTATAAGGATCTGGGTCTGTCAGTGTCAGAGAAGGTAGGATCTGGCCCTGGTATGAGGATCTGGATCTGTCAGTATCTGAGGAGGTAGGGTCTGGCCCTGGAGGATCTGGGTCTGTTCATGTCTGAGGAGGTAGGATCTCGTACCAGTATGAGGAGCTGGTTCTGTCAATATCTGAGGACGTAGGAATCTGGTACAGGTTTGAGGATTTGGGTCTGTCTGTATCCAGGAGGTATGACCTCGTACAGGCATGAGTATTTGGTATTGCAGTGTCTGAGGAGGTAGGATCTGGTGTAGGTGTGAGGATCTGGGTTTACTCCCTGCCCCCGTGGCTGAAGAGGTAGGATCTGGTACAGGTGTGAGGATCTGCATCTGTTCATGTCTGAGGAGGTTGGATCTGGCCCCCTTATGAGGATCTGAGTCTGTCAATATCTGAAGAGGTAGGAATCTGGTACAGGTATGAGGATGTGTGTGTGTGTGTCAGTGTCTGAGGAATTAGGAATCTGGTACAGGTGTGAGGATCTTCATGTCTCTGTAACTGAAGAAGTAGGATCTGATACAGGTATTAGGATCTGGGTCTATGTCTGAGGAGGTAGCATCTGATACAGGTATGAAGACCTGAGTCTGTCAGTGTCTGAAGTTGTTGGATCTGGCCCTGGTATGAGGATCTGGGTTTGTCAGTATTTGAGGAGGTAGGATCTGGCCCTGGTAGGAGGGTCTGTGTCTTCTAGTGTCTGAAGAAGTAGGATCTGGCCCTGGTATGAGGATCTGGGTCTGTCAGTATCTGAGGAGGTAGGATCTCATACAGGTATGAGGATCTGGGTTTTTCAATGTCTGAGGAGGTAGGATCTGGCACAGGCGTGAGCATCTGGGTCTGACCATGTCTAAAGAGTTGAAGCTGTGTGCAGGTATGAGGCCTTGGGTCTGTCAGTGTCTGGGGAGGTGAGGCTGGGCATGGGTGTGAGACCCTGGGTCTGTCCATATCTGAGGAGGTAGGATCTGGTATGAGTATGAGGATCTGGGTGTGTCCGTGTCTGAGGAGGTGGGCCCTGGCACAGGTATGAGGCCTGGGGTCTGTCCGTGTCTGAGGAGGTGGGCCCTGGCACAGGTATGAGGCCCTGGGTGTGTCCGTGTCTGAGGAGGTGGGCCCTGGCACAGGTATGAGGTCCTGGGTCTGCTGGTGTCTGCAGAGACAGGGCCCGACATCTCAGGGAAGACCACGGTAAGCTCTTCAGTTTGTCTTGTGGCTGTGGTCAGTCATCTGTAGTCTGCCCTGTTGGTCTTCCCATGTGTTGCCAGCACCTGCCTGCTGCCTTGCTTCCTGGAGGTGGGTTGGGCCAGGGCCCTCCGAGACGCCCCTGTGCAAGACCAGGGACAGGGTTTCCGGCAGGAGGTGGGGGGCGGGGTGTGCCGGCCCTCCCTCAGCACCTTGTCCTGTCTCTCCTAGTGGGTGGGAGGACGCTACTCGCTGTGGTCGGCCATCGGACTCTCCATTGCCCTGCACGTGGGTGAGTGTGTTTCTGTGTCTTGCAGCCCCTGTGGGAGACAGTGTTGCAGTCTAAGGTCGGGGTAGGGGGCTCGTGTCCCTGAACATCATGCTGTCCTCACAGGCTGCTGGCCTCTCTGCAGCTGGCTGGGATATTTATTTCATGTCCAGAAGGAAGGTCTGGGTTTTTTTGCGTGTGCAAGTTGGCCCCCGTCTTTGCCCCTCACAATTGCAGTCCTGTTTCTCTCCTATCCTAGGCAGAGTCAGATCCCTGCACTCAGGGCCACCTCTCACTGGAGGGGCTTTGTCTAGGCTCGAGTCCTCCCATGTCGTATCTTCTGGCTCTCCATGCAGCCTTCCTTTGTTGCAGAAGGAGCTGTGCCCACTGCCCACAGGATGCAGGGTGTGGCCACTTCTGTTGACTCTGCTTTTGTGTCACAGGTTTTGACAACTTCGAGCAGCTGCTCTCGGGGGCTCACTGGATGGTGAGTGCTGAGGCTGGTTCTCTGCCAAGTGCTGGCCAGAGGCGCGTGTGTTGGTCCTGGTCCCCCGCTTTCTCCCCCACTGTACTGTCCCTCCCCTCCCCGTGCAGCTGCTCAGCTCCCACTCATCCTGCTCCTGTTTCAGGACCAGCACTTCCGCACGACGCCCCTGGAGAAGAATGCCCCCATCTTGCTGGCCCTGCTGGGTATCTGGTACATCAACTGCTTTGGGTGTGAGACACACGCCATGCTGCCCTATGACCAGTACCTGCACCGCTTTGCTGCGTACTTCCAGCAGGTACCAGCTGCCAAGCCAGGCCTTGGAGTCAGCAGGATTTGTGGGGGGTCTGGGAGGTCTAGGAACCTGGGTTTCAGCTCCTCCAGGAGCTCTTTGCCCCATTGCCCTTGGGCCTGGCCAAGGTCCATCTGTGCTCCTTGTCTCAGGATGAATCTTTGTAACTGAGGTTGGTTCCATTTGAGTGTCATCTGAGTTTGATCACCATGGGACGGGCATGACCGGTGATCATGGTGCCCTGGCTAGGGAGGTCCTGGCTTGACTCAGGGGATGTTTCTCAGCTGGGGTCACTTCTTTCTTGCACATCACTATGCATGCCTACCATAGTGTCTGAGGACGTAGGATCTAGCCCTGGTATGAGGCCCTAGGTCTGTTAGTATCTGGGGAGGAAGGATCTGGTACAGGTATGAGGATCTGGGTCTGTCCATGTCTGAGGAGGTGGGATTTGGACATAGGGTGGGGCTGCAAGCTGGAATCCCTTGTAGCCTGTACTGCCTTTATCCCTCCAGAAAAGCAAGTGTGTATCTAGTCTGTGGTGGCCTCTTTGGACTACATGGCCCTCTTCTCCCTTGGGATCTCCAGAGCCCCCGAGAGGCTTAGCAGGCCTCTCCTAGTCACATTATGTCCCAGAAAGCTTTTCCACACCTGTCCCTGCTTTTATTTTTTTTGAACAGATTCTCACTCTGTTTCCCAGGCAGGAGTGCAGTGGCGCGATCTCGGCTCATTGCAACCTCCGCTTCCTAAGTTCAAGCAATTCCTGTGCCTCAGCCTCCCGAGTAGCTGGGACTGCAGGCATGCACCACCTTGCCTGGCTAATTTTTGTATTTTTGGTGGAGACGGGGTTTCACTATGTTGCCCAGGCTGGTTTCGAACTCCTGGCCTCAAGCGATCTACCTGCCTTGGCCTCCCAAAGTGCTGGGATTACAGGCATGAGCCACCATGCCCAACCCTATCCTTGCTTTTGTTTAGTACAAAGCCAGTCCCTGTCCAGCAGCTCTTGAGTTGCTTTGGGCAGGTACAGAAGGCTTCACCAACACCTGGAAGCAAATCCTGTGACTGAAGGAGAGGCCAAGGTTCCCCAAATCCCAGCTGCCTTGGTGAGGGTTGCCATGACCAGGGCCCAGGTGGGTACCCAAAGCCTAGTGTTTAGTTGTGGTGACAGCCCTCAAAGGCTGTACTCTTAGCCAGGCATAGTGGCTGATGCCTGCAATCCCAGCACCTTGGGAGGCAGAGGCTGGGGGGGATTGCTTGAGCCCAGGAGTTCAAGACCAGCCTGGGCAACGTAGTGAGGCCCGGTCTCTACAAAAAAACCCACAAAAACTAACAGTAGCCAGGCATGGTGGTGCGGCACCTATAGTCCCAGCTACTTGGGAGGCTGAGGCAAGAGGCTTGCTTGAGCCCAAGAGGTCGAGGCTTCAGTGAGCTATGATTCTACCACTGTACTCCAGCCTGGGTGACAGAGGGAGACTCTGTCTCTTTGGGAAAAAAAGAAGCTGTGCACTCTGGACCCCAGCCTGCTCTCCCTTAAGAAATGAGCTGATTTTGTGACCGATTTTGTCTTTAGGGAGGTCCTTGCCTGACCTCCAGACCCACCTTTTCCTGGGCATGAGTCCTTCCTGCACAGTGGCTTAAGCTGGAAAGGTTGGGAGGCTGTGTCCTCACTGGTGTGGGGAGGAAGGGGATCGTGCCTGTGGACACGTGTGCAGGTCCACCTCACGGGGTCAGGGCAGGGTGGGTCTGCCTGGAGCATCTGGGCAGGACTTTGGCATGGTGCAGGAAGGAGCAGGATTTGGGTACAGTGTGTGAAGGATCAAGACTTGCAGGAAGAGGGTTGGGTTTTTTTTCTTTCTTTTCTTTTCTTTCCCTTTTTTTTTTTTTGAGTTGGAGTTTTGCTCTTGTTGCCCAGTCTGAAGTGCAGTGGCATGATCTCGGCTCACCACAACCTCCGCCTCCTGGGTTCAAGCGATTCTCCTGCCTCAGCCTCCCAAGCAGCTGGGATTACAGGCATGCGCCATCACACCTGGCTAATTTTGTATTTTTAGTAGAGACAGGGCTTCTCCATGTTAATCAGGCTGGTCTCAAACTTCCAACCTCAGGTGATCTGCCTGCCTTGGCCTCCCAAAGTGGTGGAATTACAGGCTTGAGCCACTGCGCTCAGCCTCTTTCTTTCTTTTTAAATGTTCTTTCATTTTGCCAAGAACTGGGTTTCTGTTCCTTTTCCAGGGCGACATGGAGTCCAATGGGAAATACATCACCAAATCTGGCACCCGTGTGGACCACCAGACAGGCCCCATTGTGTGGGGGGAGCCAGGGACCAATGGCCAGCATGCTTTTTACCAGCTCATCCACCAAGGTAGGCCCCTGTGGCCTGGGAAGGGTGATGTTGGGGAGGGAAAGGATCTTCCAGAAGAGATATCTCACTTAGGTCAGTGCCCTCCTCTAGGCCATATGGCTAGCTCCCATGGGCTGGGGTCATGTGGGTGACCACAGTGCCCTTCACAGGCACCAAGATGATACCCTGTGACTTCCTCATCCCGGTCCAGACCCAGCACCCCATACGGAAGGGTCTGCATCACAAGGTAAGAGCCCCCATCTGGCCCCATCTGGGAGGTCTGGCTCACATTGCACCCAGACCTCTGAAAACCTAGTGCATTGGTTGGCAATCACGTTAGTTTTCTATTCCTGCCGTAACAAATGATAACAAACATGGAGGCTTAAAACAACACTCTTCTTTTGTGGGGTGGGGAGGGGGGATAGAGTCTTGCTCTGTCACCCAGGCTGGAGTGCAGTGGCACGATCTTGGCTCACTGCAACCTTCCCCTCCCGGCCTCAAGTGATTCTTATGCCTCAGCCTCCCAAGTAGCTGGGACTACTGGCACTCACCACCATGGCCGCTAATTTTTGTAGTTTTGGTAAAGGGGGGGTTTCACTATGTTGGCCAGGCTGGTCTTGAACTCATGACCTCAAGTAATCCACCTGCCTCGGCCTCCCTAAGTGCTGGGATTATAGGCATGAGCCACCTTCCTGGGCTATCTGAAGAGTTTCTGAAGCTCAAATATCCAGCAGGCCCTGATGTGTCTCTGCTTAGAGTCTTGCAGGCTGAAATCAAGGTGTCATCAGGACTGTGTTTCTTTCTGGAGACCTTAGGGGAAAAGCCTTTTCCGTGCTTGTCAGGTGGTTGGCAGAATTCATTTCTCTATGGTTGTGGAACTGAAGTCCAGCTTCCTTGCTGTGGGCTGAAGGTCGTTCTCAGATTCTCAGAGGTCACCTGCATCCTCTAGCTTGTGGGCCTCTTCACTGCAGAACCAGCAATGGCAGGTTAAATCCTTCTCTGAAGCTTTGATTCTCTCTTGCCACTTCTGTTGCATCTCTCTGACTTGTTTACCTTCCTCTTCTACATTTTTCTTTTGTTCCCTAAGTGACAGTGTCATGCTGTGTTGTCTAGGCTGGACTTACAGTGGCATGATCACAGTTCACTCTATTCTCAACGTCCCAGGCTCAAGCAGTCTTCCTGCCTCGGCCCCTCAAATAGCTGAGACTTACAGGCACACACCACCATGCCTGGCTAACTGTTAAACTTTTTGTAGAGACCGGATTTCACTATGTTGCCTAGGCTGGTCTCCAACTCCTGGGCTCAAGTGATTCTCCTGCCTCAGCCTCCCAAAGTTTTGGGATTACAGGCATGAGCCACCGTGCCCGGCCCTCTTTTACTTTTAAGGGCCAGTGTGATTAGATTGGGGCTACTAGATAATCCAGGAAAATCTCCCCTTTTGTTTATTTTATTTTATTTTTTTTATTTTAGAGATAGCATGTCACTCTGTTGCTGAGGCTGGAGTGCACTGGCCCAATCATAGCTCACTACAGCCTTGAACTCCTGGGCTCAAGCAATCCTTTTATCTCAGCCTCCTGAGTAGCTGGGACCACAGATGTACACCATGCCTGGCTAATTTTTTTTTTTTTTTTTTTTTTAAAGAGACAGAGTCTTGTTCTGTTGCCCAGGCTGGGGTGCAGTGGCACAATCAGGCTCTCTGCAGCCTCACCCTCCTGGGCTCAAGCAATCCTCCTACCTCAGCCTCCTGAGTAGCTGGGAACAGGCACACGCCACCACACCCAGCTGATTTATTTTTATATTTTGTAGAGATGGAGTCTCAGTATGTTGCCCAAGCTGCCCTCGAACTCCTTCAGAGAATTTATTGTGCTTTGTCTTAGATGTGCAGAGCAGCACAGGGTTACGGTAGCACAATCTTGGGAGTCAGTGAGCTGGATTTAATTCTGATTGTTCCTGTCTATAGTTCTGTGATCCAGCACTGTGGACTTGTGGAACCCAAGGCTCTACTAGAACAGGGCGATGATGCCTTTCCTCCTTAGGATCTTAGTATTATTTTTTTTTCGAGACACCGTTTCACTTTGTTGCCCCGGCTGGAGTGCAGTAGTGCGACCTTGGCTCACTGCAACCTCAGCCTCCTGGGTTCAAGTGATTCTCGTGCTTAAGCCTCCAGAGTAGCTGGAATTACAGTTGCACACCACCACGCCCAGCTACCTTCTTAGGATCTTAAAAGATAGATGTTGGTAAAATTGTGAGCAGGACCCCTGGCAGTGGTGTGTAGTTCTTTTTTTTTTCTTTTTTTTTTTTTTTTGAGATGGAGTCTAGGTCTGTCGCCCAGGCTGGAGTGCAGTGGCGTGATCTTGGCTCACTGCACCCTCTGCCTCCCAGGTTCAGGTGATTCTCCTGCCTCAGCCTCCTGCCTGATGACAGGCATGCGCCACCACGCCCAGCTAAATTTTTTTTTGGTATTTTTAGTAGAGACGGGGTTTCACCATGTTGGTCAGGCTGGTCTCGAGCTCCTCACCTCGTGGTCCATCCGCCTCGGCCTCCCAAAGTATCGGGATTACAGGCATGAGCCACCGCGCCTGGCCACTGGTGTGTAGTTCTTAAAGAGCAGTTATCACTGTTCCCTGCCTTGTGGTGTCATCGGATGTGTCCCCCTCGCTCCAACTGAGCTATACAGTGAGTGACCCAGGCTGGGACTGACCCCTGCTGAGAAGTACCAGGCGGTCTTGTCCCTCTGCCTGAAGCCCAGACAGTGCTCTCAAGCATAACTGATGTCTCGCTCATCAGATCCTCCTGGCCAACTTCTTGGCCCAGACAGAGGCCCTGATGAGGGGAAAATCGACGGAGGAGGCCCGAAAGGAGCTCCAGGCTGCGGGCAAGAGTCCAGAGGACCTTGAGAGGCTGCTGCCACATAAGGTCAGCACTTCTGCATTTGGCTTTGGGGTGCATGCTGGAGTTGGAGGTGTGAAGCTATGGCACCAGGCAGGGGCTTGGGGCGTGCCTGGCTTGTCCTACAGAATGGGAGGGCCTGTCCTCACAGACCTGCACGTCTCAGCCTCTGGGGCAGGGTGTGCTTCCCTTCAAGGGGTTTAGGGATCAGGACTTACTTGGAGACATTCCTTGGTGTTTTCTGCAGGTCTTTGAAGGAAATCGCCCAACCAACTCTATTGTGTTCACCAAGCTCACACCATTCATGCTTGGAGCCTTGGTCGGTGAGTGAGTAGGGGAAAGGTCCTGGCTTGGGGTAGGTTGGAATGGGCTTGTGGAGCCCTGACGTGCCCTGTCTGTCACTTCTGCAGCCATGTATGAGCACAAGATCTTCGTTCAGGGCATCATCTGGGACATCAACAGCTTTGACCAGTGGGGGTGAGTTGCTCACTTAGGGGAGGGCTGGGAATACCTTTGGGTCGGCTCAGGGATTTCAGTAGCAACGTTAGAGCCTTCCTCATACCACTCTTCCCTTCCCTTCCCTTCTTGGCAGAGTGGAGCTGGGAAAGCAGCTGGCTAAGAAAATAGAGCCTGAGCTTGATGGCAGTGCTCAAGTGACCTCTCACGACGCTTCTACCAATGGGCTCATCAACTTCATCAAGCAGCAGCGCGAGGCCAGAGTCCAATAAATTCGTGCTCATCTGCAGCCTCCTCTGTGACTCCCCTTTCTCTTCTCGTCCCTCCTCCCCGGAGCCGGCACTGCATGGTCCTGGACACCACCCAGAGCACCCTCTGGTTGTGGGCTTGGACCACGAGCCCTTAGCAGGGAAGGCTGGTCTCCCCCAGCCTAACCCCCAGCCCCTCCATGTCTGTGCTCCCTCTGTGTTACAATTGGCTGAAGTGTTTTTGTGCAGCTGACTTTTCTGACCCATGTTCACGTTGTTCACATCCCATGTAGAAAAATAAAGATGCCACAGAGGAGGTTGTAGGCTCAGCCTCTGATTTTTTTTTTCCGTGATGGTGCTTTATGTAGCTGAAGGCAGGAGCGCTCAGCAGGACGCAGGTTGTGCCTCTGCGGACACTTAACACTAAGTGGTGAGTGGGTCTAGAGTGGAGCAAGGTGCCCTGAGAAGACAATAGTGGGGTGGGGGCACAATCAGTCAGGAGGGCAACTTGGCCTGTGTCACCAAATCCCAAGACTGTTTTCCACTCCTCACCTCTGTGACTGGAGAAATTGGATACTCTGTTCACTCGATGGTTCTAAAAACTGCATTGAGATGATGTTTGTTTGGGGTGAATTCCTGGACAAGACCGAGGATGACTGCCATCTCCTGGCAAGATGCTCAGGTAGTTCTTTTGCTTTAAAAGGCAGATGTTGAAAACTGGAATTTTTTTTTTTTTTTTGAGTCTCGCTCTGTCACCCAGACTGGAGTGCAGTGGTGCAATCTCGGCTCACTGCAACCTCCGCCTCCCGGGTTCAAGCTATTCTCCTGCCTCAGCCTCCCGAGTAGCTGGGATTACACGGCGCACACCACCACGCCCAGCTAATTTTTGTATTTTTAGTAGTGAAGGGGTTTTACCATGTTGGGCAGGCTGGTCTTGAACTCCTGACCTCAGGTGATCTGCCCGCCTCAGCCTCCCAAAGTGCTGGGATTACAGGTATGAGCCACCACGCCTGGCCCTTTTTTTTTTTTTTTTTGACAGCTTTTTTTTTTTTTTTTTTTTTGAGACAGGGTCTTGCTCCATTGCCCAGACTGGAGTGCAGTGGCATGATCACAGCTCACTGCAGCCAGTAATCCTCTTGTCTCAGCCTCCCAAGTAGTTGAGACTACAGGTTGTACCACTATGCCCTGCTAGTTTTTTTCATTTTTTGTAGAGAGACAGGTCTTTTTTTTTTTTTTGAGACGGAGTCTCGCTCTGTCGCCCAAGCTGGAGTGCAGTAGCACCGTCTCGGCTCACTGCAAGCTCTGCCTCCCAGGTTCATGCCATTCTCCTGCCTCAGACTCCCATGTAGCTGGGAGTACAGGCACCTGCCACCACGCCCGGCTAATTTTTTATATTTTTTTAGCAGAGACAGTGTCTCACTGTGTTAGTCAGGATGGTCTCGATCTCCTGACCTCGTGATCCGCCTGCCTTGGCCTCCCAAAGTGCTGTGATTACAGGCGTGAGTCACCGCGCCCGGCTCATTTTAAAATTTTTGTAGATCAGTGTACTGTTGTAAAAAAAAAAATAAGAAAAATAAAAAATAAATTTTTGTAGTGATAGGATCCCACTGAGGCCAGAGAATAGGGTCTGGAGACAAAGGAGCATTCACTTCAGCCTCTGATTGGTGGCAGGCCAAGTCTTTATTTACATAGGGTGTAACCAAATAGGAAACCTCTAAAGGGTACTTAAACCCCAGATTTTCTAAACGGGGCACTTGCTTGAGCCTCATCCCGCTTTGTGGAATGTACTTTCGCTTCAATAAATCTGTGCTTTTGTTCCTTCTTTTGTTGCTTTGTTTGTGTGTTTTGTCCACCTCTTTGTTCAATATTCCAAGAACCTGGACGACTTGTAGTCAAGATCCTCCCCTGGTAATACTACTGTGTTGCCCAGGCTTATCTTCAACTCCTGGGCTTAAGAGATCCTCCTGCCTTGGCCTCCGAAAGTGTTGGGATTACAGGCGCAAGCCACTGTGCCCAGCATCACAGGGCCTTTTAAAGCTATCAGGATGAAGTGTGGTAAAAAAGGAGTAAATGAGTTTCATCTCCAGATCCTTGCTGGGCTAGAGCCAAACCTCGCAAAGGCTGGTGCTTTCTCCTTTGAGGTGTAAATCCTTGAAAACATTCATTTCTTTTGCATACCACGTTATGAATCCTAAAATAATGTTTTTGCAGCCTGCATTTTTAAAAAGTCAGGTTTATTGGGGTGTGATTTACATATAGTAAGATTCACCTTTCTTTGGTATACAGTTCTGAGTTTTCACAAGTGTATATACAGTCTTAGAACCATTACAGATGAGATATACAGCATTTTCCTCACCCTCAAAAGTTCCTGACACTTGTGGTCCAGTCCTACTCCCTCATCCCAACTCCTGACTACCATTGAACTGATTTTTTTCCCCCCGAAGTTCTGCGTTTACCAGAATGGCGCCTTTTGTGTCTGGCTTCTTCCCATGATGCTTTTGAAATTCACCCCTGTTGTGCTGCAGGAATTGAAAAAACTGTATTGTGTGGCTGGGCGCGGTGGCTCACACCTGTAATACTAATACTTTGGGAGGCCGAGGTGGGCAGATCACTTGATTTCAGGAGCTCGAAACTATTCTGGCCAACATGGTGAAACCCCGTCTCTACTAAAAATACAAAAAAGGCCGGGCATGGTGGCTCACGCCTGTAATCCCAGCACTTTGGGAGGCCAAGGTGGGCGGATCACCTGAGGTTGGGAGTTCGAGACCAGCCTGACCAACATGGAGAAACCCCATCTCTATTAAAAATACAAAATTAGCCAGGCATGGTGGCACATGCCTGTAATCTCAGCTACTCGGGAGGCTAAGGCAGAAGAATCGCTTGAACCTGGGAGGCAGAGGTTGCAGTGAGCTGGGATCACGCCAGTGCACTCCAGCCTGGGCGACAAGAGCGAAACTCCGTCTAAAAAAAAAAAAAAAAGCCGGGCGCCGGGTGTGGTGGTGGGCGTCTGTAACCCCAGCTACTGGGTGGGGCTGAGGCAGGAGAATCACTTGAACCTGGGAGGCTGAGATGCAGTGAGATGGCGCCACTGCACTTCAGCCTGGGCGACCCAGCAAGACTCTGTCTCAAAAACAAAACAAAACAAAACAAAAATAAAAACTGAAAAATCTCAAACATATAAAACCCAAATAGAATAAATCTCCATGTGCCTGGCACCAAATTTCAACAATTATCAACTCATGGTCAATCTTACTGTATTTACACCCCACCACCTTAATTATGTAGTAGCAAATCCGAGGTATTTCATCTATAAGCATTTTGGTGTGTTTCTCTAAAAATTAAAAACTTTAACTTTTTAAAAAACTTTATTGTTCTTGTTAATGACTGATAATACCATTATCCCACCTAAAATTTTTATTTTCCGGGAAGGCTTTTTTCTGGTGGCTCACACCTGTAATCGCAACACTTTGGGAGGCGGAGGCGGGAGGATCGCTTGAACCCAGGAGTTCAAGACCAGTGTGGGCAATATAGCAAGTCCTCGTCTCAGGAAAAAAAGGAAAAAAGAAAGTTAGCTTTTTGGCAAAACTACTTCCTAGTAGATGGTGTGTACTTCCTATCACAGCGCATTAAGGGGCACATAATGCCTGGGACTCCGGGATTTCGAGCCCCTGACGCCAGCGGCGCCTCTGTGGCTCTGGGACCTGAGCGCACGCGCTTTAAAGCCACGCCTCCGCATCGGATCCTAGTAAGGGATCGGGGTTATCATTTTAGCGTAGCGTTGCGCGTGCGCAGAGAGGCGCGCCCGCTCGGCCGCCGTAGTTCGCGTTTTCACCTGGTCGCCCGGCGGCCATGGCGGCCATTCTGAAGCCGGTGCTGCTGGGCTTTCGAGATGCGCCGGTGCACGGCAGCCCCACAGGGCCGGGTGCCTGGCCTGCTAGCAAGCTGGGCGGCATTCCGGTGAGGGCGGGTGCCGGAGCTGGGGTCGATGGGTGCTGCTGAAGGGTGCGGAGGGAGTGGGCGAGGTCCTGGGGGGAGTCGGGGTCTGAGCGCCTCCTCTGTTCCCTCAGGATGCTCTGCCCACCGTGGCTGCGCCCAGGCCCGTGTGTCAGCGCTGCGGGCAGCCGCTCGCCCTGGTCGTGCAGGTGTATTGCCCGCTGGAAGGCTCCCCGTTTCACCGTCTGCTGCACGTGTTCGCGTGCGCCTGCCCCGGCTGTAGCACCGGCGGTGCGCGCAGGTAGGCGGGGAAGTCCCAGAGCTGCTCCAGGGGTGTCCTTTCCAGCGGGCTGGGGCGGGCCGGCGGGCTGGAGTCGGGGTGCAGCCCTCACGGCCCTTTGTCTTCACCCCGAAGCTGGAAGGTGTTCCGCTCCCAGTGCCTGCAGGTGCCAGAGAGAGAGGCGCAGGACGCTCAGGTAAAGGTTGTGATTGGCATGTTATTGTTTTTCTGTCATTTGAGGATATTTTCCAGAGAATAGTTTGGGGCAGACTTTAAAGCCGTGTTCTTTGAAGTACACTGGAGTGTTTTTTGCTTTTCTGAAGAACCATAAAATGCTATTTTCGTAAAGTTTTTTTTTTTTTTTTTGAGACGGAGTTTCGCTCTGTCGCGCAGGCTGGAGTGCAATGGCGCGATCTCGGCTCACCGCAACCTCCGCCTCCCAGGTTCAAGCGATTCTCCTGCCTCAGCCTCCCTAGTAGCTGGGATTACAGGCATATGCCACCACGCCCGGCTAATTTTGTATTTTTAATAGAGACGGGGTTTCGCCATGGTGGTCAGGCTGGTCTTGAACTGCCGACCTCAGGTGATCCACCCGCCTCGGCCTCCCAAAGTGCTGGGATTACAGGCATGAGCCACCGCGCCCGGCCTTTCTTAAGGTTTTGTGAGAGTTTTTTTTTTCTTCTATTTTACTTTATTTTTATTTTCTAACTCCTTTGTTAAAAGGAGATGGAGGCCCAGCGTGGTGGCTCACGCCTGTGATCCCACCATTTTTTGAGAGGCTGAAGTGGGAGGATTGCTTGAGCTCAGAAGTTGGAGACCAGGCTGGGCGCGGTGGCTTACGCCTGTAATCCCAGCACTTTGGGAGGCCGAGGCGGGCGGATCTCCTGAGGTCAGAAGTTCGAGACCAGCCTGGCCAACATGGCGAAACCCCGTCTCTATTAAAAACAAAAACAAAAAATTAGCCGGGCATGGTGGCAGACACCTGTAATCCCAGCTACAAGGGAGGTTGAGGCAGGAGAATTGCTTGAACCCGGAGACAGAGATTGCAGTGAGCTGAGATCATGCCACTGCACTCCAGCCTGGGTGACAGACTCCGTAAAAACAAAACAAAACAAAACAAAAAAAAAACGTTGGGAGAGCAGTCTGGGCAACATAGCAAAACACCGTCTCTATAAAAAGTAAACAAATTAGCCAGGCATGATGGCCATGCAACTGTAGTGCCAGCTACTCAGGAGGCTGAGGTAGGAGGATTGCTTGAGTCTAGGAGGTTGAGGCTGCAGTGACCTATACTTGTGCCACTGCACTCCGGCCTGGGCGACAAAGCCAGACCCTGTCCCCTGCCAAAAAAAAAAAAGGGAGATGGAGACTTCCTCCTGGATTTCTTCAACATTTTTTTTTTAACTGTAAATTGACAGTTTATAATAATGTATAAATTTATGAGGTATAAAGTGATGGCTATGATTCATGAATATCATGTGGAATAATTAAATGAAGCTAGTTAATGCATTCATCACCTCAAATACTTAACATCTTGTGAGAACATTTGAAATTTCCTCTAGCAATTTGGAGATACACAATACTCTATTTTTTTTTTTTTTTGAGACGGAGTCTCGCTCTGTTGCCCAGGCTGGAGTGCAGTGGCGCCATCTCTGCTCACTGCAAGCTCCACCTCCTGGGTTCACACCATTCTGCCTCAGCCTCCAGAGTAGCTGGGACCACAGGCGCCCGCCACCACGGCCAGCTAATTTTTTTATTTTTTTAAATTTTTAGTAGAGACAGGGTTTCACCATGTTAGCCAGGATGGTCTCGATCTCGTGACCTTGTCATCCACCCACCTCGGCCTCCCAAAGTGCTGGGATTACAGGCTTGAGCCCCTGTGCCCAGCCACAATAGTCTATTATTAACTATATTCATGCTGTGCAGTAGAACTTTAAAAAACCCCACATTCCTCCTGAATAACTGAGGTTTTGTATTCTTTGACCGTCATCTCCTTATTCTTCCCACTCCAGGTTTCTTTCTTCCTTTCTTTTTTTTTTTTTTTTTGAGACCGAGTTTCGCTCTTGTTGCCCATGCTGGAGTGCAATGGCACAATCTCAGCTCACTGCAACCTCCACCTCCCGGATGCAAGTGCTTATCCTGCCTCAGCCTCCCTAGTAGCTGGGATTACAGGCACTCGCCACCACGCCCAGCTAATTTTTATATTTTTAGTAGAGAAAGGGTTTCACCATGTTGGCCAGGCTGGTCTCGAACTCCTGACCTCAGGCAACCCACCCGCCTCGGCCTCCCAAAGTGCTGGGATTACAGGCGTGAGCCACCATGCCTGGCTCACTCCAGATTTTTTTTTTTTCTTTGAGATGGAGTTTCACTTTGTTGCCAGGCCGGAGTGCAGTAGCACAATCTTGGCTCACTGCAGCCTCTGCCTCCCAGGTTCGAGCAATTCTCCTGCCTCAGCCTCCTGAGTACCTGGGACTACAGGCACACACCACCATGCCCAGCTAATTTTTGTATTTTTAGTAGAGATGGGGTTTCACCGTGTAGCCAGGATGGTCTCGATCTCTTTACCTCGTGATCCACCCGCCTTGGCTTCCTGAGGTGCTGGGATTACAGGCGTGAGCCACCACACCCGGCCACTCCAGATTTCTTTAACCACCACTCTACTCTCTACTTCTTTGAGGTTGTTTTAGATTCCACATATAAGTGAATACATGCAGCATTTGTCTTTGTGTCTGGCTTATTTCACTTAGCAAAATGTTCTCCAGTTCCATCCATGTTGTCACAAATGACAGAATTTCCTTTTTTTTTTTAAGGGTGAAAAATATCCCATTGTATATATAGTAGTTTTTTTAAACTTACACTGAAGGTCTTGAGACACAGTTTACTGATTTTCCTGTTTGGGAATATATATGGGTGTGTACATATATGTGGTTGTATGTGATAATGTATACGTGTCTTTATAGTAAATATACTTAGTTTATGAGAGCTATATATGTATTAACACATTTCATAAGATGAAATCTGAATTTATTGAAAAGGCAGGCAAGTTGGTAGCTGCAGAACACAATTTAGCCTCCCTTTGACTGTAAATGTGTCTTTATATATACACTGAGTTTTTTTTTCTTTTTTTTTTTTTTTTTTAATTGATCATTCTTGGGTGTTTCTCCCAGAGGGAGATTTGGCAGGGTCACAGGACAATAGTGGAGGGAAGGTCAGCAGATAAACAAGTGAACAAAGTTCTCTGGTTTTCCTAGGCAGAGGACCCTGCGGCCTTCCGCAGTGTTTGTGTCCCTGGGTACTTGAGATTAGGGAGTGGTGATGACTCTTAACGAACATGCTGCCTTCAAGCATCTGTTTAACAAAGCACATCTTGCACCCCCCTTAATCCATTCAACCCTGAGTGGATACAGCACATGTTTCAGAGAGCACAGGGTTGGGGGTAAGGTCACAGATCAACAGGATCCCAAGGCAGAAGAATTTTTCTTAGTACAGAACAAAATGAAAAGTCTCCCATGTCTACCTCTTTCTACACAGACACGACAACCATCCGATTTCTCAATCTTTTCCCCACCTTTCCCCCCTTTCTATTCCACAAAACCGCCATTGTCTTCATGGCCCATTCTCAATGAGCTGTTGAGTACACCTCCCAGATGGGGTGGTAGCCGGGCAGAGGAGCTCCTCACTTCCCAATAGGGGCGGCCGGGCAGAAGCGCCCCTCACCTCCCGGACGGGGCGGCTGGCCGGGCTGGGGGCTGACCCCCCCCACCTCCCTCCCGGACTGGGTGGCTGGCCGGGCGGGGGGCTGACCCCCCACCTCCCTCCTGGACAGGGCGGCTGGCCGGGCAGAGGGGCTCCTCACTTCCCAGTAGGGGCGGCCGGGCAGAGGCGCCCCTCACTTCCCCGACGGGGCGGCTGGCCCGGCGGGGGGCTGACCCCCCCACCTCCCTCCCGGACGGGGCGGCTGGCCGGGCAGAGGGGCTCCTCACTTCCCGGTAGGGGCGGCCAGGCAGAGGCGCCCCTCACCTCCCAGACAGGGCGGCTGGCCGGGTGGGGGGCTGATCCCCCCCACCTCCCTCCCGGACGGGGGGCTGACCCCCCCACCTCCCTCCCGGACGGGGCGGCTGGCCGGGCGGGGGGCTGACCCCCTCACCTCCCTCCCGGACGGGGCGGCTGGCCGGGCGGGGGGATGACCCCCCCACCTCCCTCCCGGACGGGGCGGCTGGCCGGGCGGGGGGCTGACCCCCCACCTCCCTCCCGGACGGGGCGGCTGGCCGGGTGGGGGGCTGACCCCCCCACCTCCCTCCCGGATGGGGCGGCTGGCCGGGCGGGGGCTGACCCCCCCACCTCCCTCCCGGACGGGGCGGCTGGCTGGGCAGAGGGGCTCCTCACTTCCCAGTAGGGGCGGCCGGGCAGAGGCACCCCTCACCTCCCGGACGGGGCGGCTGGCCAGGCGGGGGGCTGACCCCCCCACCTCCCTCCCGGATGGGGCGGCTGGCCGGGCAGAGGGGCTCCTCACTTCCCGGTAGGGGCGGCCGGGCAGAGGCGCCCCTCACCTCCCGGATGGGGTGGCTGGCCGGGTGGGGGGCTGACCCCCCCACCTCCCTCCCGGAAGGAGCGGCTGGCCGGGCAGAGGGGCTCCTCACTTCCCAGTAGGGGCGGCCGGGCAGAGGTGCCCCTCACCTCCCGGACAGGGCGGCTGGCCGGGCGGGGGGCTGACCCCCCCACCTCCCTCCCGGATGAGGAGGGAGGACGCTCCTCACTTCTCAGAAGGGGTGGCTGCTGGGCGGAGGGGCTCCTCACTTCTCAGACGGGGCGGTTGCCAGGCAGAGGGTCTCCTCACTTCTCAGACGGGGCAGCCGGGCAGAGACGCTCCTCACATCCCGGACGGGGGGGCAGGGCAGAGGTGCTCCCCACATCTCAGACGATGGGCGGCCGGGCAGAGACGCTCCTCACTTCCCAGATGTGATGGCGGCCGGGAAGAGGCACTCCTCACTTCCTAGATGGGATGGCGGCCGGGCAGAGACGCTCCTCACTTTCCAGACTGGGCAGCCGGGCAGAGGGGCTCCTCACGTCCCAGACGATGGGCGGTCAGAAGGAGACGCTCCTCACTTCCCAGACGGGGTGGCTGCCAGGCAGAGGCTGCAATCTCTGCACTTAGGGAGGCCAAGGCAGGCGGCTGGGAGGTGGTTGTAGCGAGCTGAGTTCACGCCACTGCACTCCAGCCTGGGCGCCATTGAGCACTGAGTTAACGAGATTCCGTCTGCAATCCCGGCACCTCGGGAGGCCGAGGCTGGCAGATCACTCGCGGTTAGGAGCTGGAGACCAGCCCGGCCGACACATCGAAACCCCGTCTCCACCAAAAAAATACGAAAACCAGTCAGGCGTGGCGGCGCGCGCCTGCAATCGCAGGCACTCGGCAGGCTGAGGCAGGAGAATCAGGCAGGGAGGTTGCAGTGAGCCGAGATGGCAGCAGTACCGTCCAGCTTCGGCTCGGCATCAGAGGGAGACCGTGGAAAGAGGGGAGAGGGGAGAGGGGAGAGGGGAGAGGGAGAGCCAATTTTTGTATTTTTGTATTTTTTTTTTTTTTTTTTTGAAACAGAGTCTCGCTCTGTCACCCAGGCTGGAGTGCAGTGGTGCGATCTCGGCTCACTGCCTACACTGAGTTTTTTTTTTTTTTTTTTTTTTTTGAGATGGGGTTGCATTCTGGTTACCCAGGCTGGAGTGCAGTGGCATGATCTCTGCCTCTTGGGCTCAAGCCATTCTCCCACGTCAGCCTCCTGAGTAGATGGGATTACAGGCACGTGCCACCATGCCCAGCTAATTTTCATATTTTTTGTAGAGATGGGATTTTGTCATGTTGCCCAGGCTGTTCTTGAACTCCTGGACTCAAACAGTCCGCCCACCTCAACCTCCCAAAATGCTGGGATTACAGGCATGAGACACTGGGCCCGGCCTGCACCCAGTTCTTGATGTTTGCTAGGCATAGTATTAGCAGTACTTAAATAAAAAGTTGAAGACAGTGGTGTTTGCCTATATTTGTCAGGGTTCAGGTGCAGATAATTAGAAAAGTGCTGTTGCTTTTTTTTTTTTCTGAGACCGAGTGTCACTCTGTCACCCAGGCTGGAGTGCAGTGGTGTGATCTTGGCTCACTGCAACCTCCGCCTCCCGGGTTCAAGCGATTCTCCTGCCTCAGCCTCCTGAGTAGCTGGATTACAGGCACGTGCCACCATGCCTGGCTTTTAAGCTGAGACAGACTTAACACAGGAGTGAGGTTTTTAGTAAGTGGATAGGCTGAAGAAGGAGGCTCCAGGAATGCCCTCCAGAATCACACCTCAGAACTGGCCGTGAAGGAGCTGCTATGCCACCTCTCCTGCTGTCAGGAAGCTTAGGTGTGATCTGGTGAACTAGAGGCTGTCTTTGCCACCGAACCGTTGGCTCCAAAGCCTTGTTCTGTCTGTGTCTACACAATGGCTACCTTTTGCTATGTGGTCTTTCTTTCTACTTCACTCTGTCTCAAGTTCATGTTTCTCTCTAGTAGACCTGATTAGCAGACCCCTAATCATATCTGAAACCCTAGCTGCTAAGGGGTCTGGGAAAGGTAGTTCTTTCTTTTCAGTTCCTGCAATACATGAAGCACAACAGAAAGATATTGGAACGGATGGTTGAATAACCCCTGTACTATATCTGTCACACTCACCCCAAAAAGGAAAGACAAGTATTTTAAGTCACCTCCAACATGCTTTTGAGTACATAGGGTCTAGAAAGTTTGATTGGAGTGTACCAGAGGGGAAGGGGATGGTGTGAAGGCTCCCTCTGGAAGGCGCGGGGGTGGGTGGCTGGAGCCGAAGGATTAGAATAAACCTCCCAAATGTGCTCGGACCTCATTCACTGAATATTTTTCCAGAAACAGGAAAACAGCCTTGCAGCTGAGGACTGGTGTGAAGGTGCTGATGACTGGGGAAGTGATACTGAGGAAGCGCCTTCACCACAGTTTACCTTGGATTTTGGGAATGATGCCAGCAGTGCCAAAGACGTAGACTGGACTGCTCGGCTCCAAGACCTCCGCCTGCAGGATGCTGTCCTGGGTGCTGCCCATCCTGTGCCTCCTGGGCTGCCGCTCTTCCTGCCCTACTACATCTGTGTTGCAGATGAGGATGATTACAGGGACTTTGTCAACCTGGATCATGCCCACAGCCTTCTGAGGGACTATCAGCAGAGAGAAGGCATTGCCATGGATCAGTTGCTTTCCCAAAGGTGAGGATGTGTGCTGCTGAGGTTGAGAGGTGACTGGATTGGGAAGCAGCCACAAGAGTTACCCTCCAGTTTCACCACAGGACCTGGGGAAACTTTCAGGCAGAACTTGTATGTAGGACCTTTTCGCTTCACTTCCTTATCAGCCAACTTGAGTTAGCTTGAAAACCCTGCTCTATTTATAATTGCCGTTAAGAAAGTGAAGATGAACAAACAGAAGTTAGAGATGGCAAGTATTTATAGAAGACGCATTCACTGACTCTTAAATTTTCTTTTATATTTCTAATATGTCTTTATAGCAGAGACAGGCAAGTTAGAAAACTGCCATTTGATCTGGGATAATAAGATTGGGGTGAAAAAATGGAAAAAGGAAAAGAAAAACGCCATTTGTTTATTGACTCTTGGCTGTGGCTCCAGAACTGGCCCAGGACCTCAGAGATGCTTTCAGATCCTCAATTCTGTAAAATGAGAGTGATGGTGATATCTCTGTTCTCTGTTTCATCCCATGATTTTTTGAGAGTTAAGCGAGAGGGTAGATCTTGAAAGGCTTTATAAACCAAAGCTCTCTAAAGAAGTAAGAATGATCATTTTTGCTTATTGATTGACTGAGAGAGACAGGGTCTCACTCTGTCACCCACGCTGGAGTGAATTGGTGTGATCAAAGCTCATGCAGCCTTGAACTCCTGGGCTCAGGCAATCTATCTTAGTTTCCCAAGTAGCTGGGAGTACAGGTGCACACCACCATGTCTGACCAATTAAAATTTTTTGAGTTTTGCTGTTGTTACCCAGGCTGGAGTGCAATGGCACGATCTCGGCTCACTGCAACCTCCACCTCTCGGGTTTAAGCAGTTCTCCTACCTCAGCCTCCCAAGTAGCTGGGATTATAGCCATGTGCCACCATGCCCAGGTAATTTTTGTATTTTTAGTAGAGATGGGGTTTCACTATGTTGGTCAGGCTGGTCTCGAACTCCTGACCTCAGGTGATCCACCCACCTCAGCCTCCCAAAGTGCTGGGATTACAGGCGTGAGCCATTGTGCCTGGCCTAAAAATTTGTTTTAGCCACTGCACCCAGCATTTTTTACTATTAGAATAAAAAAATTACAATAGAATATTTGGAGAAATGGCCTGGTTCTTTACCAGAACTGTTTCATTTGTAGGCTTTTTCAGAATAATGATGAAGGGGAATGCATGAAGACATGTTGGTGTTTGAAAATAATCCTTAATAGAATTGATGGTTATAAGGACTTTTTATTTTATATTTATTTATTTATTTTTTAATTTTTTTGTGTGTGTGATATGGGCTCTCTTGCCAGGCTGGAGTGCAGTGGTGCGATCTCGGCTCACTGTAACCTCCCCCTCCTGGGTTCAAGCAATTTTCTTGCCTCAGCCTCCCAAGTAGCTGGGACTACAGGTGCACGCCACCACACCCAGCTAATTTTTGTATTATTAGTAGAGACGGGGTTTCACCATGTTGACCAGGATAGTCTCAATCTCTTGACCTCGTGATCCACCTGCCTTGGCCTCCCAAAGTGCCGGGATTACAGGTGTGAGCCACCGCGCCCGGCAGGATTTTTTATTTTTTAATTTCTTAAGTTTTTATGTATTTGCTTATTTTTGGTGGGTTTCTTCAGACTAGAGTATTATTCTTTTTTTTTTTTTTTTTTTTTTTTAAGAGATGGGATCTTGCTTTGTTTCCCAGGCTGAACTGCAGTGGTGTGGTGTGGTTATGGCCTTTTTTTTTTTTTTTTTTTTTTTTTGAGACAGTCTTGCTCTGTTGCCCAGGTTGGAGTGCAGTGGCACGTTCTCGGCTCACTGCAACCTCTCCCTCGCAGGCTTAAGCAGCTCTCATGTCTCAGCCTCCCGAGTAGCTGGGACCATAGGCGTGCGCCACTTCACCCAGCTAATTTTTGTATTTTCTTTTTAGTAGAGATGGGCTTTTGCCATACTGGCCGGGCTCTTCTTAGAGTTCTGGCCCCACGTGATCCGCCCACCTCGACCTCCCAAAGTGCTGGGATTACAGGTGTTAGCCACCACGCCCAGCCTGCTCATGGTTTACTGCAGCCTCAAACTCCTGGCCTCAAGGGATCCTCTGGCCTCAGCTTTCCCCATAGCTGGGACTACAGGTGTGTGCCACCAAACTCAGCTAATTAAAAAAATTTTTGGTTTTTTTGAGACAGAGTCTCACTTTGTCACCCAGGCTGGAGTACAGCGGTGTGATAATGGCTCACTGCAACCTCCAGCTCCCAGGTTCAAGTGATCCTCCTGCCTCAGCCTCCCAAGTAGCTGGGATTACAGGTACCCGCCACCACACCCGGCTAATTTTTGTATTTTTAGTAGAGATGGGGCTTCACCATGTTGGCCAGGCTGGTCTCAAACTCCTAACCTCAAGTGACCCACTCTCCTTGGCCTCCCAAAGTGCTGGGATTGCAGGCGTGAGCCACCGCACCCAGATGAAAAAAATATATATATATATATAAAAAATAAATAATAAAATATATATATTAAAAAATATATATGAAAAAATATATATTTGAGACAGAATCTCGCTCTGTTGCCAGGCTGGAGTACAGTGGCTCAATCTCGGCTCATTGCAACCTCCACCTCCCAGGTTTAAGCAATTCTCCTCCCTTAGCCTCCTGAATAGCTAGGATTACAAGTGCATACCACCATGCCCAGCTAATTTTTGTATTTTTAGTAGAGACAGGGTTTCACCATGTTGGCCGGGATGGTCTCGATCTTTTGACCTCGTGATCCACCTGCCTCGGCCTTCCAAAGTGTTGAGATTACAGGTGTGAGCCACTGTGCCCTGCGACTTTTTAAATTGTAAATAATTACCCAAGAGTTGAAAATGGCTTGGGAGAAGGGTTGGGCAGGGAACTGCAGAGCTACATGTACACAATTTAAATATCAAAAATATTTACTTGACAGTTTTTGGCTGAGTGCGGTGGCTCACTCCTATAATCCCAGCACTTTGGGAGGCCGAGATGGATCACTTGAAGTCAGGAGTTGGAGACCAGCCTGGCCGACGTGGTGAAACCTTGTCTTTACTAAAAATACAAAAAATTAGCTGGACGTGTTGGCGCACACTTGCAATCCCAGCTACTCAGGAGGCTGAGGCAGGAGAATTGCTTGAACCCAGGAGGTGGAGGTTGCAGTGAGCCAAGATTGCACCATTGCACTCCAGCCTGGGTGACAGAGGGAGACTCCCTCTCAAAAAAAAAAAAAAAAATTTACTTGACAGTTTTACAGTTTTTTAACTTTGACAGTTTTTTTTTTTTTTCTTTTTGAGACAGGGTCTCACGCTGTTATCCAGGCTGTAGTGCAATGGTGTGCTCACGGCTTACCACAGCCTTGCCTCTGGAATAGCTGGGACCACAGGTGCATGCCACCATGCCCAGCTAATTTTTGTATTTTTTTGTAGAGACAAGGTTCTGCCAGATTGCCCAGGATGGTTTTGAACTCCTGAGCTCAAGTGATCCGCCTGCCTCGGCCTCCCAAAGTGCTGGGATTACAGGCGTGAGCCCACTGCACTGGCCTGAGAAATTTTTTTTTGAGACGGAGTTTCACTCTTCTTGCCCAGGCTGGAGTGCAATAGCGCAATCTTGGCTCACTGCAACCTCCATCTCCTGGGTTCAAGTGATTCTCCTGCCTCAGACTCCCAAGGAGCTGGGATTACAGGTGCCCGCCACCACGCCTGGCTAATTTTTTGTATTTTTATTAGAGATGGAGTTTCAAGATGTTGGCCAGGCTGGTTTCAAGCTCCTGACCTCAGGTGATCTGCTCACCTCGGCCTCCCAAAGTGCTGGGATTAAAGGCGTGATTGATTTTTTTTTTTTTTTTTTTTTGAGATGGAGTCTCACTCTGTCACCAGGCTGGAGTGCAGTAGCGTGGCACGATCTCGGCTCACTGCAACCTCCGCTTCCCGGGTTCAAGCGATTTCCTCTGCCTCAGCCTGCTGAGTAGCTGGGACTACAGGCGCAAGCCACCATGCCCAGCCAATTTTTTGCATTTTTTAGTAGAGATGGGGTTTCACCATGTTGGCCAGGATGGTCTCGATCTCCTGACCTTGTGATCTGCCTGCCTCGGCCTCCCAAAGTGCTGAGATTACACGCGTGAGCCACTGCGCCTGGCCTGATAAATTTTTTTAAAAGAAAATTATCTTGTTTTCTCTTGCAAATGCTGTAATTTTCTGGATATAGACATTCAAAAGTGTTTTCTGCTTCTGTTTTTAGCCTTCCTAATGATGGTGATGAAAAATACGAGAAGACCATAATTAAAAGTGGAGATCAGACGTTTTACAAATTCATGAAGCGAATTGCTGCTTGTCAGGACCAGATTTTGAGGTAAAAAAAGGCACAGTTCCTTTTATTGTTTTCCTTGATTATAAAGGTAATACATATTAGTTTGGAAAACACAGGAAAATATGAGAAAAGCAAAACCTACAGTATTCCCCAAACCAAGAAAGAACCTAATACCTGCTTTATAGGACCTAATACCCACTTTATAGGATGTGTAGGAGGATTCAGTAAGGTAAAGTGCACTCATTTGTCTAACAAATACTTACGAAGTCTATTCTGCATGCCGGTTGCTGGTATTTGTAGGTGCTGCAGATATAGCAAGAAACGGCACAGACGAAGTCCATGTTCTCATAGCCTTTATTATTATTATTATTTAATTTTTTTTTTCTTTGAGAGGGAGTCACGCTCTGTCGCCCAGGCTGGAGTGTAGTGGCGTGATCTTGGCTCAATGCAACCTCCACCTCTTGGGTTTAAGCCATTCTCCTGCCTCAGCCTCCCAAGTAGCTGGGATTACAGGTGCCTGCCACCCTGCCCAGCTGATTTTTTTGTATTTTAGTAGAGATGGGGTTTCACCATGTTGGCCAGACTGGTCTCGAACTGCTGGCCTCACGTAATCTGCCCGCCTCAGCCTCCCAAAGTTCTGAGATACAAGTGTGAGCCACCATGCCTGGCTTTTTTTTTTTTTTTTTTTTGGGGGGGGGCAGGGTCTTGCTCTGTTGCTCAGGCTGGAGTGCAGTGGTGTGATCAATCATAGCTCAGTGCACCTTGACCTCCTGGGCTCAAGTGATCCTCCCACTTCAGCCTCCCAAGTACCTGGGACTACAGGCATGTGCCACCATGCCCAACTAATTTTTGTATATTTTTTTAGAAATGGTATTTCACCATGTTGGCCAGGCTGGTTCCAAACTTCTGGGCTCAAGCCATCCACCTGCCTTGGCTTCCCAGAGTTTGTTTTAGGATTACAGGCATGAGCCACTGTGCCTGGACTATTATTATTATTAAAAAAATTTTTTTTAGAGAGAGGGTCTCAGTCTGTTGTCCACCCTGGAGTGCAGTGGCGTGATCATTGCTCACTGTAACAACTACCTCTTGGGCTCAATCGATCCTCCCAAGTAGCTAGAACTACAGGTGTGTGCCACCATGTTTGGCTAATTTTTAAAAAATGTATTTTGTAGAGATGGGATCTGATCATGTTGCCCAGTCTGCTCTCAAACTCCTGGCCTCAAGTGATCCTCCCGCCACGGCCTTCCAAAGTGATGGGATTACCGGCATCAGCCACGACCCTTGGCCCATATATTTATTTTTATTTTTTAATTTATTTTTATTTTTCTGGGATGGAGTCTCACCCTGCCACCCAGGCTGGAGTGCAGTGACGTGATCCTGGCTCACTGCAATCTCCACCTCCCAAGTTTAAGAGTCTCCTGCCTCAGCCTCCCGAGTATCTAGGATTACAGCGCCACCACGCCTGACTACTTTTTGTATTTTTAGTAGAGACGGAGTTTTACCATGTTGGTCAGGCTGGTATCGAACTCCTGACTTCAAATGATCTGCCCGCTTCAGCCTCCCAAAGTGCTGGAATTACAGGCTTGAGCCACTGTGTCTAGTGGGGGAGATTAAAAACAAACCTGTATGATTTCCATAAGTGATAAATGAGGAAAAAATAGAGCTATTTTAGGTAGGCTATCAGAAAGGCCTCAGAGGAAATGACATACCCAGCAGGTATAATTTATAAAAATAGCCACATAGTAAAAACAGGTCCAGACAAAGTGGGCAGAATTAGCTCAAATGGTCTTTTTCCCCAATACCTACCACAATGAATCTAAAAGCTAAAAATCAGGCCAAATAAAATAAATATTAAAAAAGAAATTCCCTTTTATCAGCACTGAACAAAGGAAAAGGGCTTAGTACCATAAAACTCAAAGTGACAGCCCAGGATATAATATCCATAAATGTCTAGTAGAGTTCTTGAGTGTTTAACATATATATTTATTCACTTATGTAACTAAGTTATCTTTGCAGAGAAAGGTACAGAAATTTCCGGCATGGTTAAGTGCAAGTTCTAATTCCACAGGCCTTTTCTCTCACCTGCCTAAAACATACTGATGAGTCCACAAAGAATTTTCTTTTTTCGGAAACGGAATCTGTCTCTGTCCCCCAGGCTGGAGAGCAATGGTACGATCTCAGCTCACTGCAACCTCCATCTTCTGGGTTCAAGCAATTCTCCTGTCTCAGCCTCCTGAGTAGCTGGGACTACAGGCATGTGCCAACATACCCGGCTAATTTTTGTATTTTTATTAGAGATGAGGTTTCACCATGTTGGCCAGGATGGTCTCGAACTCCCGACTTCTGGTGATCCACCCACCTCAGCCTCTGAAAGTGCTGGGATGGCAGGTGTGAGCCACCATGCCCGGCCTAAGAATTTTCAGTTAATAATATTATGTCTGGAAGGAAGCACACAGGAGGAGAGTTTGCATCTCCTAATGTGGAGGATGGTGGACCCAGCTGTTGGCTGAAGAACTGGGTGTGGTGGGGAGGTGGTGTAGGAAAGGACGGGGATTGCCTCTCAGAAGCAACATTCCTTTGTTCCATGATGAGTCAGAGCAATGATTGGAAAGTTAAGGGCAATTTCGCCTCTATTCGAGTGGGATCTTTCTCAACATACAGCATTTTACACTGTCTCAGAGGAAAAAGCAAAGCCCAGGTATTCTAATAAAGATTGCATCCAGTCCCAGAAGAACTATCTCCTCACCCCAGTTCCCTCTTTTACCACCTACAGAAATGTAGAGGAAATGGACAGTACTCTTAGAGAGAGGAAAACAGGCCTCATATGAGATGGACAGGAAATCAATGAGAACCTCTGCAGACATTTCAGAGCAAATAGATGGTCTTAACTGAGTTGCCCCCCTTTAGGTGTGAGCTAGATGAAAAATAGCATGCCACCCAGGTAATCATACTGTGGCAAGAACAGTTAAGGAAATGAAGAGAACATAGAAAAGGCTCAAGAACCAAGTCTGCCAGAAAATATAATCCAGCTGGACTCGGTGGCTCACGCCAGTAATCCCAACACTTTGGGAGGCCGAGGTGGGTGGATCACGAGGTCAGTAGATCGAGACCATTCCAGCCAACATGGTGAAACCCTGTCTCTACTAAAAATACAAAAATTAGCCGGGCGTGGTGGTGGGTGCCTATAGTCCCAGCTGTTCAGGAGACTAAGGCAGGAGAATCGCTTGAACCTGGGAGGTGGAGGTTGCAGTGAGCCGAGATCGTGCCACTGCACTCCAGCCTGGGTGACAGAGTGAGACTCTGTCTCAAAAAATAAAATAAAATAAAATATAATCCAAGGAGCACATCAGTCCCAGCAGATGCTTCAAAATGTATAAGAACTTCATAAGAATGGATTCCATAAAACAAGAGCTCAAAGGTGAGAAAATAAAGTAACTATGTATGAATCGGAAATTGAATTGCTAAAGAAACCAAGCCCCATGACATTACATATCTAATACATATAGAATATAAGGAACATTGGCCAGGTGTGGTGGCTTAAGCCTGTAATCCCAGCACTTTGGGAGGCCAAGGCAGGCAGATCACAAAGTCAGGAGTTCCAGATCAGCCTGGCCAATATGGTGAAACCCTGTCTCTACTAAAAATACAAAAATTAGCTGGGTGTGGTGGCGGGTGCCTGTAGTCCCAGCTATTCGGAAGGCTGAGGCAGAAGAATTGCTCGAACCTGGCAGGCGGAGGTTGCAGTCGACCGAGACTGCGCTATTGCACTCCAGCCTGGGCGAGAGAGCAAGGCTTTGTCTCAAAAAAAAAAAGAAAAAAGAAAGTTAAGGAACATAATAGACTTGGCTAAAGATCAAAGTACTGGTATAGAGGAAAGACTTGAGCTAATCCAGTGAATGCAGAAGAAAAAGAGAAAGCATTCAGAGAGAAGATGGTATCTTTGAAGGGTTGATAAATATATTTACTATGAGGAGAATTGGTGTCCAAAATAGAGAATGCAATAGATGGATCAGAAACAATATTCAAAGATAAAATTGGGAATTTTTCCTTAATGAAATAAGAACTAAATATGCAAATACTAAAATACAGGGAGTATAAGAATAGTTGGCATTGAGAAACCTAGCCTGGTGGTGGTTTTAAAAATATCGTCAGTCTTTTAAATGTAGCCATTCTAGTAGGTGGTGGTGGTGGTATTTCCTTGTGGTTTGAATTTGCATTTTCCTAATAACAAATGATGTTGAGCATCTTTCCATATACTCATTTGACATCAGTGTATCTTCTGTAGTGAAGTGTGTCTGTTTACATTTATTTTTCAGCAGCTTTATTGAGATACAATTGACATACAACAGACTGCCTATATTTTTACAGTGTGCACTTTGATAAGTTGACATCCATATACACCCCTGAAATCACAACAGTCAAGACAGTAAACATATTCCTCCCTGCCAGGAGTTTCCTCATACTTTTTCGCAAGTTCTTGCCTACCCTGTCCTGTGCTGCTCCCCCAGTCCCCAGGCAACCGCCAATCATCTTTCTGTTGCACCTTAGTGCATTTCCTGTGAAAGTATATAAGGTCATATGGGATATACTTTTTTTTTTTGGTCTGGTTTTATTCACTTAGAATACTTCAAGATTCATTCTTATTGCATGTATCAATAGTTCATTCCTTTTGACCGCTGTGTCATATTCCATTGTATGGATGTGCCACTATGTGCCAGTTGATGGATATTTGGGTTATTTCCAGTGTTTGGCTATTATAAATAAAGCTGCTGTGAACATTTGTTTACATCTCTTTGTAAGACATGTTCTGATTTTGGGGGGTAGATACCTAGGAATAGAACGGTTGTATTATATGGGATATGCATGTTTAACTTGTTAAGAAACAGGCCAGTTTTCCAAAGTGCTTATGCCATTTCTATTCCCACTAGCAGTTTTTAAGAATTCTACTTCCTGTATATCTTTGCTAATGCTTGGGATGTTCAGTTTTTAATTTTAGCCATTTAAGAAGGTGTGTAGTGGCATTTTATTGTGGCTTTAATTTGCATTTCCTCAAATGGCAAATAATGTTGAGCATCATTTCAAGTGCTTGTTTTCCATCTCTGTATATCATCTTGGATAATGTGTCATTCAAATCTCTCACCATATTGTTTGTGTTACTGAGTTGTAGGAATTCTTCATATGGTCAAGAGTACAAGTCCTTTTTCAATTTAATTTTTTTTAGCACTCAAACAGATTCTGACAGATGGCTTTAAATTTTGATCAAGTTCAACTTAACAGTTATGGTTTTTTTAACACGGAATATGCAGTCCCTTTAATGTAATCATTGGTATTGTTGGGTTAATTGTTTTTTTTTGTTTTTTTGTTTTTTTTTTCTTGAGATGGAGTCTTGCTCTGTTGCCCAGGCTGGAGTGCAGTGGCACGATCTCGGCTCACTGCAACCTCTGCCTCCCAGGTTCAACGATTCTCCTGCCTCAGCCTCCTGAGTAGCTGGGATTACTGGTGCGCACCACCATGCCTGGCTAATTTTTTGTAGTAGAGACAGGTTTCGCTATGTTGGCCAGGCTGGTATCAAACTTTTGACCTCAGGTGACCCGCCTGCCTTGGCCTCCCAAAATGCTGGGATTACAGGCATGAGCCACCGCACCCCACCATGTTGGGTTAATTTTATTCTGTTATTGTTTTTTCCTCCATTTCTTTTTTTTTTTTTTTAAAGAGATGGGTGTCTCACTATGTTGCCTAGGCTGGTCTTGAACTCCTGGACTCAAGCAGTTCCCTCACCTCAGCCTCTCAGCTTCTCAAAGTGCTAGGGTTATAGGCATCTGTCACCACACCTGACTTTCCATTTGGTGGGGTTTTTTTGTTTTTGTCTCTGTATTCCTTTTATTTAACCTGCTTGTCAGTGACTTTGAGTATTTTTAGTTTACTATTTTGTTCCTTTTTTGTCTTTTATTTTTAACTCTTTATGTTGCTTTTTTTTTTTTTTTTTTTTTTTTAAGAGATTGGGTCTTGTTCTGTTGCTTGCGTAGGCTGGAATGCAGTGGTGCAGTCATGGCTCACTGCAGCCTCAGACTCCTGAGCTCAAGTGATCCTCCTGCCACACTCTCCAAAGTAGCTGGGACCACAGGCGTGCACCACTATGTCTGGCTAATTTTTGTATTATTACACTATGTCTGGCTAATTTTTGTATTATTATTATTATTCGAGACGGAGTCTTGCTCTATCATCCAGGCTGGAGTGCAGTGGAGCAATCTCAGTTCACTGCAACCTCTGCCTCCCAGGTTTAAGCGATTCTGCAGCCACAGCCTCAGCCTCCCCCCCAGCTGGGATTACAGGCACCTGCCACTACGCCCGGCTAATTTTTGTAGTTTTAGTAGAGATGGGGTTTCACCATGTTGGCCAAGCTGATCTCGAACTCCTGTCCTCAAGTGATTCACCCACCTCAGCCTCCCAAAGTGCTGAGATTACAGGCCTGAGCCACTGTACCCGGCCTACCTTTTCCACTAGGTTTTTTTTTTTTTTTTTTTTTTTTTACATATTCATTACTGGTATTTTAAAGTTTTTGTCTGATAAATTTATCATCTTGCCCATGGGTCTCCTTGCATTAACTTTCTTTATGGGGTAAAATTTCCTGCTTCTTTGCATGTTTAGTAACTTTTAAAATGATTTACCAGAAATTATATATCGAAGAACAGTAATATTGAAGTGAGCTGGATGTGGTGGCTCACACCTGTAATCACAGCACTTTGGGAGGCTGAGGTGGGAGGATCACTTGAGGCCAGGAGTTTGAGACCAGTCTGGGCATTATAGCAAGACCCTGTCTCTATAATTTTTTTTTTTTTAAACTAGCTGGGTATGGTGATGCGCCTCTGTGTTCCCAGCTACTCAGGAGGCTGAGGTAAGAGGATTGCTTGAGCCCAGGGGGTCAAGGCTGCAGTGAGCTGTGATTGTGCCACTGCACTCCAGCCTGGGCAACAGAAAAAGGCTTTATCTAAAAAAAAAAACAAACCCAAAAACTGAAGTGAATGTTTCCTCCCTCTAAGGCAGAGGTCCCCAACCTTTTTGGCATCAGGGACTGGTTCGTGGAAGGCAATTTTTTCACAGACTGAGGTGGGGGACGTGGGGCATGGTTTTGGGATGAAACTGTTCACTTCAGATCATAAGGCTTCAGATTCTCATAAGGAGCACACAACCTAGATCCCTTGCATGTGCAGTTCACAATAGGATTTGCGCTCCTATGAGAATCTAATGCTGCTGATACGACAGGAGGTGGAGATCAGGTGGTAATGCTCGCTTGCCTGTTGCTCACCTCCTGCTGCATGGCCCTATTCCTAATAGGCTACCAACCAGTACTGGTCCATGGCCTGGGGGTCCATGGCCTGGGGGTTGGGGACTTCTTCTCTAAGGCATGCCCTTTCCTCTGTAAGGCCAGTGATGTGGAGGGCTGATTCCATTTAATCTGCAGTGGAGCTGAGTCTGGACTTCATTGCAGCTTTACCTAGATTCAGTTGAACATTGGCTTTAGTGCCTTTGAGACTTTGAATCGAACACTGACAAGATTTCCAGATATCTTGCTATGCTTTACAGCCATGGTGCTAGGTTTTTGGGCCTCTGGGAGATTTCTGCAAGAAACAAAGAAAGGTTGCAAAGCATGGCCTTAGATGCTAGAATGCGACTTGTGTGGCTCTGATTCGGGGTTCTTTGTTTCCTTGTCCTAGGTATTCCTGGAGTGGAGAGCCACTCTTTTTGACCTGCCCTACATCAGAAGTCACCGAGCTCCCAGCCTGCAGCCAGTGTGGAGGCCAAAGGATATTTGAGTTTCAGCTTATGCCAGCACTGGTCAGCATGCTCAAGAGTGCTAATTTAGGTGAGAAGCCCTTTATTAATTTGAGTTTGTGGATTTCTGGCATTATTTTTAAATAAATGAAAAACCTTTTGTTTACTTATAAAATATCATAAGCAAATTACAGAAAATTTGGGAATTAAAAAATTATTTTAAGAAATTTAGGCCAGGTGTGGTGGCTCACGCCTGTAATCCCAGCACTTTGGGAGGCCAAGGCGGGTGGATCACAAGGTCAGGAGATCGAGGCCATCCTGGCCAATGTGGTGAAACCCTGTCTCTACTATAATATAAAAAATTAGCTGGGCGTGGTGGCACGTGCCTGTAGTCCCAGCTCCTTGGGAGGTTGAGGCGGGGAATCGCTTGAACCCAGGAGGTAGAGGTTGCAGTGAGCCAAGATCGCACCACTCTACTCCAGCCTGGCGACAGAGTGAGGAGACTCTGTCTCAAAAAAAAAAAAAGAAATTTATAATCCAGCCAGTCTTTTTTTTTTTTTTTTAAATATTTATTGATTGATTGATTTATTGAGATGGAGTCTCTCTCTGTCGCCCAGGCTGGAGTGCAGTGGCACGTTCTTGGCTCACTGCAACCTCCAGCTCCCGGGGTCTAGCAATTCCCCTCCCTCAGCCTCCCCAGTAGCTGGGATTACAGGTGCCCGCCACCACGCCCGGCTAGTTTTTGTATTTTTAGTAGTGATAGGGTTTCACCGTGTTGGCCAGGATGGAATTTTTGTATTTTTTGTAGAGACAAGGTTGCGTCATGTTGCCCAGGCTGGTCTCGAACTCCTAGACTCAAGCGATCCTCCCGCCTTGGCCTCCCAAAGTGATTACAAGCATGAACCATGCCTGGCCAGAAATTAAAACTATTATCAATGTTAATAACCATTATTCCAACAATCATTTTTGACATAAAGACAAATAGCAAGTCAGATGAATGTATGGATGGCTAGACGAAAATAATTTTCCTAAAATAGGAAAATTCACTAATATGGTAATTAAAAGTCTTAGAACAAATTTTTGTACAAATTAACAGAAGGAATGTTAAGTATAAGTGAAGCAGTTACTGGACTTTTTTTTTTTTCTTCTTTTTTCTTGAGACGGAGTCTTGCTCTGTCGCCCAGGCTGGAGTGCAGTGGCGTAATCTCAGCTCACTGCAAGCTCCGCCTCCCGGGTTCATGCCATTCTCCTGCCTCAGCCTCCCAAGGAGCTGGGACTACAGGTGCCCGCAACCAAGCCCAGCTAATTTTTTTTTGTATTTTTAGTAGAGACGGGGTTTCACTGTGTTAGCCAGGATGGTGTCGATCTCCTGACCTTGTGATCCGCCCACCTCGGCCTCCCAAAGTGCTGGGATTACAGGCGTGAGCTGCCGCGCCTGGCCTGGACTTTTGGTAATAGGTTCTTTACCTAAGAGGCCCAAGTTTCTGAAAGGTGCTTCTGCTATTAACAGAAAATAACATTCTTTCTGTGTTTCAGTTTTAGATAGTATGCATCTGGCTCCTTACCATAGTAGATAAGGAAATTTATACCCTATTCCTACCTTGAAATATTTCAGTATCTTTTTTGTTTTTTGAGACGGAGTTTCACCCAGGTTGGAGTGCAATGGTGCTATCTCGGCTCACTGCAACCTCTGCCTCCCAGGTTCAAGTGATTCTCCTGCCTCAGCCTCCTGAGTAGCTGGGATTACAGGTGCCCACCACCACACCCAGCTAATTTTTTATATTTTTGGTAGAAACAGGTTTCACTGTTGTTGGCCAGGCTGGTCTCAAACTCCTGACCTCAAGCTCCCGACCTGCCTCGGCATCCCAAAGTGCTTGGATTATAGGCATGAGCCACCGTGCCTGGACCCAGTATCTTTTTTTTTTTTTTTTTTGAGATGGAGCCTCACTCTGTCGCCCAGCCTGGAGTACAGTGGCACTCTCTCGGTTCATTGCAACCTCTGCCTCCCAGGTTCAAGCGATTCTCCTGCCTCAGCCTCTTGAGTAGCTGGGATTACAGGCGCCCACCACCACACCCTGCTAATGTTGTATTTTTAATAGAGACGGGGTTTCACCATGTTGGCTGGTCTTGAACTCCTGACCTCAAGTGATCCGTCCACCTCGACCTCCCAAAGTGCTGGGATTTACAGGCATGAGCCACTGCGCCTGGCCAGTATCATAATTATCACAGCTATTTGGATAGCCTTAGTTCTATGTGTAAATGGATTCAGTGTTTATCACCACTCTTAGAGTGAGCTTTTTTATTCCTGTTTTATTTTGATTCTTTTTGCAGTAGCTGGATATTCTCAAGTAATAGCTTTAAGGAGGGCTCAGAGGTATCTTGCTTCAGATTGTGCATGGTAATGTGGCTTCATATTTGAGGGGCAACCCATGTATAAAATTTTTAAATCCCACTTTCTCTTTTCAGAAACTTGTATAGACCCCTGTGTTGTCTTCTGACAGTGAAAGCCCTGCCAGCCCTTTGCCCTGGTGCCTCCTGTCATTTCCTGGTGGTTCAGTCTCACCGGGAAATATATTTTTCTTGAAGGGCTTATGGGCATTCTAGTCTCTGAGATTTTTCACTCATATAGAAATGTCTTTTGCATGGAATGTAGCTTTGTAGAGGTATGAGGGTGGTCTGATTTTTTCCCCCTTTGTGACTAACATGTTTGCCACAATACTGTTAGCAGCGGTGAATCTGTAGGGGTCTGTAGCAACCTCAGTTCTTGCCTCCTCCGAAGGAAGAATTTGACCGAGGCACATAAGACAGAGGAGAGACCGAAGCAAATTTTAGAGCAGGAGTGAAAACTTACTAAAAAGTTTTAGAGCAAGAACGAAAGGAAGTAAATATAGTTGGAAGAGGGCCAAGCAGGCAACCTGAGAGATTCAAGTGTCCATTTGACCTTTGACTTGGGGTTTTATACTTCCCGGGTCTTGGGTTACTTCTCTTGTTTCTTCCCTTGGGGTGGGCTGTCCACATGCATAGTGGCCCTCCAGCACTTGGGAGAGGCCGCATGCGCAGTGTGTTTACTGGAGTTGTAGACTTGCTCACTTAAGGTGCTTTTCCCTTACCAGTCAGATGCTCCTAGAGGAAGGTCATATACCAGTTAAACTCTGCCATTTTTTCATTTTTTTTTTTTTTGAGACAGAGTCTCACTCTGTTGCCCAGGCTGGAGTGCAGTGGCACAATCTCTTCTCACTGCAACCTGTGCCTCCCAGGTTCAAGCGATTCTCCTGCCTCAGCCTCCCAAGTAGCTGGGATTACAGGTGCCTACCACCACGCCCAGCTAATTTTTTGTATTGTTAGTAGAGACGGGGTTTCACCATGTTGGCCAGGCTGGTCTTGAACTCTGACCTCAGGTGATCCATATACCACAGCCTCCCAATGTGCTGGGATTACAAGCATGAGCCAATGTGCTGTGCCCAGCCAATGCATACATTTTTAAACAATGTATTTCTCCTTTGCTGCTGCAAATCATTGCCTATGTCATCCTCTTGACTCCTGCTTTTCTGTTCTAATATCAGGAGTTCTTATTGCTTATGTTTTCTTGGTATTTTTTTTTTATGGCTTTATTCATTGATAATTTTCTGTAAACTCTTAGGGTTTATTTTATATTTTTTGCCTGAATCCTTATCCTTTCTCGGCAGTAGTGTGTCCTATGATATATATTTCTCTCTTCTTTTTTTTTTTTTTTTTTTTTTTTTTAAAGACAGGGTCTCGCTCTATCACCCAGGCCAGAGTACGGTGGTGCAATCATAGCTTATTGCAGCCTTTATCTCCTGGGCTCAAGTGATCCTCCTGCCTTAGTCTCCTCTGAGTAGCTGGGACTACAGGTGTGCACCATTACACCCAGTGAATTTTTTTTTTTTTTTTAGTAAAGTCTCACTGTGTTGCCCAGGCTATATGAGATATATATATATTTTTTTGTTTGTTTGTTTGTTTGTTTTGTTTTTTGTAGAGACAGGTGTCTCACTGTGTTGCCTAGGCTGGGCTCAAGCTGTCCTTCCCCGTCGGCCTCCCAAAGTGCAGGGATCACAGTTGTGAGCCACCGCACCTAGCCAAAAGCTATGTATATCACATGAACCATGTAGATTAATATAGATTTTCAACATCAGATAGCTAGACAGTTACAATGAACACTTGCTGAAATTTTTGTTTATTTTTAAAGTATATTTTCCTGCCACTTTAAATTAATTTTGCTTTTTTGTTATCAATATTCACTTATTATAGGATAGACTGTGATTCTGTTATAGCTGAAAGCAGTAAGCACTGTTTTTGCTTTACCTAATTACTTTTTCAGCTTATAAGGTAAAATCATTCCTTTTAGTAACATCAGTCTCATAACTCTTTTTGCTGGAAGCCTGAATATGTTGTATTTTTCAGGTCTTTCTGTGGAATTTGGAACAATTCTAGTTTACACATGTGAGAAGAGTTGCTGGCCCCCAAATCATCAGACCCCCATGGAAGAATTTTGTATTATACAAGAAGACCCAGATGAATTATTGTTTAAGTAGAGCATTTCCTTTTATTAATATAAATTAAAACAAATGTTTATGTCCAAATATGTGTGTATGTACCTTATTTTAACTCACAACTTATTAACCTCTGTTTTTCTGAGTTGCCTTTTTGCCTTTGGGTGCTGGTGCCGGGGCCGGGGCTGGGCCAGGACCTCCTGACTGTGGGTTGGTCTGCCCTTCCAGGGTCCAGGGCCAGCTGTCACAGTGGCAGCTAGGAAGGTAGCTCCTCTCTAGTCCAGAGGGCTGGTGTTGTCTGCACAGCCATTCTGGTGGGCATTCTAGGGGGGGAGGAGAGCAGCGAAAGAGCCAAGAGCAGTGGTCAGCCTCTTGTGTACACCTCTGACACCTGCACTCCAGTGCTTCCTATGCTGTTTCTGGCACCTGATCAAGCCACTGAACCTGCTCTAGCTGCTGGAGGTTTTTGCTCTGTGACCCTGGCTGTTTAGACCTGCCCATGTTCATCAGCCCAGGTCCCCGCCCTCACCCACTCCCATCTTCTGCTCCTGCAGTATCCCAGGAAGGGGTCTTTACTCCGTTCAGGAGACTGTCCCTTTATCCAGCTGCCTTCCAGTCTTCCCCTTTCTTTATTTTTAACATGATCAACCCCTTCCCTTCTTCAGCCCCATAACAGCAGTATAAAAACACTCCCAGCCATGTTCAGACATGCTCTGCCTACGTAGATGAGGATAATGAGGCCTAGGTGATCATGGGGTGGGTCTGTTTCTTGCATTTAACATTATATTTGGAGCATTTTCCCATTAATATTTTTCCCACAACATAATTTATAATTGCTGTATTTTTTAAATATACATCAAAAGCTTTATACAATTTTTAGCCACTTGTATTTTCCAATTTTTATTCCCATGATGGCCATCCCTGTAACTAAATTAATATATATTTTAAATCAATGATAAGTGCTACAGGACAGTTTCCTAGAATTGGAATGAATGAGTCAAAAGTTGTGCACAATTTTAGGGTTTTTTTTTTTCTTTTTTTTCGAGACAGGGTCTTGCTCTGTCTCAGGCTGGAGTGCAGTGGTAAGGGCATAGCTCACTGCAGCCTCGACCTCTCAGGCTTAAGTGATCCTCCTGCCTCAGCCTCCTGAGTAGCTGGGACTACAGGTGCAAGCCACCACGCCCTCTAGAGAAGCTTTGCTTTGGAATCTTTACCTGGAGTGTGTTGGAGTGCTTGTTTCCCAATCCCTTGATAAGTGTTACTTATTTTTTCTTTCTACCAGTTTAGTAGGTGAAAAACTTTTTTTTTTTTTTTTGAGACAGAGTCTCGCTGTATCGCTCAGGCTGGAGTGCAGTGGTGCAACCTCCGCCTCCTGGGTTCAAGCAATTCTCCTGCCTCAGCCTCCTGAGTAGCTGGGGCTACAGGCTTGTGCCACCACCCCCAGCTGTTTAGGTGTTTTTTTGTTTGTTTGTTTTTTTGAGACGGAGTCTGTTGCCCAGGCTGGAGTGCAGTGGCGCGATCTCGGCTCACTGCAACTTCTGCCTCCTGGGTTCAAACGATTCTCCTGCCTCAGCCTCCCGAGTAGCTGGGATTACAGGCGCACGCCACCACGCCCGGCGAATTTTTGTATTTTTAGTAGAGATGGGGGTTTCACCATGTTAGTCAGGCTGGTTTCAGAACTCCTGACCTCGTGATCCACCCGCCTCAGCCTCCCAAAGTGCTGGGATTACAGGCGTAAGCCACCGCGCCCGGCAGGTGAAAATCTTACCATTTTGCATGGTTTACATTTTTTTTTTTTTTTTGAGACGGAGTCTTGCTCTGTTACCCAGCCTGGAGTGAAGTGGTGCGATCTTGGTTCACTGCAACCTCCACCTCCAGGGTTCAAGCGATTCTTTTATGGTTTACATTTTAATACGCTTATTGATCATATTGTCCAATTTTTTGTGAGTTTCCTGTTCACATCCTTTGCCTATATTTTTTTAGGGGTGACACTTGTTAATTTGTAAGAGCTCTTTACGTATAGGGACATCAGTTTTCTAACCTGTAAGAAGTCTTGGCCGGGAGTTGAAACCCCAGGCTAGAAGGCGACCCTTGGACTTTTTAGGTCTGATGGCGGGCCTATGCTGGTGTGGGAATAACACCGCCGGTCTCAGCTGGAGGTCGCCAGCCCTTTGCAAGAGCCTGCCGGTCCCCGCGGGCTGCAGCACACCCCGGCGCGCTGTGCCCTGCCTGTGTCTGCCGGAGGCTGTAGTGCGCAGGAGCGGAAACCAGGCCGCCCTTCCCCCACCCGCTTCCGGCCGCGGCTCGGTTCTCCCGCCTCCGCCTCCGCCGCGGCTCGTGGTTGTCCCGCCATGGCACTGTCGCGGGGGCTGCCCCGGGAGCTGGCTGAGGCGGTGGCCGGGGGCCGGGTGCTGGTGGTGGGGGCGGGCGGCATCGGCTGCGAGCTCCTCAAGAATCTCGTGCTCACCGGTTTCTCCCACATCGACCTGGTGAGGGCCGGGCGCGCGCGCGTGAATGGCGGGCTGTGGTGCGGGGGCTGGGATTCGGGGGTTCCGGGGCTCCAGGGGCTCTGAGGCTCAGGGCCCGGAGCCCGGGACCGGAGTTGCGGAGCGGGGGCAGGCTGAGAGGCTCGGGTTGTGCCCCCCCGCGGGAGGAGACTGTTCTTTGGGCACGGGGCGGGCCTCCGCTCGCTGGGCCGGCTCCGGACGCCGAGGAGGCCGCGGGCCCCCGCCTCCCCGGCAGCGCCAATGTGTGGCGCTTCGAGGGCGTGAAGCCGCCTCTTATCCTCCCTTCAAAACAAATTCCCGGCTGTTAGGAGATGCGGGAGAGGATTGAGTCCCTCGCGGATGTTGTGACTTTAATTTGGAGGTCCCCGTCGTAACTCCGAAGTAACGACCCGGGGCGGAGGATGGCAATGATAGCGACCAACGCGTCCCGAGCGCTGGTCACGAGCGGGTTTACACACGGAACGCGCACCATCTTCATACCACCCGAGGAGTGCAAACGCTATTTCCACCCTGCTTTATTTTTAACAGATGAGGAAAGGGAGACGCAATGGGGTTGAGTAACTTACCCTGGGTCACGGAGCGAGTGGCAGGGCTCCCGCAGGCTGCGTGACTGTCATTGCTCTCACAGTAGACGGTACACTCGCTTGTTTCATTAAAGACGTTAGGACTGTGCCTTTTGCATTGGTGTACGTTGACAAGCCAGTGCTATTTTGAATCGTTATTTCTACTAATGCAAACTTTTTAGAGATTGGAGATGTTACTGGCCCTTGGGTGTGAGTTTAAAGTGTCTTAAGGGCTAGTGGAAACATGGAATGAACAAAAAAGTACGGGTGGCCGACTGAGTCATTGTTTCTTTCCTTTATGTATTATGTATTTAAGCAAAAATTAGATAAAACTTAAAACATGATACTTTTTTAACCATGTGTAAAAGTTTCCTTTCACAGTTCTCAGGTTAATAGTAAAGGAAATTGTGTATGGATGAAGGCTTGAATTAAGGGAGGCAGCAAAAATTCAATAAACGTTTGCCATGTATCATTTAAGAAAAAGAACAGAACCTGGGCAACATAGAGAAACCCCGTCTCTACAAAAAAAGAAAATTAGCGGGGCGTGGTGGTGTGCGCCTGTGGTCCCAGCTACCCAGGAGGCTGTGTCAGGAGGATCGCTTGAGCCTGGGAGGTCGAGGCTGCAGTGAGCTGTGTTTGCACCACTGCACTCCAGCCTGGGCAACAGAGGGAGACCCTGTCTCAAAAAACAAAGAAAAAGAACAGGGCATAGTTAAATTTAATATTTTGTATTTGAAAGAGTAATTCGATTGAAAGAGAAATACTTTAGTATTTTTTGAGACAGGGTCTGGCCCTGTCACCCTGGCTGGAGTGCAGTGGCCCGATCTCGGCTCACTGCAACCTCCGCCTCCCAGGCTCCAGTGATCCTCCACCTCAGCCTCCCGAGTAGCTGTGACTACAGGCATGTGCCACCTAATTTTATTTTTTCTATTTCTTGTAGCCACCAGGGTCTCACTATTTTGCTTAGGCTGGTCTTGAAGGTCTGGGCTCAAGCGATTCTCTCACTTTGTCCTCCCAAAGTGTTGGGATTACAGGTATGAGCCACCACTCCCGCTGTAGAGAAATATATTAATATATTTTCAGTTAGTGTTTACCTCGACAGCACATATAGTTTTAATGAATTCACATATTTTTATGGCATCCAGGGAATTTCCTGAAATATTTTCCAGGATGATTAAACAAACAAAATATGCCATTCTTTCAAAGTATTTTTGAGAAGTTTATCTCTGACATTAAATCTAGATTCTTACATGCATTAAATTATTCTTTATCAGTTTAACAATTTTGGTATGGCGGATTCGAAAAACGTTTTCTCCACTAATGTAGCAGATATCAAAAGTTCTGGATTATAGGTGCTGAGAGTAGTGATACAGCTCAAACATACGTAAACGTTTGTCATTTATCTGGGGTTTATGCATTTGTAGATTGATCTGGATACTATTGATGTAAGCAACCTCAACAGACAGTTTTTGTTTCAAAAGAAACATGTTGGAAGATCAAAGGCACAGGTAACTATGTTTCTCATACCATTTCTATAACTTGATGGAGCTTCTATTTGTGATACCAGATTAATCCTGCCTGTCATATAGGAGGGAAAAAATGGGTGAAGCTCTCATTTCAGCTGAGAGATTGTGAAGGATAAAGATATATCAAGTAAAGGACTAAAGATTAAGCCCTCCTTTTTTGTTCTAAAAAGGAAATAATCCCGTGATGGTGTAACTTTCATGGCCTCTTTATATTTAAGTTTCTGATGGTTTGCTTAGGATGCACCTTGTGTTCCTACACCCCCTAGAGGTTGACTACTGCTATGTTTGGGGGCTAGAGGAGCGTTATGCTGCTGTCCTAGTTGAAACAAGACAGTTCCCCCTGATCTTTGTTTAGTTTTTTTAGTGTTCCTTGGTGATTCAGAGTCTTAAAACATCTTTTCCCTTTGCCTGTCTCCCAACCTGTTTGGCAAACCCCCACTTGTTTCTCTTTTTCTTCTTTCATATTTTGGCTTCCTCCTCCAGGAGTACTTTCCTAAACCTTTTAGACTAAGTCAGGTTGGTTTTTCTCTCATAACAACCTTTACTTTACTTTTCCTATCATTTTCTTTTTTTTTGAGATAGGGTCTCACTCTGTCGCCCCAGGCTGGAGTAGAGTGATGCGGTCATGGCTTACTGCAGCCTAGAACTCCTGGCCTCAAGGGATCCTCCTACATTGGCCTCCCAAGTGCTGGGATTACAGGCATGAGCCACCATGCCTGGCCTTTTCCTGTCATTCTCATGGCATTTATCAGAGTTTGTAGTTGAACTTAATCTGGATTGCTATTTGATTAATGTCTCTCTTGCCTGACATGTACGTTGTATAGTTCCTGGTACATGCAAGATGCTCAGTAAATACTTGTTAAGTGAATGAATGAATGACACTTGGTTACTTCATGTTGTATTTTTGCTGAAGCTTGCCATTCATGTAGAAGTGTGTTTGGTGGTACGTGGGTCGGGGGGGCTCTCCGGTTATTTTATAAGTATAAAAGTATAATTTTATAAGTGTAGCTTAACCCTAATGCAATTTTCTCACATTTTTGGACTTCTTTGGTGTTTAATATAAATAAGGTACTATGTAAGTAGATAACAGCATTGTGGCTTCCAGAAGCAGATTTCAGATAGGAACAGAAATATTGTAGTAATTCAGTGTTGTTTATTTTTCCAGGTTGCCAAGGAAAGTGTACTGCAGTTTTACCCGAAAGCTAATATCGTTGCCTACCATGACAGCATCATGAAGTATGCTATAGTGATTACATTGCAAAGTTGTATAAAGTATAAGGGTTTCGTAAGCCAAATATATAAGCTCAAAGTCGTTCAGCTTTTTTTAAAAAAATGATTTTTCTAGAATTATTAAACAGTGGTGGTTTCTGCTTACAGAGTGGCATTCTTTTTACCAGTTCATAAATACATGGTTTGAATGATTTAGATAAATGGTGAGATAGTTTAATACTTTTAATAAATAAGTTACTTGGAAATTTATAAAGACCTTATATGCTTGCCTTAAGTAAGAATATATTTTAAACTATGAAATATCCTTATTTATGATGATTCAGACTTTTCTAAAGTGTTTGCCTTTTTTTGTTTAAAAGTTTCCCTCCCAAAATAATCTGTAGTATGACTCTGACTTCTGTAATATAACACTTGGAATTGTGGTAGGGCAGTAGTATTGACAGTACATAAATATATTTATCTCAGTAAAGATAGAGTAAATATATAATTTTGGAGGTGTTGGAGCAAAGGAACTGTGGGCCGAAATTGTCCTTTATCTATGGTGGTTTAGCTTGCAAGTAAATAGTGTTAAAAATAGTCCTTGTTTGAGGTACTGGAATTGAGGTACTTAACACTTTCTCAGGGCATTTGTGTCTCCGGATTGTGTTTTTTTTGTGTGTGAGATAGGGTTTTGCGCTTATTGCCCAGGGTGGAGTACAGTGGCATGATCTTGGCTCACTGCAACCTCCGCCTCCTGGGTTCAAGCGATTCTCCTGTCTCAGCCTCCCGAGTAGTTGGGATTACAGGCGCACGCCACCACACTCAGCTAATTTTTGTATTTTAGTAGGCGGGGTTTCATCACGTTGGCCAGGCTGGTCTCAAACTCCCGACCTCAGGTGATCCACCCGCCTTGGCCTCCCAAAGTGCAGGGATTACAGGCGTGAGCCACTGCACCTGGCCTCTATCTCCGGCTTGTTTTTTAGTTTTTTTCTCTGTGAACCTGCCTATAGCCCTATAACCTCCTTACCCTGTGTTGCTTTCCCAGTGCTGCTAAAAGCAGAGACCCTAGGGGCCTGAACCCTGCCTGATCCTGATCATGTGAGGTGAAGTCAGAGGCCAGGCAGATCCTGGGAATGTGTTCTTTATGCGTTCCCAGGCACTTGCTGCCCAAAGAAGGCCTAGTGGGACTAGTGAAGTCATGCCATCTTTCTGCCAGTTTGAGATCTTTCTCTTGTGCCCTAGCTGGCCAAAAAGGATAGGAATTTGAAGGAAATAATTTCTTTAAAATCTGCTTATGTTTGGAAAGAGTCAAACCTTACTATCTATATGGCATATAATCCTGATATCAGTTTTGTTTACAGTTACTATGTCTTTTTCAGAACTGTTTATTATACTGCAAAGATCATGTGGAAGGCTAGTTATTTTGGTGACCTTTTTTTATTTTGTTTTGTAGCCCTGACTATAATGTGGAATTTTTCCGACAGTTTATACTGGTTATGAATGCTTTAGATAACAGAGGTGAGGTTATTTTAATACTTTTAATTTCTCAGTATTTCCTCTCTCCCATATCAAATTTGTTTACAAATTTAATATTTATTAGACTATTGTGATTTAGAACTTAAAAGACTTAAGAGAAATGATCGAGTTTAAAGCATACCCATTGATTGCAGTTTTATATAGAAATGACTTATTCCAGGCGGGAATTTAGCTATCATATTCTCTGCATTTCTACCAAAAGGTATAAATAGAAGTGAAGTGAAAAGCTCTCAAAAAGTGTGACTGTGGCTCGGCACAGTGGCTCACGCCTGTAATCCCAGCACTTTGAGAGACCAAGGCAGGAGGATCACTTGAGGTCAGGAGTTCGAGACCAACCTAGTCAACATGGTGAAACCGTCTCTACCAAAAAACACAAAAATTAGCCGGTGTGGTGGCATGTGCCTGTAGTCCCAGCTTCTCCGGAGGCTGAGGTGGGAGAATCGCTTGAAGCCAGGAGGCAGAGGTTGCAGTGAGCCTAGATCACACCACTACACTCCAGCCTTGGTGACAGAGTGCGACCCTGTCTCAAAAAAAGAAAAAGTGTGACTGGAGGGTGGGGTGGGGAATGCTTGAGTGATATTCTTTGTCTGTAATTACTTCCACATGTAAAAGTATATCTACTAAGTGAGTTTGCAACAAGTTGGGCCAGAAATATCTAAATAAAAAACACAAGGAAAAGTCAAAATTACGTTTATTTATTTTTTAAGGCTTTGGGGGGGTCTCACTGTTGCCCAGACTAGAGTGCACTGGTGTGATCATAACTCACTGAAGCCTTCAAATGGGCTCAGGTGATACTCTTACCTCAGCCTCTGCAGTAGCTACTCTGCAGACAGGTACCACCATACCCGGCTAATTTTTTTATGTTTATTTTTGTAGGGATGAAGTCTTGCTTTGTTGCCCAGGCTGGCCTCGAACTCCTGGCTTCAAGCAGTCCTCCCACCTCAGCCTGCCAGAATGCTGAGATTATGGGCATGAGCCACTGCTCCTGGCGTGAAATTACTCTCTTAACCTGACTCATCTTTTTTCCCTAGCCTTAAACTACTTTAATAGTTACAAGTTGATATTCCACATTCTGCCTTCATTTCTATCATGTATTATCTGCTAGTTATATTAGAATAGTGGTGAGTTAAGGAACACCTTGAAACAGTGTTTTGTGTAAGGTACAGCAATAGAAGAGAAATATGGCACGTTGGATTTTTAAGATTATGTGTTTCTGTGGGTACTTCTCCTGGAGTAAATTTGTGATATAAATTCTATTTGATATTTTGCTAAGTGAATGTCTCTTAAATGTCTGTAATTAACAGTTGTATTATTCTGGCCATAGCTATAAGAAAACTGTACAAAAAATGAAGCCAGTAAGATAGTTTTGGGTCTGTGTCATCCTAATTAAAGATAACTAATTTTTTTTTTTTTTCCCAAAAACTCATACTGTTTTTTTTACTTCCAGCTGCCCGAAACCATGTTAATAGAATGTGCCTGGCAGCTGATGTTCCTCTTATTGAAAGTGGAACAGCTGGGTATCTTGGACAAGTAACTACTATCAAAAAGGTAAAGAAAAGTTTTATTTTTTTAACTTCCCAGATATTTATTTGAGACCTTGGAGCAGGAGGAAATAAACTTTGTATTTATATAAAATGAACAGGTGAACATCCAAAATGTAAGGACTTTTATGCTTATATAAAACTTAAAATGCGGCCAGGTGCAGTGGCTCATACCTGTAATCCCAGCACTTCGGGAGGCCGAGGTGGGCGGATCACCTGAGGTCAGGAGTTTGAGACCAGCCTGGCAAGCATGGTGAAACCCCATCTCTACTAAAAATACAAAAATTAGCTGGACATGGTGGCCGGCGCCTGTAATCCCAGCTACTTGGGAGGCTGAGCCAGGCGAATCACTTGAACCTGAGAGGCAGAGGTTGCAGTAAGCTGAGATTGCACCACTGCCCTCCAGCCTGGGCTACAGATCAAGCCTCTGTCTCAAAAAACAAACTTAAAATGCTATAAACGTGCTCAAAAGACTATGGGCAAGGAAATCTTTCAGCTCTGCCATTTTGTTTCATTTGACTTTTGTATTAAAATCCTTAGAGTGGTAAGCATGATATACCAGGCATCAAAAATTTCTTTTTGTCGGCTGCGTGCAGTGGCTTATGCCTGTAATCCCAGCACTTTGGGAGGCTGAGGTGGGCAGATGACTTGAGGTCAGGAGTTCGAGACCAGCCTCTCCAATGTAGTGAAACCACGTCTCTACAAAAAATACAAAAATTAGCTGGGTGTGGAGGCGTGTACCTGTAATCCCAGCTAGTTGGGAGGCTGAAGCATGAGAATTGCTTGAACCTCGGAGGTGGAGGTTACAGTGAGCCAAGATGGCACCACACTCCAGCCTGGGCAACAGAGTGAGACTCCATCTCAAAAAAAAAAAGCCAGGCGTGATGGCTCATGCCTGTAATCCCAGCACTTTGGGAACCCGAGGCGAGCAGATCACCTGAGGTCAGGATTTTGAGACCAGCCTGTCCAACATGGTGAAACCCTGTCTCTACTAAAAATACAAAAATCAGCTGGGCGTGGTGGTGTGCACCTGTAATCCCAGCTACTTGGGAGACTGAGGCAGGAGAATCCCTTGAACCGGGGAAGCGGAGGTTGCGGTGAGCCGAGATCACGCCATTGCACTCCAGCCTGGGCAACAAGAGCGAAACTCTGTCTCAAAAAAAAAAAACCAAAAAATTCTGTTGTCTAAGAGTCTGGGCTTATAATGTGGAAGGGAACTTTGAAAACTTTTTAGGGGTGTATTTGTGAAGTACTTCAAACATTTAAATACAACTAGAGAATAATAGAACAAAATACCTGTGTGCTCATACCTCAGTTTTGTTTTGGTTTGTTTATTTATTTATTTTTTTGAGACAGAATTTCGCTCTTGTTGCCCAGGCTGCAGTGCAGTGGCGTGATCTCAGCTCGCCGCAACCTCTGTCTCCCTGGTTCAAGCGATTCTCCTGCCTCAGTCTCCCGAGTAGCTGGGATTACAGGCATGCGCCACCACGCCTGGCTAATTTTGTATTTTTAGTAGAGACGGGGTTTCTCTATGTTGGTCAGGCTGGTCTTGAACTCCTGACCTCAGGTGATCCACCTGCCTCGGCCTCCCAAAGTGCTGGGATTGTAGGCGTGAGCCGCCGTGCCTAGCACGTATCTCAGTTTTTAAAACCTCAACACAGCTTCATTTGCTATTCAGATATTTTTTCTTTCAGTTCTTTTAAGAAGTTAAATATTGTAGATACATTTGAAGAGTTGTTTTCCATGTTTTGAAACTATAGAAAGAGAATTATAATGTACTTAACATTTGCTGGTTGCGTCTAATATTTTTTTGGCAGCTTATTCATGTTAGAAATTGTGTCTTTGTTTCTTTTAACTGTTAAATGTTATTCTTGGAACCTTATTGAATACCATTCTACAAAAGACTGTTGTGTATGTCAGTGCGTATTAAGTTGTTGAATAAGTGGAGGCCTTCAGTATCTGTTGACAGATCAAGACGGAAGTTCTCTGTCTGCATTGCAATATGAGTCTCATGACTGCTTGCCATGTGGCTACCCTCAAGAAAGCATATTGGAAGGCTGAGGGCATCAGAAATGGTGTTTCGGAGAAAACTAAATCTGCTGCAATTTATATTAAAACAGTATTTGAGAGTTTTGATTCTTGAACAATTAGCCTGGCTAATTTTTGCATTTTTGGTAGAGATGAGGTTTTGCCATGTTAGCCAGGCTGGTCTCAAACTCCTGACCTCAGATGATCCGCCTGCCTTGGCCTCCCAAAGTGCTGGGATTACAGGTATGAGCCACCACGCCCGGCCAGACATTGCTTTTTATATCCTTGTTACTGTGATTCTGACACACCACTGTGTATTAAGACTGAAGGTGGCTGGGCATGGTGGCTTACGCCTGTAATCCCAGCACTTTGGGAGGCCAAGGCGGGCGGATCACCTGAGGTAAGGAGTTCGAGACCAGCCTGGCCAACATGGTGAAACCCCATCTCTACTAAAAATACAAAATTTAGCTGGGTGTGGTGGCGTGCGCCTGTAATCCCAGCTACTCAGGAGGCTGAGGCAAAAGAATCACTTGAACCCGGGAGGCAGAGGTTGTGGTGAGCCCAGATCACGCCATTGCACTCCAGCCTGGGCAACGAGCGAAATTCCGTCTCAGACAAAAAGAAAAAAAGAAGAGACTGAGGTTAGGAATATCTGAGATAATGAAAGATGATTCATTTGATAGTTTTGAAAAGTTGTCTCAGGTGTCATGTACTTCTTCCAAGGCATAAATTCCTTAAATTGTAATTTTAAACTTGAATGTGTATCAATAAAATGGGCTGGGCGCAGTGGCTCACGCCTGTAATCCCAGCACTTTTGGGAAGCCAAGGCGGGCGAATCACATGAAGTCAGGAGTTCAAGACCAACCTGGCCAACATGGAAAAACCCCGTCTCTACTAAAAATATGAAAATTAGCTGGGAGTGGTGGGAGATGCCTGTAATCCCAGCTCTTTGGGAGCCTGAGGCAGGAGAATTGCTTGAACCTGGGAGGCGGAGATTGCAGCCAAGATTATGCCACTGTACTCCAGCCAGGGTGACAGAGCGAGACTCCGTCTCCCCACCGCCAAAAAGAAACGTATATCAATAAAATGAAGAGTATTTGGTTTAGTAACACCTAAGATTTTTCTGTGTAGGGAGATATATCTTGAAATTAATCTTGTAGTTTACTTAATTTCAGGAGATTATAAGGATATGGCTGTATTCCCCAGACCCACTTAGTTTTGCTCAAAAAAAAAACAAACAACACATATAAGAAAATGGCTGCGAATAATATTTAGATAACATTTACAACTTTGAGAAATAATTTCTTGGAAAGCTGCTGTTTGTCTTTCCAGTAGTTTTTCTGTTTAGTGTGATCAAGGTAAACTCATATTTGACACTCAGGTGTAGTAATTTTTATTTGGGCTTGTAAGTCATGTTCACTGAGCCAGGAGTCGGCGTCCTGGCACAGCCTTAGCTATGACTGGTAGATTCAGTTAGCTTTTGTGTTAGTTTATCATAAAGTAAGCATTTTGGAGTCACTAATATTTTAAAATTTCCTTGACAACATAAAACGTAGTTGGAATATAGATGAATGAAGTGTTTATATTACCTTATAATGTTGAGAAACTGCCATCATGGAGTAAATTTTTCTCATATCCTGACTTCATAGGGTGTGACCGAGTGTTATGAGTGTCATCCTAAGCCGACCCAGAGAACCTTTCCTGGCTGTACAATTCGTAACACACCTTCAGAACCTATACATTGCATCGTTTGGGCAAAGTACTTGTTCAAGTAAGAGTGTGTATATTTCTTGGCATGCTTTTGGGTACTGATGATGGAAAATGGAGTCATTTTTATTTAATTACCTTGAAGAGATTGAACTCAGGATGTTTAAATATGGTGAAGGGATGCTTTAGTAGCTTTCTTGCAGTATTTCTTAGGTTAAATGTAGCTGGCCGGGTGCGGTGGCTCACACCTGTAATCCCGGCACTTTGGGAAACTGAGGTGGTCGGATCACCTGAGCGCAGGAGTTTGAGACCAGCGTGGCCAGCATGGTGAAACACATCTCTACTAAAAATACAAAAATTAGTTGGCCGTGATGGCGAGTGCCTGTAATCCCAGCTACTCGGGAGGCTGAGGCAAGAGAATTGCTTGAACCCAGGAGGTGGAGGTTGGAGTGAGCCGAGATCGCGCCACTGCACTCCAGCTTGGCAACAGAGTGAGAATTTGTCTCAAAAAAAAAAAAAAAAAATGTGGCCATGACTGTTCAGGAAACTTAGTCTTATATTGGAGACAGCCATGTAACTAAGCGATAAAAATCTTTATATTTGGAAATGTGAACATATACTTACAAATAACCCATTGGTTATAAAAGAAATCACAATGGAAGTTAAAAATACTCTGTACTGATAATGATGAAAATGCTGTAACAGAATGTATTGAATGTGGTGGTTGGCAAAAAGTTACAGATTTACATACATGAAGAAAGGCTGAACATTAATTACTAAATCTTTACTAAGAATCCAATTTAAGTTAGAAAATGAACCACAGAATACACTTTAAGAAATGAGAATGCTGTGGGCATGGTGGCTCATGCCTCTAATCCCAGCACTGTGGGAGGCTGAGATGGGAGGATCCCTTGAGCCCAGGAGTTTGAGACCAGCCTGGGAAACATGGCAAAACCGTGTCTCTACAAAAAATAGAAAAATGAGCCAGGCGTACCTGTACTCCCAGCTGCTTGGGAGGCCGAGGTAGGAGAATCAGTTGAGCCTGGGAGGTTGAGGCTGCAGTGAACCGAGATTGTGCCACTGCACTCCAGCCTGGGTGATAGTGAGATCCTGTCTTAAAATGAAGAAAGAAAGAAAAAAAGAATGAGAAGGAAGGATATTAATTGAAGTAAGAGCACATTTGATTACAAAATAGAAGAGGAGTAAGTGAGAACTAAACGGGGAATACAGATAGCAGAGATTAAATAGGCTATAAGAAAAAAAAGGGATGATAATAAGACCATGGTAGTACATAAAAAATTTAAATGATCTGGGTAAATACATTTTAAAAAACTTACTAAGTGCCCAGTGCAGTGGCTCAGGCCTGCAATCCCAGCACTTTGGGAGGCTGAGGTGGGTGGGTCACTTGAGGCCAGGAGTTCGAGAACAGCCTGGCCAACATGGCGAAACCCCGTCTCTACTATAAATACAAAAATTAACCGGGCGTGGTGGTGGGCACCTGTAGTCCCAGCTGCTTGGGAGACTGAGCCATGAAAATCACTTGAACCCAGTGGGTGGAGATTGGGCCACTGCACTCCAGCCTGGGGGACAGCATGAGATGATGTTTCAAAAAAAAAAAAAAAAATGAAAGGAAAATAGAATGCCTGAATTTAGCACTATACCTTAGAGCAATGTAAGTAGTTTAAATTCTTCTAAATAATGCACCAAACCTATGTTATTTTTACAGATTCATTTCACAAAACTTGCAAGGAATATATTGTAATATTAGCTAAACTCTCCCTGAGAAATTTTTAAAAGGGAATACTACTTAGCTTGTGTTATTAGGCTAGCAATGTCTTTGATAGCAAAACCTGTCAAGGCCATTATGGCATAAGAAACAATTGCTAGTCAGTCTCACACCTAAATAATAGATGCAAAAATCCTATGTAAAATATTAGCATATCCTGGGGATGGGCGCAGTGTATCATGCCTGTAATCTCAGCACTTGGAAGCTGAAGCGGGTGGATCACCTGAGGTCAGGAGTTCAAGACCAACTTGGCCAATATGGCGAAATCCTGTCTCTATTAAAAATACAAAATTAGCCGGACATGGTGGCGGGCGCCTATAATCCCAGCTACTTGGGAGGCTGAGGCAGGAGAATTGCTTGAACCCGGGAGGTGGAGGCTGCAGTGAGCCGAGATCGCTCTGCTGCGCTCCAGCCTGGGCAACAGAGCAAGACTCTGTCTCAAAAAAAAAAAAAAAAAATTACCATATGGATCTAGAATCATATAAAATAAAAAGTATGTCTTGACCACATGTGTTTATTCAGGAATACAAGCATGGTTTAAACTAGAAAATCTGTAAATGTCATTCACTCATTAGGAAATTAAAGATAAACTATATAGTTTTCATAGATACAGAGAAAGCATTTGGTAAAATTTAGCAAATGGCCTTTCATGATGAAAGTTTCTACTAAAACAGAAATAAAAACTTACTAGGCCGGGCGAGGTGGCTCACGCCTGTAATCCCAGCACTTTGGGAGGCTGAGGCGAGCGGATCACGAGGTCAGGAGATCGAGACCATCCTGGCTAACACAGTGAAACCCCATCTCTACTACAAATAAAAAAAATTAGCCGGATGTGGTGGTGGGTGCCTGTAGTCCCAGCTGCTCGGGAGGCTGAGGCAGGAGAATGGCGTGAACCCGGGAGGCAGAGGTTGCAGTGAGCTGAGATTGCACCACTGCACTCCAGCCTGGGCGACAGAGTGATACTCCGTCTCAAAAAAATAAAAAATAAATAAATAGATAAAAATAAAAAAACTTCTTACTAAAATGAGAATGTTCTCAACCCGATAAAGGGTATTTTGTAGAAACCTTCAGCAAACATTGTCTTTAATTTTTGCACTCAGAAAAGTATACATAACAGTGTCAACTTGATAAATGTTCACAAAAACTACACTTGGAAGCTTTATTTATTTGGCAAACATTTTTTTTCTTTGGGAGGCTGAGGTGGGTGAATCACTTGAGGCCAGGAGTTTGAGAACTGCCTGGGCAACATGGCAAAACCCTGTCTCTACTAAAAATACAAAAATTAGTGGGGTGTGGTGGCACACGCCTGTAGTCCCACCTACTCGGGAGGCTGAGCCATGACAGCCGCTTGAACCTGGGAGGCGGAGGTTGAAGTGAATGGAGATCATGCTACTGCACTCCAGCCTGGGGGACAGAGCGAGACTGTGTCTCAGAAAAACACACACACACACACACACACAAAAGATAATGTGGCCAGGTGCAGTGACACACACCTGTAATCCCGGCTCTTTAGGAGGCCAAGGCAGGAGGATTGCTTGAGCCCAGCAGTTTGAGAGCAGTGTGGGCAACATAGTGAAACCCCATCACTACAAAAAATTTAAAAATTAGCAAGGCATGGTGGCACATGCCTGTGGTCCCAGCTACTTGGGAGGCTGAGGTGAGAGGATCACTTGAGCCTAGGAGGTCGAGGCTGCAGTGAGCTGTGATCACACCACTGCACACTAGCCTTGGGGACAGTGAGACCCTGTCACACACAAAAAAAAGATAATCTGGCAAAATTAATATGAGCAGCATTTTTCACTCGAAGGGAAACCTAAATAGGCAATAAGCAAGTTATGTTTTAATCATAAGACTTACTTGGAAAATTAAGTATAAGACCATAGTAAGCTACAGATGCTCCTCAGATACTTCCCGATAAACTCATCATAAATAAAAAATACCATTAAGTAAAAAATGATGCTTTTTTGTTGTTGTTTTTTTGAGATGGAGTTTCGCTCTTGTTGCCCAGGCTGGAGTGCAGTGCAACTGCAATCTCTGCCTCCTGGGTTCAAGCGATTCTCCTGCTCAGCCTCTCGAGTGGCTGGGATTACAGGCGTCTGCCACCACACCCAGCTAATATTTGTATTTTAGTAGATACAGGGTTTCACCTTGTTGGCCAGGCTGGTCTCGAACTCCTGACTTCGGTTGATCCACCCGCCTCGGCCTCCCAAAGTGTTGGGATTACACGTGTGAGCCACCACGCCCAGCCAAAAATGCATTTTAATATAACCTCAATAAACCTGTTGTAAAGGTGAAAAATCATTGGTGGACCATTTTAAATTAGCGGCTGTCTACTATTTTGCACTCACTAGTTGGCAAAGCATTAATTTTAGGAAGTGTTAACATGCCATTGTTGGGAGTGACTATCAGAGCTTTGAAATTATAGTTGGATGGGGGGTTGTACAAAGGATTTCTGTAAGATAACTTTCATTAATCATATACTTGAGGAAATACTGGAAACTTTTATATCCATGAGTTATTAAACAGTTTTTAGGATAACTTTATTAATAAAAGAGAATCTCAGCTTAATACTTTCAAATTGTTTGTTAACACTCTGTTCAGCAGTAAAGAGCCATTCTACCATGAAAAAAAGTTAATCTTGTTCATTGCTGAATTTCTATCCCCTAGATGGGGACTCTGCACCTGAGTTATATAATAATGTTTGTTGAACAGGTAGCTGCAGGTGTAAACACAAACATTATTCTGGTGTTAGAATGTTATCCACGTTGTAAGTGAAAACCACTCACCTGTTTCTTGAGCAGAGGTTTTAACATTGAAATGTGCAGAGCCTCGCTGATAGGAATGGATGTAGGTCTGCTAAAATTTAACCTTGCTTACATTGCTGTTGAAATTGGGATGCAAGCTGTCCAAGCACATTGTGTTAAACTTTTAAGTTTATAGTCATTTATCAGTTATTCACTTTTTTTTTTTTTTTTGAGACGGAGTCTTGCTCTGTTTCCCAGGCCGGAGTGCAGTTGTGCAGTCTCGGCTCACTGCAACCTCCGTCTCCTGGGTTCAAGCGATTCTCCTGCCTCAGCTTCCCGAGTAGCTGGGATTACAGGCGTGCGCTACCACGCCTGGCTAATTTTTATATTTTTGGTAGAGACGAGGTTTCACCATGTTGGTCAGGCTGGTCTCGAACTCCTGACTTTGTGATCTGCCTGCCTCGGCCTCCCAAAATGTTGGGATTAAAGGTGTGAGCCACTGCGCCCAGCCAGTTGTTCAGTCTTTATCTCTGCTAAATATTTGGAATATTCTAAATTACATGTTTGTTTAGAATGCTTTGTTATACACAAGTATTTACTATTCTTAAATTATAGCCAGTTGTTTGGGGAAGAAGATGCTGATCAAGAAGTATCTCCTGACAGAGCTGACCCTGAAGCTGCCTGTGAGTAAATTATTTGGCATATGTTTTATCAGATACTATTATCTTTATTTTGTTGATTTAATTTTGGTAGCTTAAGGGAAAAAAAATTGCTATATGTGCTAGGTAATGTGTGTTTAACATGTGTTTTTTTTTTTTTTTTTTTGTCTCAGAGGTGGAGTTTCTCTCTTATTGCCCAGGCTGGAGTACAATGGTATGATCTCGGCTCACTGCAACCTCCGCCTCCTGGGTTCAAATGATTCTCCTGCCTCAGGCTCCTGAGTAGCTGGGATTACAGGCACCTGCCACCGCGCCCAGCTAATTTTTGTATATTTAGTAGAGACAGGGTTTCACCATGTTAGCCAGGCTGGTCTCGAACTCTTGACCTGAGGTGATCCACCCGCCTTGGCCTCCCAAAGTGCTGGGACAGGCGTAAGCAACTGTGCCTATCCAAAACAATGTTTTACAAAAAAAATATGATTCCGTTTTACTGATGAGGAAATCAAGGTTAAGAGAAATTTCACAAGTCTAGTAAATAGAGCTGCGAGTTGTTCCTAGATCTCATGACTGGTCTGTGCTTTGAACTGTTATATGTGTAGCTTTCAGAAACTAAGTTACAACAGGCCAGGCAAGGTGGCTCACGCTTGTAGTCCCAGCATTTTGGGAGGCTGAAGCAGCTGGATTGCATGAGGTCAGGAGTTTGAGACCAGCCTGGCCAACATGGCAAAACCCTGTCTCTACAAAAAATATAAAAATTAGCCAGGCATGGTGGCGCACACCTGTAGTCCCAACTACTTGTGAGGTTGAGACGGGAAGATGGCTTGAGCCCAAGAGGTAGAAGCTACAGTGAGCCGAGATCTTAACACTGCACTCCAGCCTGGGCAACAGAGTGAGACTTTGTCTCCAAAAACAAGAAAGAAAGAAACTGGGATACAAAAAGATGCTGATGAATGTGTTATTTTCTTTTTCCTTGAACTCAGAATGTGTTGCATTTGGGGATTTCCATGAGTGACTTTCTTTTTATTCCCAAAGGTGAGTGAAAAGAGTTCAGTTCTACATTTATTACAGTTGAAAATAAAATAATGATTGTTTTATAGGGGAACCAACGGAAGCCGAAGCCAGAGCTAGAGCATCTAATGAAGATGGTGACATTAAACGTATTTCTACTAAGGAATGGGCTAAATCAACTGGATATGATCCAGTTAAACTTTTTACCAAGGTTAGATTTACTTTCTTTATAATCATGGATAGATGTATTGTTGTGCATAGATGTATTGTTCTAGTTCTGCTTGTTTTAAAATAGTCCATAAAATTGAATTAAGCTTCTATGTATATGCCTTGTGATGTCCTAATAAAATGATTGATGCAGTCAGGATATGCAAGTTTTAAAATGTTACCATCTACACTAAATCTATCAGTATAACATCTAAATAGGAGGTAAAATGGGAGGTGGCTTGTATACCTTCTTGGTTGTCTTTCCTTCTCTCACTTTTTACAGAACTTCTTCGTTTTCCTGCTGCTTCTCATCTTCACTTTTTTTTTTTTTTTTTTTTTTTGAGATGGAGTCTCACTCTTGTCGCCCAGGCTGGAGTGCAGTGGCACGATCTCGGCTCACTGCAGCCTCCGCCTCCTGGGTTCAAGTGATTCTCCTGCCTCAGCCTTCCGAGTAGCTGGGATTACAGGTGTGTACCATCAGGCCTGGCTAATTTTGTATTTTTAGTAGAAGCGGGGTCTCACCATGTTGGCCAGGTAGGTCATGAACTCCTGACCGCAAGTGATCTGCCCACCTTGGCTTCCCAAAGTGATGGGATTATAGGCGTGAGCCACCGCTCCTGGCTTCATGTTCACTTTTATTTCTTGCTCATATCTGCTATTAGCAGTTTGACTGACATGTGTCCTAAATTGCCCTTGAACCCCATAAGCCCCTTTTTCTTGGTGAAATCCCTCTTCATCAGTAGTATATATTATTTGCCTGTTAAATATTTCTAGAGAAATCTGTGAAATTGTTTTTATTGGGTCTACCTAATTATTGTTCATCTAGACCTTTAGGTCCGTGTTTTAAAAGTTTTTTTGTTCTGTCTTGACTCCCTAGCAAGTTGTACGTGTGTGGGTTTTTTTGACTCTTTTTTTCCTTTTTGTGGAGAATGGGGTCTCACCATGTTGCCCAGGCAGATCTCAAACTCCTGGTTTCAAGTCTCAAACTCCTCAAGCGATCCTCCAGCCTCTGCCTCCCTAAGTGCTGGGATTACAGGCATGAACCACTGAGCCTAGCCCCTAGCAAGTTTATCACAGAGCTTAAAACTTTCTCAGCTCTTATCAAACTGCCTCAGTATTCTTGCAACTCTCACTAAGCAGATGACCTTAAGGATATAATAACAGGTTTGAAACCATTGGACATAATTTACCTGTTGAGAGACTGTTCCACATAACCGAAAACTCTTTTTCTTTCTGCTGGAGAGAAGCCACTTTCGGTAAAGGCTAACTTTTGCATGTGGTGTTTTGCTTTCCTTTTGTACCATTCTTCAGACAGGATTTTCGTCTCTGTCCTGTGTCTCGGATCTTTTTTTTCTTGGTTTCTTTTGTCTGCTTTCCAACACGCACAGGTTCTGCTGTCTTAATCAAATGACATACTGCTCTCCCCAGCTTGTATTTCGTCTTATTTCCTCAGTGGTAACAGATGTCACATGTTGACTTTTTTTTTTCTTTTTTTTGAGAGAGAATCCTGCTCTGTCGCCCAGGCTAGAGTGCAGTGGCATGATCTCAGCTTGCTGCAACCTCTGCCTCCTGGTTCAGGCTATTCTCCTGCCTCAGCCTCCTGAGTAGCTGGGATTACAGGTCCGCCACTATGCCTGGCTAATTTTTGTATTTTTAGTAGATAGGGGGTTTCACCATATTGGCCAGTCTGGTCTCGAACTCCTACCTCAGGTGATCTGCCTGCCTCGGCCTCCCAAAGTGCTGGGATTACAGGCATGAGCCGTCGTGCCCAGCCCACAGGTTGACTTTCTTATCCCTATTGCATTTGTTTCCTCACTACAGCCCTTTTCTAAAACATGGTTGTATTAGGGTTCTCTAGAGGGACAGAGCTAATAGGATAGATATATACAAAGGGGAGTTGATAGAGTATTAATTCACACGATCACAAGGCCCAACAATAGGCCCATCTGCAAGCTGAGGAGCAAGGAGAGCCAGTCTGAGTCTCAAAACTGAAGAATTTGGAGTCTGATGTTTGAGGGCAGGAAGCATCCAACATGGGAGAAAGATGTAGGCTGGGAGGCTAGGCCAGTCTAGTCTTTTCATGTTTTTCTGGCTGCTGTATATTCTGGCCTCAATGGCAGCTGATTAGATGGTGCCCACCCAGATTAAGAGTGGGTTTGCTTTTCCCAGTCCACTGACTCAAATATTAATGTCTTTTGGCAACACCCTCACACACACACCCAAGACCAGTACTTTGCATCTTTCAATCCAATCAAGTTGACACTCAATATTAAGCATCATAATGGTTTTTATTTTGATTATACTTAAGATGCAGTAAACTTTGATATGGTCAACAGCAGTATCTTCCAAACCAGTATCCTTATTTCCATTCCAATCTGAGCAAGACTTGAAAGCCAGAAAAATCTGAAGTGCATCTCCAATCTGTTATTTAGCAGATAATTTTAAACATCTGCTGTGTGCCAGACACCTCTTTAAGTACAGGGGATTTAGTTGTGAACAAGACAGAAGACAGAGTCCTTGCTCTTTAGAGGGAGTTCACAGTCTAGATGAGAAGTCAAACTTTGAACAATAAATTTCAGCTTCAGAGTCTTAATGACATTAAGTTCAGATGCTTTGCAGCCCTTTAATAATAAGTTTCATCTAAAGGACTCATCTCCTGGCCTGCATACCCATTTCAGATGTTGTTAGGGAGAGGCTTCAGAAGAGGCTTTCTAGAGCAGGTGACATTTAAGCCCAAGGCTTGAAAGAATAAGAGTCGGAATAGGGTACAGTATGTACAAGGAAACTCTCTGAATAGGGTACAGTATGTACAAGGAAACTCTCTGAATAGGGTACAGTATGTACAAGGAAACTCTCAGTTGGAAAACTGACATAAATCCCATTAAGGGGGAGAGTGGAAAAAGATGACTGGAGAGAGAAGTTGAGGTCAGATCAGGCAGACTTTCTAGGCCTTCTTAAGGATGTTATAGCAAGACAGTGGGAATCCATTGAAAGGTGGTCTTACAGGATCACTATAAGGGGATAGAGGGGATGCACATACTACCCTAGGATCTGATATTCATATTATAACCAATCTGGGACAGTGCCCCTGGAGTTGTGCAGTGCCAGAATAATCTGGAGTACAGCCATCTGTACTCCCACTGGAGCATGGAGGAGTAGACTAAACAGGACTTTGCATGTATATGGTGAAGATCAGTGGAATAAAAAATGGTACCTGGCTGGGCACTGTGGCTTACACTTGTAATCCTAGCACTTTGGAAGGCTGAGGCGGGAGGATCACTTGAGGCCAGGAGCACAAGACCAGCCTGGGCAATATAGCAAGACCCCATCTCTAAAAATGAAAAAAAAAATAGCCAGCCATGGTGGCCTGAGCCTGCGGTCACCAGCTACTCAGGAGGCTGGGACAGGAATATCACTTGAGCCCAAGAGGTTGAGACTTCAGTGAGCTGTGGTCACACCACTGCACTTCAGCCTGGGCAGGTCAAAGAACAGAGGTGCTGTTCTCCGATATAAGTGAGCTGGGAAGCAGATGTGTGTAGAGGGGTTGGGGGAGGGTAGGAGAAGGTGATAATAATCAATTTTGAACTCATTTGAGATTCTTTTGGAACATTAGAGAAGTGGTTTTGTAGATAAGTAGAGAGGTTTCAACTAGGGATATGCTTGGGATTCCTAGGTTTATAGATGTGGTTAACTACTGGAAATGGACATGATACACCACAGAGGACAGAATGAAAAGATGGTTCAGTACAGAAATCTGAGGGGCTCCTGATATTTAGTAATAGTTGAATAGAAGAGATGGAGCTTAGGCTTAGAAAACTGTTGGTTCAAGCCTTCAAGATCCTCTACAAAATGTTTCCATCCACATTTGTTACCCAAGTCATAGTGGATTCATCTCCTTGCCTTTGTACCCATTTCACATGTTGCTGTCATAAGGAGACTCTTTCCTTATTTCTTAGATAAAATATAAATCTTTTTTTTTTTTTTTTTTTGAGACTGAGTCTCACTCTGTTGCCAGGCTGGAGTGCAGTGGTGCGATCTCAGCTGACTGCACTCTCCGCCTCCCAGGTTCAAGTGATTCTCCTGCCTCAGCCTCCCGAGTAGCTGGGATTACAGGCACGCGCCACGACGCCCAGCTGATTTTTGTATTTTTAGTAGAGATGGGGTTTCACCATGTTGGCCAGGATGGTCTCGATCTCTTGACTTCGTGATCCACCTACCTTGGTCTCCCAAAGTGCTGGGATTACAGGTGTGAGCCACCACGCCTGGCCAGAAATCCTTACTCAAGGCTCTATGATATTCACACTAAATTGTATTCTGATTATTTGTATGTTTGGCTTATTCTCTAAAGATTAAGGATGCTCAGTTAGTATTGATGGATTAAGTATATTTTGATAGAAATGGCTGTGATTTTTAAATATAGCCAAATTTCTGTTCTTACCTGGTACCAGCAATAAATGTGTTGAATAAATTAATCAACAATAGAAAATGCAGATAAGGAAAAAGAAAAAAATATTAAAATCACTTGAAGTTCTAACACATCTTTTCATATGATAGTTTCTCAATCTACTTGTAATGTTTTTGTTTTTGTAATAATTGTGTGTTTGGGGGTTTTTACATTTTATTTTTGTTCATGTTTCTGTGGGTTATTTTTGGAGGGGAGGGCACATTTTAAAGATATCGCAGTTCAAAGTTCTGTTGTGAAGCACTTTAGTTTAAAAATCTGTATACTTTGTGTGCATGTCCCCATGAGCTTGGAGGCATTGCTGACTGGCATCCCTAGGCTCAGTGATTGTCTGTAGTTGTACATTTATTTACAACTACATAATGTACATTTATATGTATGTGTACATTTATTTGTATGATTGTGCTTCAGACTGATCTTTGGAGCTAAATTTAGGGGAGCTTTTGGAGAGGTGACTTAGGAAGGCAGGGGCAGTCGGCAGTTCAGGGCTCCTTTACTCTGCATTCCTCAGAGCACTTCTGCATTTCGCTGTTTTCAATGTAGAGATTCTGTTAGAACTTCCTTTTACAAATGTTTTTTCTTTTGAAAATTGTTATGCTGCTGGTATAAGACATGTATCTTTAAATCAGATTTCATAGTGTAATATAATAGATCAGCAATGACATTTTCTTGTATCTTATCAATTAGGGATTATGGGGTTCATGGGATCTGTCTTTCTTTTGTAAGCTTTTTAAAGATGACATCAGGTATCTGTTGACAATGGACAAACTATGGCGGAAAAGGAAACCTCCAGTTCCGTTGGACTGGGCTGAAGTACAAAGCCAAGGTAAAGAATACATTTTAGTCTTGGAACACCTAAGCTGGATATATCCTCACGTAAAGTCTTTGTATAGCCCTGTTGTTGCTTGAAAATGACATGTCTTCATATATTCAAACAGTGCAAAAAAATATGAAGAACAAAAGTCACTGAAGTCCCACACTTCAGAAATAGCCACTAATAACATTTTCAGGAGTGTTCTGGTGGTCCGCCCTATGCACACAGATGCAGGCATTCGTTATACACTGCGTAAATGGAATCATACTATTGATAAACTCTCGCTTGCTTTTGTCAGTCAGTATAGTTAACTGGTCTCTTATTAACATGTAGTGTTTTTGTATTTTCCCTGAAATAAAGTTTTGAAATTGCTATATATTTATGTGTATCTTTTTTTTTTTTTTTTTTTTGAGACCGTGTCTCGCTCTATTGCCAAGGCTGGAGCGCAGTGGCACGATCTCAGCTCACCGCAACCTGGGTTCAAGCGATTCTCCTGCCTCAGCCTCCCGAGTAGCTGGGATAACAGGCGTGAGCCACTGCGCCTAGCCTATTTATGTACACCTTTGTACCCTTGTGATTATCTCTTTAAGATTTAATCCAGAAACACATTTTTAATTTAAAATTTTTTTAATGTTTAGAAATGAAAAGTTTTTTGAGGCATAGTCTTGCTGTGTTGCCCAGATTAGAGTGCAGTGGCTGTTCACAGGCTGTCATAGCACAAGGCATCCCTGGACTCCTGGGCTCAAGCCATCCTCCTCCCTCAGTCTCCTGAGTAGCTGGGACTGTATGAAACTGTGCCCAGCATATTTTAAAATTTTAAATGTAGGAAAACTATTGTAGTGGCTCCTTTCTCATCCCACTCCCCTTTAACACTTCTTGTCTCTCCTTTATCTGAACTGTATTAGGATTAATTTATGCACAGCAGTATAGCACCCATTGAAACTTAAAAGATCCCGGGAGACTTGGGATATCATTTTGGAGCAGTTCTCAACAATCAGGGATAGTTATCAAACAGATTTAATTATGACTCTAGTAGTGTCCGCTTACTGAGTTCTCATTCTCACTAGGTGCTGGGCCTAATGCTTATTTATCATCTTATCTACATTATATCTTCAAATCTCCCAGTAATCCTATGAGGTACTGAGGTGGTCTTGTACCTTTCCTATCTCAGGTTTAACAGTTGTTTTTTTTGTTTTTTTTTTTTTGAGACAGAGTCTTGCTCTGTCGCCCAGGCTGGAGTGCAGTGGCGCGATCTTGGCTCACTGCAAGCTCCGCCTCCCGGGTTCACGCCATTCTCCTGCCTCAGCCTCCTGAGTAGCTGGGACTACAGGCGCCTGCCACCATGCCTGCGTATTTTTTGTATTTTTAGTAGAGACGGGGTTTCACCGTGTTAGCCAGGATGGTCTCGATCTCCTGACCTCATGATCCGTCTGCCTCGGCCTCCCAAAGTGCTGGGATTACAGGCGTGAGCCACCGTGCCTGGCCCCATGATAATTATTTTAATGGAATTTATTTCATATTTGATTTCTTAATGGTCGGGGATTGAACTTGTTAAACAGAGCACAGTAGAGGAATGATGTTAATTAGTGAAATTTCTAATACATATTTTTTTTCTTTAGGAGAAGAAACGAATGCATCAGATCAACAGAATGAACCCCAGTTAGGCCTGAAAGACCAGCAGGTTCTAGACGTAAAGAGCTATGCACGTCTTTTTTCAAAGAGCATCGAGACTTTGAGAGTTCATTTAGCAGAAAAGGGGGATGGAGCTGAGCTCATATGGGATAAGGTTCGTTTTGACAATGTGTGGCAAGTACTTACATGTCAAAAGTGTGTTTTAGTTCTTGAGATGTAATAGAAGCTAGTCATTTTTTGAATATTTACTAGATTTTGAGGAAATATATTGATGTGGCTTGGATATTTTCAGCTCTAATTGCTGTATGGAGCTGAATTTTCTGTACATGAATTCAAGCAATATCATAAAACTTCATTTGGGATTCTAGTGATGTGTTCAGGGTTTATAATTATGTTGACTAGAAAAATAACGTGAATATATTAAAGTGAAATGTTTCTTGTGTAGAGTAGATGTATTCATAGAAGTCATAAAATCATTTGGAGAAAACATCTCATTGGCCTGATTTGCCCTTGAAAATAGTAAGATTGTCTTTGAATTGAAATAGTTATTACTATTTCAGAGGTCTGAAAGACAGAGCTCTTGATACAAAAATGAGATGTAATTATTCTTAGAAGTTAAAATCATATTTAATAGTACTCTGCAGTTATGTCATCTTTTGAGATTTGATATTATGAACTAATTTTACTTAATTTTAATTGTAATCAGTATTTTCTATGGCTAAAAGTGTTTTATCTCATAAAGCTTGTATGTTCCTGTGGTGGTGAAGATTAGTCATGGGTCTTAAGGCATAAAGGCCAATTTTAGAAACCTAAGAAAAATTTGTGTGTACAGATTTTGAAACTTTGGTTGAATCAGACATCTAAATACACTAAAATGAAGCTAGTATATTTAGATTCTTGGGATTCTTATAAACATTAGTCTCTTGGGTTTTGTGATATTTAAAGGGTAACTTTTCATATTTTCATTGTTATTGTTATGCTAGTGATTTGGGAAGTTTCATTAGTGCACAGAGGCTAAATAAAGAGCCCTTGGAATGGGAATTGTTATCCTCTTGAGTAAAGTCCACATGTAATGGGTGTGATAAGACAGCTGCTTAGGGAAGACACTGTGTTGAGTATTCAGTATTCTTAGTCCTCACCACACCTTATGAGATGGGGATATAATTTCCCCTATTTAATAGATTAAGAGATTTTGACTCAGGGAATTTGACTTGCCTGAGGATTCACAGCCAACCAATAAGTACATAAAGAACTATGCTCTCAGTATTTTTTCTTCTGTTCTGTGATGCCTCTGAATTTTAGACCAGGGTGATATCTTCTCAGTTCAAAGCAGGAAGCCTTGCTGAAATCTAGAGACTAGGATATAGTCTCAGGAAAAATGCAAGTCGTAACAGGAAAAACTTGGATTGTATTGCCTTATTTGAAGAAACAGCATATATGAGAGAGTGGTGCATATGAAGAGAGTTTGGCAAAGGGGAGTGAAAAAGAGTCATCCAGGTTTTTCTGAAGTGTTAATGAGACAGCTTTTTTTTTTTTTTTTTTTTAAATTGAGACAGGGTCTCACTCTGTCACCTAGGCTGGAGTGCAGTGGCATGATCTTGGCTTACTGCAGCCTCTGCGTCCCGGGTTCAAGTGATCCCGCCACCTCAGGCTCCCGAGTACCTGGGACGACTTTAGGTGTGTGCCACCATCCCTGGCTAATTTTTTGTGTTTTTGGTGGAGATGGGGTTTTGCCACGTTGCCTGGGCTGGTCACAAACTCCTGAGCTCAGGCAATCTGCTTGCCTCAACCTACTAAATTGCTTGAGACTACAGGCATGAGCCACCATGCCCAGCCTAAAACAGTTTTCTTAAATTGCTCGTCTTTTGGCCTGGATTCTGTGTTTGTCCAGCAACCTTCTCTTTACTGATGAATGGAACCAGGAAAGGGTTGCCATTGTCAGTGAGTGGAATTGAGATTCCGGTGTATACACTGAGTCTCCGGTGCCTTTGTTTAGGCTGGAGTGAGTTCCTAGAAGCTGGTGATTCTTGGTGTTCTTGTCAGACTCATTACTGGACCAGAGGAGCTGATGATGAGACCCCACCCCCTACTTAACCCACCTCCATGCTACTGTGAGGTCCTAGCTGACTGGTCTTTCCCTCAGCAACCTCTTGTTCTAGTCGAAAGTCTATAGTATTATAAACGCGTGAAAGTATTGTTCTGAAAGTAATGCTTCAAAATAGTAAATTTGTGGAGAAACTTGTTAAATTGTTTAAATTATTGGCAGGATGACCCATCTGCAATGGATTTTGTCACCTCTGCTGCAAACCTCAGGATGCATATTTTCAGTATGAATATGAAGAGTAGATTTGATATCAAATGTAAGTTATTTGTACTAAAGTTGTATCACTAAAACCTTGAAGTTGTTTTTTAAACAGTGAAACATACTCATCCTTTTTTTTTTTTCCCAGCAATGGCAGGGAACATTATTCCTGCTATTGCTACTACTAATGCAGTGATTGCTGGGTTGATAGTGTTGGAAGGATTGAAGATTTTATCAGGAAAAATAGACCAGTGCAGAACAGTGAGTATTTCTGTTTGCATTTTTATGCAACCCCCCTTAAAAAAATCATTAATTAAAAGTACATTAAACAGATAATTTTTAAAATGGAAACAATAAAATTGGTTTAAAGCAATGGAAAAGTAATTTTTCTGGTTACCAAGTGAGTGTGTGTTTAAGCTTCCTGGAAATTGCAACAAAAAGGAAAAATTAAGAAGTTGCTTTTGCTTCTAACATTTCCAATTTTACTGAATTCTTGGAAGAATTCATTGTGCAGTCCTTATACTAAGAAGATGTTTCAACTGTTTTTCAATTCTGAGAGTGCTATACGGGTTTTAAAATTTGCTTGGTCATTTTATAGTCCCCTGTTCAGTCATTCTCCTATTGAGTCATTCTTTTCCATTTTATTGTATAGTTTTTGATAATGTTAATGTCTGAGATCTTTATGGGTGAGTCTACTGTCATTTCTGCTATTTCTCGTAGTGATTTGCTTGTATGGTTTATGATTTTTTTAAAACTGAATGTGTATTAGAATTGTGTCTGGTAATTCTTTAGGGACCCATTGTAGATGTATTTCTTCAAAGAGCATTTGTGGTTATTATATTTGGGTGCTTGGGGCACTGCCAATACAGGACCACTTTTAAATTAGGATTTTCAATACCTATGTATTCAGACCACAAACCTGCACGTGCCCTATGTTATTGTCATGAATTATATGGGAAGATACTCCTCCCCCTCCACTAAGCACCAAGTTTAAGATCATTTTTATGGAGAAAGTATTTTTCTCCTCTCTTTTCAGGTCCTTGCTTTGTGTAAGGGTCTCCTGTTTTAAGAGTTCCTACCTTAGTGGTGGGTGGGGTAGGTGTATCTCTTAAGGCTAACGCTACTTGGATGTTCTCTTTGGATTCCTTCCTTCGATGTTGTGTCTGCAGACACTTCGCTTTCTTAGCAGCTCAAGAAGGCTTCCTAGGAAATACTAGCCAATACTTTGACTGTTGTTTAGGTTCTCCTTTTTATCGTTGAAATAAAAAGACCTGTTTACCTTCAGAAATTTCAAAAAATATCTAGTTTGCAATGGTACTGTTATTTTGCAGTGTCATTGATGCACACTTACTTTTTTTTATCTTTTGAGACGGAGTCTAGCTCTGTTGCCCAGGCTGGAGTGCAGTGGCACAATCTTGGCTCACTGCAACCTCCACCTCCCAGGATCAAGCAATTATCCTGTCTCAGCCTCCTGAGTAGCTGGGATTACAGGTGCATGCCACCACGCCGGCTAATTTTTGTATTTTTAGTAGAGACGGGTTTCACTATGTTGGTTAGGCTGGTCTCGAACTCCTGACCTCATGATCCGCCCACCTCGGCCTCCCAAAGTGCTGGGATTACAGGCATACAGGCATGAGCCACTGCGCCCGGCCTTTTTTTTTTAAACTGACGGGGTCTTGCTATGTTGTCCAGGTTGGTCCTGAACTCCTGGGCTCAAGCAGTCCTCCCACCTTGGCCCCCCAAAGTGCTGGGATTACAGATGTGAGCCACTGCACTTGGCCTGATGCGCTCTTTTTTTCCTTTTCCTTCTTTTTTTATTTGAGGTGGAATCTTGCTCTCACCCAGGCTGGAGTACAGTGATGTGATCTCGGCTCACTGCAACCTCCACCTGCTGGGTTCTAGTGATTCTCCTGCCTCAGCCTCTCAAGTAGCTGGGATTACTGGCACATGCCACCACACCTGGCTAATTTTTGTATTATTAGTAGAGACAGTGTTTCACCTGTTGCCCAGATTGGTCTCAAACTCCTGGCCTGAAGTGATCCGCCCTCCTCAGCCTCCCAGAGTACTGGGATTTCAGGCGTGAGCTATTGCGCCCAGCCTCGATGCACTCTTAAAATATTTTATTTTCATGAAATTTCAGTTTGAAGGAACAGAATCAAATTGCCCAGTCTGCCATCTTGATTTAGTTTTCTATTTAAACTTTTATTGTATATGTTATATTTTTAATTTCTAAGAACTTTATTTTTTGGTATCTTTTTTTTTGAGATGGAGTCTTGCTCTGTCACCCAGGCTAGAGTGCAGTGGCGCGATCTCAGCTCACTGCAACCTCCACCTCCCAAGTAGAAGCGATTCTCCTGCCTCAGCCTCCCCAGTAGCTGGGATTACAGGCGGGTGCCACCACGCCTGGCTAATTTTTGTAGTTTTAGGAGAGACAGGGTTTTACCATGTTAGCCAGGCTGGTCATGAACTCCTGACCTCAGGTGATCTGCCCGCCTTGGCCTCCCAAAGTGCTAGAATTACAGGCCACCGTTCCTGGCCGATACCCAGTTTTTAAATTATTTTTTAAAAAATTTTTATAGCAGCCTGAAGCTGTAGTATCCCTTTGAGCTCACCAACAGTACTAATTACTGAACTTATTAAAATGTCTGTTATTTCCCATCACATCCTTCCGGTTTCTTTGCCTGCTTAGCTCCATGCCACTCTTGGACTATTAATAGTAATATATCTGGCCGGGCACGATGGCTCACACGTGTAATCCCAGCTCTTTGGGAGGCCGAGGCAGGCAGATCACCTGAGATTGGAAGTTCGAGACTAGCCTAACGTGGAGAAACCTGGTCTCTACTAAAAAAAAAAAAAATATATATATATATATATATAATTAGCTGGGCATGGTGGTGCATGTTTGTAATCCCAGCTACTCAGGAGGCTGAGGCAGGAGAATCACTTGAACCTGGGAGGCGGAAGTTGCATTAAGCCGAGATCGCGCCATTGCACTCCAGCCTGGCAACAAGAGCGAAACTCTGCCTCAAGAAAAAAAATAGTAATATATCTGGATTTCATTTTTTTACATTTGGAAATGAATTCCAGCCTGGATTAATGTTAGCCCAGGTATTAATAGTGGTAGCAATTGCTTTTATTATTGTCAGTTTCCTTTAGCACACTTACCTTCCCGGTGAAGCCCAAAATCAAACAAATCTTTCTCCCTCTGTAGCCTGCTTGGCCTGGGCAGTTTGCTTCTAGCCCTTCCACCTACCAGTATTCATTGTACGGAGAAGCTATTTTACAGAGGAGGGCTTTAGTGTCTCTTGAGGGATTTAGTTCTGTATTCTCAGCGGAATCCGTAGAGTACTTCTTTAGAATTCATTCCTCTTAGCAGACTCAACACTACATTGTAGTCACAAGATAAAGGTTTGTGTCTCAGCTTCTTGTCTTCTGACATTTGTTGTTTCTGTTGGATCTTGCTAGTGTTTTCTAAACTTTAGAAGCAGGAGCTTGGAGCTTTTCTTAATTTCAGTGTAATTTGTATATTTGCCTTGGTTCTTAATTATTTTTTTGTTTAGTATTGGAGAAATGGTAAATAGGTACATATACTGCCAGAAATACATTTTTTTCCCTCATTATATAAATGTTATTCTAATCAGAAAATTTGGGAAGGCAGTGATGTTGATTGTAGACATCTGTGAAAGGCACTATCGTTAACTGGAGAAATTAATGTGTTGGTCTTGTCAGGAGATTGCTTGCTTGATAAGAATAGCCTCAGGGAGGGACACCAGCTGCTGATACAATGATGGCACCACAGATGAACATGCCTGTGCCCTTACTCTTGCCAAATCAGGTTGCAGAAGAACGCGGAGTCTTATATAATACAAGGAGATGTCTTTTCAGCAAGCCTAGCTAGCCTAGCCTTTAGCTGATTAGAAAAGAAGGTTGAAAAACCAGGTTCCTAAAAAGGTCATGATTTTCCTGATCCATTTTGCCATCTGGACGGGAATTTTTAAGTCATTTTTTATTGGATATCTGGTAAACGAGATTTTAGATTGTATGGTGTATAAAATTACAGCACATGTTTCTGATTTCTGCCTGTTATTTCTCCTCCAAAGATTTTTTTGAATAAACAACCAAACCCAAGAAAGAAGCTTCTTGTGCCTTGTGCACTGGATCCTCCCAACCCCAATTGTTATGTATGTGCCAGCAAGCCAGAGGTGACTGTGCGGCTGAATGTCCATAAAGTGACTGTTCTCACCTTACAAGACAAGGTCAGTGCAAGGCCTGGGTCTCTTTTCCTTTTGCTTTTACAGTATTACTGTGATAAACAAACACTAGCTACTGATTCTGAAAAGGTCCAACTGCAGAGATGTGTTGCTGTGATTTCCTGGGTTATTTTGCCTTCTGGATTCCTGCAGGCTTTTCTGTCTGTGGTTCCAGAATAAGTGCCTCACATTCCCAGAATGGAGTAGGAGTATTTGACTGGAATCTGCAGCACAGTGGTGGCACAGTATCACAGCAAGCAGAGGACTTCTTTGCTCTTTGCTTCCCAGGCAGTGGGTAAATTCTGTATTTTTTGACAAATAACAGGTATCCTTGAATGGTCCTCACTGTGGCAGTGAGCAGATAAGTATTTGCATGCAGTGCAAAGTTTGCATTTCCAGTAGAGCAAAGCCCCAGTTACCAGCTTTGTATTAAAGGGTATAAGTAACTTGCAGAGTTTTGGTTTCTCTGCATGTTGGACAGTGCCCACTCCCAGCAAATTAGGGGGCTTTTGTTATTTCTGAGGTCTGAGTTGAGGCTAAGTGGTGGTACACACTTATCTAATATGACCTGATTCTGATATGGTAAGTTAGTCCCTGAGGACATAGGGCATTTGCACACCTGGATTCACCTCTGGAGCTGAAGCGAGGGAAGAAATGGGGGTTTAGGACATGGTCTGGTCCTTAAGTTCCTGTTAAATTGGCTAGATTTGTGTATTAGGGGAGATTTTCTTTTTTTATGACCCAAAAGTGTCACTTTCCACTTTGGGATCACTTCTATTGTTCTCTGGTTGTGACCATCATAATGCTACATATTTACATGCCTCTTGAGAGAGGAGGAAGTGGCCCTTCTCAAATAGCAGTGCTGCCTGATAGGGAATGGCCTTTCTTCCAGAAACTGGTTAGGCAGGACGGATTGATTTGAGCTTATGTTTTGGTCAAGGAAGTGGCAGGTACAGCAGTGGGTGGTTGCCCCAGTTTCTTTTCTAGGAAATAATTATCTTTGGTATCTCCTGATTCTTGAGCTTCAAGGTTATTCCTCTATTTGTAGGATTCTTAGACCTATAGAGAGTTCCTCCTTTTTTCCTTCTTTCTTTTTTAGGAGCTGGTAGGATTTAACAGAATATTATCACTTCTCTAAATGCATGGAACGGGGAGACTTATCTGAGAGTCAGGTTAATGAGAACTGATTCCATCTATGAAACCCCTGCCATTACAGGGTTGGCACAGAGACTGAAATGAAATATGTCAAGTGTGTAGCTCACTACCTAACCTGCAGGGAAAGACAAAGTAGCAAGAGCCAGCCAGGGAGTTCCTAGTCCCCTGTTGAGATGAAGTTGGATCTGATCTGCATCAGTGGTCACATGTGGGGATGGAACTCAGGTGAATCCCCACGGCTTTCCTGCTTGCTCTAAGGGATCTTGAAGAGTGACTTCGCCGGTTTCCAATAAATAGAAGGGGAAAGTAAGAGCCTTTATAGAAGTCTAGGATTTCTTATGATCTTTAATTACCTACGTTAATATTTTGAATCCTTTTTTTTTTTTTTTTTTTTTGTAGATAGTGAAAGAAAAATTTGCTATGGTAGCACCAGATGTCCAAATTGAAGATGGGAAAGGAACAATCCTAATATCTTCCGAAGAGGGAGAGACGGAAGGTATCATACATTGTATTTATTCATTCCTCTCATTGAGGAGACTGCTTGAAGAGTGCACATTAGTTGATTCATTTACTGTATGTGATACTCAGTATTGCAGAGAGTGGCAGTGTTTGGTCATGGAGGTGCTCTTTCAAGGTGACATTGCTGGGGGTCATCACACTTCCATGTTTGGGAACTCCATGTCAGACATTTTCAGTGACTGCAGTGCTCTTGTCCACTTCCAAGGAACCTCCTTGCCGATATCATGGATCCTGGGAGCTAACCTTGTGATGAGAAGACTATTCTGTCTGTCAGATCACAGTGGGTAGGGTTCTAAGGCATTTGGAGATTTTTCTCCAAGAGTGGGGAAGCCTTGGTAGCCTGTTCCTACTATATAGCAGAAAGATTATTGAAATTCAGTGCCCGGTTTTGGCTTTCTGATCTTTCCTTTCAAAAGTTCAAGCAGTTCATCCCTTTTGCTAACACATTTGCTATACAAGGTACAATACATTTGATTCTGTTGAAGCTTTCATAGTAAGGATTGCATCGTAGTTATTCCTCCTTCAGACTGTACTCGTTGATCCTATACCTCCTTGGTCACTTCTGCAGCTCATTTCTTGAGTTGCTGTTCTCGTTTTTTCCATGTCCCAGTTTTTGCCAGTGTACTGTTATTTTCAAAGGTTTCTAGGCCCTGTGTTTTCCCTGTATATTGACTTAATTCATACCTATTTGTCCATTGGTCATTTATTCATACTTTGTGAGGTCCTGATGGCGATTCAGATGTTCAGCCTTCTTTAAATTCAGGTTTAGTGTCAAGGTTCTTCTTGGTTGTAGTTGCTTGTTGAGAAATTTTTTGGGCTATTAGGTCATATGTAATTGGAGGCCATGTTTTGGCTGTGTGGTGCTCTATTTTAGGAGTCTACTTGAGTATTCAAGCCTCATTCTAGCCAGCTGACTTTTAAAAAAATGTTTGTTTGTGATTATATGCTGTCCCTTAGTTGTAGCCAGCTCTTTCAAATGCTAGCTTAAAAATGGAAACTGGTCAGGAATCTCAATGGCTTCAGCGTGACCCTTCTGTACGGAATACATGTGGTATGGAGGGTCAGACAGCACTTACCAGAATATGTGTGGAGTCCTGTATGACAGGCATAGTTTTGGGTATTCATAAGTCAAGGATGAATAAGACAACAGACCTTGGCTTGAAGTGCCTTGCAGCCTGGAAGAAGGGAGATTGTCAACAGCTGGATTGAGCATCGTCCAAGGAAAACTAGAAAGAGTGTGTACACAGTATGAGTCTAAGGAAAGTACATTCAGCTTTGTGAAACGGAGGGGGAGTAATAGGAGAGGGAGTACTCTTGGGTCAGTTTTTGAAGTAGTAGTGAGGACTCCCTGGACAAAGAAGAGAGCATTTAGACAGAATGAACATCTGTCTACAAAGGTGTGAACTTGTGAAACAACCTAAACTGCCTTGGGAGTGGCCCATTATTTGGTTTCGCTGGAAGTTGGGGTGCTGAGGGGTTGGCAGCAGTGGTGAGGTTGAAGTCTTTCTTGTCACATGTGCAGTGTGTGTCTTCCTCCTCTCCCTTGACCCCTACCCTCCAGAGGAAGGGGCAGTATTTCACTGCCACCTGCCACCAGGGTTTAAACAGGGTAGTAGCAGGGAGCTATTAGGGAGGAGGGGATTGAGGGATTTTTACTAAGGCAGAGGCAGGTGATAGATTTGAGATTTGCAAAGTCAGAACTTGGAGCCCAGTTGAGGAATAGCATTACAATGTTAGCAGCGTTGTTAGGCGAGCACAAGACTTCACAGGTGATGCTAATTCACCAAAATGTGAACCCACATTAACTGGTTTTCCTTTTGAATGTGATGGTTCCAAGAGGTTTGCAGTCAGTGGAGATGTGTGAAAGGGCTTGGAGGTGAAAATCTGGGTAAGAATGCCAAGGGCATTCCTGGTAGATTAAAATGGTAAAGCAAGCAACAGATCTGGAAAAGAACTAGGAGAAACTGTTAGTATTTTCTGGGTGTCAACGTAGGGAAAGGCTTTCTAAGCGTTTTCCTTATAAACAATGAAAAAATGTTAAAAAGCCCAAAAAAAAGTGGGGGGAGACTGAAAATTGAGATTATATAGAAAATTGGGCTTGGTGCGCTGGCTCACACCTCTAATCCTAGCACTTTGAGGGGCCGAGGCGGGCAGATCACTTGAGGCCAGGAGTTTGAGACCAGCCTGGCCAACATGGCAAAACCTCATCTCTTGTAAAAATACAAAAATTAGGCCGGGCGTTGTAGCTGTAATGCCAGCACTTTGGGAGGCCGAGGTGGGTGGATCACCTGAGGTCAGGAGTTGGAGACCAGCTTGGCCAATATGGCAAAACCCTGTCTCTACTAAAAATACAAAAATTAGCCAGGCATGGTGGGGGGGGGGTGCATTTAATCCCAGCTATTCGGGAGGCTAAGGCAGGAGAATCGCCTAAACCTGGGAGGTGGAGGTTGCAGTGAGCCAAGATGGTGCCACTGCACTCCAGCCTGGACAACAGAGTGAGACTCTGTCTCAAAAAAAAAAAAAAAGAAAAAGAAAATTAGTTAGGCATGGTGGTGCACACCTGTAGTCCCAGCTATTCTGGAGGCTGAGGTAGGAAGACTGCTCAAGTCTGGGATGCACTCTGGCCTGTGCGACACGGTGAGACTCTGTCTTAAAAAAAAATTGATTTGAATGGGGAAAAGTTTTCAGAATTTCTCAGTTTGGTCCCCCTGAAGTAGTTTCGGTAGTTAAGTGTTTTAAGACTGAATTCCCAGTGTTTTAATGTTTTAGGGTGCTAGGGCCTCCATAACAAATACCACAACCCAGGTGGCTTAAACAACAGAAATTTATATTCTCACAGTTCTGGAGGCTGGAACACCAAGATGAAGGTGCTGGCAGGTTTGTTTTATTTTAAAACCTCTCTCCTTTGCTTGCAGATAGCTGCCTTTCTGTTGTGTCACATAGCCTTTCCTCTAGGGGTGCACATCCCTGATGTCTCTGTCCAGATTTTGGGATTGATTGATTGATTGACTGGAGACAGAGTCCTAAAAGTTTTTTTTGCTGCTCTGTTGCCTAGCAGGCTGGAGTGCAGTGGTACAGTCACACGCCTCACTGTGTAACTCCTGGGCTTCAGGAATCAATCCTTCCCTGGCCTCCCAAAGTGCTGAGATTATAGATGTGAGCTACTGTGCCTGCCTTCCTCCTCCTATAAGGACATCAGTCAGATCAGATTAGAGCCCACCCTACTTGCCCCATTTAAATTTAATCATTCCTTTAAAAAGTCTTATCTCCAAATACAATCAGATTCTGAGATACTGGGGATTAGGGTTTCAACCTTTGGATTTTGGTGAACGGGACACAAATCAGCCCATAACAGAGGTTTAGCTTTTTAAAAAATGAACCTGACTGCTCTATGAAGATGTAACTGAAGTATCTAAATTATTCACGTTTCCTAGCTAATAATCACAAGAAGTTGTCAGAATTTGGAATTAGAAATGGCAGCCGGCTTCAAGCAGATGACTTCCTCCAGGACTATACTTTATTGATCAACATCCTTCATAGGTAAGAGCTATTAATATTTTAATTGTAAGAAATTATTTGAATATATAAACTTTAGACAAAATGGAGGAAAAGTGTTTTCTTATCCTTAAACCCTGCTGTTCATTTGAAACTGTATAGTATATTTGGTTGAGTTGGTCACTGAGTTCCGTGATGTTTGACCTACAGAAAAATTTGAGGATTCAGAAATTGGCGGGGTGTGGCGGATCACCTGAGGGTCAGGAGTTCGAGACCAACCTGGCCAACACGGTGAAACCCCGTCTCTGCTAAAAATGCAAAAATTAGCCGGGCATAGTGGCAGGCGCCTGTAGTCCCAGCTACTTGGGAGGCTAAGGTAGGAGAATCCCTTGAACCCGAGAGGTGGAGGTTGCAGTCAGCCGGGATCGCGCCATTGCACTCCAACCTGGGTGACAGAGTGAGACTCCAACTTAAAAAAAAAAAAAAGAAAACCAGAAATAAAAGAAATAAGCAAAAAATGTTTTAAGAGTAACTGTCATCAGTGGTGGCTTATCAGAAAGACCTAGAGTCCAGGTGTTTGAATAGTTTAAACAGAGGCAAATTCATTGTAGTAATTAAACTGGAATAAAATTATTAATTATTTTTCAAGGTTCTCTAGAAAAAAGAAATATTTCTTCCATAAAACAAATCATTTCGTTTGTGATTTTGTGGCAATAACAAAAGAATATTGGGAATTGTCTGTACTGGCTGGGCATGGTGGCTCACACCTGTAATCCCAGCATTTTGGGAGGTCGAGGTGGGTGGATCACCTGAGATCAGGAGTTTGAGACCAGCCTGGCCAAAGGCTGGTGGTGGCGCATGCCTGTAATCCCAGAAACTTAGGAGGCAGAGGTTGCAGTGAGCCAAGATTGCGTCATTGCACTCCAGGCTGGGTGACAAGAGCAAAACTCCATCTCAAAAAAAAAAGAATTGTCTGTACAGATTCCTGAGTCTATAGCACAGTTAAGATAGACATGGCCCCCTATTCTGATATATTCATGTGTTGACCAGGGTGCATTTTTGTTCATGCTCATTGACATGGTGGAACTGTGCCTGACTTGAGATTTATGGGTAGCATCTAACAAACATAAAGGGTTTAGCGGTGCTGCCACCTGCGTCCAGTTATTTTGTCAATATTTTCATGAGTATACAAACATGCATAGTGTTGGTGTGGTTATTTGGAGAGAACTACATTTCATACTTTGTTTATAAAAAGCATAAAATGACAGGAAGGAGGCCAGGTGCGATGGCTCATGTCTGTGATCCCAGCACTTTGGGAGGCTGAGGCGGGTGGATCACGAGGTCAGGAGTTCAAGACCAGCCTGACCAACATGGTGAAACCCCGTCTCTACTAAAAATACAAAAATTAGCTGGGTGTGGTGGCATGTGCCTGCAGTCCCAGCTACTCAGGAGGCTGAGGCGGGAGAATTGTTTGAACCGGGGAGCCGAGTTTGCAGTGAGCCAAGATTGCGCCATTGCACTCCAGCCTGGGCGACAGAGGGGGACTCCATGTCAGAAAAAAAAAAAAAAAAAAAAAAAAATGACAGGAGGGACCGAATGTGAGTTATTAGTAAGTAGTGTATTTCTCAGTTAGATAATGGAGTCAAAGTGGTGCTGCTTCAGTTGGACACTAGATATAAGTGGCATGCTTGTTTTCACTTGTGAAAGAAAAGACAGTGGAAGGACATGTACAATAAAGTGGAAATACCACATGGTATCTAAAAGAGGAGGCATAATTAGGGTTTTTAATCATATTTTTTAGCTTTCTGGGAACAGAACCCCACCCCTTAAAACATGTGTGTGTTTTGTTTGACTTAAATGTTTCTGATGTTTTTGGGAGTTCATGTACAGAAGCATGGTGTAGCTTGTAAAGATGGGGGGACCCAGAAATCATGTAGTTCTGCCCATAAGACACCACATTACTATAGTTAAGATCACATTGTAGGCCAGGCGTGACGGCTCACACCTGTAATCCCAGCACTTTGGGAGGCTGAGGCGGGCGGATCACAGGCTCAGGGGTTCAAAACCAGCCTAGCCAATATGGTGAAACCCTGTCTCTACTAAAAATACAAAAAAATTAGCCGGGTGTGGTGGCGCGCCTATAGTCCCAGCTGCTTGGGAGGCTGAGGCAGAAGAATCGCTTGAACCTGGGAGGCAGAGGTTGCAGTGAACCGAGATCACGCTACTGCACTCTAGCCTGGGTGACAGAGTGAGACTCCGTCTCAAAAAAAAAAAAAAAAATAGAAAAAAAGAAAAAGATCACATTGTAAGTAGAGGATGTAGAAATCTTTTTTTGGCATCGTAGCTAAAGAAATAATGTCCAAGAGTTGCTTTAGGCCACCAAGCTTTGGACCCAGTTTTATGCTTTAGCAATAAAAGTTATTTACTGTTTTAAAGAAACAAAAAACCAAAACCTTGCCCTGATTTGAAAGTGCATGTAGAGTTTTTGATTATCACAGAAATTTGTTGTGTACCGTCTTTTTTATTATAAGTTCAGTGCTTTGAAAATTAGAATCCAAGGTGGGTATGGTTGGCTCACGCCTGTAATCCCAGCACTTCAGGAGACCAAGGTGGGAGGATGGCTTGAGCCCAGGATTTCAAGACCAGCCTGGGCAACATTACGAGACCCTATCTCTAATTTTTTTTTAAATAAAAATTAAAAAAAAAAATTAGAATCCACATATTTGGTGTATACCTAGTGTATGCTTTGAGGAACAACAGGATTTCTCTGGTGCTCCTTCGCTTTCTAAATAGTCATAGCAGTGACCTGTGTGATTCTCCTACAGTGAAGACCTAGGAAAGGATGTTGAATTTGAAGTTGTTGGTGATGCCCCGGAAAAAGTGGGGCCCAAACAAGCTGAAGATGCTGCCAAAAGCATAACCAATGGCAGTGATGATGGAGCTCAGCCCTCCACCTCCACAGGTGAGTATGGCCCCAGCCAGCAGGTTGTTAAATACCCACCAAGCAGAAGTAAAAACAAACCGATTATTAGGAACATTGACCATAAATCCATAAAACTACTAGAGGTGTGTATTGGTTTGGTATTGATTGTTGTAATGGAGCTTTGAATTTATGAACCATGAAGACATTTAAGGCTGGGTGTGGTGGCTTACATCTGTAATCCCAGCACTTTGAGAGGCCAAGATGGGAGTATTACTTGAGGCCAGGAGTTGGAGAACAGCCTGGGCAACACAATGAGAGACCCCCATCTCTACAAAAAAAAAAAAAATTAACCACGCATGGTAGCGTGTACCTGTAGTCTCCGCTACTCAGGAGGCTGAAGTGGTTCACTTGAACCCAGGAGTTCGACACTGCAGTGAGCCACGATCGCACCACTGCACTGCAGCCTGGGCAACAGCAAGACCATGTCTCAAAAAAAAAAAAAAAGTCATTTAAGGCCTGCATTGGTGGCTCACGCCTATAATGCCAACGCTTTGGGAGGCCGAGGCGGGCAGATCGCCTGAGCTCAGGAGTTTGACACTAACCTGGGCAACACAGTGAAACCCCATCTGTACTAAAAATACAAAAAATTAGCCGGGCGTGGCAGCATGCGTCTGTAGTCCCAGCTACTCGGGAGGCTGAGGCAGGAGGCGGAGGTTGCAGTGAGCTGGGATGGCGCCACTGCACTCCATCCAGCCTGGGTGACAGAGCGAGACTTCCGGCTCCAAACAAACAAGTCATTTAAGACTGGGGGAAATTCTTATGGAAATTTCTTACAGAAAATAGGAACACTTTGTTATTTTTTGTTAATTGGTTTTTAACAGTTTGAAATGATAGTTTACTAGTGCGCAAAGTCAGCCTATGTAGTAGCAGGTTGGGGTTTTGTATGCTTGTTTTAAGGAGCAATAAATCCATGCATCTGACTATTTTGAGTGAACAGGTGCTTGTTAAGTATGGAATTTAGGCATGTTAGGGTTTCCTTGTCACCAATATGACTTGGGTATAGTCCTTTCCCCTGGATTTTCAGTGCTGGTGCTTGGTATTTTTCCAAATAACTGATTGTTTACTGTATTCTGATTTGAATATTTACTCCTCTCCCTTTCTTCCTTTAGTTAGGAAACTAAAGGTTACCAGATTTTTACTTCTTTGTTTTCATTTCTTTGACCCTATGTCTGTGGCATTCTTTGGAATATGTTTACTCTTGGCTCTAATGTTCTCTTGAGAATTTTGGAGATGAACATTCAGATTATGGCCTGGGTCATTGGTTCATAACCTGTTTTTTTCCCCTCACTGAAATTAGAAAGGTCCATCATCCTCCTTTGAGGAAGAGACTATCTGGTAGATTTTCCAAAATCATAATTTGAAATGTACATTTATTGATTCTCTACTGTGGGTAGGTTTCCAAGGTTACAGCCATGAGTAAGATAGGTATTCTGCCTTTGATTTTGTTGGACGAGGAGATAAAACCACCTTTAGTATCAGTTCTGCATTGGGGATGGTTCCTGGCTTCATCCTCTGCTACTATGTAAGCTTGGGAAGTCATTCACTGAGTTTCCTTTCCTGGAAAGCAGATAATCATGTGATCTTCTTTATAGGGTTGTGATGATTAAATGAGTTGTCATATGCACAGTGCTCAGAACAGTTCTTGGCACATTGTAAGTGCTGTATTGTTGTTGCTGTTGTTACCACTACTACCATTATTAGAATATGTACCCTCTGCTTTTCTATTGGAGAATGTAGAGGTAGAATCAAGGATGTGTAATGAGTACTTTGAGTTACATAATGCTTGTCACAATTTTTTGTTTTGATTAGAAAATAAATAGGTTCTTATCATATAAAACATTTAAAACAGTATGGAAATACGTAATGTGTAAAGTGAAAATGCAGCCATTCTTAAGTCTGGTGTGTATTAGAAGAGTCAGCTTTCAATTATAGAAAATACTGGTGAGCACAGGTAACTCCCACGCTTTTACCCATTTTCTTTTTTCCTTTTTTCTGAAATAAGCTCAAGAGCAAGATGACGTTCTCATAGTTGATTCGGATGAAGAAGATTCTTCAAATAATGCCGACGTCAGTGAAGAAGAGAGAAGCCGCAAGAGGAAATTAGATGAGAAAGAGAATCTCAGTGCAAAGAGGTCACGTATAGAACAGAAGGAAGAGCTTGATGATGTCATAGCATTAGATTGAACAGAAATGCCTCTAAACAGAACCCTCTTACTATTTAGTTTATCTGGGCAGAACCAGATTGTTATGTCCTTTGTTCCAAAGGGAAAAAATTGACACCAGTGACTTGAAAATGATTCTGCTCCCTTTGAAAGCATTCATTTTGCTAGAACTGTTAGACACATTGCAGTATGCTGTATTGAAAGTAGGAATATAGTTTTAAAAACCCTTTGAACAAAGTGTGTGCATAACCAGTCATGAGATAAAACAACACAATGCATGTTGCCTTTTTAATGTAAATACCCTTAGGTATCATTAATAGTTTCAAAATATTGTGGTTTAGTAAAGTTGATACCTGGTTATAAATATTATCCCTTTATTTTTGGCTAGAAGAAGAATTATTTTTAGCCTAGATCTAACCATTTTCATACTCTTAACTGATTGAAACAGATTCAAAGAAGTATCGAGTGCTATGCATTGAAACTTGTTTTTAAATGTTAGATGGCACTATGTATATTAATGTAAAACAATGTTAATTTACTCAAGTTTTCAGTTTGTACTGCCTGGTATGTCTGTGTAAGAAGCCAATTTTTGTGTATTGTTACAGTTTCAGGTTATTTATATTCGATGTTTTGTAAAACTCAAATAACGACTATACTTATGGACCAAATAAATGGCATCTGCATTCTTGTTACACATGCCTGCACAGTTTCTGTTTCTGCTGCCTTATATCTGCTGCAGGAATGTCAAATTCTTTCCATTAAAAAAAGAACTCGGTCGGGCACAGTGGCTCATGCCTGTAATCCCAGCACTTTGGAAGGCTGAGGCAGGTGGATCACCTGAGGTCAGTAGTTCAAGACCAACCTGGTCAACATGGTGAAACCCCATCTCTACTAAAAAAAAAAAAAAAAAAAAAATTAGCCGGGCCTGGTGGCAGGCACCTGTAATTCCAGCTACTCAGGAGGCTAAGGCAGGAGAATTGCTTGAACCCGGGAGGCAGAGGTTGCAGTGAGCCAAGATTGTGCTATTGCTACTCCAGCCAGGGCAATGAGTGAAACTCCATCTCAAAAAAGGTTCAGAAGATCTCCACTGTTTGCCAAAGACGAGTACTTTCTTTTCTTTATTCTTGGAGACTTCACATGTAGGAAGAGTACTTTCTAAAATAAAGCTCTTCCTGTGTGTGGTGGTGGTGCACATCTGTGTTCCAGCTACTCAGGAGGCTGAGGCAGGAGGATGGCTGGAGCCCAGAAGTTCAAGGCCGGCCTGGGTAACATAGCAAGACCCTGTCTCTAAAAAATAAGTAAATAAAATAAAGCTTTTAATGGCAGTGGGTTTTTTGTTCGTTTTTGAGATGAAGCCTCACACTGTCATCTGGCCTGGAGTGCAGTGGCGCGATCCTGGCTCACTGCAGCCTCCGCCTTCCGGGTGCAAGCAATTCTCCTGTCTCAGCCTCCCCTGTAGCTGGGATTACAGGCGCCCTCCACCACGCTCAGCTAATTTTTTGTATTTTTAGTAGAGATGGGGTTTCACTATGTTGGCCAGGCTGGTCTGGAACTCCTGACCTCGTGATCCACCTGCCTCAGCCTCCCAAAGTGCTGGGATTACAGGCGTGAGCCACTGCGCCTGGCCTAATGGCAGTGTTTTTAAAATTTGGATTGTCAGCAGTTGGCCTTTGTTGAGAAAATGTGTGACTTTGCCCAAACCCAGTAACTTGGAGCCTTAAATTTGAGATGCTGGAAAGGGAGTCCTTCCTCCTTTCTGCAGTGTTTGGGTTGTCCCCTAGTTTACCAAAGTCCATTTTGAATGTACCATCCCCAGCCCAACTCCAGCCTACAGATAGTGTCAGACCGCCAGTAGGTGGAGTAGCACTGTCTTCCTGGTCCCGGACCTCAGAGTGCTTTGCCTGTTAGGGTACTCTCATCACTCAGAGATGGGCCTTGAGTTTTCAGAGAACAGAAACCCATTAAGCTGTTTCCCCTATTGTATTCATGTGCCCTTTGTGTTTCTGGCAATAATTTATTTTATATTTCAACTAAATTTTAAATTTCTAATTCATGTATTGTTCTTTGTGTAATTTGTACTGTACCATTCAGCTTATTAACCATTACTCCTTGTTTTCCACCATTTGTAAATTCAGCATGTAATCAGAGCTTTCAGAAAAACCATGTTGAAGACTGGGTGTGGTGGCTCACACCCATAAGCCTTGCACTTTGAGAGGCTGAGGCAGGAGGATCGTTTGAGCCCAGGAGTTTGAGACCAGCCTGAGCAACATGGCAAAACCCCATCTCTACAAAAAATACAAAAAGTAGCTGAGCCTGGTGGCACTTGCCTGTAGCCCCAGCTATTTGGGAGGCTGATGGAGGAGGATCGCTTGAGCCTGGAGGCGGGGTTTGCAGTGAGCCAAGATTGTACCACTGTACTTCAGACTGGGTGACAGAATGAGACCCTGTCTCTGAAAAGAAAAGTCATGTTGACTAAGACTCAGCCTTCTGGAGCCCCAGAGTGGAGTGACTTTCACCTGTGAGCTTCATCTGCCTTTAGGTTTTTAGAAGGTGTTTAATTTTCCTCCAGAAAATAATTTGAAACTTAACTATGTAATATAAAATGAAATATCTTAGGATGCCGTCTCACTCTTCAAACTTTATTCTGAAAAGCTCTCTAGAAATTTGATTTTGAAATTCTGTCCATTCTTACACATCATCCTGCCTGCCTTTTATTTTTGCAGTGGTGCTGTCGTAGGTCACTGCAGCCTTGACCTCCTGGCTTCAAGCAGTTCTCCCTCCCGCCTCCTAAGTCCCTGGAACTACAGGAGCTCACCACCATGCCCAGCTAATTTTTAAAACTTCTTTTGTGGAGACGGTCTCACGTTGCCCAGGCTTGTCTCCAACTTCTGGCCTCAAGCGATCCTCCCACCTTGGCCTTGCCAAGTACTGGGATTACAGGCCCTGAGCCGCGTGCCCTGTCCTCACCCTGCTTTGTAGACACAGTTAACAATGTGTTTCTGATATTTTGTGTATGTTCTTTTGTTCTTTCCTATTTGAATGTATAGTGCATGATGATAAGTGCCAGTTAGGTCTGCGGAGTTGTTTCTAATTTGGCAGACCAGTGTTTTTCATCTTTGCATTAACTATTACTACCTTTCTCAGCAGGTTTGTTAGGAAGGCAGGTCTGACTACTAGTTGCAGGGATCCTGTACAACTAGACAGTGAACCAAAGCAAATCCAAGCTTTCCCTAGGTGCCTAGAGGGTGGAGACACTTCAGATCTTGTGTTGTATTCGTGGTTTGTCCATGTAAATTGTCTCACCAGCTGGGAGCTGGGAGTAGGGCTTGCAAAGGGAGTTTCCTCAACAGCTTTTCACCTCCAGCCTGAAATATGATGTTGACAAACTGTCTTCCAGCCTCACTTGGAACAGTGTGGTGACAAGTTTACCTAGAGAATCCATTGTTCTGAAGACTACTGGCTGCTCAGCATGTGCCATGAGAGGTTCCAACATTTTAACCCATTAATGAGATAACTGACCAGGCAAAGATCACTGGATGCCAAAACCCTTCAGGTAAAAGGCTGCTGAGGAACAGAATTTTAGCACAACACTCAAATGTTGCTGCACAGGTCACTTGCAAAAGGAAAACATCAACCTTTACTTACTTTAGAGAGGGGGTCTCGCTCTGTCCCCCAGGCCGGAGTAGTGATGTGATCACAGCTCACTGCAGCCTCGACTTCTCAGGCTCAAGTGATCTTCCCACCTCTGCTCCCCCGAGTAGCTGGGACTGCAGGTGTGAGCCACCACGCCTAACTAATTTGGAAAACACCAATCTTCACAAAGGACAGATCTGACTGCCGCCACCATAATCAAGTGATCAAACCTAGTGTCACTTATGGGACGGCCTGATGTTTCTGTGCTTCCTAAGATGATACCAAGAACACAGCAGTATCTCACCAAGAAATTGTTGACTGGAATCTAACCAAGCATCTAGACCTCCAGCTGACAGGAAATGGAGAGGGGGTAGAGGCACAAGTTAACATTCAGAAACAATCAGGTGAGCAGAATATCTGTGATATTCCGTAACTGCCAGGGCTCTTCGGTAAGTGTCATTTCAAAAAAGGAAGGAGTAGGCATTCTGGGTTAAAAGACATTTAAGAGACAACCCAATACAATGTATGAATAATTTTTTTTGCATCCTAGTTCAACAAAAATGACTATAACAATTCTTGTAACAATTGGAAATTTGAAAATGGAACGAATATAGGTAATATAGAATTGTTTTCTTCAGTACGATAATGTGATTGTAATTATGTTCTTCTTTTTAGTGTATTATGGGCAAATCTTCAATACCAGCAACTTTTTTTTTTTTGAGACGGACTTGCTCTGGTGCCCAGGCTGCAGTAGAGTGGTATAATCATAGCTCAGTGCAGCCTCAAACTCCTGGGCTCGAGCGATCCTCCTCCCTCAGCCTCCCACGTAGCTGGGACTGCAGGTGTTATGCCACCACGCCTGGCTAATTTTTTCAATTTTTTGTAGAAGGGGTTTTGCTCTGTTGCCCAGGCTGGTCTGAAAGTCCTGGGCTAAAGCGATCTTCCCTCCTTGGCCTCCCCCAAAGTGCTGGGATTACAGTTGTGAGCCACTGCACCTTTCTCAGGCTATATGGGGAGGAAAACAGCAAAATTAACATTTATTGAACCTAGGTACTGCGTGTGTTTCATTGTACCATTCAGCTTTGAAAACTTTCATAATAGAAGTGAATATATATATATATATATGCACACACGCACAAATGCATATATACATACACAGGCAGTCTATTTTCCTTTTGTGCCTATTTGACTTTTCCAAGTTTTATATTGAGTATGTCCTATGATTAAAGTCAGAAAGGCAATAAAGGTTATTAAACATATAAGGTGGAAAGAGAAAGTGTTAGTGGGATTCCGGGCTCAACACTGTTGAAGTCAGCTTTACCCATCCTTCTTGTTGCTAGGCTGTGACTTAGGAAGGATTCTCTTTCATTTGAGCCTCCAGAGAACTAAGCCAGGTGGTTCCCACTAGATGAATGGCCCACTCAGAGGCTGCCAGACAGCATTTAGTTGATAATAGATGTTCCTGAAAATTGTCCATCAGTAGCATACATGTCTGACGTGGACTTGGCCTACACCCAAGGAACATGGCCAAATGTAAGCCACTCACCAGCGTTTTGTAATATACAAAAACCAAAAATGTGGGCCAGGTGAGGTGGCCCATGCCTGTAATCCCAGCACTTTGGGAGGCCGAGGCAGATAGATCGCTTGAGGCCAGGAGTTCGAGACCAGTCTGGCCAACATGGTGAAACCCCATCTCTACTAAAAAAATAGAAAAATTAGCTGGGTGTGGTGGTGCACACCTGTAATCCCAGCTACTTGGGAGGCTGAGGCATGTGAGTTGCTTGAACCCGGGAGGCAGAGGTTGCAGTCAGCTGAGATGGTGTCATTGTGCTCCAGCCTGGGTGACAGAGTGAGACTGTCTCAAAAAAATAAATACATGAATAAATAAATAAAATAAGCATGTGAAAAGTAAAGAAAACCCAAAAAGATCAGAGAAGAAAAAATGTCAGCAGATGTTTCTAGTCATTGTGACATGTAGAGGTAGGGAGGACCTCGTGTTTCTTTGCATTTTAAACAATATTCCTGAGGTCCGTTTGACCATTTTGAGGGGGGATATATTTAGAGGAGTATTTTTATTTCACACTGGGAGCACATGATTTGCATTCTGCTCACAGAGGGAACATTTTCTTTTTCCTGCATCCAATTCAAAACACATTGCATCCAAAAGCTTATTTGAAAAATTTTAGAACTCAAACTAAAAAAATTAAAAATCAACAGTTGAACTACAGGGCTACAACGCCACTGTGTATAGTTTGGCTATGTTTTGAAGACAATTATCTCCTGGTAAAGTAACATTTTGGGAAGTTTTGCTGAATGTCTCTGACTCATGCCAGTTTTAAAAATTTTAAGTCTAGCAACAAGTGATGACTCACAGATCGGGGAAGATTCTGAGCAAAAGCTTTACCAGAACGTGCAGCGTCTGAGAAGGTCCTCAGGCTTTGCACTTTAGAGTCTTTCAATGGTTTACTTTGATTCTCAGATCAACCAGTCTCAGGAAATTTAGGCACTGTGCAGACGATGTCATTCAGCCATTCTGTCAACACAAATTGCATCCCTGCCCTGTGCAGTGCTGCACTCGGTGGAAAACGTTACCACTGTTGCCAGCCTGGGTGGAAACCTTTGAAAGCACAATGAACTAAAGACTGGTGTGAATGAAAACCCAACTCCTCATGTCATTTTGACAGCAGTAGGTGGTGAGTTGGAGATCTGAGCACCCACACCCTGTGTGCTGCCATACTGAGAGGCAGATGTCCCAGTTGGTTATAGCAGCAGCTTCCGGGAGGTTTGGAAGTCATAAACACCAACCTCATACTGAAAAGCCTAATGCCAGATTGGGCATGGTGGCTCATGCCTGTAATCCTAGCACCTTGGGAGGCTGAGGCAGGAGGATCATCTGAGCCCAGGAGTTCAAGACCAGCCTGGGCAACACAGTGAGACCCTATCACTACAAAAAATAAAAAATTAGCCAGGCATGGTGGCATGTGTCTGTGGTCCCAGCTACTTGAGAGGCTCAGGTGGGAGGATCACTTAAGCCAGGAAGTTGAGGCTGAGGTATGATCACAGCACTGCAGCCTGGCCAAGACAGTGAGACCCTGTCTCAAAAAATAATACCAAAAGCTCCATTAATCTGGGCATCCCTAAATAGGTCTTCCCCATTGAGCTGTAGATTGGCTGGGGGTTTTTACCATGGTACAAAGTTAGGGCAGAAATTCCCATTCCTGCGTGCATGGTAAGGCTTCAAGACAAGAAAAGAGGGCCTTTGCCAGATGCAGTGGTTTGTACCTGTAATCCCAGCACTTGGGGAGGTCAAGGCAGGAGGATTGCTTGAGTCCAGGAATTTGTCTGGGCAACATGGTGAAACCTCACTCTACGAAAAAAAAAAAAAAATTAGTTTGGCATGGTGGCATGCGCCTGTAGTCCTAGCTAACCTGGAGGCTGAGGTGGGAGGATCACTGGAGACCAGGAGCTCGAAGCTGCAGGGAGCTGAGCCATGATCGCATCACTGCACTCCAGCCTGGATGACAGGGTGGGATCATGTTACAGACACACACACACACCAAACAAACAGTAACAACAAAAAACAAAAACCCCCATGGAAACAGGAAGGAAGCAAGCTGCAAGTATCATGTCTTAGCCTTAATTCTTAGATTGGTTCCCCAATCTATCCATGGCTTCAATGATCAATGCTTTGAATCTTCTTGCATCCTCAGGCCTAAAGGGGATAACAGGACCAGGAGAGATTGAAGTTAGACTCAATCTGGCAGAAAGAGTGGGGCCTCAGAGAAGAGGAGATGAAAAAATTCCCTTGGGTGCCCAGCCTGGTATTACATTTTTGAGTATGAGGTTGGTTTCTATGACTCTTAGAGCTCCTGGAAGCTGCCTCTCAGCGTGGCAGCACACAGGGTGGGTGCTCAGAGAAGAGGGGATGGAAAAAGCCCTCCCAGTGGATAGGACAGAACGTGCATCTTGAGCCTGGTGCTGTGTGTGGGAGGAGTGGCCCCCAGGAGCTGAGCTGGAAAGGTGTGTGTGCTTCAGGTGAGAGACTGGTGCTGGAAATTCGACAAGGGTAAAAACTGTCATAGGCTAAGGAGAAAGAAGTGTGGGTCCCAGAAACTTCATGTGGAGTTTGGCTGCCATTCCCCTTCCCTCATAACCCGTTATCCAGTCACAGCTGATTGACAAGTGGCCTAGGACTCCATGAGAAAACCCCTGAATTCTGTCAATACCTGGGGTCCATACAGTACAGACAATTAAGGAGGTCTAATGGAAGCTAGATTACAAGGAGGGGCATGATTAAAAAATCACCATTGTAGGCTGGGCTTGGTGGTTCACGCCTGTAATCCCAGCACTCTGGGAGGCCGAGGCGGGTGGATCACCTGAGGTCAGGAGTTTGAGACCAGCCTGGCCAACATGGTGAAACCCCGTCTCTACAAAAAAAAAAAAAAAATATATATATATATATATATAGACACACACACACATACATATACATACATACATATATATACATATATACACACATACATATATACACACACACACATACACACACACACACGTGCACACACAAAAGTTAGCCAGGCATGGTGGTGGATGCCTGTAATTCCAGCTACTTGGGAGGCTGAGGCAGGAGAATGGCTTGAACCTGGGAGGCAGAGGTTGCAGTGGTTGTGGTTAGCCGATATCACGCCATTGCACTCCAGCCTAGGCAACAAGAATGAAACTTCGTCTCAAAACAAAAAACAAACAAACAAAAAATCACCATGGTGTGGACAGAGTCTGGGTAGGGTCAGCTCCTGGGTTCTGGGAAGATGATGATGATGGTGGTTCAGGACATGGTGCAAGACTAGATTGAACATGTCCTGTTCTGGCCTCCAAGTGTGTCTTTGCTTAACAAAGGGAAGACCAGTTAACTTGAGAGGATGATAAACTGGAAGCCACAGTGTAGTGAAACCCCTCCTTTGGAACAGTGGGACTCAGGCAGCGGTGTGTGGAGCCAGCTTATCCCAGCTTGCAAGAACTGGTTATACCCATTTCTTTCCAGCTCAGTTCAGTAGCCCCATATTTACAGCTTGAAATTGGCCATGCTGGGAGTATTTATACCATGGTAATTGGCAAATGCTACACATCAGGGCTCCTGATTTATACAAATTCCTCCCCGGAGAGCTGGTTGTTAGACATTTACCAGCACACCACTGGACTCAGGAGGAAGATGCCCAGAGAGAGGTGAACACAAAGAACATTCCTGCAACAGGGGAGGACAGAGGGGGAATCAGTGGGGGCTGGACATTGAGTCCATGGACAGTGCTTTAAATCCCTCGAGAGAGCCCCATCCCCATCCTTCTCCTGGACTGTGCATCTCAGACAGAAGGAGCCAGTCTGTTGAGATCACTCAATACCCCTGGAGTGAGGAGACAGAAGATGGGGTCAGGGGGACATTTGGGTAATGTAGAGATGAGACCCCACAATTCTGCAGACTACTTCAAATCCACCTAACATCACAATAGTCTGATTCCCAAGCCATTCATTAAATCTTTTGAATATAACTGCTTAATGTATTTCCCACTTCAAGGATGTACTTAAACTATTCTAATGGTAAATATCAAACATTTTAGGTTGTTACTGGGTTTTGTAGTTGTCATTTATTACTACAAGAGCAAGTAATAGGTTTTAGCTGACCCTGGATGTGAATATAGTTTAAATCTTGAAAGCTCTAAGTGGGCAGGTGGGGAAAGAACAGTTGTTATTATTATTATTATTATTATTATTATTATTATTCTGGAGGCAGGGTATTGCTGTGTCACCCAGGCTGGAATGCAGTGGTGTCATCTTGGCTCACTGCAACCTCTGCCTCCTGGGTTCACGCGATTCTTGTGCCTTAGCCTCCCAAGTAGCTGGGATTACAGGCATGCACCACTACACCCGGCTAATTTTTGTATTTGTATTTTAATAGAGACAGGGTTTCGCTATGTTGGCCAGGCTGGTCTCAAACTCCTGAGCTCAAGTGATCCGCCCATCTCAGCCTCCCAATGTTCTGGGATTACAGGAGTGAGCCACCGTGCCCAGCCAGAACAGTTATTAAATACTTGACTTTATTGTTTTTGTAGAGACAGGGTCTTGCTCTGTCACCCAGGCTGGAGTGTGGTGGCACAGTTATAGCTCACTGTAACCTCAGACTCCTGGGCTCAAGTAATCCTCCTGCCTCTGTCTCCCGAACAGCTGAACTACAAGTGCCTGTCACCGCGCCAGTTTAATTTTTTGTTTTTTATTGTAGAGATGAATCTCGTTCTGTCGTCTAGGCTGAAGGGCAGTGGTGCCATCACTGCTCACTGTAGCCTTGATCTCCTGGGCTCAAGCATCCTCCCGCCTTAGATTCCCAAAATACCTGGGACTACAGGCATGTGCCACCATTGGCAGCTAATTTTTAATGTTTTGTAGGGATGGAATCTCACTATGTTTCCCAGACTGGCCTTGAACTCTTGGCCTTAAGCGATCCTCCCATACTCTCAAAGCACTGGGATTACATCACACTCAGCCCAACAGCTGCCTTTAAATGCAGAGAGCTCCCTTTGAGCGTCTTTTCAGAGGGCTGGAGATCCTAGGACAAAATAGATCAGGGGTCCCCAACCCCTGGGCCACAGACCAGTATACCACCGCCTGTTAGGAACTGGGCCACACAGCAGGAGGTGAGCAGAGGCGAGGGAGCATTACCACCTGAGTCCCACCTCAATTCTCACAGAAGCACGAAGCCTATTGTGAACTGCGCATGCGAAGGACCTAGGCTGTGTGCTCCTTATGAGAATCTAATGCCTGATGATCTGTCACTGTCTCCCATCACCCCCAGATGGGACCGTCTAGTTGCAGGAAAACAAGCACAGGGCTCCCACTGTTTCTATGGTATAGTGAGTTGTATAATTATTTCATTATATATTACAATGTAATAATAATAGAAATAAAGTGCACAATAAATATAATGCCCTTGAATCATCCTGAAGCCATTCCCACCCTCCCCATCCCTGTCTGTGGAAAAATTGTCTTCCACAAAACCAGTCCCTGGTGCCAAAAAGGTTGGGGACCGATGTAGATTACCTAAATGATGTTGGGATTATACGACACGGTTGTGATTGGATTATTGTCTGCATTTTTGATAACTTCCCTTGAATAGATGTTTAGCAGCAGTATTACTGCTTCTAAGTTTCGTGTTCGTTTGTGTGGATGTTGACACCGCCAAACTGCTCTTCCCAAAAGGATATCCCAATTTGCACTCATACCAGTAGCATATGTGCAACTGTTTCACCACAGTCCTGCCAATATTGTAATTTTTAAATAGTAGATAATGCAATCCATGAAATGTGATATGACTGAACTAGTTTTTCCTTTCTCATTTGAAAGGTAGACCATTTTTCATGTCCTGGCTTCCCTGGGTATTTGCTCTCCCAAATGCTGGCTTCTAGACCCCGCACGGAGTCTCATGCCTGTAATCTCAGCATTTTGTGTGGTGCTGTGCGCCTGTACTCCTACGTACTCAGGAGTCCGAGGTGGGAGGATTGCTTGAGCCCAGGAGGTTGAGACTCTGGGGTGTGTGTCATCACTGTGAGCTGTGATCACACCACTGTACTCCAGCCTGGGGGACAGAGCGACACCTTGTCTCAAAAAAACAAAACAGAGCAACTCCCCCACCCTCCGCGCACACGAAATGCTTGCTTCCACTTCCCCTACCCTGGTGGGGCAGGGGCTGGAACTCCGCAGGCTATGGGAAGGTGCTGGGGTTAGCGGCCCCAGCGGGTGCTCAGTGGTGTTGAGGCCACACTGCCCTGGGCGGTCTGGCCGGGACAGTTCCCCGTGCGGGCTCCCTGCGCGCTGAGCCACTGTAGGCGCCTTCCCGAAAATCTCTGAGCAGAGAGGGCCTGCAAAACAGTACTCTCACGCAACACTTTTCCTGGATCCATCAGGCCCTGACAGATAAGTTTGGTTTTCTTCCCTATAGCCGTGTGACTTGTACAAGGGATTTTAGTTGTGTCCTTGGGCACGAAGCCCTAGTCACTTCTCGATTCCCCACCTATGTGGCCCCTATGGCCCCGCTGGTTCCAGGACCTCCCCTCGAAGCCTCACCCACCACCCTGGATGCAGGTGCTGGAAAAGGGAGGAGTCCCCATATTTCACGGGGACTGCCCGTGATGGCCACAGGGGAGGCTCGCCGCCCACCGGCTCTGAGCCTGAGGCCTGCTTCTAGCCTGGCCTTGGGGGCCTGGGCGAAGCGACCCAGCGCGAGGACCAGTCCCCAACCAACCCGCTCCTAGTTCTGGGCGCCTTCCCCAGCAGTCAGATGGGGGCTCCAGAGGCCCGTGCGCGGCCACATGGCCCCGGGCCAGGCAGGGGGTCATGGGGACGCATCTACGCTAGGCGCACAGTATTTCTGGGCGCGGGACGGGCGAAGCGCCGTGGGTTCCAAGCTGAGCTGGGTCGGCCCTGCAGCGCCGGAGAGCAAGGCGGCGCAGGGAAGGGAGATGGGGCGGGATGTGGGGAACGCTGTCGACTGCTTGGATCTCTCCGGCCCGGATGGCGCCAGCTGCCTCCAGCTCAGCCTGCGGAAATCCGAGCTCTTCCCAGCGGCCCGACGGCCTGGGCGCCCCGCAGACCCCGGGCTCTCCCCGCGGTGCCTCCGCCGCCCGCCCCTGCGTCCTGGCCCGGCCTCCATGCCCCTCCGAGGTCCCGGCGCAGCGCGGCCGCCGCCACTGCCGCCACTCCCCCCACATTCCAGAGGCCGCAGCGCCGTCTCCTTCCTCGCATTCCTGCCCCCGCAAAGGAGTCCCTCCGCCCCGCGCGAGGCCGCGGCGAGGAGGGGGCGCGGCCCGGCGCCTGGGAGCTTACATTCCTAGGCCGCGCGCGCCGCCGAGCAGGGCGCCGCGTCCCCCGGCCCGCGCGTGGCCGCCGGAACGACCCCGGCCCGGCGCCGGCCCCGCCCCGCCCCGCGCCCAGGGGTCCCGGGGCGGGCTCCGGGCTTCGGGCGGACGATGCGGCGGCCCGGCCGGAGCGGCGGCGGGAAGCGGAGGCGGAGGTGACGCGCCAGGGCCGGCGGGCCGGGCCATGCAGCGCTCCCGGGCGGGCGCGGACGAGGCGGCCCTACTCCTGGCCGGGCTGGCCCTGCGGGAGCTGGAGCCCGGGTGCGGCTCTCCGGGTCGGGGGCGGCGGGGGCCGCGGCCTGGGCCTGGAGACGAGGCGGCGCCCGCGCTGGGCCGCAGAGGGAAGGGCAGCGGCGGCCCCGAGGCCGGGGCGGACGGACTGAGCCGCGGGGAGCGGGGTCCCCGGCGCGCGGCGGTTCCGGAGCTCAGCGCGCAGCCTGCGGGCAGCCCACGGGCCAGCCTGGCGGGGTCCGACGGCGGCGGCGGCAGCGCCCGATCCAGCGGCATCAGCCTGGGCTACGACCAGCGCCACGGCAGCCCGCGCTCCGGTCGCTCGGACCCGCGTCCCGGTCCCGGGCCGCCGTCGGTGGGCAGCGCCCGCTCCAGCGTGTCCAGCCTCGGCTCCCGGGGCTCGGCCGGCGCCTACGCTGACTTCCTCCCGCCCGGCGCCTGCCCCGCGCCCGCTCGCTCCCCGGAGCCTGCGGGGCCGGCCCCCTTCCCGCTGCCTGCACTCCCGCTGCCCCCGGGCCGGGAGGGCGGCCCAAGCGCGGCCGAGCGGCGGCTGGAGGCGCTCACCCGGGAGCTGGAGCGGGCGCTCGAGGCGCGCACGGCGCGGGACTACTTCGGTGAGCGAGCTCGGCCCGGCAGTTCCCTGCGCGCACGGCTGGGGTCCGGGGTTCCGAGACTGCCTCGGGTAGGCGGCCGGATCAGCGGAGGAGAGCACGGGGCTGGCTGGGGGTGCAGCAGTGCACGGGGTTGGGACGAGGAAGGTGCATCCCCTGGGGACTGGGGAGCGCAAAGGGTGAGTGAGTGCGCCTGGATCCCCAGCAGCGGCTTCACCCCTGCCTCTGGGTTCCCCGACACACGAGGGGTTCTGGCCGAGTGAGTTGATGTGCGGTTCCTAACTTAACAGGCAAGTCAGGTTCATGGGCACACTGAGCCATTTTCTGATAATTTTTTCTTCTTTCTTCTTCTTTTTTTTTCTTTGTTCTTTTTTTTTTTTTTTTTTTTTTTTTTTTTTTGAGACAGGGTCTTCCTCTGTCGCCCAGACTGGAGTGCAGCGGCGCGTTCTCGGCTTACTGTAGCCGTCGCCTCTCAGGCTGAAGCGATCCTCTCGCCTCAGCCTCCCGAGAAGCTGGGACTACAGGTGCACACCACCATGCCCAGCTTTTCTTCTTCTTACTTTTTTTTTTTTTTTTTTTGTAGAGACAGAGTCTCCCTATGTTGCCCAGGCTGGTCTTAAACTCCTGGGCTCAAGCGATCCGCCCTCCTCGGCCTCCCAAGGTGCTGGGATTACAGGCTTGAGCCAGTGCGCCCGGCCTGATCTTTTCTTCTTTACATTTGGTGCTCTCATTCTATCTGATCCTTTCATGCTTCGTGATGAGCAGAAAGGGGTGCTTCCCCGTCTGCCCCGCCACGGTATGGGTGTGGACAGCAACCGGGAGATGGAGTGGCCCAAGTACCACCGGATACCGCCTGACCCAGGCTTTGGTGATGGTAGCGGCTGGAGAGGGAGACTGTGTGAGGGAAGAAAAGCCCACTTTGCGGGAGAGGGGAACCGTGCCAGTCACAGGGGGCTGCCCTCGCCCGGACTGTGCTGTGGACATAGGATGTTTCCTAAAGGAATCCTGCTGCAGGTGCATCTGCAAAGCCCAGCAGCCTCACAGCCTCCACTTCCCAGTGTGGCCCAGGCCCCCTGATCTCTAGTTCTTGGGACAGCTCTTGGGGTGAGATTGTGAGCGGGGCAGAGGTATACTGTGGGGCCTGGGGCGAGAACTTCCCAACCCGCCTTCTGTATTAAGCACCTGGCTTTGGTGGATGGATGGTCACCATGCCTGGGACCGTGGCTGTCCTGGGGTTTGTGTCTTTGAGCGTTCAATGGTGTCAGCAGCTCACGGCTGCCCTGAACTGGATCTTTTTTTTTTTTTTTTTTTTTTTTTTGAGACGGAATCTCGCTCTGTCGCCAGGCTGGAGTGCAGTGGCGTGATCTTGGCTCACTGCAACCTCCGACTCCCTGGTTCAAGCGATTCTCCTGCCTCAGCCTCCCCAGTAGCTGGGATTACAGGCATGCGCCACCACGCCCAGCTAATTTTTGTATTTTTAGTAGAGGCGGGGTTTCACCATGTTGGCCAGGATGGTCTTGATCTCCTGACCTCATGATCCGCCTGCCTCAGCCTCCCAAAATGTTGGGATTACAGGCGTGAGCCACCGTGCCCGGCCCTGAACTGGATCTTGAGGGGTGAGGAGTCTGTCAGTGAGGGGCCAGGTGGGGGCATTCCAGAGAGAGGGAAGAATGAGCAGAGGAGGCCAGGCGGGATGAGAGATTGCCCCGCTCTTCCCCCAGGGGTTGCAGCCCAGAGGGCTCAGGTGGTCGAGGGCATATGTGGGCTAAGAGGAGGTGCGCCTGCTTTGGGATGGAGAGCGCCTCCCATCTGTGAGGTCATGGTGAGACTCTGTGGCTGGGCAGGTCTCGTGGCGCCTGTTGGATGGCCTGGGAGCAGGGAGATGTGCCAGGAGCTGTCATCTCCCGTGTCAGGCAGGTGCCAGGAAGAGAGGCTGGGGCTGAGTTTTGAAGGGCATGCTTTCCAGTGCCCTCTGCAGGGGAGAGTGCCCATTTCCCGGCCCCTGTGTACTGCAGAGCCCGGGGGAGGGGGGTGTTCTGTAGACACCCCTGAATCTTTATATGATATAGGGGTGGCTGAGGTCCCGGGCAGGTAATGTGGAGATGGTACAAGAAGGTAGGGTGTGGTGGCACATTTTTTTTCTGAGGAGCTGCTAGGCCAGGTGCGGTGGCTCACACCTGTAATCCCAGCACTTTGGGAGGCTGAGGTGGGAGGATTACTTGAGCCCAGTAGTTTGAGACCAGTGTGGGCCACATAATGCGACCTTGTCTCTACAAAAAATTTTAAAAATCAGCTGGGCATGGTGGCACTCACCTGTGTTCTCAGCTACTTGGGAGGCTGAGGTGGGAGGAGCACTTGAACCCAGGAGTTCCAGGCTGCAATGAGCTATGATCGTGCCACTGCACTCTGGCCTGGATGACAGAGTGAGATCCTGTCTTTTCTTTAAAAAAAAAAAAGAAAAAAAAAAAAAGCTGCTCAGATCGGGCTGTTGTAGCGCCCTGAGAGTGTTAGAGGAGTGATGATAGACCTTTTTTATTTTGTTTTCAAGAAAAACTAGAAATTGAGATTCAGTAATACTTTCCTGATTTTGTTTACTTTATTTTTTTAAACTTTTTTGAGACAGAGTCTCGCTCTGTCGCCCAGGCTGGAGTGCAATGGTGCGATCTCAGCTCACTGCAGCCTCCACCTCCGGGTTCAAGTGATTCTCCTGGCTCAGCCTCCCCAGTAGCTGGGATTACAGGTGCGTGCCTCCATGCCCGGCTAATTTTTGTATTTTTAGTAGAGATGAGGTTTCACCATGTTGGCCAGGCTTGTCTCGAGTTTCTGACCTCAGGTGATCCACCTGCCTCGGCCTCTCAAAGTGCTGGGATTACAGGCATGAGCCACCATGCCCGGCCCACTTTCCTGATTTTAAAAAATATGGGCAACTATTTGTTTGAACTATATGGTTCTGATGATATTTGACTTTGTTGAGCTACAAAAGTGGCAGTTTCATAGAGTTCAACCAGAATAATACAGCATTTTACAAAAGAAAGTCTGCAGGTAGCATAAGCTCGAGTGATCTCTGATAAACCTCGTCCTCAGAGTGTGGCTTTTTTGTTTTAAATTAAATTATTTTTTTTTAGAGACAGGGTCTCACCCTGTCACCTAGGCTGGAGTGCAGTGGTGAGATCAGCGCTCATTGCAGCCTTGAACTCATGGGCTTAAGCAATCCTCCTGCTTCAGCCTCCTGAGTAGCTGAGACCACAGGTGTGCATCACCATGCTCGGCTGAATTTTTTTATGTTTTGTAGACCTGAGATCTTGCTTTGTTGTCCAGGCTGGTCTTGAACTTCTGGATTCAGGCGATCCTCCCTCTTTGGCTTCCCAATGTTGGGATTACAGGCGGGAGCCACTACGCCTGGCCAGAGCTTTTTTTTCTCTGTCCAACCCCTCGTCTCTTCCTGTCCTTGGCCCTGGTACCAGCTGACCTCTTGGTTGCTCTCTGCCATTCACTGATGTCTTTGGAACTTTCCCCTCTCCCCTCCCCAAGTTCCGCTGCCATTAGCCAGCCAACAGCCTCGGGCTTCCGGAACCTTTTCAACTTTGGTGACCTCCTTGCCTTCTCTTCAGCCACCCACTCCCAGGGCCACGCCCTGTTTTCCCTTCACTCTAGCAGTCCTTAGTGGTAACCCCAGTCTGCTTCTCAGCAGTTCCTCTCATTCCTGTAATTGCCGTCTGCCCAGCAGAACCCCGACTCTGAGCCCATGCTTTGACCCCCTCTGCAGCCACTATACCAGGCTGGGAAGGGCTCTGAGGAAGCCCTCGGGACCGTGGGAGGTTTGTCATCCTCACCACGCAGGTCTTCCTGGCACCACTGACACCCTAAGCCTTTGTCAGTTTTTTTTTTTTTTTTTTTGAGACAGAGTTTTGCTCTTGTTGCCCAGGGTAGAGTTCAATGGTGAGATCTCAGCTCACCACAACCTCCGCCTCCCAGGTTCAAGTGATTCTCCTGGCTCAGCCTTCCAAGTAGCTGGGATTAGAGGTGCCCACTACCACACCTGGCTAATATTTTGTATTTTTGGTAGAGACAGGGTTTCGCTGTGTTAACCAGGATGGTCTCATCTCCTGACCTCGTGATCCGCCCACCTTGGCCTCCCAAAGTGCTGGGATTACAGGCGTGAGCCACCGCGCCCGGCCGCCTTTGTGTTTCCTCTCTTATTCTCTCAACAACCTTCCTCCCTCCTGGGACCCCTACCTTTGCTTCTGACTTCCCTTGGAATCTTGAGGTCAGCAGTTGTAGTCTGTCTTCACCACCGTCCTGCCCCTTCCCTGTAGGTGCTCCAGTCCATGTGGGTCTGACTCTCCTGCCGTCTGAGAGGACAAGGGTCCTTCCATCACCAACCTCCACCTCCTGCACCTCCACCTCTTTTCATTGGCCCCTTCCCTTTGTTTCTTTTTAATTTTTTTTTTTTTAGAGACAGGATCTAGCTCTGTTGCCAGGCTGGAGTGCAGTGGTGCGATCACAGCTCACTGCAGCCTGAACTCCTGGCCTCAAGTGATCCTCCTGTCTCAGACTCCCAAAGTGCTGAGATTACAGGCATGAGCCACCAAGCCCGGTCCCTGCCTGCTTTTTTTTTTTTTTTTTTTTTGAGACGGAGTCTTGCTCTGTCACCCAGGCTGGAGTGCAGTGGTGTGATCTCGGCTCACTGCAACCTCCGCCTCCCAGATTCAAGCGATTCTCCCGCCTCAGCCTCCCAAGCAACTGGGATTACAGTGTCCACCACCACGCCCGGCTAATTTTTATATTTTTAGTAGAGATGAGGTTTCACCATGTTGGCCAGGCTGGTCTCAAACTCCTGGCCTCAAGTGATCAACCCTCCTCGGCCTCCGAAAGTGTTGGGATTACAGGCGTGAGCCACTGCGCCTGGCCCCTGCCTGGTTCTGAAGGCATCTGAACTGGCTTTCTCTGCCCAGTGGTGAAGTGAGGCATGGGAGGCCCTGGGCAGAGCAGGGGGTACCCAGGAAAGCAGGAAGGGAGATGAAGACCCAGAAAGCTGGGTGCAGGCTGCATCCTAGAAACCAGAGAGGAGGAGGTGGGCCACCCGCTAGCAAGATCAGAATGGAAAGTCCATAGATGGGGACAGCTAGGAGATGACCAAGTGTGGGCCATGTTCTCTTTGTTGACTGAGGAAAGGCGGGGAATGGGGCGGCTGGTGGAGGAGGGAGAGGAGGTTATTTAAGGAGAGAGATGAAAGGAGAAAGCAAGAAGGTCGGGGGAGAGCAGCATGGCCTGGAGCTGGCAGAAGATTTACGGTCCAGAGGGCAGGTGGAGGCCATCTTCATGCCCTGTGTGGCATGGGAGGCCCTGGGTGACCCTGTAAAGGGGACACGAGATGTGTGGGCTACTTGCCTACTGTCTGGGTTTCCAGGAGGGCTGGCCAGGGAGTGCCCTGAGGCTAGAGCCAGGCTTGGCCCTGGCGTTGCTGGTCACCCCTCTCCTTTCCACCTTACCCGCTGCATGCTGAGTACACAGGTGTGGTCCCTGATTCCATCCACTGATCGTAGGCACCTGCACAGCAGCGACCCTCATGTCTGTCTTCTTCCTTTTTTTTTTTTTCCTTGAGACGGAGTCTTACCCTGTCGGCCAGGCTGGAGTGCAGTGGCGGGATCTCGGCTCACTGCAACCTCCGCCCCCCAGGTTCAAGTGATTCTGCTGCCTCAGCCTCCCAAGTAGCTGGAATTACAGGTGCCTGCCACCTTGCCTGGCTAATTTTTGTACCTTTAGTAGAGACGATGTTTCACTATCATGGCCAGGCTGGTCTTGAACTCCTGACCTCCTGATCCACCCACCTCGGCCTCCCAAAGTGCTGAGATTACAGGCGTGAGCCATTGTGCCTGGCTTCTTCTTTTTTTGGAGACATCTCACTCTGTTACCTAGGCCGGAGTGCAGTGACATGATCATAGCTCATTGCAGCCTCAAACTCCCAGGCTTAAGCGATCCTCCTGCCTCAGACTCCTGAGTAACTGGGACCACAGGTGCACGCCACCATGCCTGGATATTTTAAAAAATTTTTGTAGAGATGAGGGTCTCGCCGTGTTTCCCAGGCTAGTCTGGAACTCTTGGGCTCAAGTGATCCTCCCACTTTGGCCTCCCAAAGTGCTGGGATTACAGGCATGAGCCACTGCACCCAGCCCGCTTCCTTATTTCCTTCAGGCCTTTGCTCAAGTATCACCTTGTGAGTGAGGCTTCTGTGAATACCCGGTTTAAAAATCACACATCCTTGGCCGGGCATAGCAGTACTTGCCTGTGGTCCCAGCTTCTTGGGAGGCCGAGGTGGGAGGATTGCTTGAGCCCAGGATGTCAAGGCTGCAGTGAGCTATGTTTACACCACTGGACTCCAGCCTGGGCAACAGAGCGAGACTCCTAAAAAAAAAAAAAGGCCGGGAGCAGTGGCTCACGCCTGTAATCCCAGCACTTTGGGAGGCCAAAGTGGGTGAATCACCTGAGGTCAGGAGTCCATGACCAGCCTGGCCAACATGGTGAAACCCTATCTCTACTAAAAATACAAAAAATTAGCCAGGTGTGGTGGCACATGCCTGTAATCCCAGCTACTCGGGAGGCTGAGGCAGGAGAATCTCTTGAACCTGGGAGGTGGAGGTTGCAGTGAGTCGAGATCACGCCACTGCACTCCAACCTGGGCGACAGAGCGAGACTCTATCTAAAAAAAAAAAAAAAAATCCTGCATCTAACGCCGTAGCACTCGTCTCTGCCTGATGTTATTTGACTGCTGTTCTCTGCCCCCTTCCACTCGATGCAAGCTTCTTGAGGGTGGGGACCTGGGTGCATTGCAGACTGAGTGGTGCCTGACCTTAGGGGCATGTGACTCATCTGTGTGCTGATGACCAAGAGAATAAGTGGACCCTGGTGTACAGAGGAGGACAGAGTGGGTACAGAGGAGGACAGAGTGGCTGCAGAGGGGTGGTGACTGCCCCTGAGTGCCCATGTGGTCTTCATTCTTTGTGTCTGGGTCACAAAACATGTTGAAGAACAGGATTTGGTTCACAAACAGCATGAAGGATTTTCCCTCAGTCCAAGAGCAGGCCATGGATGAAAGGGCTTAAAACAACTGTCTCGGTATAAAGATACCATGATAGGCTGGGTGTGGTGACTCAACGCCTGTAATTGCAGCACTTTGGGAAGCCCAGGCAGGAGGATTGTTTGAGCCCAGGAATTGCTTGAGCACACCCTGGGCAACTGGGCGACATAGCAATACCCTGTCTCTACAAAAGAAAAAATTAGCCGTGCGTGATGGCATGTGCCAGAAGTCCTAGCTACTTGGGAGGCTGAGGCTGGAGGATCGCTTGAGCCTAGGAGGTCGAGGCTGCAGTGAGCTGTGATTGCACCACTGCACTCCAGCCTGTGGGACAGAGCGAGATCCTGTCTCTCTCCCAAAAAAAACCTAAAAGTGGTTGGGTGCAGTGGCTCATGCCTGTAATGCCAGCACTTTGGGAGGCCAAGGCAGGAGGATCGCTTTAACCCAGGAGTTTGAAACCAGCCTGGGCAACATAGTGAGACTCTGTCCCTATTTATAAATCAAAAACCAAAAGAATCTATCAGAACAGTTGTGATGGACAGCTTTGATTAGCTCCGACTCTGCACTGGGTGCTCGGCCAAGCCCTTGAATCCTCAGACAGCAGCAGCGGCAATCCCTGGGTCGTGGCCACCCTGTTGGTGCCCATGTTGGTCATCAGTAATCGAGTGATGTTGGCCTAGGAAAGTTAGCATCCCCCAGGTCAAGCGGGTGGGCGGTGTCAAGACGGGGAGTCCGTCGGTGTGGCATAGGCTGTGGTGCTAACCCCTGGTGTCCATTGGGTGGCATAGGCTGTGGCGCTAACCCCTGCTCTCTCCTGCCTCTCCTCTCCTAGGCATTTGCATCAAGTGTGGGCTTGGCATCTACGGAGCCCAGCAGGCGTGCCAGGCAATGGGGAGTCTTTATCACACTGACTGCTTCACCTGCGACTCGTGTGGTAGGTAACCTCGTGCCCTGGGTAGCTCTGTGAAGGGGACCTGCCACATCATCCCCATTCCCCTCAAACTGCCTTGCCCCTGAGTCCAGGCAGATGGACCACCTGGCTCTGGCCCAGGCTGGGCTGTGGAGGACTCTGTCTGGGGAGGAGGCATGGGGCCCCTGAGGAGCCTTTTGCTGGCTGTAGGACAGGGCTGCCCCCTGGTCGTCAGCTGTGGATCCTCTGTGCCACGCAGGGCACTAATGCGCTCATGTCACCCAGCTGCCTGGGAGCAGCGTCAGAAGCCCATGAAGGACCTTCTGCCTGTCTGGACATACGACTAATATTTCTTTTTCCTGCTATCTATTTTTGTTGTTGTTGTTGAGACAGAGTCTTAATCTGTTGCCCACGCTGGAGTGCAGTGGAATGATCTCGGCTCACTGCAGCCTCTGCCTCCCGGTTTCAAGAGATTCTCCTGCCTCAGTCTCCCAAGTAGCTGGGATTATAGGCACACGTGCCACCACGCTCGGCTAATTTTTTTTTTTTTTTTTTTTTTTTTTTTTTTTTTTTTAGGTAGAGATGGGGTTTTACCATGTTGGCCAGGCTGGTCTCAAACTCTTGAGCTCAAGTGATCCGCCTGCCTCGGCCTCTCAAAGTGCTGGGAGTACAGGTGTGAGCCACCGCGCCTGGCCTACAATTTATTTTTGATCATAATTTTACACCCAACATAAACTATAAGTGTTATAGTTTAACCTAGACAAAGTTATAAAAAGAAAAAAGGAACTATAATCCAACCACCCTAATAAATATCCACTCTTGGTTTGCCCACTGTTCTTCCAGACCTTGCCTTAATCAGACATCTTTTATGTATTTGCACATTTTTTAATTTTAATTTTAAATTTTTTTTTTTTTGAGACAGTCTCGCTCTATTGCCAGACTGGAGTGTAGTGGTGTGATCTCAGCTCACTGCAACCTCCGTCTCCCTGGTTCAAGCGATTCTTCTGCCTCAGCCTCCCGAGTAGCTGGGATTACAGGCACACGCCACCACTCCCAGCTAATTTTTGTATTTTTTTAGTGAGATGGGATTTCACCATGTGGCCAGGATGGTCTCGATCTCCTGACTTTGTGATCCGCCTGCCTTGGCCTCCCACAGTGCTGGGATTATAGGTGTGAGTCACCTTGCCCGGTAAAATACCCTAGAAACTTCTATCTTGTACCCCCGCTTTTTTTTTGAGACAGAGTCTCGCTCTCCCCCAGGCTGGAGTGCAGTGGCGAGATCTCGGCTCACTGCCACCTCCGTGTCCCAGTTTCAAGTGATTCTCCTGCCTCAGCCTCCCAAGTAGCTGGGACTATAGGCGCGCAACACCACGCCTGGCTAATTTTTTGTATTTTTAGTAGAGATGTGGTTTCATAGTGTTAGCCAGGATGGTCTCGATCTCCTGACCTCGTGATCCATCCGCCTCGGCCTCCCAAAGTGCTGGGATTACAGGCGTGAGCCACCGCGCCTGGCCCTATCTTGCCCTTTTTCAGTTGATCCCTGTATGTCCCCCATCACATTTGCCCAACTGGTATTCTGATTTCTACCACTGTAGAAAAGTTTTGTCCATTCTAGAACTTCATATAAATGCATTCCTATAGTGCATACTCTTTAATGGCTGATCTTGTGTTCAGTGTCTTTTTTTTTTTTTTTTTTTTTTAAGAAGCAGGGTCTTATGTCTTCATCCAGGCTGAAGTGCAGTGGCCCAATCACGGCTCACTGCAGCCTTGACTTCCTGGGCCCAAGCGATCTTCCTGCCTCAGCCCCACAATGAGTAGTGGGACTACAGACACGTACCACCACGACTGGCTAATTTTTTTTTTTTTTTCCTAGAGACAGGGTCTTGCTATGTTGCCCAGGCTGGTCTTGAACTCCTGGGCTCAAGCGATGCTCCTGCCTCAGCCTCCCAGGAGGCTGGGAGGCTGAGGCAGGAGGATCACTTGAGCTTGGGAGGTTGAGGCTGCAGTGAGCCATGATTGTGCCATTGCACTCCAGCCTAGGTGACAGAGCGAGACCCTGTCTTAAAAAAAAAAATACCAGCCTGGCCAACATAGTGAAGCCCCATCTCTACTAAAAATACAAAAATTAGCCAGGCACCTGTAGTCCCAGCTACTTGGGAGGGTGAGGCAGGAGAATCGCTTGAACCCGGGAGTCGGAGGTTGCAGTGAGCCGAGATCACGCCACTGCACTCCAGCCTGGGCGACACAGTGAGACTCTGTATCAAAAAAAAAAAAAAAAGATTCATTCTCGAAAATTTGCTGTGAATTCAACTGATCTTAAAGTGAATGTGTTTATTAACCAACACATGTATTTACATGAGCAAAATATTTATTCATATATTTGTTTTGGCAACCTTTTTAAGTAATTCTGTCGACAATGTGTTCGTTTAATTTTTTTCTGAAATTTTGTTATTATAACAATAACAACATAATATTAAAGGGAAATATAGAAAACCAGCCATAACCCAGTGTCTCATCTGTTGGAGGAGGGTGCTGAGAGCCGGAAGCACGGCTCCATCCCCGGTCCCCAGTGTTCCAGGGACCCCTCTCAACCCTCACCCTTGCAGGGAGACGACTCCGTGGGAAGGCGTTCTACAACGTGGGTGAGAAAGTGTACTGCCAGGAGGACTTCCTGGTGAGTCCAAGCTGTGCCCTGGCAGTGCCAGGGGTGGGAGGTGGGGCAGGGACCCTCATTCTGACTCGAGTGGAGACCTGAGGCCAGGAGGCAGGTGCTAGCTGGGCCGCGAGTGCCCCTTTGTCACACAATGTCCTGGATCCTGTGTCCCCTCCCAGTACTCCGGGTTCCAGCAGACGGCCGACAAATGCAGCGTGTGTGGACATCTCATCATGGAAATGGTGAGCCCCTGCCCCAGCCTCCTGGAGCCCCTCTGATGTGGGTGGAGTCTGAGGACTCTACCGTCTCCCCTGCTCCAGACCTGCCAGGGGTTCACAGCCAGAGCCTCTCCCAGGGCGGTGCTGAGCCTCCTGCCCACGCTGACCCCTCAGTGTGCTCCGCCCGCAGATCCTGCAGGCCCTGGGCAAGTCCTACCACCCAGGCTGCTTCCGGTGCTCCGTGTGCAATGAGTGCCTGGACGGGGTTCCCTTCACCGTGGACGTGGAGAACAACATCTACTGCGTGCGAGACTATCACACGTGAGTTGCTGGGGCCGTGGAGCAGGCGGGACTCGGGCCGTCCTCCCTGGCTCCTCTGGAAGCATTTTTTTCCCGCCGGACTGACTGCCCTTTGTTCTTGGCCTTTTGCCTTCCGCCTCCACTTGTACACCTGGGCTTGGGGCAGGCATGTGTCTCTGCCTGCATCCCCTCTCCCGGTGGTCCGGCCACCAGCTGTCTTTTGCCTCTTCTCTCCCTATCGTGGCCTGCATGCTTCTCTACTCCCGGCACAGGGAACCCTCCTGGCTGTAGTACCCACCATCTCTCTCCCTCCTCCCCTCCATCCCCTGCCAGGCCAGGCCTCTTTCAGCTGGGGCTGGGGCTTGGGATCTCTGCAGCCCCCTTCTCCTGCCTGTCTGATCCCTGATCTGTTTCCTCCTACCGTGACTCCAGGTTTATTCCTGGGAGCTCTGGTTCTGAGCAGGGCCTTCCGTGGGATTGGAGTCCTGGGCAGAGGTCCCTGGTACTCAGGGTGAAGCCAGGTCTCACAGTGGTCCTAGCTAGTGGTGTCCCAGACCTGGACATTAAGAACTCACAGGAAACATGGGGGCAGATGGCAGAGCAGAACCTGAAGGCATCCTGGAGGAGGTGATTGGGTGGAGATGAAATGAGCAGTCAGATAAGAGGCCAGGGCCGGGCATGGTGGCTCATGCCTGTAATCCCAGCACTTTGGGAGGTCTAGGTGGGTGGATTGCTTGAACCCAGGAATTTGAGACCAGCCTGGGCAACATAGTGAGACCCCATTTCTATTAAAAAAAAAAAAAAGAAGAGGCCAGTACAGGAAGGCATGGCAGAAGCTCTTCCCTGTCTGCCCCGAGGTGTGCACACAGGGAGAGAGGTCCTGATGCTTGGCTACGTCAGGGGGTTCCTGTGGGTGCACCTGTGCTTGTGCCCTTGGCCTCTGGTCACTCAGCTGATCACTTCTGGTTTCCTTTATTTCTCTAGGGTTTTTGCACCAAAATGTGCCTCCTGTGCCCGTCCTATCCTCCCTGCACAGGTAGGAGCCACTCACCCAGAGATGATCAGGTGCCTGGCCCAGCCGGCTGCTGTCCTGTCTAGCCTGGGTCTAGCCCAGGTCTTGGGCGACAGTGGGAGGGATGAGCAGGTGCTTCTCCGCAGATCCTTCAGGGCTGAGGGATGTGTGTTGTGCTTGTGTACGTGGGGTACAGCTGTCCCCTGGCACAAGGTCGAGGGAAGTGGTGGCCCCTGCCGCTCAGCTGCCCCACTGCCAGCCTCTGCTCCATTCTCCATTGATGGAAGGGCTGTTCCCTGGGTCTTCTCAGCTCTGCAGGCTGAGGTGGGGGTGCTGGGGGAGCAGATGAGAGATGGACGTGGTCTGTGCGGGAGCCACCCATGGGTGCTGCAGCTCTCCTGGCCTGGGGTCTTCCCACAGTGCTGGCTCTGTCCCAGGCTGGTGTGCCTGGCGAAGCAGAACTGGCAGTGCCCTTTTGAGACTCCAAGGAAGTGAAAACAGTCCGGGCACAGGGGCCCACGCCTGTAATCCCAGCACTTTGGGAGGCCAAGGTGGGATGATTGCTTGAAGCCAGGAGTTTGAGACCAGCCTGGGCCGCCTAGTGAGACCCCATTTCTACAAAAAAAAATAAAAAATTAGCTGGGTGTGGTTGTGCATGCCTGTAGTCCCAGCTACTTAGCAGGCTAAGGCAGGAGGATTGCTTGAGCCCAGGAGTTTGAGGCCGCAGTGAGCTGTGATTGCACCACTGCACTCCAGCATGGGCAACAGAGAGAGACCCTGTCTCTAAAAAAAAAAAAGGATCGGTGAGGTGAAAATAATGTCCACATCCATTGACAAACACGTGACACTCTTGTGGGCCTTTGTGCGTGCTGTGGGCTGTGATAGTGGAGGACGCCTAAGGCCTGCATGTGTCTGTGTGTGTGCACCTGCTGGAGCCTGTCCCGCCCCACGGAAGCAGCGTGGCAGTGCTCCCCGGGGCGGGCGTGCACCTCCACCGGGACAGGAGCGTGGTGTGTGGGAGTGTACACTCACGCAGTTTGCCTCCAGTCCCCACATGCTCATCGTGTGTGAACTCCTTCTCTTCCTCCAGGGCTGCGAGACAACCATCCGTGTGGTGTCCATGGACAGAGACTACCACGTGGCATGTTACCACTGTGAGGTGAGCCTGGGCCCCCAGGAGGCTGGCAGCTGGGGCAGGCCTTCTCCCACAGGGCTCTCCTCTCTGGGTGTTCTGTGGGCTCACCTTATCAAAATTTTAGTTTTGCCGGGCTTGGTGGTTCACACCTGTAATCCCAGCACTTTGGGAGGCTGAGGAGGGTGGATCACCTGAGGTCAGGAGTTCGAGACCAGCCTGGCCAACATGGTGAAACCCCGTCTCTACTAAAAATACAAAAATTAGCCAGGCGTGGTGGCGGGCACCTGTAGTCCCAGCTACTCAGGAGGCTGAGGTAGGAGAATCGCTTGAACCTGGGAGGCAGAGGTTGCAGTGAGCCGAGATTGTGCCGCTGCACTCCAGCCTGGGCAACAAGAGTGAGACTCTGTCTCAAAAAAATTTTTTTTAAAAATTTTTATTTATGAGAGACAAGATCTCACTCTGTTGCTCAGACTGGAGTGCAATGGCACGATTATAGCTCACTGGAGCCTCAACCTCCTGGCTCAAGCTATCTTCTTACTTCAACCTCCTGAGTAGCTATCACCACAGGCTCGCACCACCACATTCAGCTAATTTTGTTAATTTTAGTAGAGATGGGGTTTCATCATGTTACCCAGGCTGATCTTGAACTCCTGGGCTCAAGCGATCCACCTGCCTTGGCCTCCCAAAGTGCTGGGACTGCAACGTGAGTCACTGCGCCTGCCTCACCTATTTTATGGCGTCTACCCCATTCTACCTGTCCTTTTCCTGCCCTGCAGAGAGTGAACTGGGGGAGGGAGTGAAGGCAGGTGCTCCCTGAGCAGCTGGAGGAGTCAGGGTTGGGGGCCTGGGTTCACAGAAGTGGGCTGAGTTGAGTGATGGTTAGGCCATAGAAAGGACTGGATTTGGCAAGTGTCTGGATGTGGGGGGTTGGGGGTTGGGGGTTGGGAGGTGTTCATGAGAACCCCAGCAAAGAGTGAGGGCGGGGGGAAGAGGGGATGAGATGCTCTCATTTTTGGTAGCTGGAGATGTCCAGTAGACCTGTAAGTGGGCGGGGGTTCAGCGACCCTGCCGACAGCTGTGGGAATTTGGGGTCACTGGCGTGTGGCGCTCTCTTCTCTGAATCTTTTTTTGTTGTTGTTGAGATGAGTCTCACTCCGTTGCCCAGGCTGCAGTGCAGTGGCACTATCTCAGCTCACTGCAAGCTCCGCCTCCTGGGTTCAAGCAATTCTCCTGCCTCAGCCTCCTGAGTAGCTGGGACTACAGGCACCCACCACCACACCTGGCTAGTTTTTGTGTTTTTAGTAGAGACAGGGTTTCACCATGTTGGCTGGGCTGGTCTCAAACTCCTGACTTCAAGTGATCCACCCGCCTTGGCCTCCCAAAGTGCTGGGATTACAGGCTTGAGCCACCACACCAGGCCTTCTTCTCTGAATCTTGGCCCTGGGAATTCCAGTTGCCTTGGCCTCCCCAGATTCTCAACTCAAGGAGACCACGGGGCTCCCCTGGGCAGCTGGAGCAGTCTCCAGGCAGTCAGTCGGGTGTTGTGGGGTACACTTGTCAGATTTCCCCTCTCCGAGAGATGATGGGCCTCCCTGGTCTGTTGTCCGGGGTCTGAGAGTCACTGTCATCTGTTTAGCCTGTTGCTCTTGTTGTTGAAGGTGGGAGGGGAAATCCAATTTCTGTTCCTCCGTTCTGGCGGGAAGCAAGGGTCCCATGATGGACACAGGGATGGCAGCTGAAGCCAGGGAGCAAGTGAGGTCTTCCAGGATGAGTTGGAAAAGAAGGAGTGGGGGTCAGGATAGCTCAGGGAGCACTCTCATTTAAGGACACACACAGGCGAAGTGGCCACAAAGGGAGACTGAGGAGGCCTGGGCAGGAGAACCAGGAGGCTGCCGGCGACGGCACCCCAGCAAGAGCAGAGCAAGTGGCGGTGGGGAATCTGCAGTAGCAATCAGGGATCCCTTGGATGACAAGGTCTCCTGGGTGCAGGCGAGTGGCCCCATGGGAGCACCGATTGTGTCAGGGTACCCAGGAGGGAGGACAAGGAGCAGGGATGGTCTGCAGAGGGGCCAGGGCTCCCCTCCAGCCCTAACAGGACCTCCGCGTCCCTCCACTTGCTGGGCCGTCCTGTGGACTGTGCGGTCCCCTGCAGATTGTCCAGTACCGAGGGCAGCAAAAGGTTGACGCTGAGAGTGAGAGCGGGGCAGGCGGCTGGTGGTGGTGCTGTGCTGCCGCGAGGCTGTTGGATGGGGACTGATACCTCCGGGACCCCGCACTCCTCCCTGGCCTGGTGTGCAGCGGTCGGTAGCAGGGCCCAGCCAGTGGCCTGTGGTGGGACAGACAGGAGACCAGGGAAAGGAGTGATGTGGTGTCACTGCAGCAGCCCAGCTCCCTTCCCTGCGCAGGGCGGGCCAGGTGTTGGTGTCAGGGGCTCTGGGTAACGGGTCAAAGCCGCCAGCATTCCAGCCCCGAGCCCGCAAAGGTAAAAACTGCGACATAAGGTACTTGAAGCCAGCCCCCTGCTTCCCAGGTCCTCTCACCATTGCCTCTTCAGACCACCCGGGGGTGGCATTCATCCCTTCACCCTGCTGCAGGGACCCCTGTGTGGTGGGAACTGGTGGACACTTCCTTCCGGGCCCCCCAGCAGCTTGGAGCACAGGGCTGCTCCCTCCTCCACCCACTTGCTTCACTTTGCCCTCGGGGCTGCCAGGTTGTGGTTGTCTTCACTTTCGTTTCTCCTTGAATCTCTCCTGCCCAGGCCTGTTCTCTTCCCACCTCCTCATGGAAGGTTCTGCTGTTTGCCCTCTTCTCTTTTCTAGTGATCTGCACCCCCTGGAAGAGGTAGTCTCCTGTTTTGTCTTTAAAAACCATCACGTGACCGGGCGCGGTGGCTCACGCCTGTAATCCCAGCACTTTGGGAGGCCAAGGCGGGTGGATCACGAGGTCAGGAGATCGAGACCATCCTGGCTAACACGGTGAAACCCCGTCTCTGCTAAAGATACAAAAAATTAGCTGGGCGTGGTAGCGGGTGCCTGTAGTCCCAGCTACTCGGGAGGCTGAGGCAGGAGAATGGTGTGAACCTGGGAGGCGGAGCTTGCAGTGAGCTGAGATCATGCCACTGCACTCCAGTCTGGGCGAGACTGTCTCAAAAAAAACAAAAACAAAAAACCCCATCACATTTGGCTGGGTGCGGTGGCTCACGCCTGTAATCCCAGCACTTTGGGAGGCCGAGGTGGGAGGATGGTTATGAAGCCAGGGGTTCAAGATCAGCCTGATCAGCATAGCAAGACGCCATGTCTACAAAATACAAGGGAAAAAAAATTAGCCGGGCATGGTGGCACATGTCTGTAGTCCCAGCTGCTTGGGAGGCTGAGGTGGGAGGACTGCTTGAGCCCAGGAGTTTGAGGCTGCAGTGAGCTGAGATCGCACCACTGCATTCCAGCCTGGGCGACAGAGTGAGACCCTGTCTGATAAACAAAAAACAGGCCAGGCACGGTGGCTCATGCCTGTAATCCCAGCATTTTGGGAGGCCGAGGTGAAGGATCACTTGAGGTCAGGAGTTCTAGACCAGCCTGAGCAACATGAAACCCCATCACTACAAAAAATAAACAAAATTCACAGGGCGTGGCAGGGTGCGCCAGTGGTCCCAGCTACTCAGGAGGCTGAGGTGGGAGGATCACTTGAGCCCTGGAGGTCGAGGCTGCAGTGAACTGGGATCCAGACACTGCATTCCAGCCTGGGTGACAGTGAGAGACCCTGTCTCAAACAAACAACAACAAACGAATAAACAAAAAACACCCAAACCATCAGGTTTTTATGCTGACACCCATGTTGACTGCCCAGCCCTCTCCCCGCAGTCTGACTTATATCCAGTGACTTCCTCTTGGATACCTGAGAGGCAGCTCCAGTCTCCAGTGCTCCACGCCGGGCTTCCCATACCCCCTCTGGCAGAGGAAGAGTCTTTTTTTTTTTTTTGAGATGGAGTTTCGCTGTTGTCACCCAGGCTGGAATGCAATGGCAGGCTCTCTGCTCTCTGCAACCTCTGCCTCCCGGGTTTAAGTGATTCTCCAGCCTCAGCCTCCCAAGGAGCTGGGATTACAGGCATGTGCCACTATGCCCGGCTAATTTTGTATTTTTAGTAGAGACAGGGTTTCACCATATTGGCTGGGCTGGTCTCGAACTCCTGACCGAAGCGATGATCCAGCCGCCTCAGCCTCCCAAAGTGCTGGGATTACAGGTGTGAGCCCCTGCGCCCGGCGGAAGAGTCTTTATGTTGTTTTGCGGCACCCTGCAGATCTGCCCCTCCCCTCCGTCCCTCCCCCGTCCCGTGACCTCTGATGTGCGCTTGTCTGCTGACTCTGGGGCTGGGGGCTGTGTTCTTCCCTAGGACTGCGGGCTGCAGCTGAGCGGGGAGGAGGGACGCCGTTGCTATCCCCTGGCGGGCCACCTGCTGTGTCGTCGTTGCCACCTGCGGCGCCTCCAACCCGGGCCTCTTCCCTCACCCACTGTGCACGTCACTGAGCTCTGAGCAGGGGAAAACCCGTCCCTGGGCCGGGGTGGGTGTGGGTGTGGAGGGAGGGCCCGCGTGGGTGGCCCTGGTCAGCGTCAGGGGAGCTCCCTCCAATCACAGTTTCCCACCGAGCTGCTGTCTGCAGGGGCCGGACCCCCGCGTGGAAGCTTCTATTTATTCACCGTCTGTGCCTGCTCAAGTCACTTCCCTGCGGGCCCTGCCTCCCACCCACCCCATCACCAGCTTTCCACTTGGGAGGCCCCCTGTGCCCTGCAGCCTCAGGGTAGGCCGTGGGTCACCAGGCTGGAGAGGGCCCCTGCCTTGGCCAGGGGTGCGAGGTGACCCGGCTGCATTCCTGGGTGGGAGCTGCTGTCTGTTGTTCAGGGGCCTGGCCCCCGCCCTCCCCCCGACCCCGACCTCGCAAAGCGCACTCCCAGGCAGGGTGTGGTCTGGAAGGCGGGGCTGGCGGGGACATGGGTGTTCCTGCATCTCCTAGCGCTGTTCCTGCTGGTGGGTGGAAGGGTGCCTGGCTTAGACGGGGTCCCAGGAGGGGGTGAGGAATGACACCCTTGGGGAGGGGGCCTGCAAAGGGCACTGCCTGTGGCCACGTGGTGTCTGTGGGAATTGGTCCTGGGGACTTTGATGGGTGTTTGCGGCCCCAGTTGCCGCCCTGCTCCCTCTTCCAGGGCTCCTGGCTTGGCCCTCCCCCCCCCCCCCCCCCCCCCCCCCCCCCGCTCAGCTCGGGAAAATCCCCGTGCGGCTCCAGCCCCGGGTCTCGCTCAGGAGCGATGAGAGGGGCGCCCTGGCCACGCTTCAGGAAAGCCTGTGTCTGCGCGCGGGGCAAGGGGCTCCACGACAAAAGGACAAGATTTGACTTAAATTAAGTTTTTCCCTTGAGGATATTTTCATTTTCTTTAAAAGAATATAATTTTCTTCTAAGATCTTGGACCAGCCTTGTTATTTTTAAAGCAAATTCCGGCAAACTCACAAGTGTCTAGTTTGTCTGTTACGGAGCTGGTTTTCAGGTGGTAAGAACCTTGTGGTTTCAGGACTTTTGTATAAATTCCTCTAAAACTTCGCCACGCGTGTCCACCTTTCAGACTTTAGGGTAGTGTGGGGTTCCGTGTGTGTCCGGGTGTTAAGGGCGGTCGCCCCATGAAATGCAGTGTGGCGGTCCCTCCATGCTCCCCGGGACACACTGACGGGAATGTGGGGTCTGGACGTGGGAGGCCCTGGTCCTGATGCGGAATCCCCACGGGTTCAGGGAACATCTGGACTGAAGTCGCTCGCCCCTGGGAGAGCCTGGACCCGCCTCTTGGCTGCTGCTCTCCCCTTCCTCCCCCACGGTCAGGTGTGAGTTCTGTGAATCACTCGCGGGGCTGGGCTAGGCTCCGGGAACCAGCAGGGCTGTCCAGGCCGAGCCCAAGGGAACACCAGGAGGCGCCCGCAGGGAAGTGGCGGCTTCGGAGTCCAGCAGGGCCGAGGCATGGCGCGGGCGCCACCTGGTGGGCTGAGCCGGCAAGTATAGGGATGGTCAGGGAGCCTTAACCAGGGACTTCCACAGCGTGGAGAGCGCTGCATCTTAGAGTGGGGCCTTCAGCAGGACCAGGGGCCACTTCATGGAGGAGGTGATCCCACTGGGGCCAGAGAGTAAAGTCCAGGCGTGGAGGCTGCGTTGCTGGCTCTCTCCTGCTAGCTGAGCTGCTTTTTCTTTTTTTTTTTTTTGAGACGGAGTGTCATCCTGTCACCCAGGCTGGAGTGCAGTGGCGCAATCTTGGCTCACTGCAGCCTCCGTCTCCCGGGTTCAAGCAATTCTCCTGCCTCAGTCTTCCGAGTAGCTGGGACTACAGGTGCACGCCACCACGCCCGGCTAATTTTGTATTTTTAGTAGAGACGGGGTTTCACCATGTTGGTCAGGCTGGTCTCTAACTGCTGACCTCAGGCGATCCACCCACCTCAGCCTCCCAAAGTGCTGGGATTACAGGTGTGTACCACTGCGCCCGGCTTTTTTTTTTTTTTTTTTTGAGACAAGGTCTCGTTCTGTCGCCCAGGCTGGAGTGCATTGGCACAATCTGGGCCTACTGCAACCTCTGCCTCCAGGGTTCAAGTAATTCTCATGCCTCAGCCTCCCCAGTAGCTGAGACTACAGGTGTGCCCCATGATGCCCACCTATTTTTTTTTTTTTTTTTTTAAAGACAGAGTCTAGCTCTGTCGCCCAGGCTGGACTGCAGTGGCGTGATCTGCGCTGACTGCAACCTCTGCCTCCCACGTTCAAGCGTTCTCCTGCCTCAGCCTCCCAAGTGCTGGGATTACAAGTGTGCCCCATGACGCCCAGCTATTTTTTTTTTTTTTTTTTTAAAGACAGAGTCTAGCTCTGTCGCCCAGGCTGGACTGCAGTGGCGTGATCTGGGCTGACTGCAACCTCTGCCTCCCACGTTCAAGTGTTCTCCTGCCTCAGCCTCCCAAGTGCTGGGATTACAAGTGTGCGCCACCAGGCCTGGCTAATTTTTGTATTTTTAGTAGAGTCAGGATTTCACCATGTTGGCCAGACTGGTCTGGAACTCCTGGCCTCAAGCGATCCATCCGCCTCGACCTTCCAAAGTTTTGGGATTACAGGCGTGAGCCACTGTACCTGGCCTTACTTTTTGTATGTTTAGTTGAGACGGGGTTTCAGCATGTTGGCCAGGTTGGTGTCAAACTCCTGACCTCAAGCGAGCCCACCTTGGCCTCCCAGAGTGTTGGGATTACAGGCTTGAGCCACCGCGCCTGGCCTGGGCTGCTTTGCCTTCTAACTGGTCAGTTGCAAAGCTGTCCTCTGAACTGTCCTCTCTGCTTCCTCCCTCAAACCTGCTTTGAGCTGGGTTTCTCCTTGTTGCCAACCCAGTCCTTCTCCTCCCCTTCCTTTGCGTGTGCCATGGTGGGCCCTGTGCTTACATCCATGGGGTTGCTTCACTGAACCCTGCTCCGTCCCGGTCACCATGCACGCTCCTGCCAGCTGGCCTGAGTCATCACAGCTTGGAGTCCCCCCAACCCCACCCAAGGAACACACTTTGTCAAAGGTCACAGTCAAGGGACTGCATGGCCCTTGGGGCAGTGGCCTCACCAGGCCACACTCTGCCCTTTCTTTCTGGGCCCCTGGGCCCCGCATTGCCTTCTGTCAGGGCTGGTGGCCACTGCTCCACCTCCTCCCGTGGAGCTGTGCATGGCAGTTCCCTCTGTGGGAGCCACTCTCCTGGGGTTTCTTCCTCCTCAGAACCTTCTCATCTCGGCCTCTATGAAGTCAGGCCCCAGTTGTGACACCTCACTTGACACCCACAAGTCTTGGCCCGTGCTCTCCAAGCTCATTTGCCAACAGCAGTATCTCCATTTCATGCCCAGGGGTGACACCCCATGATTATAGAGATGGAGGATGCTGTGTGAGAACTGGGCTGAGCCATGCCAGTGGCCTGTGACCCTCCAGCCCTGGGTGCCACCCCCCACCTGCCCAAGGGGACCCCCACTGATATGGTCTCTGCTGACACCTGCGCCTGTGCCTGGGGTCCCTGTCATCCTTCCCTGGTCTGAGTGGCAAGTCTCCTGCCATCCCTGTCCCCGCTATGCGGTGAGCTCTCCAGCTTGGGCCCACCTGGTGGCTCACGCTCCTCTCCACCGTGCCTGGTTTAGGGCGAGTGCTGAGGCTGGAGTTGACCCTGCCCTGGGCTTCAGGGTCTTGGCTTAGTTCCACCTGCACTGGTCCAAGTCCAGCCTGGTTGCCTAGTGAAGGATCCACAGTGGGTACATAAAGGGCCAAGCGCTGTCCACATGGACACATCCTATGTGGGCGTGAGTGCTCCCTACAATCCCCAGACAAGCCTGCCTCTCAGCGGGGCTCAGCTCAGAGGCATAGACCCTGGAGGGCTGAGTCTGCCTGTGTGCGTGTGTGTGTGTGTGTGTGTGTGTGTGTGTGTGAGAGAGAGAGAGAGACAGGGATGGGGGGAGAGTGTGTGTATCAATGAGAGAGATGGAGAAAGTCGTGTGTGAAAGGGATTGAATATTTCAGAAAATGAATGAGAGAGATTGGGAGAGATGGTGGGAGGTGGAGTGGGAGAGAGACCTGTTGTTTAAGAGGGAGACTGAGTGACTCCGAGAATGAGGGGGAAAGATACGGAGACAGGATAAGCTGCAGAGAGAGAGAGGGATTGAACTGGAGCGAGACCAACAGAGCCCTGATGCTGGGATTTGGGAGGATTTGGTGGGTTCTCAGTGACCCCACTGAGGCCTGACCCACCAGTGGAAAAGGCTCACCTCCTGTAAGTGACCACACTGTGGGGTGTAATTGTGTGTTTGTGTGTGTGTGTGTGTGTGTGTGTGTGTGTGTTGGCGTCGCCCTGATGGCCTCTTGGAGGGTCCTGGGGCAGGTGGGTCTTGGGCATGGGGTGCCCTCTGCCCTCATTCTTTCTTCATCCGGGCTCCCTGCCCCTGTTGGGGTGGGAAGCACAGATGTCAGCTTGCTGAGCTGCAGGTACCATGACAATCCCAAGTGGAACTGCTCTTGGGGGGCTGTGTGGGGAGGGGCCACTGGGCAGGATTTATGAGACCTGGGCAGAGGTGTGGGGAGCAGTGTGGGCCAGAGGGTGACTGGGGGTTGGGGTGAGTCGGGTAGGGTGCGGCTGTGCTCATCCCTCCCACCCAGCCCCACCCTGAGGCTGGTCTCCAGCTTGTGAGCAGAGGCCGAGAGAAGGCCCTTCCCCATCACGGGGTCCTGTCTCCTCCGTGTCTGGCAGCCCTCATCTGGCCAGGAGGCCAGCAAGGACTTCCGGTGCCACACTCGGGAGGGGTGAGGGCTTTGCTGGCTGCAGGGTTAGGAGTAGGCGCAGCCTGTGGGGCCCAGGAGAGCCTTGGGGTGGGGATCAAGAACAGGTCTGGGAGAGGGGGGAGCACCAGGGCCACCTGCAGCCTCCACCCCGCCCAGCTCTGGAGGCTTTGCCCCCACCCCGCCCCCATGGTAGGCGTGTTCCCTAGAGGCTGGTGGGGACCTGGGAGAGGGGCATGTGCACACATTTCATGGGGATGATGGGGGATTCTGGGAGCCAGCCTGGGTGGGGGCTCAGAGGTGGGAGGGGCCCTGAGGCCTGAGATGGTGGAAGGAGCTCACCTATCTCAGGCCCAGGCCCTTGCCAGGTTCCTAGTCCCTGGCCGGATACCCCAGGGTGGCCTGGGATCCTGGAGAGTGCTCAGGAAACTCAGGAGGAGTGTGGACGCGGCTCCTCTCCTTCCACCCACTTCCCTGGCCCTGAGGGCATTGCTGGGCCACCATCCCAGACCTGGGGCGTGTGTCACAGGGCTGCCAGGAGGGCACAGGGCCCAAGGATTCCCCAGGGATGCTAGCCCCACTGTGGGCCCTCAGGACTGGTAGCCCTGGGCCCCCTGGCGCTTTGTAGGGAGGTGCTCAGCAGTGATGGTTGTGTGCCTGTCACACCCACCCACCTGTGCCTCCCCCCACCTGCCACGCCCATTGTCCTACACCCAGCGCACACTCCTCTCCACGCTGTGCACGTGAACCCGCCCGGGTCACACACCTGCCCTGCCATGGTGACAGGACTGTGTGGGATCTCTGCCTCCCTGCCTGAAGTTCCTGCCATTGGGACCTGTCACAGGCACACAGGACACAGCTGGCTCACCCTCTTCTCTGACAGCACCTGGGCCATCCCTGATAGTGATCAGCCCTGCTGAGGAAGGGTTAGGGTGGGCTGCAGGCCGGAGGCCAGGGAGAGGTGCTGGACCGGGCCTGGCATTTACTCACCCTCCTCCCATCCCACACTGTCCCGGAGCCTCCATCTCCACCTGAGCCAGCTGGGCTGATGCGGATTTCCAGGCATCCTCAGCGGGACCCATGGCCTGGGGTCACCACCTTCCTGAGCTGCGTGGATCTCAGCCAGGACTTCTTGTCCCTGAGAACAGATTGGGGCTGGGAGTCCCAGCCCGTCCCTGGACCAGCCCTGCCATCAGCTTGCCCAGCCTAGTTCCCTTTCTCTTCTGCACTCTGAATGTGCACTCCGCGTGTTCAGACGCTCGTGGTTTCTGATGAGAAGTTGGCTGTGTCTCTCACGGAGCCTCTCTCAGAGGCGATGAGTGACTTTTCTCTTGCTGCCGTCAAGATTCCTGGCTGTGGATTGGATGGATGGGAAGCTCTGTCCCTGAACGGCCCTTGTGACTATCGGGCTGTCCTTCCACAGTGTGCACTGAGGGTGCAGGCCAAACCTTTTAAAGAATAAACAGAAAGAAATCGGCTCTTTCACTTCTTGCAAGTTGGTGAAAACAGACTCTTCCAGGGAATTTTAACTTTTTATCATCCTATTTACTCTGGAAAGCCTTGTCTCGTGTTTTAGAGCTTGTAGGGTTTAATAAAACTAGTTAACAGCCAGGCACGGTGGTTCACGCCTACAATCCCAGCACTTTGGGAGGCCGTGGCGGATAGGTCACTTGAGGTCAGCAGTTCGAGACAATCCTGGCCAACATGGCGAAACCCCGTCTCTACTAAAATTACAAAAACTAGCCAGGTGTGGTGGTGGGCACCTGTAGTCCCAGCTACTGGGGAGGAGGCTGAGGCACGAGAATCGCTTGAACTGGGGAGACTGAGGTTGCAGTGAGCCGAGATCACGCCACTGCACTCCAGCCTGGGTGACAGAGCTAGACGCTATCTCAAAAATAAATAAATAAATAAATAAATAAATATAAATAAAACTGGTTAAAAATTGAGTCTCCCTGAAGTAGGTGCTCTTTCCACGTGAAAACTACTTTTTTGGTTTGGTTTGAAGGTAAGAAAGAGCGGGAGAAACTTTGCTCTTTTCATTTAATAATTGTGTTCAGCCTGGCCGGGCGCGGTGGCTCACGCCTGTAATCCCAGCACTTTGGGAGGCCGAGGTGGGCGGATCACCTGAGGTCGGGAGTTTGAGACCAACCTGACCAATATGGAGAAACCCTGTCTGTACTAAAAATACAAAATTTTTAGCCGGGCATGGTGGCGCATGCCTGTAATCCCAGCTACTCGGGAGGCTGAGGCAGAAGAAGCGCTTGAACCTGGGAGGCGGAGGTTGCAGTCAGCCGAGATCGTGCCATTGCACTCCAGCCTGAGCAACAAGAGTGAACTCTGTCTCAAAAAAAAAAAAAAAAAAATTGTGTTCAGCCTATGATGAAATATTTGATTATTAGATAGCAGTGTCACTAATGAGTTTTAAGTTGTCCAGAGTTAATTGTGAACATCAGAACAGGATTCTTATGACAAAAGCAGTTGTCTTAAGATGAATGGTTCATATTTGGGTGCAGTATTTGATGTCCAAAAGAACAAACATAAACCAAAAAAAAAAAAAAAAAATTCCTGACTGTCCCCTTTGGATGCCAATTGAATCTGTGTCTTGTGCCCCCGAGGGTCTGCCCGGTCACATCCCCTTGTCTTCTCTAGGGTTCACGGGGATCCTTCTCATCCTCTTCTAGGTACCAGGTTCCATTAGTTTTGTCTGTCAGTCTTGTCACCAGGGAGCTGGAGACCTGGAGGGGAGCCCTGATGTCTGGGACAGTGCTTGTCAGTGGATGGGCTTTTGCATAGGGGGATGGGGTAGGGAGTGAGTCATTGCATTATAGACTTGGACTAGGTGGATGCTATTTTTCATGGTGGTGGTGATGGGAGAAGCTGTTGGGTTATTTCACAGAGGAAGCCCGAGCTCCCTGCTGAAGATGATAAATGATGCACAGATTTCAATCCATCCTACGGCTTCAGCCTCCAGTCCTGGTCCCACACATCTCCTGGAGCAGAGCCTGATTCCCAGCCTCTGTAGCTGGTTGAGGAGCAAATAGGTTTCCCTGTCCTGACTCCACCTTGGAGCACCTTCCCTTGAGACCCACCAAGCTCTCTTTCAGTCACAGCATCTTCCTCCTGCTCCATGTGGTTGAAATCTCAGGTCCTCTAAGGATCCCTCCTCATTCTCTTTGTTAGTGTGAGGTGGGACTTTTTTTTTTTTTTTTTTTTTTTTGAGATGGAGTCTTGCTCTGTCGCCCAGGCTGGAGTTCAGTGGCAGGATTTCAGCTCAGTACAGCCTCGGCCTCCCGGGTTCAAGTGACTCTCCGGCCTCAGCCTCCCAAGTAGCTGGGATCACAGGCACCTGCCATCACTCCCAGCTAATTTTTTATATTTTTTAGTGAATACAGGGTTTCATCATGTTGGCCAGGCTGGTCTCTAACTCCTGACCTTAAGTGATCTGCCCGCCTCAGCCTCCTAAAGTGCTAGGATTATAGGTGTGAGCCACTGCACCTGGCCTGTGAGGTGGGAAGTTTCAATACTCCCTTAGCCTTGGTTTGGTCACCAGAAGGAGGGGACATGAGTGAAGGTCCCAGTCCACCCTATGCAAGCAGAAGCCTCTTTGGTTTTATTTTTAAAGGTGCGTTGACCCGTGTACCTTTGCATGGACATGTTCTTATTTGGGGTTACCTTTGTGTTGACTTTGTGTGGCCAGGACCCTGGAGATGAGGCCAGGATGGCCGACTCCAACCCCTTAGCTGCTTCCTTGCCCTGTATGGAGCAGCTCAGCCTGGGATGCAGGAGCAGCTGTGTCCCTCCGCTCCCGCCAGGCCTCTCCCCCTGCCTTCTGGGACTGGAAGTTCCTAGGAGTCCTGAAGCGCTGAGCTGCAGGAGGCTTCTCATGGCCCCAGGACACACCCATCACCCCATCTGTATTGAGATGTTTTCTAGAGAGACGCCTCTAGTAAAATCCGCTCTGTGACGGTGGTGTATAAACATTTTCTGTGCAAGGACCTTGCCCTCCTTTTCAAAAAAGTAAGTATGACTCCCACATGAAAATTTTCTTCTACAACACGACATACGTTCATTGTGGTACATTTAGGAAATTTAAGTGATTTATTTGTTATAAAACATCATCTGTTTTTCTACTGGACCTGGCTTTTATAAATCATGCGGTGATAAATAATATGGCAGTTAGAGCTGGGTGCGCTTGGCTCCTGCCTGTGGTCCCAGCTGCCTGGGAGGCAGAGGCAGGAGGATCGCTTGAGGCCAGGATTCCAGGCTGCAGGGAGCTATGACTGCCAGTGCACTCCAGCCAGGGTAACACAGCGAGACCCTGTGTTAGCCTGTTTTCACGCTGCTGATAAAGACATCCCCAAGACTGGGAAGAAAAAGAGGTTTAATTGGATTTACAGTTCCACATGGCTAGGGAGGCCTCCCACCAAAAGGCACTTTCATGGTGGCGGCAAGAGAAAAATGACAGAGATGCAAAAGCAGAACCCCCCGATAAAACCATCAGATCTTGTGAGACTTATTCACTACCATGAGAACAGTGTGGGGGAAACTGCCCCCATGATTCAGATTCTCTCCCACTGGGTCCCTCCCACAAAATGTGGGAATTAAGGGAGTACAGTTCAAGATGAGATTTGGGTGGAGACACAGAGCCAAACGATATCATTCTGCGCCTGGCCCCTTCAAATCTCATGTCCTCACGTTTCAAAACCAATCATGACTTCCCAACAGTCCCCCAAATTCTTAACTCATTTCAGCATTAACCCAAAAGTTCACAGTCCAAAGTCTAATCTGAGACAAGGCAAGGCCCTTCCACCTATGAGCCTGTAAAATCAAAAGCAAGTTAGTTACTTCCTAGATACAATGGGGGTACAGGTATTGGGTGAATACGGCCATTCCAAATGGGAGAAATTGGCCAAAACAAAGGGGTTACAGGACCCATGCAAGTCCAAAATCCAGCGGGGCAGTCAAATTTTGAAGCTCCAAAGTGATTTCCTTTGACTCCATGTCTCATATCCAAGTCACAGTGATGCAAGAGGTGTGTTCCCATAGTCTTAGGCAGCTCCACCCCTGTGGCTTTGCAGGGTATAGCTCCCCTGCTGGCTTCTTTCATGGGCTGGCATTGAGTGTCTGCGGCTTTTCCAGGCACCTTGTGCAAGCTGTCAGTGTATCTACCATTCTGGTGTTTGGAGGGTGGTGGCCTTCTTCTTACAGCTCTACTAGGCAGTACCCCAGTAGGGATACTGTGTTTGGGCTCCGACCCCACATTTCCCTTCTGCACTGCCCTAGCAGAGGTTCTCCAAGAGGGCCCCTCCCCTGCAGCAAACTTTTGCCTGGGCATCCAGGCATTTTCATACATCTTCTGAAATCTAGATGGAGGTTCCCAAACCTCAATTCTTGACTTCTGTACACCCGCAGGCTCAACACCACATGGTAGCTGCCAAGGTTTGGGGTTTGCACTCTCTGAAACCATGGGCTGAGCTGTACCTTGGCCCCTTTTAGCAATGGCTGGAGTGGCTGGGACACAAGGCAGCAAGTCCTAGGCTGCACACAGCATGGGGACTTTGGGTCCAGCCCACAAAACCATTTTTTCCTCCTAGGCTTCTGGGTCTGTGATGGGAAGACCAATGACATGCCCTGGAGACATTTTCCCCATTGTCTTGGGGTTAAACATTCCCCTCCTTGTTACTTATGCAAATTTCTGCAGCCAGCCTGAATTTCTTCTCAAAAAATGGGTGTTTCTTTACTGCATCGTCAGGCTGCAAATTTTCCAATTTTTTATGCTCTGTTTCCCTTTTAAAATGGAATGTTTTTAAACCCAAGTCACCTCTTGAATGCTTTTCTGCTTAGAAATTTCTTCCGCCAGATACCCTAAATTATCTCTCTCAAGTTCAAAGTTCCACAAATCTCAAGGGCAGGGGCAAAATGCCGCCAATCTCTTTGCTTAAACATAACAAGAATCACCTTTGCTCCAGTTCCCAACAAGTTCCTCATCTCCATCTGAGACCACATCAGCCTGGACCTTAGTATTCATATCACTATCAGCATTTTTATCAAATATTAAACAAATTTCTAGGAGGTTCCAAACTTTCCCACATTTTCCTATATTCTTCTGAGCCCTCCAAACTGTTCCAACCTCTGCCTGTTACCCAGTTCCAAAGTCGCTTCCACATTTTCGGGTATGTTTTCAGCAACACCCCACTCCCAGTACCAATTTACTGTATTAGTTTGTTTTCATGCTGCTGATAAAGACATACCTGTGACTGGGAAGAAAAAGAGGTTTAATGGGACTTGTAGCTCCACATGGCTGGGAGGCCTCAGAATCATGGCCTGAGGCAAAAGTTATGTGGTAGCGGCAAGAGAAAATGAAAGGTGCAAAAGCGGAAACCCTCGATAAAACCATGAGATCTCGTGAGACATATTCACTACCATGAGAACAATATGGGGGAAACTGCCCCCATGATTCAAAATATTTCCCATTGGGTCCCTCCCACAACACGTGGGAATTATGGGAGTACAATTCAAGATGAGATTTTGGTGGGGACACAGAGCCAAACCGTATCAGACCCTGTCTCTACAAAAACAAAAACAAAACAAAAAAAAGCTACGTGTTTGGGCCTGGCTTTCATTATTTACCAAGGATCAAGACCTGAACGTGAAAATGGCAGGCCAAGGGTTCCTGCCTTTGGATGCACATGGCCACCTTGCCCACTAGAACATCTGTGCCAAGCAGTGTTCCCATCAATCATAGGAAAATACCGTTTCCCGCATCCTTACCAACCCTAGGTGTTGCCAATAAGAAAACAAAGTCTGTATCAATTTGATGAAAATAATTTGAATGTGTGCATTTGATGAGCTGTGAGAATGAGCATCTTTTGCATGCATTGGCCATGGGCTTCCCTTTTGTGAGTTGCCTGTGAATGTCCTTTTCCCAGTTTACTAGTTTGGGATTGAATATTCTTACACATTTATTTGGTGAAGAACTTTTATTTCAAATTATGAAAGAAAAAAATACTTGCTAGAATTCTGATTTGAAGTGCTTTCAAATTCTATGTTAATTTGGAGCTGACACCCCTTAATATTGAGTCCTGGCTTTGAGGGTCTGGTGCGTTTCCTCCATTCACTGAAGTTTTATTTTACATCTCTCAGTAAAGCTTTATGGATTAGGGTCTTCAGAAGCCTTACTTGTTTTTCTGGCTCTGTTTTCTTGTCCAGAAATTCAACCACTGTGCTAAAGAGACAGTGGTGGAGGTGCTGGGTGTGCTGCCTTTCTCCTGGCTCTAATGGGAAGGCCAAGAGGCAGGTCAGGGTCAGACTCCACCTTGAGTCTGGCATTGGCTGTTGGCATCATGAGGACCCCACGTATTGTACTTTGATAAAGTGAATAAATGGAATTCTCCTTTACCTCAAGAATGCCTTATGTGTTGTGTGTAGCATGCACCTTCCTGTGGAAACAACTTCACGTGTGAGAGAGAGCCCTGGCACGCAGGTGATTTCAGGATCACCCCCAGCCCATCCCGTGGCGCAGGATCCAGGCAGCTGCAGTGCAGGCAAGGACCCCTGGCTGGGCGCGGTCCTGTGCGGGTCCCTGTGCGGTGCAGGCGTCCATGCACTCTGAGACTCTCAGCCTGCTCTGTGGCCTGTCACGTTGTGTGTGGGGCAAGACGCTTGGGTGCACATATGTGAGAATGGGACTGTGTGTGTGAGTGGAATGCGCTGTTGGGAGCGTGTGGGGTGTGTGTGTGTGGCACCTGCGGTTGGGGTGTGTGACTGTGTAGGGTGGGGATCTGTGATTATATGAATATGAGGGTGTGATTGTTGCTGGGACTGGGCACATGGCTGCCTCTGTCTCTGCCTCTGTGTCTGATAGAGACGGGAAGAGATGGGGGAGGCCTGGTGTGGGGGCCCTGCGGGCAGGGCCAGGGGACCCTTCCTCACTTTACACCATCTGAGGACCCTCCCCAAGGGGAAAAGCCAGCTACAGTGGAAAAGCACTGGTGGAGTGGGCTTCATCCTGGGGAGAGAGGCTGGGAGACTGCAGCTGAAAGGTGTGGGCTCCAGGAGGGCCGCAGGGGGCTGAGCATCAGGGTCAGGGAATAGAGGGCCTGGGAGCAGAGGGCCACCCTTCCTCCATCTTCCTTCCTTCTCTGGACCCTGTAGCAATGTGTCCCCCTCCCACCCGCACAGCTGCAGGTGGAGCCAGCTGGGGGGCTCTCTAGAGGGAGTGGGGTCCTCTGAGGGCAGAGAGGGCCAGGAGGCTTCCTGAGGACCTGAGGCCCCTCTGGGCCTCCCAGGGCTGGGCCTGTGGTCTGATCTGCTTTGCCCTGGGAGGGACGTGCTCAGTGGTGGGGTTTGTGTAGCTGTCACTAACTCACCTGCCTGTGCCCAGCCACTCACCTGTCTCTCCCATCACCCCCCACCGATACACACATGGTTCCTCAACTACCATGAGGGGAAGTTCCTGCCTGTGTCACACGCATCCATCCCACCCACCACACTGCAGGTTACAGGACTGCCCCACAAACACCGTCATGCCCGCCTGAGGTTACCTGGCACACAGGTATCCTCATCTGCATGACATGACCAGATCGTGCACTTTCTATGCCAGGGCCAGGGCAAGCTTGCACCTTCAGCCTTGGGGACACTGGGGGTGGTGGTGGCTGGAGGCCAGGGAAGTCACCAGGCTGGAGACATCTACCTCCAGGAGAGGGTTGATAGCAGACATCTCCCATGCACCACTTTGAGCCACTTCAGCCTCACCTGGGACTCTGGCTGGCACTGGTACGAGCAGTTCCCTGAAGCTTTAGACCATCTCTAGGCTTAGGAAGGGCCTCCCTTGTCATCATCATCCAGGCTGCACACCTTGTGACCAAGGGCTCTGGACAGCAGATGCAGCCAGCCAGAGTGTGGGGGTGAGGGGCCTGGGCACAGGAGGGATGGGAGGCCTTCCCTGCACCCCCATGGCCACCATTTCAGAGGGAGGACAGCAATTGTTTGGGTTTGTCCTGTGAGTGGCGGCAGAGAGCAGGGCCCCGGGCAGGTCCAGGGCCAGACAGGAATTCTGTGCTGCAGCCTCGGGGCCACCAGGGCACACCATGGGGCCAGTGTGGCGGTGTTCCCTGTGCCAAACACTTTGGCAGGAGGTGCCCTGGGGTCGGTGGGTATGTCAGAGCTGTTAGGCCTCTGAGCCCAAGCTAAGCCATCATATCCCCTGTGACCTGCACGTATACATCCAGATGGCCTGAAGTAACTGAAGAATCACAAAAGAAGTGAAAATGCCTTGTTCCTGCCTTAACTGATGGCATTACCTTGTGAAATTCCTTCTCCTGGCTCATCCTGGCTCAAAAGCTCCCCCACTGAGCACCTTGTGACCCCCACCCCTGCCAGCCAGAGGACAACCTCCTTTGACTGTAATTTTCCACTACCTACCCAAGTCCTATAAAACAGCCCCACCCCTATCTCCCTTCGCTAACTCTGTTTTCGGACTCAGCCCGCCTGCACCCAGGTGAAATAAACAGCCTTGTTGCTCACACAAAGCCTGTTTGGTGGTCTCTTCACACGGACGCGCATGAAATTTGGTGCCGTGACTTGGATCGGGGGACCTCCCTTGGGAGATCAATCCCCTGTCCTCCTGCTCTTTGCTCCATGAGAAAAAGATCCACGTACAACCTCTGGTCGTCAGACCAACCAGCCTAAGGAACATCTCACCAATTTTAAATTGGGTAGGTGGCCTCTCTTTACTCTCTTCTCCAACCTCTCTCACTATCCCTCCACCTCTTTCTCCTTTCAGTCTTGGCGCCACACTTCAATCTCTCCCTTAATTTCAGTTCCTTTTCTGATAGAGACAGAGAAGACGCATATTATCCGTGAGCCCAAAACTCTGGTGCCAGTCAAGGACTCGGGAAAACAGCCTTCCCTTGGTGTTTAATCACTGTGAGGACGCCTGCTTGATTATTCACCCACGTTTCAGAGGTTTCTGATCACTGCGGGGACGCCTGCCTTGATCCTTCACCCTTAGTGGCAAGCACCACTTTTTGGGGGGCAAGCAACCCCCCACCCCTTCTCTCCGTGTCTCTACCCTCTCTTTTCTCTCCACTTTCTTGGGGGGCAAGCACTCCCCACTCCTTCTCCACTTTCCTCTGGGTGGCAAGCATCCCCCACCCCTTCTCTCCCTGTCTCTACCCTCTCTTTTCTCTCCACTTTCCAGGGGGACAAGCACCCCCCTCCCCTTCTCTCCGTGTCTCTACCCTCTCTTTTCTCTGGACTTGCCTCCTTCCCTATAGGCAAACTTCCACCCTCTATTCCTCCTTCTTCTTCCTTAGCCTGTGTTCTCAAGAACTTAAAACCTCTTCAACTCACACCTGACCTAAAGCCTAAATGCCTTATTTTCTTCTGCAATGCCACTTAACCTCAATACAAACTTGACAATGGTTCCAAATAGCCAGAAAATGGCACTTTCGAGTTCTCCATCCCACAAGATTTAGATAATTCTTGTCATAATATGGGCAAATGGTCTGAGGTGCTTGACGTCCAGGCATTCTTTTACACACTGGTCCCTCCCTAGTCTCTGTTCCCAATGCAACTCATCCCAAATCTTCCTTCTTTCCCCCCCCCGCCTGTCCCCCCAGTCCCAACCCCAAGTGTTGCTGCGTCTTTCCAATCGTTCTTTACAGACCCGTCTGACATCTCCCCTCCTCCCCAGGCTGCTCCTCGCCAGGCCAAGCCAGGTCCCAATTCTTCCTCAGCCTCTGCTCCCCGACCCTATAATCCTTTCATCACCTCCCCTCTTCACACCTGGTCCGGCTTACAGTTTCATTCCACGACTAGCCCTTCCCCACCTGCCCAACAATTTCCTCTTAAAGAGGTAGCTGGAGCTAAAGGCATAGTCAAGGTTAACGCTCCTTTTTCTTTATCCGACCTCTCCCAAATCAGTTAGCATTTAGGCTCTTTTTCCTCAAATATAAAAACCCAGCCCAGTTCATGGCTTGTTTGGCAGCAACCCTGAGACACTTTACAGCCCTAGATCCTAAAAGGTCAAAAAGCTGTCTTATTCTCAATATACATTTTCTTACCTAATCTGCTCCCAACATTAAATAAAACTCCAAAAATTAAACTCCAACCCTCAAACCCCACAACAGGACTGAATTAACCCCACCTTCAAGATGTACAGTAATAGACTAGAGGCAGCCAAGTAGCAACATATTTCTGAGTTGCAATTCCTTGCCTCCACTGTGAGAGAAACCCCAGCCACATCTCCAGCACACAAGAACTCCAAACACCTGAACCGCAGTGGCCAGGCGTTCCTTCAGGACTGCCTGCCCCAGGAGCTTGCTTCAAGTGCTGGAAATCTGGCCACTAGGCCAAGGAATGCCTGCAGCCTGGGATTCCTCCTAAGCCATGTCCCATCTGTGTGGGACCCCACTGGAAATCGGACTGTCCAACCCAGCAGCCACTCTCAGAGCCCCTGGAACTCTGGCCCAAGGCTCTCTGACTGACTCCTTCCCAGATCTTCTCGGCTTAGTGGCTGAAGACCGATGCAGCCTGATCGCCTTGGAAGCCCCCTGGACCATCCTGGACGCTGAGCTTCTGGTGACTCTCACAGTGGAGGGTAAGTCCATCCCCTTCTTAATCAATACAGAGGCCACCCCCTCCACATTACCTTCTTTTCAAGGGCCTGTTTCCTTTGCCTCCATAACTGTTGTGGGTATTGACGGCCAGGCTTCTAGACCCGTTAAATCTCCCCCACTCTGTTGCCAACTCGGACAATACTCTTTTGTGCACTTCTTTTTAGTTATCCCCACCTGCCTAGTTCCCTTATTAGGTCTAGGCATTTTAACTAAATTATCTGCTTCCCTGACTATTCCTAGGCTACAGCCACACCTCATTGCTGCCCTTTTCCCCAGTTCAAAGCCTCCTTCACATCTTCCCCTTGTATCTCCGCACCTTAATCCACAAGTATAGGACACCTCTACTGCCTCCTTGGTGACTGATCATGCACCCCTTACCATCCCATTAAAACCTAATCACCCTTATCCCACTCAATGCCAATATCCCATCCTGCAGCATGCTTTGCAAGGATTAAAGCCTGTTATCACTCACCTGCTACAGCATAGCCTTTTAAAGCTTATAAACTCTCCTTACAATTCCCCCATTTTACCTGTCCAAAAACTGGAAAAGCCTTACAGGTTAGTTCAGGATCTGCACCTTATTAACCAAATTGTCTTGGCTATCCACCCCATGGTGCCAAAGCCATATACTCTTCTATTCTCAATACCTCCCTCCCCAACCCCTCCATAACCCATTATTCTGTTCTGGATCTCAAACACGCTTTCTTTACTATTCCTTTGCACACTTCATCCCAGCCTCTCTTTGCTTTCACTTGGACTGACCCTGACAACCATCAGCCTCAGCAAATTACCTGGGCTGTACTACTGCAAGGCTTCACAGACAGCCCCCATTACTTCAGTCAAGCCCAAATTTCATCCTCATCTGTTACCTATCTCAGCATAATTCTCATAAAAACACACATGCTCTCCCTGCTGATCATGTCTGGCTAATCTCCCAAACCCCAATCCCTTCTACAAAACAACAACTCCTTTCCTTCCTAGGCATGGTTAGGTACTTCCGCCTTTGGATACCTAGTTTTGCCATCCTCACAAAAGCAAACCTAGCTGACCCCACAGATCCTAACACCTCTCAGCAAGCCAGACTCATTGCCTTAACTCAGGCCCTCACTCTTGCAAAGAGACTTTGCATCAGTATTTATACTGACTGTCAATATGCCTTCCGTATCCTGCACCACCATACTCCTGCTGCAGTTAACTAGCCCAACCTATTCCTTTAATTCAGCCCATCCCTTTGTTTCCCATAAAGGATACTTTTAGTTAATTTAATATCTGTAGAAACAATGCTAATGACTCATTTTCTGTTAATCAATACGTGGGTAAATCTCTGTTTGGGGCTCTCAGCTCTGAAGGCTGTGAGACCCCTGATTTCCCACTTCACACCTCTGTATTTCTGTGTGTGTGTCTTTAACTCCTCTAGCGCCACTGGGTTAGGGTCTCCCCGACTGAGCTGGTCTCGGCATTGTTCCTAGAGTGTCTTTGCTGGTTTTGGTCCTCTGCATTCCCATATAAGTTTAGAAACAACTTTTTGATTTCAACTTGGAGAGAATTGAAGTTTTGATAATATTGAGTATTCCTCTCCATAACGCTGGTACATGGTGCCATTTATTTTGGTCTTCCCTATTTTCTCTCTATAACTTTTTACATATATATTTCTATGGTGCTCTTATACATGTAGTAATTGATTTATTCCAAGGCATCTTTTATTTTTAATGCCATTGTAAATGTTACATTCTTTAAAGTGTAAGTTTATAAATGTTTGTGCTGCCATATAGAACGTTTTAATTACTTTATATTGTTTTGTATTTAACATTCAAAAACTCTTTAGTCTCTGTAGATTCTCTAAGACTATTTATATAAATATATCTAATGCATATTTGTTTCTTCCTCTTCAATCTTCATATATTTTACTGGTCTTGCTTTATTGCATTTGTAGAATCTCTAGCACAATGTTGGATAGCAATGGTGAAGGAAGGCATTTTTATTCTAAACTCAAGAGGAACTTTTTTTGTTTTTGCTCTTGATAGCATTGTGTTTTATATCAATTTTTAAATTTCACATAATTTTAGGCTTATAAGAAAGCTGTGCAACATTTTATAAGTATTTCTGGATACCCATCATCCAGATTCAAAAGGATAGCTTTTGATATTTCACCATTAAATAGAAAGTTTAATATAAGATTTTTTTGTTAGATGCTCTTTATTAGATTAAAAATATATTATTCTAGGCCAGGCATGGTGACTCACGCCTGTAATCCCAGCACTTGGGGAGGCCGAGGCGGGCAGATCACAAGGTCAGGAGATCGAGACCATCTTGGCTAACATGGTGAAACCCCATCTCTACTAAAAATACAAAAAATTAGCCGGGCATGGTGGCGGGTGCCTGAAGTCCCAGCTACTCAGGAGGCTGAGGCAGGAGAATGGTGTGAACTCAGGAGGTGGAGCTTGCAGTGAGCCGAGATTGTGCCACTGCTCTCCAGCCTGGGTGACAGAGCAAGACTCAGTCTCAAAAAAAAAAAAAAAAAGAAAAGAAAAGAAGATATATTATTCTATTTCTATTTTTAAGAGAATTAATTTTTTTTTTTTTTTTTTTTGAGACAGGGTCTGGCTTTGTCACCTGGGCTGGAGTGCAGTGGTGCGGTCTTGGCTCACTGCAGCCTCAACCTCCAGCACTTAAGTGATCCTCCCACCTTAGCCTCCTGAGTAGCTGGGACTACAGGTGGGCACCACCACACCTAGCTAATTTTAGTAATTTTTGTAGAGGCAGGGTTTCTCCATGTTGTCCAATGTAGTCTCAAACTTCTGGCTCAAGCTATCTGCCCACCCAGCCTCCCAAAGTGCTGGGACTGTAGGTGTGAGCCACTGACCCCCGTGTAAAATAATTTTTTAAATCCAGAAAAGATGAATTTTATAACACATCTCACTTGCGTTTAGTGAAATGTGCATGCAATTGTTTTCCCTTAGTTCTGTGAATGTGTTAAATTACATCAAATAATTTTGTAATTTGAAACCTACCTTGCGTTTCTGGTGTAAATTCTCCTTAATCAGCATATAGTATTCTTTATATGTAATTTCATTCACTTTGCCAATATCTTGCATGGAACATTTTGCCTGTGTCTTCGAGTGGTTGGATTTTGGTGTCAGGATACTAGCTTATTATGAATTGGGGGAGGTAGAGGTGATTTCTATTTATTCCAACAGAGCTAGTCTTCTTCTTTTCATAGCCTGCTTTGTACCCTACGACCTGGCATTTTCTGGATGACATCATTGGGCTATGTTGACCTTTGGTTTTCTGTGGGTTGACACATTGGAGATAGGGCAGGACACGGGAGGGAAGACAAGAGTGAGATGGGGGGATTCACTCCCAGCTGCCCTTCTTTAGGGCTACAAGTTGGCCATGGCTGTGTTCCTCTCCTGTGGCCAAAGGTCCTGTGAGCTCACCCTCCCACAAGTACAAGTCTCACTGGATCATAGCAACAACTCCTTTCCTTGCCTCCCATTAGATATTTCGCTCTCGCTTGCCTTGGGCATTTTGTTATTGGTTTCCCTTAACTTTACTCACAGCAGAGCCATAAGCCTGTGAACCCAAAAGTATCTGAGACAGGTCTCAATCAATTTAGAAAGTTTATTTTGCCAAGGCTAGGGATGTGTCTATGACACAGCTTCAGGAGGTCCTGAGGACACGTGCCCAAGGTGGTCAGGGTACAGCTTGCTTTTATACATTTTAGGGAGATATAATACATCAATCAATGCCTGTAAGATTTACATTGCTTTGATCTGGAAGAGCAGAATGACTTGAAGTGGGGTTGGGGGGGCTTCCAGTTCTTAGGTGGGTTTAAAATTTTTCTGATTGGCAGTGGGTTCAAAGAGTGATTGTCAATAGAAAAGAATGTTTGGGTTGTGATAAGGGATGGTGGAGACCAAGGTTTTATCATGCAGATGAAGCGTCCAGGTAGCAGGCTTCAGAAATAATAGATTGTAAATGTTTCTTATCAGACTTAAGGTCTGTGTTGATGTTAAATCCTGGTTGGTTTTTCCTGAATTCCAAAAGGGAGATGGGTATAATGAGGCAGGTCTGACCCCTCCTTCCATTATGACCTGAACTAGTTTTTTAGGTTAGCTTTGGAATGCCCTTGGCCAAGAGGAGGGGTCCATTCAGATGGTTAGGGGCCTTAGAATTTTATTTTTTGTTTATAGCCATTTATTAAACTCTTCTCACGTATCCTGTGTGAGTGTGCCATTTCCTTCCTGCAGGGACACTGACTGATATAGGGAATGCACCCTGATAGTTTATGCTTTGGAAGAATTTGTATAAGATTGGAGTGGTGTAAGTGCCTGACAGGTTCTTCCTGCCTGCTGCACAAGCAAATCAATTCATGGAGACCATGGCATTGCAGTGAAGAAAGAGTTTAATTGATGCGAGGCTGGTCAAACCACACCAGTGACAGAGTTATCATCAAGGCAATCTCATCGAAGGCTCAGAGGCTAGGTGTTTTTCAAATATGCTTGGTGGGCAGGGAGCTCGGGTATGAGGAGTGCTGAGTGGTTGGGTTGGAGATGAAATCATAGGAAGTGAAGTTGTCTTTTTGCATGGAGTTACTTCTGGAGGCCACAGGAACAACTGGTGGGTCCAGGAGAAGCCATTGGTGTTAGACATTAAAAAAAAAAAAACACCTAAAAAGGCATCTCAAAATGCCAATCACAGGTTCTACCATAGTGATGGTATCTGCAGGAGTAATTGGGGAAGTTGCATATCTGTGAATTCCAGAATAATTGCTGGCAATTATTTAATATGTTTATTACATTTAATTTTTTTATTTTAACAGCTTTGTTAAAGTATAATTGACATATAACAAGTATGTATATCTAAAGTATATAATTTGTAACTTTTTTTTATGTCTGTACTTTGGCCAAATTAAGGCTCCTCTATCCTCCTAGCCTGATGGTCACTCATTAGCTTTACAAAGACAGTTGAGTTTTGGGGAAGGGCTATTATGATTTAAAGTATGAACTAAATGTTTCTTTTCAATGTTCCTCTTTTCACTAATCTATTAAGTCAATTCTAATTATATTTTAAAATCTTGTGTATGTTCATTAAATTAAATTTTTTTGTCATAATACCTTCATTGAATTATAAGTGACATATAACAAGTATGTATATCTAAAGTATATAATTTGTAACTTTTGACAGTGGTAAAAATCAGAACAACCACCATAATGATCAAAATAATGAACACATCCCTCACTTCCAAATGTTTTGTTGTGCCTGTGTGTAACACCCTCTCTTGTATCTCCTTAACCCCTTCCTCCTCTCTCTTTCTCTTTTTTTTTTTGAGACAGAGTCTTGCTCTGTCACCTAGGCTGGAGTGCCATGGCACAATCTTGGCTCACTGCAACTTCTACCTCCTGGGTTATGAAATTTTCCTGCCTCAGCCTTCCAAGTAGCTGGGATTATAGGCGTGTGCCACCATGCCAGACTAATTTTTGTATTTTTAGTAGAGATGGGGTTTCACCATGTTGGCCAGGCTGGTCTCAAACTCCTGACCACAGATGATCCACCTGCCTTGGCCTCCCAAAGTGCTAGGATTACAGGCATGAGCCACCGTGCCCAGCCAACTCCTTCTTCCTCTCTAGGCAACTGCTGATCAGTTTTATGTCAGTATAGATTAGTTTGCTTTATGTAAATTCAATCATACAGTATGAAATGTTATTGTTTCCTCAAAGAGAGGTCTTTTAGGTTAATCTGTGTCATATGCATGAATACTTTATATCTTTTTTGAGTGTTAAATTAAAAAAATACGTGTGGCAAAACTCAGTATTTATGATGTACATTTCCATGAGTTTTGACAGCTATGTCTTATGTAGGTTTTGTATTGGTGTCTAGAATCTCAAACACTACCATCACAATAGAGATGCTATTTTCTTACTTTCAAACATTTCTTATGTTGTGCTTTTGTAGTGAAATATTCTCTTCGCCCTTAATCTAATTCTGAGTGGCCACTGGTTTGTTCTTTATTCCAATAACTTTGCCTTGTCTAGAACTGCTTATCAATGCAATAATACAATAAGTAGCTTTTTGTGTCTGGCTTCTTTCAATAATTTTATCATTACACATTCTAACTAGGATCTTACATTTTTAAAGGTATCATGTATCCTTATGAATATTCATTTTTTCAGATGTTTTAATTACTGGAAATAAGATTACTCATCTTATTTCTTAAAAATCTGGGTCTTATGTGCCAATATAGTTAATATACATTTCTGTTTAGTTACTAGATGAGATTTGTTTTTCCCCTCCAGCTTTATTGGTATAATTGACAAATAGGAATTGTGTATATATAAAATGCACAAGTAGATACTTTGATATACATTTACATTGTGAAATAATCGTCATACTCAAGCTAATGAACATATGCATCATAGATTTAATATCATATTTAGTATCTTAAAATTAAAGAAGTATTGAAGGAAGCCAGACTCGGAAGGCTACATATTGCATGATTTCATTTATAGGCAGTTCCAGAAAAGGCAAAGCTTTTAAAAGATTTTTAAAGTTTCATTTACTCATGGTCAACTGGGGTCTGAAAACAGATGAGGCAGTACAACAAGATATATAAGATATAAGAGAGAGAGAGAAAGAAAGAGAGATAAACCACATTCACACAACTTTTATTATAGCATATTGGTATAAATTTTTATTTTATTATTAGCCTTTGTTGCTAATCTCTTCTTGTGTTTAATTTAGAAATTAAACTTTATCATATGTATGGATGTATCAAAAAAACAGCACGTTGTGTATAAGGTTTGGTACTATGAATGGTTTAAGGTACTCATTGGGGGTCTTGGAATGTATCCCTTGCAGATAATGGGGGGCTACTCTACACTATAGAGTATTATGAATCATGGTCATCATACTGTCCATTAAATCTCCAGAGTTCATTCATCTTGCATAGCTGAAACTTTGTACCCTTGACCAGCAACTTCTCAATCCTCTCTCCTGCTTCTTCTGGGCTCCCTGGAAACCACCATTCTGCTCTCTGATTCTATGAGTTTGAGTATTTTACATACCACATAGAAGTCAGATCATATAGGATTTTTGTCATGAGTCATGAGTATGTGGGTCTGGTGCACAGGTGGTAAAAAGAATTTACTAAGACAGTTGTAGGTAAAGAAAGGCAGATTTATTAGAAAATGTATAAAACTATGTTGCAAGAAAGCAATGGGCAAGTCAGCAAGAGAGGTGCTGACTGCCAGGAGATAGAGGCTTGCTGGGGATTTTATAGGATGGTGCTTGTACTGTGTGCTGGAGAGGGCTATGTGCAGTACTCTATTGCCAAGGTTGCAGTGATCTAACGTGCATTTTCCTATCAATCAGCCGAGGGTCTGATGATAATTCAGGTGCAGGAGGATTTTGAATTATTTGTGCAGGAGGGCTATATGTTCCGGACCGTAAGGAAGGGCAGACTGATAATTTATCTGCTTTCTCTTTTTGCTTTCCCCTGCTCCCACCAGCCTCACTCATTTTCTCTAATTAGTGCCCCATTGATTTGTCTTTCTGTGTCTACCTTATTTTTCTTAGCATAGTGTCCTCCAGATTCATCCATTTTATTGTAAATGGTAGGGTTTCCTTCTTTTTTTAAAAACTGAACAGTAGTCCATTATATCTTTTGTAGAATGGAAAAATGTATATATCACATTTTCTTCATCCATTCATCCATTAACAGAAAGTTTGATTGTTTCCATATCTTGGTGATTGTGAATAATGCTACAATGAACAGGGGAGTGCAGATGCCTGTTTGAGATACTGATTTTATTTCCATTGATTGTATATTCAAATGTGGGATTGCTGGGTCATATGGTAATTCCAACTCTATGCTGCTTTTCATAGAGGCTGCACAATTTTACGTTTCCAACAACAGTGCACAAGGTTCTCAATTTCTTCACATCATCATGAACGCTTGTTATTTTTTGTCTTTTTGATAGTAGCTATGATAATGGGTGTGAGATGATAGATAGCTCATGGTTTTGGTTTGCATTTTTTCTGATGATCAGTGATGTTGAACACCTTTTCAAGCATCTATTGGCCATTCGTATGTCCTTTTAGGAAAAATATCTATGCATGTCCTTTTTCCATTTTCAATTGGATTGTTTATTTATTTATTTTTTTGCTATTGAGTGTATGAATTAATTACATATTTTGGATATTAACTTCTTATTAAATACATGGTTCTCAAACACTTTCTCTGGTCTGTAGGTTGATGTCTCCAGCTTTGTCTTCTTGGTCAGGATTGGTTTGTCTATTTTGGCTTTTTTTGTGATTCCATAAACACTTTAGAATTGTTTTTTCCTATTTCTGTAGAAAATGCCATTGGGATTTTCCTAGGGATTGGCTTGAATCTGTACTTTGGTAGTGTGGATACTTTAACATTATTAATTATTCAAATCTGTGAACGTAAGAGTTCTTTCCATTTCTCTGTGTCTTCTTTAATTTTCTTCATCAATGTTTTATAGTTTTCAGTGTACAAGTCTTTTACTTCTTTGGCTTAGTTTATCCTAATAATTTTATTCTTTTTGTTGTTATTGCAAATGTAATTGTTGCCATATTTTCCTTATTGGATAGTTCTTTGTTAGTATACAGAAATATCTCCAATTTTTGTAGGTTTATTTTGTATTTTGCAACATTACTGAATTTATTAGTTTATAATTATTATTTATTAGTTTATTATTTTAGTTATTATTTATTAGTTTATTATTAGTTATTATTTATTCGTTATTATTTATTAGTTTATTATTAGTAATTGTTATTACTAATAATATATAACTATTATATATAACTATTATATATAATATATAATATAACTTATAATATTATAACTATATATAATATAATATATAACTATATATAATATATATACTATTACATATATAGCATATATACTATATATAATCATATAGTATATATATTATATACTATTATATATTATTTATATAATAGTATATATTATATATACTTTATATAGTGTATATATAGTATATATAATTATATAGTGTATATATACTATATAGTATATATACTATATAATTATATAGTATATATATTATATACTAATATAGTATATATACTATATATAACTATTATATATAACTATAATAATATATAACTATTATAAATAAATAATAACTGATAATAATAGTTATTAGTTATTATATAATAACTAATAGTTATTATATAATAGTATATAATATACATTATATAATATAATATATAATATATAATATAATATTATATATTATATACTAAATTATATAATAGTAATAGTTATAGTTATTAGTTATTAGTTAATAGTAATTAGTTATTATTTATTAGTTTATTATTAGTAATTATAATTATTAGTTTATTAGTTTATAATTTTATGTGTGCATATTAAGTCTTTAGGGTTTTCTACATATAATATCACGTAATCGTCTTTTTTTTTTTTTTTTTGAGACAGGATCTTGCTCTGTCGCTCAGGGTACAGTGCAGTGGCGTGATCTTGGTCAGCTTCCCAAGTAGCTGGAATTACAGGTGTGCACAATCTCACCTGGATAATTTTTGTATTTTTAGTGGAGACAGGTCTAACCATGTTGGCCAGGCTGGTCTCAAACTCCTGACCTCCAGTGATTCACCTGCCTTGGCCTCCAAAGTGCTGGCATTAACAGGCGTGAGTCACCATGCCTGGTCAACATCATGTGATCTTGTAAGAGATACTGTTTTACTTCATTTTTTTCTGATTTAGATGCCTTTTCTTTTCTTGCCACATTACTCTTGGTTGGACTTACAGTTCCATGTTAAATACAAGTGGTAAGAGTGGGCATCCTTATCTTGTTCCTGATCTTAGAAGAAAGAATTTTAGTTTCTCTTTATTGATTATGATGGTAGCAGTGGGCTTTTTATATATGACCATATTTGTGTTGAGGTAAGTTCCTTCAATACCTATTTTGGTGGTGGTTTTAATATGAATGGACGTTGGGTAATGTCAGGTGCTTTTCTGCATCTTTTAAAATGATCCTGTGGTTTTTATTCTTCATTCTGTTAATATGGTGTGCCATGTTGATGGATTTGCATATTTTGAAACATCTTTCATTTCAGGGATAAATTCTACTTGGTCATGTTGTGTAATTCTGTTCATGTGTTTGAACTTGGTTTTCTACTATGTTATTGAAGATTTAAAAAATCTATGTTCATTGTGAATATTAGATTGTAGCTTTTTTTCTTTTCTTCTTTTGCTTTTATCATTTTAGATGGACACAATAATAATTGTATATATTTATGGGGTACAGTATGATATTTCAATACATGTATACAATGTGTAATGATCAAAGCAGGCTGATTAGCATATACACCTGAAACATTGATCATTACTTTGTGTTGGGAACATGCAGTATCTGCTCTTCTAGGTATTTGAAAATATACAGTAAGCCAGGTGCAGTGGCTCACGCCTGTAATCCCAGCACTTTGGGAGGCTGAGGTGGGAGGATCACGAGGTCAGGAGATCGAGACCATCCTGGCTAATACGGTGAAACCCTGTCTCTACTAAAAATACAAAAAATTAGCAGGGTGTGGTGGCGGGCACCTGTAATCCCAGCTACTCAGGAAGCTGAGGCAGGAGAATGGCATGAACCTGGGAGGCAGAGCTTGCAGTGAGCTGAGATTGTGCCACTGCACTCCAGCCTGGGCGACAGAGTGAGACTTCATCTCAAAAAAAAAAATACAGTAAATTGTGTAATACAGTCACCCTACAATCCTGTAGAACACTAGAACTTATTCCTCCTATCTAGCTGCACTTTTGTATCCATCCATCAATCTTTGGCTATACTCCCACCTCCCCCAACTCTTTCTTACCTCAAGTAACCATCAGTCTACACTCTCCTTCTATGAGAGCAACTTTTTAACCTTCCACATGTGAGTGAGAACATACAGTATTTATCTTTCTGTGTCTTGGCTTCTTTTGCTTAACACAATGACTCCAAGCTCTTTAATGTTGCTGCAAATGACAGCATTTTATTCTTTTTCATAGCAAAATCATATTCCATTGTGTATTTATACCATATGTTTTTCATCTGTTCACGTGTTCATGGACACTTAGGTTGATTCCATGTTTTGTCCATTGTGAAAGTGCTGCAATAAACATGAGAGTGCAGATACCTCTTTGATATACTGACTTCCTTTTGTCTGGATGTGTACCCAGTAATGGGATTGCTTGACCATATGGTCAATCTATTTTTAGTTTTTTGAGGAACCCCCCATAGTGTTTTTCCTAATGGCTGTAATAATTTACGTTCCCACAAACAGCATACAAGAGTTCTCTTTTCTTTGCTTTCTCACTAGCATTTGGTATCTTTTGTCTTTGTCATAGTAGCCATTTTAACTGGGACGAGATGATATCTGAATGTGATTTTGATGTGCATATCCTGGATGATAAGTGTTGTTGAGCATTTTAAAAATACTAGTTGGCCATATGTATGTCATATTTTGAGAGATGTTTATTCAGGTAATTTGTCCATTTCTTTTTCTTTTTTTTTTTTTTTTGAGATGGAGTTTCACTCTTGTTGCCCAGGCTGGAGTGCAATGGTGCAATCTTGGCTCACTGCAACCTCTGCCTCCCGGGTTCAAGTGATTCTCCTGCCTCAGCCTCCCGAGTAGCTGGGATTACAGGCATGGGCCACCACGCCCAGCTAATTTTATATTTTTAGTAGAGGCATGGTTTCACCATGTTGGCCAGGCTGGTCTTGAACTCCTGACCTCAGGTGATCCATCCACCTCAGCCTCCCAAAGTGCTGGGATTACAGGCATGAGCCACTGCACCTGGCCAAGTTGTCCATTTTTACATCAGATTATTTGTATTTTTTTGACATTGAATTGTTTGAGTTTCTCATATATTGTGGATATTAATCCCTTGTTGAATGAATAGTTTGCAGTTTTCTTCCCATTCTGCAAGTTGTCTCTTGTCTCTGTTGATTGTTTTCTTTGCTGTGCAGGAGGTTTTTAGTTTAATGTAATCCAATTAGCCTATTTTTGCTTTTGTTGCCTGTGCTTTCAAGTTCTTCACCACAAAATCTTTGCCCAGATCAATGTCTTGAAGGATTTCCCCTGCTTTCTTTGAGTAGTTCCATAGTTTCAGCTCTTAATTTAAGTCTGTAAGCTATTTTGAGTTGATTTTATTAATATGGTGAGATATAGGGGTCTAGTTTCATTTTTCGGCATACAGACATTTAATGTTCCAGGCATCATTCATTGAAGTTTTTTTTTTCTCTTGCCTAATTGCTCTGGCTAGGACTTCCAGTACTATGTCAAATAAAAGTGGTGACAGGCCAGGCACGTGGCTCATGCCTGTAATCCCAGCACTTTGGGAGGCCAAGGCAGGCAGATCATGATGTCAGGTGATCGAGATCATCCTGGCTAACATGGTAAAACCCTGTCTCTACTAAAAATACAAAAAATTAGCTGGGTGTGGTGGCACATGCCTGTAATCCCAGCTACTCTGGAGGCTGAGGCAGGAGAATTGCTTGAACCCGGGAGGCGGAGGTTGCAGTACGCCGAGATCATGCCACTACACTCCAGCCTGGGTTGACAGAGCGAGACTCTATCTCAAAAATAAATAAATAAATAAATAAATAAATAAATAAATAAATAAATAAAGTGGTGATAATGGACGTTCTTACCTTGTTTCAAATCAATACATGTAACACATCACATGAGTAAAAGAATGAGTAAAAGAACCATATGATTATCTCAGTAGGTGCAGAAAAAGTGTGATAAAATTCAACAGCCCTTTATAGTAAAAACTCTTAAGAAGCTGGGTATAGAAGGAATGTAGCCCAGTACAATAAATCAGTGTACAGCAAACCCACAGCCAACATCATAGTGAATAGGGAAAAGTACAAAGCTCTTCCAGGAAATGTAAAGAACCAGTAAATGTTCTTGCTGCCTTTGTTGAAAATCAGTTGGTTGTAAATGCTTGGATGTACTTCTGAGTTGTCTATTTAGTTTCACTGGTCTCTGTGTCTGTTTTTATGCCAGTACTATGCTGTTTTGTTTACTATAACTTTGTAGCCTATTTTTAAGTCAAGTCATGCTATGCCTCCAGCTTTGTTCTTTTTGCTCAGGATTGCTTTGGATGCTCAGAGTCGTTTGTGGTTTCATATAAATTCCAGGATTATTTTTTATATTTCTGTGACAATATCATTGATATTTTGATAGGGATTGCATTGAATCTGCAGATCATTTTTGGCAACATGGTCATTTTCACAATAGTGATCCTTCCAATTATGAGCATGGAATATCTTTTCATGTTTTAGTGCCCTCTTCAATTGGTTTCCTCAGTATTTTATAGTTTTTTTTTTGGTAGAGGTCTTCCACCTCCTTTGTTATAGTTATTCTGAAGCTTTTTTTTTTGGTAGCTATTTTATACGAGATTGCTCTTTAATTTCTTTCTTTTCTAATTTGTTGTTGATGTTCAGGAATGGTACTGGTTTTAGTATGATGATTTTGTATCCTGCACCTTTAATAAATTCATTGGTCAGTTCTAAGAGTATTTTGGTGGTGCTTTTGGGGTTTTCTGTACATAAGATGATGTCCTCTGCAAGCAGAGACAATTTGACATCTTACTTTCCAGTCTGGATGCCCTTTATTTCTTTCTCTTGCCTAATTGCTCTGGCTAGGACTTCCAGCACTACATTGAATAAAAGTGGTAGAAATGGACATTCTTGGCTTGTTCCAGATCTTGGAGGAAGAGCTTTGTACTTTTCATTATTCACTATGATGTTAGCTGTGGGTTTGCCATACACTGACTTCTTGTGTTGGGCTACATTCCTTCTATACCCAGTTTGTTAAGAGCTTTTACTGTGAAGGGCTGTTGAATTTTATCATGCATTTTCTGCACCGATCGAGATGATCATATGGTTCTTGTACTCACTCTGTTGATGTGGTGCGTCCCACTTATTGATCTGTGTATCTGGAACCATCCTTGCATCCTGGGTTAAATCCCACTTGGTCATGGGAATGATCACTTTCATGTGCTGCTGAATTTGGTTGGCTAGTATTTTGTGGAGGATGTTTACATCTACATGTATCAGGGATATCGGCCTATAGTTTTCTCTCTTTTTTTTTTTTTTTTGCTGTGTGCTCCTCTGGTTTTGGTATCAGGATAATGCTGGTCTTGCAAAATGAATTTGGAAGTATTCCATACTCTTCAATTTTCTGGAAGAGTTTGAGAAGAATTACTATTATTTTCTCCTAAACGTTAGGTGGAATTCTGCAGTAAAGCCATTGGCATCTAGGCTTTTCTTTGATAGGACACGTTTTATTACAGATTCAATTTGTTTGAGATAGGAGGGCTAGATGGGACTGACTGACTAGTTCTCCTCACAGATCACACATGATTTGGTAAAGTAGTTTCCCTTGAGGGCAGGCTTTTGTTATATAGCACAGGATACTTTGGGCTTACTTCAAAATGCTTGTTTCCTTGGGTGTGTTTCAGAATGATTATTTTCACCCCTCCTCCTGTCTGAAGCGTGAGATAATTTTTCTCCAGTCTTCATCAAGAGAATCTTGTGTGTCTCCTGGAGGAAAATCTCATGAAAGTATGGGTGCTGCCCCCATTATGAGACTGGGTTCCCAGGTTTTAAGTCTCAAGCTTGTCCACCCTTAGCCTCCGGCAATTTAATTACTGTTCACCTGTCCCTATCAGTTGCTGGTTCCCAAGGCTTCCACTCATCAAAATCTGATCCTCTATATTTGCTGTCTCTCCAGTTTGGGGGGCATTGCTTTGCCCTATGAACTCAATTCTCTGAAGAATTTAAGAAGGGCTATTGATTTTCAGTTTGTTCAACCTTTTGTTGTTGTGAGGATGGGAGTAACAAGCTCTTTACATGCTGGAATGGAAACCGGAAGTCTAGATCTATATTTTCTATTTCTCGTTATCAAGTTCTCTTTCCCTTATAGTTTTGTCAATATCTCCTTTTCATGTGGAAATTATCAGAAGCCTTCACAAGCCAAGCTGGAGCTTCTATGCCAGGGCTACATAATAGAGTTTAGTTTGTTTATTTATTTATTTTTTTGTAGAGACAGGATCTCCCTTTTTTGCCCAGGCTGGTCTTGAACTCCAGTCCTAAGGTAATCTGCCCTGGCCTCCCAAAGTGCTGAGATTATAGGCATAAGCCACCATGTGTGACCTTTTTTTTTTTTTAATGCTATCTTGATCTAGTTTTGAAGCCCTGGCAAGAGGCTGGTGAGTTCCCTTTAATGGGCTGTCACACTCTGGGTCACTATGCACAAGCTCTAATCACCCCAGGGCCAGGTACCAGACAGCTAGGGATGACCCCTATTCCCTGAAACCTGTGAAATTGTTCAAACTCATCAATCCACAGGGAGCCTGAAACCTAACTAGCTCCACTAACCCTGCTTGCCATACATAAGCAGCCCTCTACAGTTATTCCTTACTGTTACCCTGTCCCTGGGTGCAACCCCCTGCATACCCTTGCCTGACAGCCTTCTCCCCTTTGGAGCTGTAAGTAACCAAGCGTTCTGCTTTTCATGCGTCTGAGTGTCAGCATGTTATATCCCACCATAAAAAGAACCTTTACATCTTGTAAAACAGGCTGTCCTTTGACTTCAGGATTTTACCCTTCCAAGCCCCTCGAGTTCTGTTTCTAACCAGGTACTTCCTGGGCATCTACCTCCAGCCTAGAGGTGTAGGTTAAGGCTCCCCTAAGGGTTTGTACCTAAAAGTATGAATCAGTTTCCACCATGATGAATCTGGGCAATTTTATAATAGCTCCAGGCATGGTTCCTACAGAGACTGGAAGACTGTGCAGTAGTGGCTGGATGCCTGCAACAGTGTGCCTGTAGGGGAGACCCACCCTTCAGTATGCCATAACTATGACCAATACTGGTTTCCTTATTTATGACCCAACCTGTCCCTAGGGCATGAAGAGGATGCCCCTTTGTTTCCAAGTTCCCTTTTACTCTTAGTACGAAATCCAAACTCCTACTGTGTCTGGAATGATTCCTTAGGTTCCAACCCTTCCCCTGTCTGCCATGATGAATGCTTCTCCAACTATACCCCAAACTACCTCCACCCAACAGATCTCCCTAAAGCCTAGTCCATTGAGCTGCCAGGCCTTTGTTCAGATATCTTCTCTGCCAGGAGCAACCTCCAAGGAATTTGCATTTCTTCCAGGTTTCCAGGTACTGCTGGTGTTGCTGGTATAGAGACCACACATTTTAATGTAATAAGTGATTTATTCACTTACTATAAAAATTTACATATTCTCTGAACATTTCCTGGGTTTATGTCTTGGACTTTATTTCATTGCTTCAATTCTCCCAAGCTTTACAACCAGGAAATGGGTTGGTATATTTCATATTAAACTGATTTAAATAACTACAAAATTAGCAAACCAAGGTCAGTGACAGATAATTGCAGATTTGGTTATTTTCTCACATAAATAATGAGTAATTGTCAATGAGTAATTTTGTATAGTACTATTATTTTTACTAAAATAAATTTTTAAGGGAGAAGTAAAGCTGCAAATAATTAAGCAATTTGTTTATACATTGGGATCCACCACCTTCCAGAAAGTCACATTCTTCTCAGTGTAAGTGGTGAGCACTTACAAACTTTGTCCTGTCTACCTTTTTCTTGACATGTTCCAATCTTGCCATATAATTTCCATTGACTTTCTATACTAGTGGGTTCTAATAGAAATAGGTTATCTCAGCTTCAAGGGCGATTAAGCTTAGCAGGTATGGTTTGAGGCACTCTGAAAATTACCCTGAGAAATACATTAACTTACAAACTTACATGGTTGGGGCCCTCCCTCTTGCCAAACTGCTATTAGAATAAAAGATGAGGCATCTAATTTCCCAATAAAAAGAAAGGCAGTGTATAGGGTTTTTTCATTTCATTTTTTATTGTAATAAAATATGCGTAACATAAATGTTACCATTTTATTTTCAAGTGTACAATTCAGGAGCATTACGTACGTTCACAAGCTTGTGGATCCACTAGCACTATTTCCAGAACTTTTCATCATCCCCAACCAAACCTCTGTATCCAATAAACAAAAATTCTCCCTTCCTCTCTGTCTCTAGCCCCTGGTAACCTCTAATTTTTGTCTCTATGAATTTGCCTATTCTAGGATAGACCATATTAGGCCACAAAACAAGTCTTAATAATTTTATTTTTTCAGTACAATTTCCATTTTATTTTTCCCCAGAGAATAGTCTGTCTTCAGTCTTTAAGGACTAAGCTCCTTACATGGGCTTTGGTGGGGGTCATGGGGAAGCACCCGCAGGTCTAAATCGGGGAGGGGGTGTTGGGTCCTTGCGGGCTTCATGAGATCGATTCCTGACTACTTTGCTGTGAATTGCACAACTCACACAGTAATGTAGTTTCACATACAGCTTGGGAAGCACATAGGCATTGAAGGTGCTTGCTTCAGAAATGTCCCTGACTGCCGCGGCCTCCACTATGTTTCAAATGATGAGTTTTTCTCTTTTTTTTTGAGATGGAGTTTCGCTCTTGTCACCCAGGCTAGAGTGCAGTGGCACAATCTTGGTTCACTGCAACCTCCGTCTCCTGGGTTCAAGCGATTCTCCTGCCTCAGCCTCCCAAGTAGCTGAGATTACAGATACCTGCCACCACGCCAGGCTAATTTTTTGTATTTTTAGTAAAGATGGGGTTTTACCATGTTGGGCAGGCTGGTCTCGAACCCCTGACCTCGTGATCTGCCCACCTTGGCCTCCCAAAGTGCTGGGATTACAGGCATGAGCCACTGCACCTGGCCCCAATGACGAGTTTCTTAATGGCTTTGTACTTGGGCATGCATCGGGCACAGTTCATGCAGCAAATAGGCTGCGTGTGGCCGCGGCCCTTTTTGGCATGATTGTTGTTCTTTCTTTTCTTTGTCATCTTTGAGGCACAATGACCAGAGAGAGGTAGTCTTAATAACTTTAAAGATTGAAATCATACGGTGTATCTTCTGATCACAATGTAATGAAACACTAGAAACAAATAGCAGACAGAAAACAGTAAAATTCACAAATATATGGCAAATAAATGGCACATTCAAATCATAGATAGGTCAATGAAGAAATCACAAGGTAAATTAGGAAATATCTTGAGGGATATTACACTACCTCATATACTTATCCTTTTTTGTGGTAAGAACACCTAAAATTTACTCTCAGAAATGTTCAAGAATATAATGCATTAACTGTAGTCATCATGTTGTGCAATAGCTCTTTTATTTCTCCCATCTAACTGAGGTTGTGTATCCTTTGACCACCTTGGGACCCCTTAGTCCCTATTAACCATCATTTTACTCTCACTTTCATGAGTTTGACTTTTTTAGATTCCACATATAAGTGAGATTATATGGTATTTGTCTTTCTGTGGTTTATAATTATTTTTATGCATTTGTCTTTTTAAGTTGTGTCAAAAATAAAAACTGGAGTTACAAAGCAAAATTAAATTATATATATATTTATATATATGTAAATATATAAATGAATATATATTCATTTATATTTATATTTATATATAAATGAATATATATTCATTTATATTTATATTTATTTATTTATATTTATATATAAATGAATATATATTATTTATATTTATATATAAATGAATATATATTTATTTATATATTTACATATATATATATATATATTTACAGGTGTGAACCACTGCACCCGGCCAATAATATTGGTTTTTATATCTGTCCATGTACTTACCAGAGAACTTTATTTCTTCACATAGGTTTGAATTACTGTCTAGTGTCTTTTCATTTCAATCTGAATGACCCTTAGTATTTCTCATAGGGTAAGTCTACTGGTGATGAACATTCATGGCTTTTGCTTATCTGATAATGTCTTCATTTTTCCCCACTTTTGCAGGACCATTGTGCTAGACATAGTATTTTTAATTAACAGGTTTTTCCTTATATCACTTTAAATATATCATACCATTTCCTTCTGGAGTGCAGGGTTTCTGCTGAGAAATGACTTGATGATCTTATTGAGGATCCTTTGCAAGTGATGTGTTACTTTTCTTTTACTGCTTTCAAGATTCTGTCATTTGGCATTTCACTATTATGTATCTCAGTGGGTTTATCTCACTTGGAGTTCACTAATGTATCGAATCTACACATTCATGTGTTTCCTCAAATTTGAGAAGTTTTCAGTCAACATTTCTTAAAGTAATTCTACTACCTTCTCTCTCTATTTTCCTGGGAATCCCATAATACATATATTGGTCCAGTGATGGTTTCCCATAAGTTCCTTAGGTTTTATTCACTATTCTTCATTCTTTTTACTTTCTATTGCTGAGATCTGATCATTTAAAATGTCTTATCTTCAAGTTGGCTGCTGAAGTCTGCTGTTGAACTCCTAATTTTTTCATCTTGACTAATAGATTAATATATTTTTCAGCTTCACAATATCTGTTTGGTTCCTTTCTATAGCATCTATATCTTTTTGTTGATATTCTCATTTTGTTTTAAATCATTTCCCTGATATCATTTAGTTGTTTGTGTTTCCTTTATGTATCTGAGCCCATTTAATACCGTTAATACAGTTACTTTAATATCTGAGCATATTTAACACAGTTGTCTTTGTCCAGTAAACCCAATGCCTGTCTTCAGAGATGATTTGTGCCACTTTGTATTCATTCTTTGAATGGACCATGTTTTTTCTATTTCTTTGATTGCCTTGTGATTGTTTAAGTGAAAATTGGGCATTTGAAAACAACAGCCACATCTCTCAGTCTTTGCATACTGGGTCTGTTTCAGGAAAGTCCTTTAATAATTAGCTAGGAATGTTCTGTGCCTTGGGATCAGTATGAGGAAAAAGCTTAAGGTTCTTGAGTATTTTCTGAGCATATCTCTTGGTTGGGTCTGTGTGTGTTTTTTTCAATCTCTCTGTATACACAGCTGCTTTTAAATGTCTTATTTTTCCAAAGAGTCTCCCCCTGGGTTGTCTTGGAGACTTAGATGGTGTATACATATCTCCACCTGTATTCTTTTACTCTATGTGTCTATAGGTCTTAGTGTCCTTGCAGCTTTCCCAAGTAGTATTTGATGCTTCTTGCTGTCTGAGATCTGAATTAGGTGAGGTAGAGACCAGTCCTTCTGACTCTGCAAGTCTACCCCTACCACTTCCCATTATTGATGCTACAGATTAGATCTTTATACATTGTGTTCCCAATAACAGGCTAACTATTTTTATGCATTTGTCTTTTCAATCCTGTAGAAGATAAAAAAAAAAAGTGGAGTTACAAACCAAAACTATAATAGTATTACATTTTATAATTCCTCATGTATTTACCTTTACTAGAGAACTTTACTTTTCCATATGGCTTTGAGTGACAGTCTGGCTTCTTTTAATTTCAACCTGATAGACTTCCTTCAGCATTTTTTTTTCAGGGCATGTCTAGTGATAATCAACTCCCTCAGCTTTTGTTTGTCTGGGAATATGTGAATTTCTCCCTAATTTTTCAAGAGCATTTTGCTGAATATAAACTCTCTATTGACAGCTTTTTTTCTTCAACACTTGATGTTTATTGATCAGCTTCCTTCTGGCTTCTAGGGTTTCTGATGAGACCCTGGTTGATAGTCTTGAGGATCCCTTGTATGACAGGAGTTGCTTCTCTTTTGCTATTTTCAAGATTATATGTCTTTGGCTTTTGACATTTGATTATGTGTCTCAGTATGGGTCTCTTTGCAATTCTCCTACTTAAGAGTTCATTCTGCTTGCTGGATTGCAAATTCATGTCTTTCATCAAATTTGGAGATTTTTCAGCCATTATGTCTTAAAATAGTTTCTCTACCCCTTTCTCTCTTTTCCCCTTCAAGGATTCCCAAATTGATGTTGTGCTACAGTTCCACTAAGCTCTGTTTACTCTTATTTTTCATGTTGATAGTTTATATTTGTCCTATTTTTAAGTTTGCTGAATCTCTCCTCTAATTGCTTATCTTTTGAATCCCTCTATTGTATTCATATTTTTTGTTTCTGTTACTGTAATTTTTTATCCAGATTTTTTGATTCTTTTAAAAAATCATTTCATCTCATTATTTCTATCCTCAGTTTGCTCATACATCTTTTTCCTTTGTTCATATATTTCTTTAGCTTTTAAAGCATCTTTAAGACAGTTGTCTTTTTATAGTGAGTCTGACATCTGGGCTGCCTCAAGTATGTTTTCTGTCAATTCATTTTGTTCCTTTAATTGGGCCATACTGTTCTGTTTTTTGGCATGCCTTCAGGTTTTTGTTGTTCTTGAATACTGGACATTTGAATCTTACAATATGATATCTCTGGAAATCATATTTCCCCCCTTCCCCTGGATTTACTGCACTTTTGCCTTTGTTTGTATTAGTATGAGATAACTGTGCACCAGAGATCAGCCTAAAGTAAAAGCTGAAGAAGGTTTTTTCAGTGCTTGTATCTTTCCATGAGCATGTGAGGTGGCTTTCTGAATTCTTCTGTATATGCAGTTGTTTTTGAATTAAAAAAAAAATAGGTGCAAGTCTTTAAAATCTCCTGAAAGTCACTTCATCCAGTGGGGGTTGAAACAATGATGACTAGCCTACAAGCCCACAAGATCAGAAGCACCAATCCACAGTCAGAACACAGAACCTCAGTATCTGTGGGATTAGGTACTTATCGCCCACCCTGGCTCCAGAAATCTGCACCAGAATCACATTCCTATCCCCAAAGCTGCTTCATGGAACTGGGAGTGAGGAATGGGTAGCCAATACCACTCTGATGGTTGCAATCAACACAATTGTAATTTATTAGGCAAGCTGGAAATTCCAAGCATTCAAATAAACTCTGGAGTTCCAAAATAGTCACTTCAGAGAGCTGCCAGAATGGTTGTTCAGGTACAGTGGCAGATTCATGTCACTTCCTACTTGGTCATTTTCCCTGCCATCACATTCCACATATTTGGTTTTGTAGCCTTTCATAGCATCTGAAATAGTATATCTCTAAATATTTATGTGATCTGTTGCAGACAGTAAAATATGGAAAACTGGGTACTCACCTTTAGGATGTGATCATAAGAGTCTTTTGATGCTCCTTCCTAGCACCTCTCTGGGTGCTACTTAGCCATTGCCTCAGAGAATGTGAAGAGCTACATTACCCAGAAGGATGTGCTTCATAGGCCCAAATGACAGCCTATGACAGGAGTGTTTCCTGCAGCCTGCATTGCCATGGGCTGGACTTTTGGTACTGCTAGGGTGGACTTTCATTTGTCACATGACCTGTCTGCTCACACCACCCAGGGGAAGAAGGTGACTCTTTGGGACCAAGCTAGGAAGGCCAGTAAGGAGGATATGACCCATCTGGACACCTTTGTAGGGCCTGGGAGAGAGTTCAGCTGAGTCTGAAGTACTGATACAGTCACTTCCCTCCTAGCACAGGTGTGTTAACTATCCCCCAGTCTCACATTCTTGGACTCTCAACCACGTGGCTGTGGCACACTGATATGGAGGATAGTGTCATCCTGGGTTTCTTCAGGCCTTCTCTTCCTGTTGATAGGGTCACTCTCAGTCCAGAGTCCTAGACAAGAGAAAATTCCTCTTTCTGGAAATCAGTGGTATGTGGTAGGGAAGTATGAACCATAACTTCTTAGTACCCTCCATTCATGTACAGTGGCATGTGCAGATCCTCGGGAGAGCATGGCCTGCAGAATCCAGAGACATGTTTGGATCATGCTGTGCCCTATCTCAGGGCTGTGGCCTTGTGCAAGCTACCTTGCTACCTTTCACCTCCATTTTCAAGGAAGCCTTAAAGGGGAGAGCATCAGAGACAGCTAATGTGTGATATGTGTTCCCAGTGCCCAGCACCATGCAGGGACCATCCCTCTGGATGTTATTTCTAGAGAGATACATTTCTAGGCCTATAAATCTGTCTTCTACTCCATCTTCCTTTGCTCACTGCTTTCCTGTCAACCTGTCCTGATCATTCCAAGCTCTTTCCCACTTCCCAGTCTTTCCCTCTGCCTGGGACACTGAGTCCAGATCTCTGCAGTGCCTCTCCCTTGCATCCTTCCTTGTTCTGCACCAATGTCACCTACTAGAAGAGAGAGGAGAGGCATTTTTTTTTCCTTTGGCCTTGCTAGTTCTAGATTAAGTATTTCTCATCTTCTGGAATCTTTGTGCAGGGAATGTGGCACCCTTATAAAAGCTGAGCTCAGGACTTTGTTGGGTTTTCCAGGATAGTGTGGAAGCAAAGAGGAAAAATACAATAACAATAACAATAAAATAATAGCTGCCTTTATTGAGCTCTGAGGGTAAGTTATTATGTAGCACTTCATTTAATTCCAGTTTCCTCAGTTAGGTTCTATTATTCCTGCTTTACAAAAAAAGGATCTGCGGTTTGGAAAACTTAAATTACCTTCTCAGGGTCACACAACTCTTGGCAGAAACTCACACCCTGTATGTTGATCCCTTGAGCCTATGTTCTTTCTTCTTCACCACCATTCCTCCTCAGTGTGCTGGGGAAGCCTGGGGTGACACCTGACAAAGATTTTCTCTTTCTTTGACCAAACTGTAGCCAGGCCCCTCTGAGCCTTCTTGAATAGGCCTGTCAACTTTTGCCTATTAAGACTTGAACAACAGTAAAGTTTCTAATGGCTCTTAAAGTGCTGGCCTGAAAAACCCAAGGCTGCCCAAGGAATTTCTTCCAGCCAACACCTGAAGATAAGGTCCCTACCTCCCAGCCTCTGTGGGAGGATAGGAGGCTAACTCAAGTGCCAGTAGCAAACCCAGATAGACTGCACATAGACCAGCCCCCTCCCTTCCTGTGTTTTGTAATTTTTCATTTTTCTGACTCTACTGAGCCCCTGCTCTCCACCCCCTCCCTATTTCCTCACCCTCCCTTTAACATACTCATTCACTTCTGTTCAAATCGAAGCTGAGTTCAGTTCATGCCAAGTTCCTTTCCCCATTGCAATAGTTATTACCAATTAAAGTCTGTTCTCACCACTGTCATTAATGTCCAGCTTTGTTCATTTTTGACACACCTAGTGAGCTTTGCAAGGTAGGCAGGCCTTCCTTGGCATTAGGTAAGCATAGTAATAAATGGGGTATGGGGCAAATTCTAGGCAGAAGAAACGGCATGGCCAAAGGAAATGTTTTTTTGTTCAAGGAGGCAAGAGAGCCTGTATGGTTGCCAAGATAAACCTCAGTCTTTTGAGGTTTGTCCTAGGAGGGCAATATTGTGTGGTCTTTTACTGAATGTTCAAATCTAGCCTATATTCCTAAGATGTGTGACTCTGACAGACGTGCTAGAACTGCCTGAGTCTCAGGTCACTAGCATGAAGATGATTATGGCATGTATCTCACAGTATGTGGGAAGATTAAAAGCAGGAAAAACACAGCAACAAACTTCCATGTGCAGGTACTTTGTAGCTTGCTTTATAAACCTTTTAATTCTCATAACCACCTGTTAAGATGGGAATTGTTTTTGTTTTGATGGAGAAATCGGGAAATGAAGTGACTTCTCCAAGGTTATATAGTAAGCACGTGACAGTCCCCATAGGCTGAATTCACACCTAGGAATTTGGGTCCAGAGCTGAGAACACTTAATTGAATGCAGCTCACAGTGCAAACACAAGCCTCAGTTGCTGCTGCTATTAACAATATTGTATTATGATCATTATAATTTTTCCCTATTTATCTTTAATGCCAGAGTGCTTACACTCTGCACCTCTTGGGCCATATGGCCTTGTCATTGTCTTGTATCTTGCATCAATTACTTCTGCATATACAGCTTTTTTCCTCTAACACAATTGCAATTTGTTTAAAGACTGACTCCCCCTCAACAGCAAAGAATTAAGCGTCCAGGAAGTGCTCAGTGATATGTGCCTTGATTCTTTCTAGATGTTTACCAACAACTGAGCTCTAATCACATTTGACTAACCCAAGGCTAACAAGGAAACTTTGACTTTCCAGGCATCAGTGATCTTCAATGACAGGCTGTAACCTCCACTCAGGAAGAGTGAGGGCAGTGGCACCCAGCCCATGGGACTCTGTACTCAGAGATGATGCTGAAGACCTGTAGTCCTCTGGTCTCAGTGGGTAAAGCCTCCCCTTTCCTCTATGTGAAGCCTGACAGCCTCCTTCACTCGGCCTTTTTTCCAGCTCTGTAGGGCATCCTCCTTCCTTCTCACAGATCTGCTGAATTCTCATCTCATCTCCTATCTGGTCTCTTTGTTTCTCCTCAGGTTATTTTGGGCAAGAAACATTCCCTCAAAATGGCTCAGATACTAAAGGATTTGTTGTAAGGAAATGGGTGCATTTTGTAAGAGCTCTCCCTCAAAAATGTGAAACAGTAAATACATAAGAGCGACAAGTGATTAGATGTGACATCTGAGACTAGAATGATGAAGCAACCATGAGAAGACAATGATGATGAAATCAATAGCTAATACTTATTGAATGCTATTAAGAGGCCAGGCATTGTTGTAAACACTTTGCATCAATTAACTCATTAATTTTCATAATAATGCTGTGAGATAGCTTTATTACCATTTTATAGATGGAGAAACTGAGGCATGACATAGTGAAGTAGTTTGTCCAAGGTCACACAAAGCCAGTATACATGCAACTTGGATTTAAACCCAGGTAACATGACTCCAAAGCTTAATGCTCTTCACATACACACCTTGGAGCTATTAAAGGGTATGCAATGTTTATCTATTAGGTCCACAGTGGATGCTTAAGAAATGGTTAATAGGTATGACTGAGGAAACAATATGATGTCAGTGACATCGTAACATCATTATGACATCAGCCCAACCTTCTATCATAACAAAGTAATGGTCTCTTATTGCTCTTAAAAGCTTCATATCTTAATTTAAAAATATGGCCTTCTGGCTGGGTGTGGTGGCTCATGCCTGTAATCCCAGCACTTTGGGAGGCCGAGGCGGGCAGATCACTTGAGGTCAGGAGATCAAGGCTAGCCTGGCCAACATGGTGAAACCCTGTCTCTACTAAAAATACAAAAAATTAGCTGGGTGTGGTGGCACACGCCTGTAATCCCAGTTACTTGGGAGGCTGAGGCAGGAGAATTGCTTGAACCCGAGAGGTGGAGGTTGCAGTGAGCTGAGATTGCACCATTTCACTCCAGCTTGGGCAACAAGAGTGAAACTCCATCTCAAAAAAAAAAAAAAAATAAGATGGCCTTCTTTTTCCTAATTCCGTTATTGTGAAGGCACTTTAATTCCAGAAATGTAAAGCATTATTATGTGTATGCCCATGCTTTTTAAATGACAAAGCACAGGTATTTGGATGAATCCCCTCATAACAAAGTGACATGGTGGCATAAAACTATGTGTAGTGGAAACAAAAAAAATCTGGGCATTATAGGACTACTTCATCTTTGTGGTACCAGTTCCTTGGGAGAGCTGAAGAAGGACAGAGAATGAGAGAAAAGAAAGCTACTGTCATTATCCCATAAGTATATATGTGGTAGCCAGACTATCCATAATTACAGCTGTTTGATACCACGTCATGCTTCCTTAATTATATTTACTTTGGAGTCAGAGTGGTGTTCTGCTGCCAGGCTGGAAAGCAGTGGTGTGATGATGACTCACTGTGACCTTAAACTCCTGTACTCAAGCAATCCCTCCCCACTCAGCCTCCTGAATAGCTAGGACTGCAGGCATAAGCAACCCCTCTCCACTCAGCCTCCTGAATAGCTAGGATGGCAGGCATATGTCTACACCTGGGTAATTAAAAAATATATATTTTTAGAGATCGAGTCTTGCTATGTTGCCCAGGCTGGTCTTGAACTCCTGGCTTCAAACAGTCCTCCTGCCCCAGCCTCCCAAATTTCTGGGATTACAGATATGTTCCATTGCACCTGGCCCTTCCTTACTTATAAGTCTAAGATCCCTCAGTGTTTCATAGAATTTCAATATAAATTTCATGATTAAAATTAAATCAAATGAAAGATAAAATCCCTGCAGAATAGTAAAAATTTACCACCCCATTCCAAACCTACTGTCTCTATTCCAAAGTGCTATTGGAATATGCCTCTATGCTTTTAGCTTTCAGTTAAGGTAGTACATGTATCAGAGGAGATACGTTTTGTTGAAAGTCAGAAACCTTATCACTCATTCCACACCAGAATTATTGTATGTATAACATAATGTTCCTTTTAAAAATAATAACATAACTTATGATTCTCACCTGCCATAGTGAACAAAATCTGAAGCATAATCTATATCACAGCCCTTCACTTACATCAGTGTCCATACACTCCAAATCAAATTGATCTGCATTACCTTTCTAATCACAAGATAGGATTCTAATCACAGGGCCAGTGAGACCATTCCATTTCCTTTTTTTTTTTTTTTTTTTTCGAGACGGAGTCTCACTCTGTCGCCCAGGCTGGAGCGCAGTGGCGCGATCTCGGCTTACTGCAAGCTCCACCTCCCGGGTTCATGCCATTCTCCTGCCTCAGCCTCCTGAGTAGCTGGGATTACAGGCATGTGCCACCATCCTCGGCTAATTTTGTATTTTTAGTAGAGGCGGGGTTTCTCCATGTTGGCCAGGCTGGTCTCGAACTCCTGACCTCAGGTGATCCACCCGCCTCGGCCTCCCAAAGTGCTGGGATTACAGGCATGAGCCACCGCGCCTGGCCCCATTTCTTATCTAGAACTTAGAATATTTGAAGCCATCCTCCCTCCTTACAAACCATAACTATCTGTCAAGTTTCAGTGCAGAGAACAAAAACTCTCTTAACTATTTCAAGACATATATTGCAGTAAATCAGTGATTTCAAAATTGGTAGATGGGCTGTAAAAGTAATGGGAACACTTCTGGACTAGTGATTTCAAGGTAAACTCCTATAACTATGACCCAGAGATGGAGAAATGACAGTTGCTGAAACCAATGATGCTGCCAGCGGCACTACCTCAAAGCCACAGAATCTGAAACTAGACATGGGAACACGGAATCCAGCTGCAGCAAGTATGACAGAACTTGACTATCCACTTTACCTAGAATAACACCCAGTGCACCACATACACACACACACAGGCACACACAGGGATGCACACGGCTACATGAGTAGTACTCATTACATAATTAGTGTTCATCATTTAAGATTCATTTCAAAAGTCACATCCAGCTAAGCCTGCTCTGATCTCTTGTAGTATGTTGTTTCTTAGTTATTTTCTCATAGCACTTGTAAAGGATTATTTCAAATTTATTTGCTATCCATTTCTCTTGTCAGATAATGTCTCTGTGAGAAAAAGACCACATTTGTTAATTATTACAATGGTTATCAAAATGTGCTTTCTGGACAAAACAGTGTTACTGTCACCTAAGAATGTGTGAAAAATGCAAATTCAAATCAACTCATACAGAAACTAGAACTGAGGCTAGCTTGAGGCTAAAGCAATCTGTGCTTTAACAAGCCCTCCTAGTGATTCTGACACACCACTAAAGCTCAGAACTACTGGATTCCTATATCCCATTGCTGTGTAATACACACGAGTGATGCTCAGTAAATTTTCTTGAAATGTAGTAAGCCCACTGGAAATGGACTCTGAATAATCCTCACCAAAATACCGCTATTCTTAGTACAAAGAGCAGGTGTTTTTCTTTGGGTTTGCTTGTCTCCCACTAAAGGCTATACTGAGGCTAATCTTAGTGAAATTTTTTTTGCCAGAAATAGTCACAGAGAAAGAGTTCATGAGATACAAAATGATTTTATTAGATACCAAAACCTTTATTCACACCATTTTATTTCTTTTGCAGCTTTAATTTTTAACATTATAACATTTACTGGCTCCTCTGGGTGACTAAATATCTTCACATGCCCACTAGCTACAAAGAATTTCTAAGTAGAACTCAACTGAAACTGCAAGCTACTGCTCTAAGAAATGCATAATGACATTTATTTGCTCTCCTGTAGAACCGTGTTTACAAATAGCATCACTGCAAAGATTTACACGTAATTCCTAAGTCTTTCAGGTTGTTCTTCCATTAATCTTCTGATGTGTAGCAAGATAAACACTCTTAGTGAACACTTTGCTACATCTCTTAAATGAGAGTTCTCTCCAGTTTGAGTTCTTTGTAAAATAAGGGATGCACTTGGAACTGAAGACTTCCCTCAATTTCTAAATTTTCTACATTCATACAGCTTCTCTCCTGTAGGAGTTTGTAAAAGATTCCTATTGTCTATAGTCTTTCCCACATTTGCTATATGTACAGGGGTTTATCCTAGTGTGAGTATACTTATGTCAATTAAGGGGTTAATACTGACAAAGGCTTTCCCACATTTATGGTCTTCATATGATTTCTCTACAGTATAAACTCTGAAAAATAAAAACATCTGAATCATTGCTGGAAGTCTTCCCATATTGACTACATTCATAAAACTTTTCCCCAGTATAATTTTTTCTGATGTTAAATGAGGATCTATGAATGAACTTTACCATGATAACCACTGCTTCATATACATTCTCTTCTGTAAGATTTCTCACATGTATAGTGATTCATATGGTCTAGAGGCTTTTCCACACTTACCACACTATTGGGTTTCTCTCCATTATGTACTCTTTGATGGGCAGTAAGATTTGAGCCTTTGCTAAAAGCTTTCCCACACTCATTACATTTATATGGCTTTTCTCCAGTGTGAATTATCTGATGTACAGTAAGGTTTGAACTACAGCTGAAGGTCTTCCCGCATTTAATACATTCGTAAGGTTTCTCTCCAGTATGAATTCTGTGATGTTGAAGCAGGGATGACCTGTGACCGAAAGCTTTCCCACATATATGGCATTCATTAGATAGAAATCACATTTCAATCTAATGTGATTTCTCAAATGCATATTCAGTGATTCAAGCTGGTTGAAGGATTTCCTGCATTTCTGACATTCAAAGAGTTTTTCTTTAGTATGAATACTCTGATGCTGAACAAGAAATGAGAGGCTACTAAAGACTTTCAGACATTTGTTGCATTCATATTGTTTCTCCATAGTGTGAATTCTTTGATGTGGAGTAAGGTGTGAGCTACAGCAGAAAGCTTTCCCACGTTCTCTACATTCATAAGGCTTCTCTCCAGTATGGATTTTCTGATGGTGAATGAGAGATGACCTATGAATGAAGGCCTTTCCACATATATGACACTCATAGTGTTTTTCTTGAGTATGAATTCTTAGATGTTGAATGAGAAGGGACACACGACTAAAAGACTTTCCACAGTTCATACATTCATATGGTTTCTCTCCAGTGTGAGTGCTCTGATGGTTAGTAAGTGATGAGCCATGGCTAAAGGCCTTCCCACATTCAATACATTTGTAAGGTTTCTCTCCACTATGGCTTATCTGATGTCGTGTAAGGGATGAGCCATGTCTAAAAGTCTTCCCACATTCACGACATTCACAGGGCTTCTCTCCTGTATGAATTCTCCAATGGCGATTGCGGATTGACTGTTTGCCAAAGGCTTTCCCACATTCCCTAGATGTATAGACTTCCTCTATTACAAGTGTGGTGAGGAGAGGTGCTCTGGTTAACGGCTGCTCCACTTTTATTAGAATTCAAGAGTTTCTTTCCACCATTGAGTCTCTCATTTTTTACAACTGAATTTTTGGTAAATTCTTCTTTAATATATTGTATTTGTGTGAATTCCCTTTAGCAGAATTTTTTTATGGTTCAGAAAGAGTAGACTTTGAATGAAAGGTGATTCTAAATGTGTCATATTTGTAACTGTCCCCAGTGGGGCTTTCTCTGGAGGTGAGAGTTGCTGGTCTGAAATGTTCTACATGAATTCCAGGCTTCCCTTCCAACTTTTCTATGTGTTCCAAATTCTTGGTAGAATTTGAAAATTCATAACTTTGTTTTAAAACATTTTCTATTGTTACTGTTTGGAGTGAATCTTCCTTATAAATATCCTTCTTTGTTGATAATTCCTTGTTTTCCCATCTTGATTCCTAACCTGAAATATATCAAGAAAGCAAAGTACTGTTTTTTTTCTTTTTTTTACTCCTTGAAAAGAAACTTCTATGGTGGAATTAGGAGAAATGGATAAGAATTGAAGCCCCCAGAAAACACAGAGTTCTGACAATTCAAATATTTCAGTGATTTCTGAACAATGCTCAAATGGAGCAGAGAATACAGAGTTCACAGAAGAAGCAGGAGTGATAACAGAAATGGGTAAAATATACATAATAGATAAAACAGTATATGAAAAAAAGGAAACTATCAGAAATAAAATGTGGAAGGCATTCTGGATTCCAAGCCATCTCTTTGTGCCTATATTCATGTATGAAAGATTGCATTTTGTCTCATAGCCTTTTTCTCCAACCTTCCATTAATCTCAATTTGCTGCCAGATTAACATGCTTAAAATACAGAATTGATACTACTACATTAAACAGTTGCAGGAAAAACACAATAATCTAAGTGCTCTTTATAGCTGACAAAGATTTAGGCTTCTGAGGTTATGAAGAAACTGTGAATCATATCACTTATTGGACATTAGAAAATATTATTCCTAGGAACATATTTTATATGTTCCTTACTTCCTCTAATATGTTCATATTTCATCTACAAAGCTCAGCTTTAGAAAAGTGATTTTCCATCTAATTGTCAGCTTTTCTTAGCCTAAAAGTATCAGTATGTTTTTTCTTATGTAGATTTAAGAAAGAATAATTTGCCTTACTTTGTCATGAATAGAGTAACAATTTGAATTATTGTAATGACAAAAACCTCTAATCTTGATTAGATGACATGAGTGATACAGATAATAATGTAGGATAGAGGAACAATTATTTTGAAAATCTAAGCTAAATATCCCTCAATTTTTCATTAATATTTGAGATATTTGAAGATAGTGTTCCTAAAATGCCTCCACACTTACTATAAACATCTTTAACCAAATCTTCCTTTGTCTCGTTCACCATGACTCACCTGGAATCATACCTTTTGACAGTTTTTTCTCCACCATCCAGGGCTCTTTCCCATCCTCCAACAATGTGATCACATATGGCTTAGTTATGGAAAGACCTGCTTACAGGAAGAATATAGAATTGTTTAAGCCGTGGTCCTCTATTATGAGAGGCCATCAAAAGAGGGGCCACAGGAATGGATGAAGGGTGTTCATTGAAATGGAAAGATAAGCTTCAGGCAGGGCTCAAGAGAGCTGCACATTTCCTTGGGAACATGCTACAGAAATTCAGCCATTTACTTAGGAGGGTCTCCCGCAATTCAGGGTGGCAAAAGAAAGGTGTCCCCTACTGGAGTGGAAGAGGTGATATCCTTACCTACAGAGACCAGGTTCTCATAATTCTGAACCATCACATCCTTGTATAAGCCCCTCTGAGCAGAATTGAGCCATCCCCACTCTTCATGAGTGAAGTCTATAGCCACATCATTAAATGTCACCTGAAATAGCAAACATATTTAGGCTCAGCCATAGCCCAGGCCTATTCTGTCACTGAAGAAAGGGTAAAATTAGCCTGGTTGTGGAAGAAATGGAACAAGATTCAGGAGTCGTGACAAAGATTGGGAATGTGATCTCAGTTAAGTAATAATAGGACAGTTACGTAGATGGAATTATTAAATAATAAAGGGGAGAGTTATGTGCTTAGAATTATTATACAGTAAGGATGAGAGACAAATATGAGAGCTTTGCTTCAGTAGAGTTAACTTTTTGTTAAAAGTTATAGAATTGTACGAATTTTAAAAAATCAGCATTTAACATTTGACAGCACAGAGTCAAGTATTTGGTTATATCTTTTATAGCTTAAGTACTAGGTAAGTAATTAAAAAATGAGGCTAAAGCGATTCTCTCTTGAATGGGCTACCCAGGATGATCCACTAACCCTCATAAAAAATGGGTTTGGAAAAAAGACATCTTTATATTAAAGACTGATAGACATACACTGTTACGGTTTGATTGTGTCTCCCAAAAAGCATGTATTGAACTGAATCACCGTTCTAACAGTATTGAGAGGTGAGATCTTTAGGAGATGATTAGGCCTTGAGGGCTCTGCCGTCATGAATGGATTAATGTCATTATCGTGGGAGTGTGTTCCTTATTTAAAAAATGAGTCTGAGGCCCCTTTTTCCTCTCTCCTCTTTTTGCCCATCCACCCATCCACCATAAAAGCACACAGCAACATGGCCCTTGTCAGACCCCTCCCCCTTGATCTTGGACTTCTCAGGCTCCAAAACCATGAGAAGTCAATTTCTTTTTTTTCTTTCTTTTTTCTTTTTTTTTTGAGATGGAGTCTCACTCTGTTGCCCAGGCTAGAGTGCAATGGCACGATCTCGGCTCACTGCAACCTCTGTCTCCTGGGTTCAAGTGATTCTCCTGTCTCGGCCTCCCAAGCAGCTGGGATTACAGGTGCCCGCCACCATGCCTGGCTAATTTTTGTATTTTTAGTAGAGACGGGGTTTCACCATGTTGGCCATGCTGGTCTTGAACTCCTGATCTCAAGTGATCCACCCACCTCAGCCTCCCAAAGTGCTGGGATTACAGGTGTGAGCCACCGTGCCTGGCCAAGAAGTCAATTTCTATTGTTTGTAAATTACTCAGTCTGTGGTATTCTGTTACAGCAGCACAAATGGACTAAAACATACACATAACTGATTCATAAAAAAGAAAAATATATTTATGGCATATACTTAAACTTTGTACTGATAGACATTTAATAACTAAAATATGAGACCCCTGGGTGAAAAGACTGAAGGCTGGTTTCATGTCATAGATCAGGGGTCCCTAACCCCCAGACCATGGACTGGTACTGGTCTGTGGCCTGTTAGGAACTGGGCCACACAGCAGGAGGTGTGTAGTGGGCAAGTGAGCATTACCACCTGAGCTCCACCTCCTGTCAGATCAGCCATGGCATTGCATTCTCATAGGAGCGCAATCCCTACTGTGAACTGTGCATGCAAGGGATCGAGGCTGCACACCCCCTATGAGAATCTATCTAATGTCTGATGATCTGAGGTGGAACAGTTTCATCCCCAAATAAACACCTCCCACTTCTGTGGAAAAATTGTCTTCCATGAAACTGATTCCTGGTGCCAAAAAGGTTGGGCACCCCTGCCACAGACAGTCCTTAATTAGGACCTGAAACTAAGGGGGGGAAAAAAGGGTACATTTCAAAGAAAATATTCTAAGGAAATGCTCACAGATGTGCTTAGAAATTCCTCTCAATAGTACTCATTTCAAAGTATTATTTAAGATAGTAAAACTTTAGAAGCTTAAATATTCAATAATAGCTTATTGACTTGTCAAATTATATGTGCAAAAATACATCCATTTAATATAGCATTATTACTGTCTTTGATTTGTGAAATACTGCTCTACTGTGGTAATTTTTTAGCTCTGAGAGTTAATTCAGCATTGTATTACATTATTTGGATATTTTGCGTGCATGTTCACCAGTGACACTGGTCTCTGGTTTTAAAGGCAGAATTTACTTTTGTCAGGTGTTGGGAAAATAATTAAAATTCAAATCTCTTGCCAATGTTAGAAAATCCTTTCCACAATTGTAGAAAAGAAAGAAAACACTTTTATTACTGAATAAGCATTAAATAAGACCTTGATGCATGTCACAGGCAATCCACTAATGAGATTAAAAGGACAGGAAGAAATCTCACTCATCCTTTTATATCACCAAGCAGATACAATCCAATACATACATTTTCCAAATAAACAATAACTTATCCAAGTAAGACCTGACAGTTCAATTTGCTACACATAATTTATCCTAAATTCACCGATTAATTGGAGTTGACACTGTTAGTTAATTTCCTTTATCCTAAATAAAAATAACATTTCTCATATCTTTATGACAAACAAGTCATTACAACTTAGAGCCAGGAATGCGTCTTTCTTCCCCTGCAGTTGCCTGGGCAGCTTGAAATGTTCGCTCATCTCTGTCCCCAAAAGAACATAGGATATTTGTCCTAGCACTTATTTTAATTTCTTATGCTTTCTTACTTTTCTACAGTGCTGCAATCCTCAATACAGGAGCCACTAGCCAATTTGGCTACATATATTTAAATTAATTAAAATGTAAAAATAAAATAAAATTTAAAATTCAGTTCTTCAGTTGCTTAAGCCACAGTTCAAGTACTCAATAGTCATACAGGGCTGGTGGCTACCGTACTGACCAGTACACAGGCACAGCACTTCCACCACTGCAGAAAGTTCTCTTAGACAATACTGCACTAGATCATGAAGTCCTGTGTGTCAGTGTACACCAAAATCCATGTACAACTTTTCCTACCAGGTACTTCATAAGTGTTTAGAAGATGAACCAATGAATGTTTTTGGCATTAGTTCACTTTAGCCTTTACTTTTTTTTTTTTTTTTTAAGAGACAGGGTCTTGCTCTGTTGCTAAGCTGGAGTACAGTGACATAATCATAGCCCACTGCAGCCTCACACCCCTGGGCTCAAGCAATCTTCCCACCTCATCAGCCTCCCGAGTAGCTGGGACAACAGACATGTACCACCATGCCAGTTTTTCAATTCTAATTATCTATTTTTTCCAAGAAAATAGACTTCACCCAACATGTACATCTGCTACTCACATCCCCTCCTATGCAAGCTTCACCTTCCATGCCATGATTCTGCCCCATCAGTTCTTCATTACTCATCTTATTCACTCCACAGTTACTTACTAAGCATCTATTTGGTGCCAGGTACCACTCTGGGTACTGAAGCTATAATAGACAACAAAAAGGAAAAAACATTCCTCCCACCAGGAACAGACAATGAGCACGTGCATATACTGAACATACAGTACATCAGCTAGTGAGTGACACACGCCGTGGAAAACAAGAAAGCAGTGACGGAGGAGTGGAAGTGCTAGGTGTTCAGGGAAGCTTTTCTGAGAAAGTAACCACCAGAACCCAAAATGTACTAAAAGATTGGACTTATGTGTCCTTAATGAATGTGTCAAATGAGTCTCCTGGGAGGAGCATGTTATTAATATCATGTCATACCTGTGCTCTTAGAGAAAGAAAGATGGATGCAGTTCAGATCTTGTCTGCAGATATTGTACATGATGCCAAAGCTAACAAGGTACCCTCTGGGTGGCCTGGGAAAGGTGTGTTGCATGCCTTCAGAGGTGGAGATAAATTGCAGTAGAGAGGCTGTTGAAATTGGCACCAAACAGATCATGTTAGCCAAATCTATAAGAGCAAAATATATACCAGTTTTTGACTGAATAGAATCAGCAATGTTGATAATATTGGATATTGGCTACGGAGGCCTCAATGGATGGGACCACAGCATTAAGGTGTAGTAATCCATCAGGAATTTTATGCTGTTTAGAGAAGAATAAAAACTTAAAAGATAGGAAATAAACTAAATGAAAAAATAAACTAAAATATATAGCTGGGCAAAATGTATTATATTAATTAATGCCCAAAGTTTGAGTGTTGGAAGAGGGAGAGTTGAATTAATACAGAGACCATGAACAAGGAAAAGTGAACATGTACTTTTATTGTTAAATTGTGTGATGAATAATGCAATTGACCATTATAAATAGAAATTCAACTACATGAAGCATCAATATCTTATAGCCCATCCTGAGGCTATCCAGATGCTCTACCTTAAGGACCTCATTAGCATAAACTCAGGGGTCATCAGTGGGGCTCACTGTTAATAACAAAAGACACTCCTATCACTCAGGACATTCCAGGGGTTTCAGCACTCTGAGAGGAACTGATGACAAAGACCAAATATATGTCCTACCAGAATCTTGCTTGATCTTCTCTCAACTTCCTTGATCTGTGCTTTTTGATGTCTGTCAGTAAGTTTGGAAAACTTTCAGTCATTATCACTTCAAATAGGTTTTCTGCTCCTTTCTCTCCTCCTCTAGGATTCATTCTCATTATGCCCATGTTACATCTTTTATAACTGTCCATAGTTCTTGGATATTCTGTTTCAGTTCCCTCCCTCTCTCTCTCCTTTTCTCTCTCTCTTTGCTTTCCAGTTTGAGAAGTTTCCATCAACATGTTTCACACTCACAGATTCTTTCCTTGATCTTCTGTATTCTGTTGATAAGCCCATCGAAGACATTCTTCATTTCTGTTACAGTGTTTTTTATTTCTAGCATTTCCTTTTAATTTTTTTTTTTGTGCGTTTGCCTCTCTCTGCTTACATTACACATGTGTTCTTGCGTCTTGGCCACTTTCTCCATTAGAATCCTTAGCATATTAATCATAGTTTAAAATCCTGGTGTGATAATTCCAACCTCTCTGCCCGTGTCTAGTTGTGATAGCTGCTTTGTCTCTTCATAATGTGTTTCTTCCTGCTGCATGAGTCTTCTTGGGTTGTTCTTCTTAATAGAATGCCACAGACTGAATGACATAAACAAGAGAAATGTATTCGCTCACAATCCTGGAGGATGGAATGCCTAGATCAAGGTGTCAGCAGAGTTGGGTTTTGGTGAGGACTCTCTTGCAGGCATGCAGACAGCTGCCTTCTTGCTGTGTCCTGACATGGCCTTCAGTCTATGAGCACACACCCTGGGTGTCTCTTCCTTTTCCTATAAGGACTGTAGTCTTATTTGTTTAGGGATCTATCCTTACACCTCATTTAACCTTAATGACCTCTTTAAGGTCTCTGTCTCCAATACAATCACACTAGGGGTTAGGGTTTTAACATGAATTTGCTGGGGAGGGATGGGCACAACTCAATCTAGAGCATTTACCTTTTATCATGTTGTGCTATTTTTGTTGATAGCCAGACATGATGTATCGGGTAAGATGAACTAAGGTTAATAGGACTTTACTGCGAGGTTTTATGTTTATCTGGCTAGAATTTTGGCTGTTTATTATTTGCTGTAGCAGTAGATTTCAGGGGATTAAATTTCCTCTAATATCCTTGTTGGTGTTTCTGCTGTTGTCTGTGGGTTTCCCTAGAAATTCCTGTCTGTCTCTTGCAGCTCTATCAGTTACCATCTACTGTTTTTTGTTTATTATGATTTTTATTTATTTTATTATTTTTTGAAACAAAGTATCCCTCCGTCACCCAGGCTGGAGTACAGTGGTGCAATCTCGGCTCACTGCAACCTCTGCCTCCCAGGATCAAGTGATTCTTTTGCCTCAGTTTTCCAAGTAGCTGGAATTACAGATGCATGCCACCACGTCCAGCTAATTTTTGTATTTTTAGTAGAGACCTTGTTTTGGCATGTTGGCCAGGCTGGTCTCGAACTCCTGACCTCGAGTGATCCACCCACCTCAGCCTCCCAAAGTGCTGGGATTACAGGTATGGGCCATTGCACCTGGCCCATCTGCTGTTATTATACTGCAGACCTGTGGATGTGGTGATCAGGTATTGTGGAGAGGCAGCATTTTTTAGTCTCATGGTTACATCTCATGATTACATCTCAGTTTTATTAGTGAGACTGAGTCCCTGGGCTGACCTTCAGAAAAATTTCTTAGCTTTCTTTTCTTCCTTTATTTGAGATAGGAAGGCTAGATGGAACCGACTGACTAGTTCTTCTCACAGGTCGCACACGATTTGGTAAAGTAGTTTCCTGGGGGCAGGCTTTTGTTATGTAGCACAGAATACTCTGGGCTTATTTCAAAATGCTTATGTTTCCTTGGGTGTGTCTTAGAATGATTATTTCCCCTTCCTCCTGCTTGAAGCATGACATAATTGTTCTCCAGTCTTCATCAGGAGAATCTGGTGGGTCTCCTGGAGGCAAATCTCATGAAAATACAGGTGCTGCTCCCATGATAAGACTGGGCTCCCAGGAGTTTTTAAGACTAAGGCTTGTCCACCATTAGCCTCCAGCAATTTGTTAATCACTGTTCACCTGTCAGTTGCTGGCTCCAGAGGCTTCTGTCCTCAAAATCTGATCCCCTATATTTGCTGTGTCTCCTGTTTGGGGGGGCATTGCTTTGCCCTATGGCCTCGATACTCTGATGGATCTAAGAAGAGTTACGGATTTTCAGTTTGTTCAACTTTTTGTTGTTGTGAGGACGGGAGTAACAAGCTCTTTAGATGTTGGAGTGGAAACCACAAATATATATATATGTACTATTTCTCATTATCAAGTTTTATTTCCCCCATTCTTTTGTCAAAACAAATGTTGGATAGTTATAAAAGCTTTTCAGCATATTTGTCCACTAATTTCATCATTTTCATCATTTTTGTGCTTCTCAATTCACTCTTCTGGTTAATGATTTTTATGTCACTACTTCTCTTTGTGCATGGTTATTCTTTATTGGATGCCAGATACTGAATTTTACATTATTGAATGTTGTATTTGTTTGTATCGCTTTAAACAATGTTGGACCTTGGTATGCCGTTCAATAAAATTACTTAGCAGCATGTTTTCCTTTTGCCTGCTTGGCACTAGGTCTTTCTGTTTTAAACTTTTTTAGTATAAGACCAGAGCAGCCTTGAGTCTGTGAGCCCCGTTCTTTAGGTGATACCTTTCTATCTGGTGTTTTCTATACTAATAGGTGTTCCACACTGGCAGGTGAACACACAATTCCCAGCCCTGGATGAGCTCAAATAATTGTTTGGGATATTGCTTTGTAGGGGTTCCTTTCTAAACCTCAGGTAGTGTCTGGTCATGCTTGTGCAGATCGGGACTTAGCCAAAGATTTACATGGATACTTCTGCAAATCTTTGCCTCTCTCCTCTCTCCTATTATCCCACCTAAATTATACCCATGGTGGTCGCCATATATACTTATTTTTCTTCTACACTGTAAGCAGGAATAATTGTAGGGCTCACATGTTGTAACCTAGTGAGTTACAGAGAAACACCACACTCTGAGACGAATTCAGGTGTCCTTTATTAGCCGGCGACTGAGAGATGGCTAGTGCTCAAAATTCTCTAGGCCCCAAAGAAGGGGCTAGATTTTCTTTTTTACTTTGGTTTAGAAAGGAGAAGGGGGGAGTCTAGTTAAAACAATCTTACAGAAGTAAAGCAGGCAAAAAGTTATAAGGATAAATGGTTACAGGAAAGCAAACAGTTCCAGGTGCAGGGGCTTTAAATCTATCACAAGGTGATAGATGCGGGGTTTTGGGTGTTATCAACCGGATGAATTCCTAGGAACTGCAGATATAGCTTTCCACAGTATCTTATCAGTTAATTGCATCCTTGGATGTCTTGGGAGCCTGCTTGCACAAGTCAAGTCAAGTCCTTGAGGAAGGGGGTGGGTAAGGGGCTGTAAGTGAAGGAGCCAAGATGGAGTCTGTCTGGCTCTCTCAGCTAAGGGAGAGTCAATTCAGGTTAAAACAAGGTTGGGTATCACATTCCCCACTTGTGTTTTTGGGGAATCAAATCATTGATTCCTCGGTTATAACCAGGGGGTTATATTGGGTTTTAAGGTACATAAGCTTGACAGAAGCTATGTGTTGTTTTACAAAGTTAAGAAAGCAATTTAACATACAAGGCTCAAAGACTAAGCCTAACAATAGGGGAGAAAGGGTCCAGCTAACCCAGTGATTAGAGTAGTTAGCAATGGATTCCAGTTAAACATGCTTTGGTACCAGGGGGTGTTATTTTCTCATTCTTGCTGGTGTCTGTCTAGGTTTTCTCGAACTTTTTGGAGAGTATCTTTTATGACTGCAGACTGATTGGCATAGAAGCAACAACTCTCTCCTAGAGTGGCACATAACCCTCCTTGGGAGAGAAATAGCAGATCTAAGCCTCGGCGGTTTTGAAGAACTACTTCAGCTAGAGATTTTACTTGGGTATGTAGTATATTTATGGCTGATTGGAGATTGCTTAAATCAGCATCTACTTGTTGAGATAGGGACATTAGTCCAGTTTCTCCCTGAACCAGGGCAGCCATGCTGATGGTGGCTGATCCAGCTATGCTAAGGCCAGCCAGGAGGGGTACAAGGAGTGGGGTGGCTCAGCAAAACCTGGGATGTAATTCAGGGGGAGCAATAAGAAGTTGTCCTTCTGGCCCACTATACACGTAGACCTGGGGGAGTACATGAACCAACACACACAGGAGAGGTCCTGGTTCAGTTCCATTGATGTGGCAAGTGAGACCTGAAGTGCAGGCTAACCAGGTATTGTTAGGTGCCTGGTAGGAGACTGAGGTGCTTAAGGAGGTAAGCATAGACTGATTACATGTAGCCTGAAAGGGAGAAGCAGATAAGTTATATCTGGTGCTAATTAGACAAGAAGTGTTTCCAGACATATCTCCTAATGGGAGGGCATAGGGGCATGTACAACAAGAAAGAGAGCCAATTTTAAGTGCGGCTTCTACTCCTAATCCAATATAATATGGGGGTTTGTCCTTTAGGCACAACCAACAATCTTGGGCTAGTTTAGGCTGGGTGAGATTGAGGAGGTGATGTACCCCACCTAGAATGGACATCAGGCTGGGTTGGAGGTGCTGTCATTGCAGGTGAGGTTTGGGGACCAGGAATGGCAGTGGGACAGTTAAATCAACCTTGTCTGGATGTTTTGGGAACATAAGGTCACCTAAATCAGTTAAAGGCCTGATTGGCTTAGGAGGGCTCCATGAGACGAGGATTTTTTTTGGATGGTGAACATAGTTCCAACATCAAATCCCAGGATATAAAGCCTTAATCCCTATGACATGACATAATACCATTGAGCTAAATTAGGATTATGGATGTTTATAGTGAGAGGATTGCAATTTCTCCTAGTACACAGTTTAGGACGGGAAGCACGAGCTATGGAAAGGGTTGAAGATCGGGTTGATGCCCCAGAGTAGGTGGCCAAAGTTACACATGTCCAGTCAGGGCAGAAAAACTGGTAAGAATCTTGACAACTAGAGTTAGGGTGATTTCCAGGACAGAGGTAAAAGTCAACATTCTGAAGTCCTTTTTCTCCACCTTTGGAATTTCCACATCCAGTCTGGCTTCTGGAGTGTCCAAATTCCACAGCAAAGTCGATGATACCTGCTCCTATGACTGGCAGATTGCATTGTTCTTCATGGGTATGGGCAGGCTCTGGGAACAAAGTACATAAATCAACTGCAAAAGAGACTTCCTTGGAGATTCCTGCCTTCCAAGTAGTGTTTGCAAACACACATCCTGCTGTAAAAGAAGTGAGGAGGAAAGAGCAGGATGGGGCAGAAGGCATAATAGGTGGAAACAAACAATAGAGGTAAATAAAAAGAATTAATCTGATGGCTTCACTTGACTTAGGGGCAGTTTTAAGGGGCCTGGCCCAGGCTTGGGGACCCATGTTTCTTGTTGGGCTCTGTTGTCCTTTTTGATGTGAGACTGATGAATCCAAGCTGGAATGCCATCTACTTTCAGAGCCGTAGGTGTGGTGAGGATGACAGTATGAGGTCCTTTTCAGGCAGGAATGAGTTCTTTCTGGAACTTTTTAATGTACATGAGGTCACCCGGCTGGAAAGAGTGGCAGGGCCCCGTCTAGTCAGGAACTGGATTGGGGTGAGCTCCCCGGACAAGCGGCTGGATGATGTCTTGTACCTGTTGGAGAGACTTCCTGATTTTTACTGGCCTGAAGATCTGAAGCCTGTTTTTCCTCCTCTGGGGAATATTTTGGGTGATCTGGCAAGTCAGGTTGCAGAAAGGACACTGCAGGCAGCAGGGTCAGAGGTGCAACAGGGAGACGAGCTGCCTCCTAGTCTGTAGAGTCTGCTTTTTGGTTACCATGGGCAATGGCCATGTCTTCTTTTTGATGTCCTTTGCAGTGAATTACAGCCACCTGCTGGCAGTGCTTGGGCCTACAGTATATCCATCTCTGTAGTGATGGCAGCACCAGCCTTTTGAACTCCCTGCTCAAGGAAGCTGCTACCATCTGTATACACAGTGGCTTCTGCCTCCTTTAAAGACACCTCTTGGAGATCAGGTCGGCCAGTTTCCGTAGTCTCCAACAGTTCTTGGCAGTCATGGACAGGTGTAGTAAGGTCTGTCTCTTGGTGGTGGGAGTGGGGATTCACAGGATGGCTTCACACTGGTGAGTGCCCTTTTTCCTTTCTTTATCTTGTACCTTAGGTAGGACACTCTAGGAAGACAAAGCTGGGCCTTTTTGGCCGAGATCCAATACCTGAGCACCTGAAGGGGGTAAAGTAGGTCCCTAGTATGTTGCAGGCAGCTGTCAGTAGTTTCAGTAGCCAATAAAAGGTCATCTATGTACTGAAGAATAGTACAATTGGGGTGACTGGCTCAGAATGGTATAAGACCCTGTTGGAGGGCTTCCCCACAAAGGATGGGGGAATTTTTAAAGCCTTGAGGTAACTGAGTCCAAGTTAATTGGGTGGTATCTCCTGAGCCAGGATCTGTCCATTCAAAAGCAAAGATAGATTGGCTTTTGGGGGCCAGAGGAATAGCAAAGAAGGCATCCTTTAAGTCAAGGACAGTGTATACTGTATGTTCTGGTGGGAGCAGGCTGAGTAAAGTATAAGTGTTGTGGACAGTTGGATGGACGCTAACTGTCCACTTGTTAACCTCCCTCAAGTCCTGCACAGGCTGGTAATCATTTGTTCCAGGTTTCTGGACTGGCAAAAATGGAGTATTCCAGGTGGATTGACATGGTGTGAATATGCCAGCTTGTAACAGTCACTGAATATGGAGATTGATCCCCTCTCTAGCCTGCTGACTCATAGGATACTGTTTTATCTGGACTGGCAGGGCAGTGGCCAGAAGTTCTAAAACTACTGGCAGATGATGCTTTGCTTATCCCAGGGGGTTTGACTCAGCCCAGACTCGAGGAAACAGTCTGTAGGTCTAATAGGAGGAGAGAATTAGTTTTATTCTCCAATGGTTGTGATGGTGAAACCAAAAGATATTCCTCCGACAGAGGGGTAGTTAGCAGGAGTTGGGCAGTAGGGGGCGTTGTGTCCCCTAACGTGAGGTGAGCCTGCTGGGCTGAGAAAGAGATAGAAGCCTGTAATTTATGGAGCAGGTCTCATCTGAGAAGGGGAAGGGGGCACTCTGGGACTACAAGAAATGAGTGAGTTACTCTTTTCTTTCCTAAACTCACTTATCATGAGTGGGTGACAGGATATTCCTGAATAGCTCCTGTTGCCCCTTGTACAGCCACTCTTTTATTAGAGACACTGCCTAAGGGTGTCTGCAGTACTGAGTGTTCCACCCCAGTATCTATTAGGAAGTATACCTGCTGGCCCCCCACTGTAGCGGTCACCATGGGCTCCTGGGGGCCAAGTGAAAGGGAGCCCCAGTCCCATCAGTCATCAGACTCCTCCGCTGCGGGGAGGGTGAGGACCTTTTCCTTTTCTGGTTTTTGCTCTGGCTTTAATGGGCATTCCTTCTTCCAGTGTCCTATCTGCTTGCAATAAGCACATTGGTTTTTCTCCAGGGGAGCCCGCTCGCCCTTCTTGTCCTTTTGGCTGGGACCCGGGGTTCCCTGGCTATTCCTCTGTGATGGGGGCCCTTACTTTTTGGCTTCCTGGATGGCCACCACTAAGATTTTCGCTTGTCTTTTGGATGCTTTATCAGCAGCTTTTTCAGCTGCCTCAGCTGCCTGTTTTTGTTTTTCAAACTCTCGATTGTCAAAAACTTTCTGGGCTACTTCTAAAAGCTGGCTAATGTTCATTCCAGCAAATCTCTCCAGCTTTTGTAATTTTCTTTTACTATCAGTAGCTGCCTGAGCCACAAACACCAAATTAATAGCACGGCTATTCTCGGGAGCTGCCAGGTCAAAAGGGGTGTAAGCTCGATCGGCCACCCAGTGGTGTTCTAAAAATGCTCCAGGTTCATCAGGCCCCTGGACAACTTCAGTTGTCTCAGACAGATTCATGGGCTTTTGAGCAGCTCCCTTGAGGCCCACAAGGAGATACCAGTGAAAATCATCTAAAGCCCTCCTCCCACCCGAGGAGTTAGGATCCCAATTAGGCCGGGTAGAGGGAAAAACCTCCTTAACGAGGTTTTGGGCTTCCCCCTCTGGTCTACCAGCTGATGTAAGGAAATACTTTCTGGCTTCTCTTCGGATACAATTCCTCTCTTCAGAGATGAAGAGGGTTAAAAGGAGTTGCTGACAATCATCCCAGGTGGGCCGGTGAGTCTGGAGCATGGACTCCATCAGTGAGGTCAGAACCTGGGGTTTTTCAAAGAAGGGGGGATTATGAGCCTTCCAGTTGTACAGGTCAGAAGTAGAGAAAGGGACGTAAACTAAGAACGGAGCTGAGCGCTCATCACCCGGAGGGATTTGTGCCTCTGTCAGTGGGAGGAGGGGGGCTACCTCCTCCTGCCATGGCCACAATCAGGAGGCAATAGATGGGGACGCCACAGGAGATGTAGTTGAGGAGGCAAGGGAAGATTCTGGGGGAGCAGGAGGGTTATAAGGCGGCAGAACTGTGTGAGGAAAACTTTCCTCTTCTTCAGAGGGAGGCAATACAGGAGGAGCCAAGGGAGGTGAGGATCAGGACAAAAGTGTGTGGTCTGGCTTAAAATGACCTTGGAGGTAGGATTATGAATGGCGCATGAGCGGAGCCAAGGGGGAGGGCTCCGGACCAATCTCAGCCATTGATCAATGTAGGGAAACTGATCGGGGTGACCGGGAGTTCCAGCAACGACCCGCCACACAGCCTGAACAGCTGTGATATTCAGTGACCCTTCTGGGGGCCACAGGGTTCCAAACTGTGGTCATTCTACTTCACAGAGTGTCTGGAGTTTGCCTTTTTTAAGGTGGACCCCGTAATCCTCTGAGAAGCCTAGGGAGAAATTTTGTAACATACATTGGAGAGGGCTCCAATCTTTATGAGGCTGGGAAGAAGAATTTCCCATTCTGGAGGCAATTTAAAAAGGTTTCAGCAGAAATATTAAACCCAGCACAGACAGAGAAATTCATGACCTGGGGGGCTGCAGTAGCAGAAGAACAGAAGTATTATAACCAGAAGAAGAAGGAAAACAACCATAGTCAACACTTCTTGCCACATAAGGACTGCCTGTTTAAGCTTTGAGATCTAGGGGGAGGACAAGAGGCAGGTCTGAGGCCAGTGGGACCTAAGTGATCCCCCCTCCTTTTTGTCCTATAGCCTAAATATCTTTGGTGTCTCCATGACTTGAAGGCAAAAAGTTCAAACTTGGCCTTTTCTTTTAAGGGTTGAAAAAGGGAGGACAGAACCAAGCCTTGGAGACGCTGGATTTGCTGCAACACAGGAAAATGAGATGTGCAGGGTAAAGGATGGGAATGAGGAGGAAAAGGGGCCACTTGGATTTTTCCAGGCTAGGAGGAGCCATGCCGGGCAGCTCTGGGTCACCAGGGCCACTCTGCGGTCCCCCGCCCTGCCTCCAGGCCCCGTCAGACGCTGCAAGCCCAGCTCAGAAGCCTGGCCTGGGACCAAGTTCACTGCAGCAGGCTGGGCCCCTGCATTCTGAGCTGGGTGCGGATGCGCTGGTGCTCTGGGAAGTCAGGGGCTTTGACAACTGAAGGCAAAGGAGCCGGGCACCTGAGGGGGTCCCGGGGGAGGGGGTGCCGGGGGAGGGGATCCGGCGTCGTCACCCTCCAGTCCTTGCCCACAGGTCAGGGAGCCCCTGCCATGGGGGAAGGAGGCTGTTTCTTTTGTAAACTGGTGGAGGCATGCCTTGCCCCTGGGCCTGACAGCCCAAAGAGACACGCCTGAGACCTCTGGACAGAGTACAGCAGTATGGGTGTAGGTTTCTCTGCACAGTGCCTTATCCATGGGCACGGGAAAAGTTATGGGGTGACAGAAAAGATGAGCAAGGAGGTCTGTGGGGTGGCTATTTTGAATCCACCACTGGTCTAATGTGGAGGTGGTCCAGTCAATTGGGCATGGGGTATGGCAATCTAAATGCCAGCAACCTTTAAGGTGCCAGAAATCCCAAATGGGTGAATGTTTCCCACACTCTTTCCCATAACAACACCTGATTTGTTTCTGACAGAAAAGGCAGGACTGGGATGGCCAGCCCAAATGACTGATGAGAAATTTGACCTCCTGTGATAGAAAATCAGTACTGAGGACCTTGAAGAAGTTCTTACCCAGTTGTCTAGGGCAGTATTGATGACCTGACATATGAAATTTTACCAAACAAGACAATAGACCCTGGGGCATACAAACAATTATGACAATTTTTTAATAGACAGACAAAGGAAGGGGGGCCCGTGATGGAATCAGTCAGATGCCCATCTGGCCACTCTCCCTGAGGGGACTTAGGCTCCTCTTAGCATTGGCAGGCTGGTATAAACCCCTGGCTTGGATCGAGCTATGCCTGATGCTGCCTTAAGCCTTACGAGGTCACCACGGAACTGCAGGTGAGGGCCCATTCAAACTCCGTAGCTTTCACCGTGGAGCTACATACTGGAAATTCAAGTGCAAGCCCTTGAACTCCACATTCACGCACTCATTCACACAGAGTTTATAACAGTTTTCTTATTCCCTTTCCAAAACAGAGGTCTCCGGGAAACCTGAACGAGAGAAGGAGAAGATAGAGAAAGAGGGAGGGAGAGAGAGAGAGAGAAAGAGAGAGAGAGATAGAGACTAGTCTTAACAGAGAGGCCTAACAGAAAACCGGGACTCTGTCCTCCAGTGTCCTGGAACATGGGCAGAGTCAAGGGAGGGCCCTCGTCAGGGCTGCTTCCCTCCCAGAGAGACACAGAGGTGCCTAACAGAAAACCAGGACTCTGTCCTCCAGTGTCCTGGAATGTGGGCAGAGTCAAAAAGGGAGGGCCTTGTCAGAGCCGTTTCCCTCCCAGAGAAACAGAGTCAGATCTGACTTACTTTCCCAAGACCAGAAACTGAGGACTCAGGAGTTGAATTTTTGTGGGCACACACCAGTGGTCGATCCATTCCCGTCTGGAAGACAGGGTCTTATGGGGCCCTGGAACGTCTTCTGGTGGTGCCTCCCCTATAAGTCCGCTGTCTGTCCAGGGGAGCCTGGAATGAGTCTGGTTCTCACCCGGTGGCAAAAAATCTTGCTGGGGCCTCCAAATGTTGTAACTGAGCTAGGTACAGAGAAATGCCACACTCTGAGACGAATTCAGGAGTCCTCTATTAGCTGGTGACCGAGAGACGGCTAGTGCTCAAAATTCTCTCAGCCCCGAAGAAGGGGCCAGATTTTCTTTTATACTTTGGTTTAGAAAGGGGAGGGAGGCAGTCTAGTGAAAACAACCTTACAGAAGTAAAGCAGGCAAAAAAGTTAAAAGAATAAATGGTTATAGGAAAGCAAACAGTTTCAGGTGCAGGGCTTTAAATCTTTCACAAGGTGATAGACGCGGGGCTTTGGGTGTTATCAACCAGATGAATTCCTAGGAACTGTGGATATAGCTTGCCACAGTATCTTATCAGCTAATTGCATCCTTGGACGTGCTGGGAGTCAGCTTGCATAAGTTAAGTCCTTGAGGAAGGGGTGGGTAAGGGGCTGTAAGTGTAGGAGCCAAGATGGGGTCTGTCTGGCTCTCTCAGCTAAGGGAGGGTCAATTCAGGTTAAAACAAGGTTAGCTATCACACACACACTTTGTATCTTCTTCGTTGAGATCCCAGTCCTTCATTGCCTCTTGTCCAATGCCTGAAAATTGTGTTACTGTTTTCATATATTGCATCTGGTTTTCTTCTTGTTGAAAGCAAGAAAAAATTCTGGTCATTTCATTAGATCATGGCCTGAGGCAGAAATCAGGCTCATTCTTAATTTATTAAATGGCTTATAATCAATTCTATTAATATTTACTTATCTTCTCAAATTCTCCAGGAATGATACCCCAAAAATTCATATTCACACACGACATGCTTCATTTCTTGATTGAGCCAACAAGATCTGTTCAATCAATCTTGGCTTTGGAAGAGCTCAGAGCAAAAGTTCCAAGCAAGGTCTTTTATGTTTCTCTGGCTAAATGACCAGAACCAGTTGTCTAGACACTCATGCCAGGTAAAGGTGTCTTAGTCTGTTCAGGCTGTTGTAACAAAAACCATAAACTGAGTTGCTTATGAACAACAGAGTTTTATTCCTCGTGGTTCGGAAGGCTGGGAAGTCTAAGATCCAGATGCCAGAACATTCAGAGTCTGGTGAGGGCTGCTTTCTGGTTCCTAGAGGGTGTCTTCTAGCTGTGTCCTCATGTGGCTGAAGGGTCAAGACAGCTGTCTGGGGCCTCTTTTATAAGGGCACTCATCGCATTCATGGGACTTCCAACTTGGTGACTTAATCATCTCTCAAAGGCCCCACACCTTTCAAAACCATCATATTGATGATTAGATTTCAACACAGGAATTTTGGGGGGATACAAATATTTAGACCACAGCAAAAGCCATTGGTAGACACAATGGCCCTTGGGGCCATGAGGGATTTTAGATTAAAAATTTTTTTTTTATTATACTTTAAGTTCTGGGATACATGTGCAGAACGTGCAGGTTTGTTACATAGCTATACATGTGCCATGGGGGTTTGCTGCACTCATCAACCCACCATCTACACATTAGGTATTTCACCTAATGCTATCCCTCCCATAGCCCCCCACCCCCTAACAGGCCCCAGTGTGTGATGTTCCCCTTCCTGTGTCCATGTGTTCTCATTGTTCAACTTCAACTCCCACTTATGAGTGAGAACATGCGGTGTTTGGTTTTCTGTTCTTGTGTTAGTTTGCTGAGAATGATGGTTTCCAGCTTCATCCACGTCCCAACAAAGGACAGGAACTCATCCTTTTTTATGGCTGCATAGTATTCCATGCTGTATTATGTGCCACATTTTCTTTGTGCAGTCTATCATTGATGGGCATTTGGGTTGGTTCCAAGTCTTTGCTATTGTGAACAGTGCCACAATAAACATGTGTGCATGTGTCTTTATAGTAGCATGATATATAATCCATTGGGTATATACCCAGTAATGGGATTGCTGGGTCAAATGGTATTTCTGGTTCTAGATCCTTGAGGAATTGTCACACTGTCTTCCACAATGGTTGAACTAATTTACACTCCCACCAACAGTGTAAAAGTGTTCCTATTTCTCCACATCCTCTCCAGCATCTATTGTTTCCTGACTTTTTAATGATCATCATTCTAATTGGCATGAAGCGGTATCTCATTGTGGTTTTGATTTGCATTTCTCTAATGACCAGTGATGATGAGCTTTTTTTCATATGTTTGTTGGCTGCATAAATATCTTCTTTTGAGAAGTGTCTGTTCATATCCTTCACCCACTTTGATGGGGTTTTTGTTTTTTTCTTGTAAATTTGTTTAAGTTCTTTGTAGATTCTGGATATTAGCCCTTTGTCAGATGGATAGATTGCAAAAATTTCCTACCATTCTGTAGGTTGCCTGTTCACTCTGATGATAGTTTATTTTGCTGTGCAGGAGCTCTTTAGTTTAATTAGAACCCATTTGTCTATTGTGGCTTTTGTTGCCATTGATATGGGTGTTTTAGTCATGAAGTCTTTGCACATGCCTATGTCTTGAATGGTATTGCCTAGGGTTTCTTCTAGGGTTTTCATGGTTTTAGGTCTTACATTTAAGTCTTTAATCCATCTTGAGTTAATTTTTGTATAAGGTATAAGGAAGGGGTCCAGTTTCAGTTTTCTGCATATGGCTAGTCAGTTTTCTCAACACCATTTATTAAATAGGGAATCCTTTCTCTGCTGCTTGTTTTTGTCAGGTTTGTCAAAGATCAGATGGTTGTAGATGTGTGGCATTATTTCTGAGGCCTCTATTCTGTTTCATTGGTCTACATATCTGTTTTGGTACCAGTACCATGCTGTTTTGGTTACTGTAGACTTGTAGTATAGTTTGAAGTCAGGTAGCATGATGCCTCCAGCTTTGTTCTTTTTGCTTAGGATTGTCTTGGCTATGCGGGGTCTGTTTTGGTTCCATATGAAATTTAAAGTAGTTTTTTCTAATTCTGTGATGAAATTCAATGGTAGCTTGATGGGGATAGCATTGAATCTATAAATAACTTTGGGCAGTATGGCCATTTTCATGATATTGATGCTTCTATCCATGAGCATGGAATGTTTTTCCATTTGTTTGTATCCAGTCTTATTTCCTTGAGCAGTGGTTTGTAGTTCTCCTCGAAGGGGTCCTTCACATCCCTTGTAAGTTGTATTCCTAGGTATTTTAATCTCTTTGTAGCAATTGTGAATGGGAGTTCACTCCTGATTTGGCTGTCTATTATTGGTATATAAAATGCTTGTGATTTTTGCACATTGATTTTGTATCCTGAGACTTTGCTGAAGTTGCTTATCAGCTTAAGGAGATTTGGGGCTGAGACGATGGGTTTTCTAAACATACAATCCCGTCATCTGCAAATAGAGACAATTTGACTTCCTCTTTTCCTAATTGAATACCATTTATTTCTTTCTCTTGCCTGATTGCCCTGGCCAGAACTTCCAATACTATGTTGAATAGGAGTGGTGAGAGGGGGCATCCTTGTCTGGTGCCAGTTTTCAAAGGAAATGCTTCCAGTTTTTGCCCATTCAGTATGATATTGGCTGTGGGTTTGTCATAAATAGCTCTTATTATTTTGAGATACTTTCCATCAATACCTAGTTTATTGAGAGTTTTTAGCATGAAGAGGTGTTGAATTTTGTCAAAGGCCTTTTCTGCATCTATTGAGATAATCATGTGGTTTTTGTCATTGATTCTGTTTATGTGATGGATTCCATTTATTGATTTATGTATGTTGAATCAGCCTTGCATCCCAGGGATGAAGCTGACTTGATCGTGGTGGATAAGCTTTTTGATGTGCTGCTGGATTCGGTTTGCCAGTATTTTATTGAGGATTTTCACTTTGATGTTCATCAGGACTATCGGCCTGAAATTTTCTTTTTTTGTTTTCCGTCTGCCAGGTTTTGGTGTCAGGATGATGCTGGTCTCGTAAAATGAGTTAGAGAGGATTCTCTCTTTTTCTATTGTTTGGAATAGTTTCAGAAGGAATGGTACCAGCTCCTCTTTGTACCTCTGGTAGAATTGGGCTGTGAATCCATCTGGTCCTGGACTTTTTTCTGTTGGTAGGCTATTACTGCCTCAATTTCAGAACTTGTTATTGATCTATTCAGGGATTCAACTTCTTCCTGGTTCAGACTTGGGAGGGTGTATGTGTCCAGGAATTTATCCATTTCTTCTAGATTTTCTAGTTTATTTGCATAGAGGTGTTTGTAGTATTCTCTGATGGTAGTTTGTATTTCTGTGGGATCAGTGGTGATATCCCCTTTATTATTTTTTATTGTGTCTATTTGATTCTTTTCTCTTCTCTTCTTTATTGTTCTGGCTAGTGGTCTATCTATTTTGTTGATCTTTTCAAAAAACCAGCTGCTGGATTCACTGATTTTTTTTGAAGGGTTGTTCATGTCTCTATCTCCTTCAGTTCTGCTCTGATCTTAGTTATTTCTTGTCTTCTGCTAGCTTTTGAACTTGTTTGCTCTTGTTTCTCTAGTTCTTTTAATTGTGATGTTAGAGTGATGATTTTAGATCTTTCCTGCTTTCTCTTGTGGGCATTTAGTGCCATAAATTTCCCACTAAACACTGCTTTAAATGTGTCCCAGAGATTCTGGTACATTGTGTCTTTGTTCTCATTGGTTTCAAATGACTTATTTATTTCCCGCCTTCATTTCCTTATGTACCCAGTAGTCAGTCATTCAGGAGCAGGTTGTTCAGTTTCCATGTAGTGGTGCAGTTTTGAGTGAGTTTCTTAATCCTAAGTTCTAATTTGATTGCACTGTGGTCTGAGAGACGGTTTGTTATGATTTCCATTCCTTTGCATTTGCTGAGGAGTGTTTTACTTCCAATTATGTGGTCAGTTTTAGAATAAGTGCAATGTGGTGCTAAGAAGAATGTATATTCTGTTGATTTGGGGTGGAGAGTTCTGTAGATGTCTATTAGGTCTGCTTGATCCAGAGCTGAGTTCAAGTCCTGAATATTCTTTTTAATTTTTTGTCTTGTTGATTTGTCTAATATTGACAGTGGGGTGTTAAAGTGTCCCACTATTATTGTGTGGGAGTCTAAGTCTCTTTGTAGGTCTCTAAAAACTTGCTTTATGAATCTGGGTGCTCCTGTATTGGGTGCATATATATTTAGGATAGTTGTCTCTTCTTGTTGAATTGATCCCTTTACCATTATGTAATGCCCTTCTTTGTCTCTTTTGATCTTTGTTGGCTTAAAGTCTATTTTGTCAGAGACTAGGATTGCAGCACCTGCTTTATTATTATTATTATTATTATTTTGCTTTCCATTTTCTTGGTAAGTATTCCTCCATCCCTTTATTTTGAGCCTATATGTGTCTTTACATGTGAGTTGAGTCTCCTGAGTACAGCACACCAATGGGTTTTGACTCTTTATCCAATTTGCCAGTCTGTGTCTTTTAATTGGGGCATTTAACCCATTTACATTTAAGGTTAATATTGTTATGTGGGAATTTGATCCTTTCATTATGATGCTAGCTGGTTATTTTGCACATTAGTTGATGCAGTTTCTTCATAGTAACAATGGTCTTTACAATTTGGCATGTTTTTGCAATTGTTGGTACCAGTTGTTCCTTTCCCCATTTAGTGCTTCCTTCAGGAGATCTTGTAAGGCAGATCTGGTGGTGAAAAATCTCTCAGCATTTTCTTTTCTGTAAAGGATTTTATTTCTCCTTTGCTATGAAGCTTAGTTTGGCTGGATATGAAATTCTGGGTTGAAAATTCTTTTCTTTAAGAATGTTGAATATTGACCCCCACTCTCTTCTGGCTTGTAGGGTTTCTGCAGAGAGATCCACTGTTAGTCTGATGGGTTTCCCTTTGTGGGTAACCTGACTTTTCTCTCTGGCTGCCCCTAACATTTTTTTCCTTCATTTCAACCTTGGTGAATCTGATGATTATGTGTCTTGGGGTTGCTCTTCTCAAGGAGTATCTTTGTGGTGTTCTATGTATTTCCTGAATTTGAATGTTGGCCTGTCTTGCTAGGTTGGGGAAGTTCTCCTGGATAATATCCTGAAGAGTGTTTTCCAAGTTGGTTCCATTCTCCTTGTCACTTTCAGGTACACCAAACAAACGTAGGTTTGGTCTTTTTACGTAGTCCCATATTTCTTGGAGGCTTTGTTCATTCCTTTTCATTCTTTTTTCTCTAATCTTGTCTTCATGCTTTATTTCATTAAGTTGATCTTCAGTCTCTGATATCCTTTCTTCTGCTTGATCAGTTTGGCTATTGATACTTGTGTATACTTCATGAAATACTTGTGCTGTGTTTTGCAGCTCCATCAGGTTATTTATGTTCTTCTCTAAACTGGTTATTCTAGTTAGCAATTCATCTAAGCTTTTTTCAAGGTTCTTATCTTCCTTGCATTGGGTGAGAACATGCTCCTTTAGCTCAGAGGAGTTTGTTATTACCCACTTTCTGAAGCCTACTTCTGTCAATTCATCAAACTAATTCTCTGTCCAGTTTTGTTTCTTTGCTGGTGAGGAGTCGTGATCCTTTGGAGGAGAAGAGGTGTTCTGGTGTTTGGAATTTTCAGCCTTTTTGTGCTGGTTTCTCCCCATCTTCGTGGATTTATCTACCTTTGGCCTTTGATGTTGCTGACATTTGGATGGGGTTTTGGTGTGGACTTCCTTTTTGTTCATGTTGATACAATTCCTTTCTGTTTGTTAGTTTTCCTTCTAATGGGCACCTCTGCTGCAGGTCTGCTGGAGTTTGCTGGAGGTCCACTTCAGACCCTGTTTGCCTGGGTATCACCAGCAGAGGCTACAGAACAGCACAGATTGCTGCCTGTTCATTCCTCATGAAGCGTCATCCCAGATGGGTACCCACCAGATGCCAGCTGGAGCTGTCCTGTATGAGGTGTCTGTTGGCCCCTTCTGGGAGTTGTCTCCCAGTCAGAAGGCATGGGGGTCAGGGACCCACTTGAGAAGGCAGTCTCTCCCTTAGCAGAGTTCGAGTGCTGTGCTGGGAGATCTGCTACTCTCTTCAGATCTGGCAGGCAGGAATGTTTAAGTCTGCTGAAGCTGTGCCCAAAGCTGCCCCTTCCCCCAGATGCTCTGTCCCAGGGAGATGGGAGTTTTATCTATAAGCCCCTGACTGGGGCTGCTGCCTTTCTTTCAGAGATGCCCTGCCCAGAGAGGAGACATCTAGAGAGGCAGTCTGGCTACAGCGGGTTTCTGGAGCTGCGGTGGGATCTTCCCAGTTTGAACTTCCCAGTGGCTTTGTTTATGTTGTGAGGGGAAAACTGCCTACTCAAGCCTCAGTAATGGTGGACACCCCTCCCTGCACCAAGCTTGAGTGTCCCAGGTCGACTTCAGACTGCTGTGCTGGCAGCGAGAATTTCAAGCCAGTGAATCTTAGCTCACTGGGCTCCATGCAGATGGGATCCACTGAACTAGACCACTTGGCTCCCTGGCTTCAGCCCCCTTTCCAGGGGAGTGAACAGTTCTGTCTTGCTGGCATTCCAGGTGCCACTGGGGTATGAAAAGAAACTCCTGCAGCTAGCTCGGTGTCTGCCCAAGTGGCTGCCCAGTTTTGTGCTTGAAACCCAGGGCCCTGGTGGTGTAGGCACCAGAGGGAATCTCCTGGTCTGTGGGTTGTGATGACTGTGGGAAAAGCATAGTATCTGGGCTGGAATGCACCATTCCTCATAGCACAGTCCCTCATGGATTCTCTTGGCTAGGGGAGAGAGTTCCTCAATCCCTTGTGCTTCCCTGTTGAGGCGACACCCCACCCTGCTTCTGCTCACCCTCCATGGGCTGCAGCCACTGTCTAACCAGTCCCAATGAAATGAGCCAGGTACCTCAGTTGGAAATACAGAAATCACCTGCCTTCTGTGTTGATCTCACTGGGAGCTGCAGACTGGAGCTCTTCCTATTCCATCATTTTGCCAGCCACCCTTCAGGATTTTAGATTTTAAAGAGCTCTTCATGAATCTCACTAGTTTATTTTACCAAACATTAAAGATGGATACCCAGGAATCTCCAGAGATAAGACTAGAGCAGTGCTGGGCCAGTATCATATTACACAACAGCACAGCATACAAAAAGAATTGTGGGGCCAGGTGCAGTGGCTCATGCCTGTAATCCCAGCACTTTGGGAGGCTGAGGCAGGCAGATCACCTGAGGTCAGGAGTTTGAGAACAGCCTGGCCAACATGGAGAAACCCTGTCTCTACTAAAAATACAAAAATTAGCTGGGGGTGGTGGCATATGCCTCTAATCCCAGCTACTTGGGAGGCTGAGACATCAGAATTGCTTGGACCCAGCAGGTGGAGGTTGAAGTGAGCCAAGATCCTACCATTGCATTCCAGCCTGGGTGCCAGAGCGAGACTCCATCTAAACCAAAGAAGAATTGTGGATGCTGCTAAATTTATAGATTAAAATTCCTATCTCAGGAAAGAAATGTGTCAAATCAATGACAGACTCAACCTAAAAAACTTCAAAAAGGACAACTGAAACTCAAAATAAGAAGGAAATAATAAAGATCAGCAAGAAATTAATGATATGGAAAACAAAATAACAATGGAGAAAACCCAGTGAAATCAATAACTGATTTTTTGAAAAGATCAATAAAAGAGATCCACCTTTGTGGATCTAGCATGAAATAATGTGAGGAAACACAAATTATCAATGTTAGGTACAGGTGAGGTGACATCACTAGATACTATAGATTTTATTTATTCATTTATTTTTACACTCCACCTGGAGTGCAGTGGCACGACCATGGTTCACTGCATCCTGGAACTCCTGGGCTAAATCAATCCACTGGCTTCAGCCTCCAGAGTAGTTGGACCTACAGGAGTGGGCCACCACACCCAGTTTTTATAGATTCTAAAAGGGTAATAAGGAATAATATGAATAATCTTATTCCAATAAATTTCACAGTGGCCAGTTTGAAAACACACAAATAAAATTGAACTTATTTTTGACAACATTGTTGCAGGAAGTCAGGGATCCTGAACAGAGGGACTGGCTGGAGCCATGGTAGAGGACCATAAATTGTGAAGATTTCATTTTAATATGGACATAAATCAGATCCCAAATAATACTTTTATAATTTCTTATGCCTGTCTTTACTGCAATCTCGGAACATAAATTGTGAAGATTTCATGGACATTTATCAGTTCCCAAATAACACTCTTATAATTTCTTATGCCTGTCTTTACTTTAATCTCTTAATCCTGTTATCTTTGTAAGCTGAGAATGTATGTCACCTCAGGACCACTATTGTACAAATTGATTGTAAAACATGTGTGTTTGAACAATATGAAATCAGTGCATCTTGAAAAAGAACAGAATAACAGTGATTTTAGGGAACAAGGGAGGACAACCATAAGGTATGAGTGCCTGCGGGGTCTGGCAAAAACAGCCATATTTTTCTTCTTGCAGAGAGCCTACAAACGGACATGCAAGTAGGGAAGATATCACTGAATTCTTTTCCTAGCAAGGAATATTAATAATTAAGACCCTGGGAAAAGAATTGCATTCCTGGGGGGTGGTCTATAAATGGCCGCTCTGGGAGTGTCTGTCTTATGCGGTTCAGATAAGGACTGAAATACGCCCTGTCTCCTGCAGTATGCTCAGGCTCACTAGGCGGGGAAAAACCCCACCCTGGTGAATTTGAGGTCAGACAGGCTCTCTGCCCTTGAACCCTGTTTTCTGTTGTTTAAGATGTTTATTAAAACAATATGTGCACAGCTGAACATAAACCTTCATCAGTAATTCTAATTTTGCCCTTTGCCTTGTGATCTTTGCTTTGCCCTTTGCCTTGTGATCTTTATTGACCTCAGAAGCATGTGATCCTTGTGACCTACTCCCTGTTCCTACACCCCTTCCCCTTTCGAAGTCCTTAATAAAAACCTGCTGGTTTTGTGGCTCAGGTGGTGATCACGGTCCTACCATTATGTGATGTCACTCCTGGAGGCCCAGCTGTAAAATTCCTCTCTTTGTACTCTCTCTCTTTATGTCTCAGACCGGCTGACACTTAGGGAAAATAGAAAGAACGTATGTTGAAATATTGGGGGCAGGTTCCCCCGATACAACATAAATATTAATGGAGAAAATCTCATGGAATCTGCGAACGAAAATGTAGAATAAATGAAATTATAGTTTCCAGGGTAGACAATGATTTTTATAAAAATTATACTTCTATGTACAGTTTGAAACTGAAATTTAAAAAAGTACTTTTTTTTGAGAAGGAATTTCACTCTTGTTGCCTAAGCTGGAGTGCAATGGCATGATCTCGGCTCACTGCAACCTCCACCTCCTGGTTCAAGTGATTCTCCTGCCTCAGCCTCCCGAGTAGCTGGGATTACAGGCTCACGCCATCATGCTTGGGTAATTTTTTGTATTTTTAGTAGAAATGGGGTTTATCCATGTTAGCCAGCCTGGTCTCGAACTCCTGACCTTGGTGATCCGCCCACCTCAGCTTCCCAAAGTGCTGGCTTTTTACGAGAGCATACAATATATACTTGAGACATATAAGATGTGCAACTGAAATACATATAAGATGTACACTATAAACTACAAAATATTGTGGAAGAAAATTAAAGATCTAAATAAAGGGAGAGATATACCACATTTATGGATTAGAGCACAAAGGCTTCCCTTTGTGGGTAAACTGACAATGTTTTAAACCCATTAATGTTTTAATTCTTTTCAAATTGGTATGTATATTTTATATATATATATATATATTCAATGCAGCTGGGCATGGTGGCTCATGCCTGTAATCCCAGCACTTTGGGAGGCAGAGGCGGGTGGATCACAAGGTCAGGAGATCGAGACCATCCTGGCTAACATGGTGAAACCCCATCTCTATTAAAAAATACAAAAAATTAGCCGGGTGTGGTGGCGGGCGTCAGTAGTTCCAGCTACTCCGGAGGCTGAGGCAGGAGAGTGGCATGAACCCAGGAGGTGGAGCTTGCAGTGAGCCGAGATCATGCCACTGCACTCCAGCCTGGGTGAAAGAGCGAGACTGTGTCTCAATAAAAAGAAAAGAAAAAAATATATATATTCAATGCAATCTCAATCAAAATCCCATGATGCTTATATTAGAAAATAACAAGTGAATTCTAAAATTTATATGGTAATGCATAAAGTAAGGACTTAGAATAGCAAAAAAATTGAAAAAGATGCATAAAGTTAAAGAATTATATTGCCTGATTTGAAGACGTATTATATAATTATGTTAAGTAGACTTTAAAATATTAGCAAAAATATAGATTAAGACAGTCCAGGAATAGACTAACACATCTAAGATCAAATGATATTTTAGAAAGGTGCAAAGGCAATTCAATGAAGATTGTGTTTTCAACAAGTGTTGTTGGAACAACTGGACATCCATATTAAAACAAAACCCAAGAAACAAAACCACAAGCTGTGACCCCAAACCTCACATGGTATATAATATTCAAGAACTAACTCAAAATGGATGATAAACCTGAAAGTGTGAAACCTTCATTAAGTAACATGAGAGAATTTTTAAAATCTTGGCAAATACTTCTGAAATATGCACCAAAAACATGTTCAATCTAAGGAAAAATGACACGTTCAACTTTGTCATCAGTAAAAATTTCTGCTCTAGAACAGACTCTGTTAAGATGAAGGAGAAAATGAACCTTAGGCTAGAAGACTATACTGGCAAATCACATATTTACAGAAGGACTTGCATCCAATATTTACTAAAAACTCTCAAAACTCAATAATAAAACAAAAAAGTTTAAATGGGCAAAAGATTTGAACAGTTAACCAAAGAAGATAGAGGGATGGCAGTAGTACAAATAAAAATTGTAAACATTAGTCATTAGGGAGATACAAAGTAAAATCACAGAGAAATACCACTACACACCAAGTGGGAACGGTGAAAATTGAAGACTCTCTATACCAAGTGTTGGTGAAGATATGGAGTACCTGAAATCCTCATAACACTGTGGAGGGCATGTAATGTAGTATAACCACTTTGAAACACAATTTGTCAGTTTGTAAAAAGGTAAACATCCACTTACCCTGTGACTTGGTGTGCTTATACTTTTTATTTTCTGTGTTTTATGATGACATCTTTTAAAGTTTACTGGCTCTGGAGAGACTGCCCTCCCAGGATTAGTCTTTTCTTAGAGATGGCAAAGCGCTTGACCCAGAGCACCTCTCTCATATACAACCAACTGATCCTGAGTCTACAGCCCCAATTACCTCTTTATCCAACTTTCACACCCCCATGCCAATATCTCCCCTGCACTGAAGCACCCCACGACCAGGTACCAGGTAACCAGAGACCAACACTATAGGCCAAAGCCTGCCGGAGTTATTCAAATTAGCTAATCATAAGCTGTTTACTCTGCCCTGCCTGGCCTGTCCCATGAAAACTCCAATAAAGGCTGTTGCCTATGCCTTCCCCTTGCTCCTGCCTCCTGATCAACACTGGTGCTCTCCATGTGGCCCTGTGTGGCATGGTGTGCCCCTAGGAAATGTAAGTAATAATTGCTTTTCATTGCATTGGCCTCTCTGTGTGGTCACTCAGTCACCACCTTAAGTTAAAATCCCACAGGTAGAAATGAGACACATTTCTTCGTGTGTCCGTGTGTGTGTGTGTGTGTGTGTGTGTGTAAGTGGGGGCAGGGCACGTCTGCAGAGAGACCCACGGCCCTGGGCCATGCCTTTGGGTGACAGTGTATCAGAAACTAAGCTCAGCATGCAGTGGGATGGGTTGGGTGTTGCTGTGACATCCTCTGTCCTCCCTGGAGCACCCTGGGATTGGGAGCAGGCTGAGCACTGTGGCGCCAGCCCGCAGGTCCATGTGTGCATGTGCACCCAGGAGGCCCTGAGGCATGACCGTGTGTCTTGGCAAACGTGTCTGCACTTGGCTCGCCCTAGCACAGAATCTGCCACTGAGTGCCGGTTCAACAAACATTTGATAAGCGAGTTTGTTTGTCTGAATGGGTAGCAGATTAGGTGCAGCTTTCGAGAAAATTAGTAAATTGTAATTTAGATTCAAGGAACATTACCTGGAATAAAACACAGAACCTAAAGGATGTGAGGTATAGAAAGTGCGTTAGGATCACATGTTACACAGTGAAAAGGTCCTACATATGTGGGTGTTGAAGCCACTTGCCTGTGACTTCTGTCACCTGACTGGATCCTGATTGGTAAGGGTGACCAGGGACAAAATCAGCAGAGGGGCACAGCTGGGGGTGCTTGCTGGCCTGGCGACTCACTGAGCAGTGAGCAGCAGGGGGAAGCTCCACCCAGGGCCCTAGTGAGTATGGGTGTGGGGGGAGGGGCACGTGGGTGGCCCTGATCAGTGTCAGGGTGAGCTCCCCCCATCCCACCTTCCTGTTACCTGTGGAGGGTGTCCAGTTTCTTGCCGTTTTGAAGCAAGAATTGGAAAAAAAAAAAAAAAAAACAAACCGCACAAACAGAGCAAGGAAAGAATGAAGCAACAAAAGCAGAGATTTACTGAAAATGAAAGTATACTCCACGTGATGAGAGAAAGAATGAAGCAACAAAAGCAAAGATTTATTGAAAACAAAAATACACACTACATGGTCGGGCATGGTGGCTCACGCCTGTAATCCCAGTACATTGGGAGGTTGAGGAGGGCAGATCACTTGAGATCAGGAGTTAGAGACCAGCCTGGCCAGCATGGTGAAACCCCATGTCTACTAAAAGTACAAAAACTAGCCGGGCGTGGTGGCACACGCCTGTAATCCCAGCTACTTGGGAGACTGAGGCACGAGAATCGCTTGAACCCAGCCTGCCCTCCAGCCTGGGCAATAGAGTGAGGACTCTGTCTCAAAAACAAAACAAAACAAAACAAAACACTCCACATGATGGAAGCAGGCTGCTGGGAGCAGGCCCGAGTATAGGGGCCCCCAGGTTACAGAATTTTCTGGGGTTTGAATACCCTCTAGAGGTTTCCCATTGGTTACTTGGTGTCCATCCTATGTAAATGATGTAGTGGCCCACAATCAGTCTGATTGGTTGCAGAAAGCAAACAGAGGCTGAGGTGAAATTACAAAAGTTACACCCTATGCAAGCATCTGATTGGTTGTGGCAAGCAATTGGTTGTTTTCTGCAACCAATCAGATACTTTCAATTTTCCATCTGCCACACAGAAAAAGGGGAAGTAGGCTTGCAAAGGGAGTAGTCTCTGGTCCTTTTCTTACTTAGGTGTGAAAAATTGTTTTCTGTTTGATTTAGTTCTAGGAAGTCAGAGTGAATCGGCCTTAGGTTCCGTGCCTCCAGACCCTGTTCTCCTGCCTCATTCCTACCAAGCTGCTCCCTGCAGGGGCCTGATGCCCTCAGGGAAGATTCTATGTATTCACTGTCTGGGGCTGCTCAAGCCACTGCCCTGCGCAGCCCTGCCTCCCACTGGCCTTCTCAATGGCTTTCCGCTCAGGGAACCCCTGCAGCCTGTAGTCTCCAGGCAGGCCTTGGGCCACCAGGCTGGAGAGAGCCGCGGCCCCACTCAGCGGTGCAAGGTGACCCGGCTGTCTTCCTGGCAGGTCCTGGTGGGAGCGGCTGTCCCTTGTTCAGGGGCCCGGGACCGCGTCCCCGTCCCCCGACATGTCCCCCAAGCATGCCTTCAGGGCAGGGTGCAGACTGGAAGGCTGGACTGGCGGGGACACGCGTGTTCTGCATCTCCTAACGCTGTGCCCACTGTGGGTGGGATGGTGACTGGCTTGGGTGGGGTCCAAGGAGGGGGTGACGAATGACACCCTTGGAGAGGGGGCCTGCAAAGGGCACTGTCTGTGGCCACGTGGTTACTGTGGGATTTGGCCTTGGGGAATCTGATGGATGTTGACAGCCAGTTCCTGCCTCTTTTCCTCTTCTGGAGCCCCCTTGCTAGCCTCGCGAAAAACCCCGCGCAGCTCCAGCCGCGGGGCTCGCTCAGGAGCGGCCGCGAGGGGACACCCAGGTCGCGCTGCCGGAAAGCCCTTGTCTGAGCGGGGCACGGGGCTCCACGACAAAAGGACACGATTTGACTTAAATTATGTTTTTCCCTTGATGATATTTTCATTTTCTTTAAAAGGATGTAGTTTTCTTGGACCGTGGACCAAGCTTATTTCTTAAACAGATTCCAGCAAACTCACAAGTGTCCTTCAGCTCTAGGCCTGCTGTGTGTGTGTGTGTGTGTGTGTGTGTGTGTGTGTATGTGTGTGTATGTGTGTGTATGTGTGTGGATGTCTGGGGCCAAGGCCAGGGATGACTGGGCTGTGGTGAGAACCTGACCCTTCCCAGTCTTCCCTGATTTCTCTTGTTCCTGCAGCTACCTAGTTTGGGGATGGATGGGGAAGGAAGCCCCAGGATGGGTCCTCACGTCTCTGCATCCCACTGGGGGCTGCGTACAAATGGATGAGGACCCCCCCTCGAAAGACTCCTGGGTGGTGTAGGCCCTGGATGGGAGAGTTGGGGGGTAGAGCTGGATGTGGGATCTAGATCAGGGATGCTTGGGGCTTTTGATGCCCTGATATGGGATTGAGGAGGGGGCATGGTCAATGCTGAATGGGTGTGAACAGATGACTGGGGATGGGGAGCAAGGGAGATTCTGGTGGGGGAAGCACGGGGAGGTTGAGGTCAGAGCTGGGGAAGCTGAATTCCAGGTTGAGGAGAAGGAGGTGTTGTCGCAGATTGCAGGGAACCCAGAGGACTTGAGCAGGGAACCCCCTGGCCAGGTGGGTGTGGCAGTTGACATTGGAGTTGGGGTGGGGGTGGAGTCGGGAGTGGAGCTGCAGATGGCAGGGGCAGTGTTAAAGGTGGAGGGTGACGGTTGAGGCAGGGAAGGGGCAGTGGGGTGAGGATACCCCATCAGGTTGTCCCATGCCTCTCTGAGAGATGCCTGCCCTTCCACCTGCCCTTCTGGGGTCAGTCCCTCTCACTTCCCCCTTGGCTGAAAAACACACACAGAAGCTGGATGGATGCAGGTGAGTTTATTAGGCAGCATTGTCCCGCAGGGGACAGGCCTGGGTGGGGAGGTGGGGGGCAGCGGCTCCCAGGCTTGCCCCAATCAGCACAGCAGGAGAGGGAGTAGAGGCAGCAGCAGGGCGGGAGCTAGGGAGGGCGGGGCCCTGGGCCCAGATTCTCATGGGTGGGACAGGCAGCCTGGACAGGAACCCGAGGTGCCCGTGGATGGTGTTACTTCAGTATCGTGTCGGCACACTGGTTGTTGATTTCTTCCTGTGGGGAGGGGTGGGAGGCTGAAGGGAGGGGTCTTCTGGGGAAGGAGGGATAGGATGGGGTTGATCGCGGAGGCTGAGCATCAGAGCGCGGAGGTCCAGCGCCCTGAGGTCTTGTGCCTGGGCAGCTGCCCGTGTGCGAGGAGGTTGCTTGGTGAGAGGTGGGGAGGTATTTGGGTGGAGAGAGACGCTCTCAGGGAACAGAGTCCCTGCTCTCAAAGGAGGTCAAGGGCTGTGGGGTGGCGCTGGTGGCCGGGCCCTGCTGCACTCACCAGTTGCTGCACGACGGCCTGTGTCTCCTCGGGGGTCATTGTGTCGGTCACGCAGTCCTTGAGTTTAGAGGATGTGTTTCTTTCCGGCTCCGTGAGGTGGTATCTGTTGACAGAGTCCATGTAGGTGTCCTTGTCTTTGGTCAGAAACTGGTTAATGACCGTCATAAGCTGCGGGCAGAGGTTCCTGGGCTCTGCGGGGAGAGTAGGAGCGTGTGATCAGGGAGGGGTGGGTGCCCCGGGGCTGCAGCGCGGCCCGGGCTTCCCTGGCGGGGCCTACCTGCGAGCAGCGGCAGCAGCAGGAGACCCAGCAGCGCCAGGGCTCGGGCGGACGCCATGCGGTTCGGGGCCGGGGCCGGTAGGTATGCGGGTCACACTGGGGCAGTGCGGACGCAGGTCCCTCTGGCATCTCGGGAGACGCGGTCCTTAAACTCCGTGTCCTGGGGGCGGGCCCGGGTGGCGTGGCTTGGCTGGACAGGGAGGGTAGGGGCGGTAGTGGGGTTTGTGGCACTCCAGCGTAGCAGGTTGCATCTGCGGGTCCCCGCCCCTACCCCGCCCCCAGCCCGTCCCATGGTGCTGGATCCAGGCAGCTGAGGTGCAGACGGGGACCCCTGGCTGGGCGCGGTCCTGGGCGCGTCCCTGCGCGGTCCAGGCGTCCATGCGCGCTGAGACTCTCCGCTGGCTCTGCGGCCTGCCCCGTCGTGTGTGCGTCACGAGGCTTGGGTGCACGCGTTTGAGAATGGGATATGTGTGTGTGAGTGGAATGCGCTGGCGGGAACGTGTGGGGTGTGTGTGGCACCTGAGGTTGGGGTGTTGACTGTGTGGGGTGGGGGTCTGTGATTATATGAATATGAGGGTGTGATTGCGGCTGGGACAGGGCATGTGGCTGCCTCTGCCTCTGCATCTGAGAGAGACAGGAAGTGATGGGAGAGTCTTGTGTGGGGGCCCTGCGGGGCAGGGACAGGGGACCCTTCTTCACTTTATGCCATCTGGAGGTGAAAAGCCAGCTAAGTAGCGGGCTTCATCCTGGGGACAGAGGCTGGGAGACTGCAGCTGAAAGGTGTGGGCTCCAGGAGGGCTGCAGGGGGCTGAGCAGCAGGGTCAGGGAGCAGAAGGCCACCCTCCCTCCATCTTCCTTCCTTCTCTGGACCCCAGAGCACTGTGTCCCCCTCCCACCCCTACAGCTGCAGGTGGAGCCAGCTGGAGGGGTCTCTAGAGGGAAGGGGGTCCTCTGAGGGTAGAGAGGGCCAGGAGGCTCCCTGAGGACCTGAGGCCCCTCTGGGTCTCCCAGGGCTGGGCCTGTGGTCTGATCTGCTTTGCCCTGGGAGAGACGTGCTCAGTGGTGGGGTTTGTGTAGCTGTCACTCAATCACCTGCCTGTGCCCAGCCACACACCTGTGACTCCCATGGGCCCCACCCAATACACATGTGGGTCTTCAAGTGCCATGAGGGGAAGTTCCTGCCTGTGTCACACGCATCCATCCCACCCACCACACTGCAGGTTACAGGACTGCCCCACAAGCGCCACCATGCCAGCCTGACATTACCTGGCACACAGGTATCCTCACCTGCATGACATGATCAGATCATGCACTTTCTATGCCAGGGCCAGTGCCAGGGCAAGCTTGTATCTTCAGCTTTGGGGACACTGTGGGGCGGGTGGTGGCTGGAGGCCAGGGAAGTCACCAGGCTGGAGAGGGTTGATATCAGACATCTCCCGTGCACCACTTTGAGCCACCTCAGCCTCACCTGGGACTCTGGCTGGCACTGGGACCAGCAGTTCCATGAAGGTTTAGAGCATTTCTAGGCTTAGGAAGGGCCTCCCTTGTGATCACTGTGGTCCGGGCTGCACGCCTTGTGACCAAGGGCTCTGGACAGCAGATGCAGCCAGCCAGAGTGTGGGGGTGAGGGGCCTGGGCACAGGAGGGATGGGAGGCCTTCCCTGCACCCCCATGGCCACCATTTCAGAGGGAGGACAGCAATTATTTGGGTTTGTCCTGTGATCGGTGGTGAGAGAAGGCCCCGGGGCAGGTCTAGTGCCAGACAGGCACCCTGTGCTGCAGCCTCGGGGCCACCAGGCATGTGATGGGGCCGGTGTGGGGGTGTCCCCTGGCCAAACACATAGGTAGGGGGTGCTCTGGGGTCAGTGGGTGGGTCTGGGCGTTTGCAAGAGCCATGTTAAGATAGACAGTCCTGAAGGATGGAGGGAGGGGGCAGAGGGGGCAGAGAATGGATGGATGGGGGAGACGGCTCCTGCTGCTTCCTGGCCTCTAAGTGGGGGTGATGGGTGGTAGGTGAGTGCAGTGGGAGCTGCAAGGCTGAGCCAGGGAAGTGGAGGCAGCAGAGATGCAGACCTTGCCTGAGGCTGACTCGGGACTGGGGCTTCTTAGAGGCCAGGGCCCTAGAGCTCCTGGACAGGGAGTTCGCAGGAACAGTGATGCAGCATACAACACAGCACAACTCGACACAACACAATCTGCCACAGCAGAGCAGCGTGCGGTGCACTGGGCTGCAGCAGAGCGTGGCCCAGGGTCCAGGGAGTCATGTAGGCTCCAGGGAATCATGGAGCAAACTGACCTGAGCCGCATCCCTCAGCCAAGGCACAGGCCCCCAGCCTTGAGCCACCCACTTCCTTGGGACAGCCGGATGCCCTAGTATCCCTGGGGCTGAGGACGGGGTTGGGGCTGCTGTCCAAGGTGAGGTCTGACTCTAATCCCCTGTCTCTAATCCCCAGTCGTTTGGGGAACTTGAGCGTCTTCCAGGGGACCCAGTGGTGCTGATGGGATTTCTGGGCACCTCAGCCAGGTCCCCTGCCCACCTCGCCACACTGGTTCCCACTGCAATCTGCCTTTGGGGCCTGTGTGGCCTCTGCTTACTGAGCCCTGTGGTTCCCTGCCAGGCACCGTTGGCCCTCCGGCCAGGCTGGCACCTGGAGAATGGCCTGTCCCCAAATCCTGCACTCTTCCCAGCTCACCCGCTTTGCTTTTCTCCCGCACTGGGAGGTGGGAGCCAGGTTGACACTGGAGCAGGAGCTCCCTCAACTGTGGCTTCACCTTAGGGTTCTGGGCAGGGTTTTGGGCAGTGAGACTTTCTGGATAGGGGCTGGAGGTCAACAGCCTTCCGAGTGGGGGGTGGTCTCATAGCAGAGAGACCCATGGTGGAGGGGTGGGGTGGGCAGGGAGGACGACCCAGCTGTGGAGGAGCTGGGGCAGGCAGGTTACACGGATGCAGTTCACACTCCCTCCTTCTCCCCATCCTCTCCCACGCCCCCCGCGTCCTCTCCTGTCTCTTCCTCCCTGCCCTGTTCTGTCCCTCTTTCCCCTCTGCGTCTCCATCTTCCTGTCCCTTTTTCCTTATTCATTTGTCCTCCCCTTCACTTTCCATTTCTCCCTTTCCCTCCTCCCCTCACCTCTCATCTTTCTATTATGACATATGACACAAATACAGACTAGGACACACCATATAAACTGTATCTTAAGTGATGACTGTGATGCAAACCTCACAATACCCCTGCAGTTCAAGAAAGGTCATGGTGAGCCCCTCCCGGCACCAGCCTCACTGCCTAGAGTTGACCCGTGTCCTGAGTTTGTGGTTTCTTGTTGTTTTAGTGGACGGTTTTGCTACCTAAACATCTTCACATATAATAAGTGTTAATTTTACTCTTTTACAGTTTTTATAACCGTGGTCACCATGTGTGTGTTCTCCCATATCTTACTTTTTTGTTCAAGATTTTTGTTGGTATCAATCCACATTGCTCTCTTTATGGTTTAAAAGCGTCGACCATTGTGTACTGATTCTATTATCGTGAACAACACTACAGGGAGCTTTGATGTGTGGATGTCCTGGCACACATTTAAATTCACATTTGTATGGGTTTGTGCCCATGTGTGGAATTTTAGATGATAAGGCATTCATATTCTTGACTGTCTTAGGTAACAGGAAACCTTGAAAGCAGTTGTACAATGCACACCCTCAGCCACACTGTAGTATTTCCTGCCACTCTAGATCACCACACGCTGGTATCGTCAGTGTCGAGTGAACCATCTGGTAGGCAGGTGTCAGGGGCATCTCATTGGGTTCCCATTTGCATTTTCTGGTGTAAGGAGGTTGAGGCCTCTTTATGTGTTTATTGGTCATTTAGTGAAGTGTGAGTAGAAGGCTTTTTTCCCGTTTATATGTTGCATGTTCATTTCTTTTTTCCATCTCTGGTCATTTGTAGGAGTTTTTTGTATATATATATATATATTTTTTTTTTGGAGACAGGGTTTCTCTCTGCTGCCCAGGCTGGAGAGCACTGGCATGATCTCAGTTCACCGCAGCCTCAACCTCCTGAGCTCAAGTGATCTTTCTGCCTCAGCCTCCTGAGTATCTGGTACTACAGGCGCATGCCACCACACGTGGCTTATTTTTGCATTTTTAGTAGAAATGGGGTTTCGCCATGTTGTCCTGGCTGGTCTCGAACTCCTGAGCTCAGGTGATTCACCCGCCTCGACCTCCCAATGTGAGGAGTTCTTGCTATCTTCTTTTTTTGTTTTTGAGATGGAGTTTCACTCTTGTTGCCCAGGCCGGAGTGGAATGGCGTGATCTCGGCTCACTGCAACTTCTGCCTCCTGGGTTCAAGCTATTCTCCTGCCTCAGCTTCCCGAGTCGCTGGGATTACAAGCACCCACCACCAGGCCCGGCTAATTTTTGTATTTTTAGTAGAGGTAGGGTTTCACCATGTTGGCCAGGGTGGTCTTGAACTCCTAACCTCAGGTGATCCACGCGCCTCAGCCTTCCAAAGTGCTGGGATTACAGGCGTGAGCCACCACTCCCGGCCAGTATTTTCTTGATAAGAGCCCTTGTTTGGTTATTTATTTAAAATGCCTTCTGCAACACTGGGGATTATTAGCTTTGTATTCTCTTGACGGTTTTTATTGAACAGAAGTATAAGGCTTACTGTAAGGAAATTTATCAATGCTTCCTTTCTGCTTGATGTTGTGTGTGTGTGTTTTGCTTAATAAATAGTCTTATCTTTTTATTTTTATTTCTTAATGTGGTTTTATTCCTTTGGAAAAAAGATTCTCATCTCATGGTCATAAAGATATTCTTCTACATAAATACTTGTGAAGTCTTTATTCTTTTGCCTTGTCCATTGAGGTCTTTAAGGTACATGGAATTGACTTTTGTGTAAAATGTGGGTAACAGTCCTCTTACTTTTAAATTATATAGATTCCCTGCTGTCCCAGTACTGTTTAGGACAGGGGTGTGTAATGTTTTGGCTTCCCTGGGCCACACTGGAAGAAGAAGGATTGTTTTGGGTCACACATAAAATACACTAACACTAACAATACCTAATGAGCTAAAAAAACTTAAAATCGCAAAAATCTCATAATGTTTTAAGAAAGTTTACAAATTTGTGTTGGGCCGCACTGAAAGCCACCCTGGGCCGCAAGCATCCTGCGGGCTGCAGATTGGACAAATTTGGTTTTGGAGAAGATGGCCCTTATTCCATTATTCTCAATGTCCCTTTGTCAGAAAGCAAGTGCCCCATAGAGGGACATAGTTTGCTTCTGAGTTCTCTATTTCATGTCGCCAGTCTGTTTGTCTGTATGCCAATGTGGCACTATGTTGAGTACACACTAAAGCTTTAGTTCTTGACTCTGGCAGAGGGGGTCCTTCCGCTTTGGCCTTGTTCCTGGAGTGTCTTTGCTGTTTTTGACCCTCTGCGGTGCCAGACGTTTAGAAACAGCTATTTGAATTCAATGTGGGAGAGAACTGAAGTTTTGATGACATCGAGTATTCCTCTCCATAATGCTGGGATAAGTTGCCATTTATTTTGATTCTCCCTATTTTCTCTCAACAATTTTTTACATATATATTTCTATGGTGCTCTTATACATGTATTAATTGATTGATTCCAAGGCATCTGTTCTTTTTAATGCCATTGTAAATGTTACATTCTTTTAAAGTGTAGGTTTATAAATGTTTGTGTTGCTATATAGAAAATTTTAATTATTCTATATTATTTTGTATTTAGGATTCAAAGACTCTTTAGTATTTTCTCTGTAGATTCTTTAAGATTATTTATATAAATATATCTAATGTGTATTTGTTTCTTCCTCTTCAATATTCATACATTTTACTTGTCTTGCTTTATTGCATTTATAGAATCTCTAGTGCAATGTTGGACAGCAATGGTGAAAATAGGCTTTTTGTTTAGTATCTAAACTCAAGAGGAACTTTTTTGTTTGTTTGTTTTGCTCTTGACAGCATTGTATTTTATATAAATTGTTAAATTTCACATAATTTTAGGCTTTTAAGAAAGTTACACAACATTATATATAAGTACTTCTGGATACCCTTCATCCAGATTCAAGAGGATAGCTTTTGATATTTTATCATTAAATAGGAAGTTTAACGTAAGATATTTTTGGTAGATGTTCTTTGCTAGACTAAAGATATATTATTCTATTTCTATTTTCTAAGGGGATTTTTCAATCTTTTTTGAGACAGGGTCTTGCTTTGTCACCTGGGTTGGAGTGCAGTGGTGCGGTCTTGGCTCACTGCAGCCTCAAACTCCTGGGCTTAAGTGATCCTCCCACCTCAGCCTCCCAAGTAGCTGGGACTACAGGTGGGTGCCACCACACCTGGCTAATTTTTGTAATTTTTTTAGAGACAGAGTTTTGCCCTGTTGCCCAACGTGGTCTCAAACTACTGGCTCAAGTGATCTGCCCACCTTGGCCTCCCAACATGCTGCAATGACAGGTATGAGCCACTGTATCCTGCATCAGACAATTTTTTAAATCGAGAAAAGATGAATGTTATAGCACATCTCACTTGCATTGAATGAACTGTGTGTACAGTTTTTTTCCCCTTAGTTCTGTGATTGTGTTACATTACATCAAATAATTTTCTAATTTGAAAGCTACCTTGCATTTCTGGTGTAAATCCTCCTTTATCAGCATATACTATTTTTAAATGTAATTTAATCCACTTTGCCAATACCTTGCATGGTACATTTTGTCTATGTCCTTGAGTGGTTAAATTTTGGTGTCAGGATGATACCAGCTCATTATGAATTGGGGATGTAGTGGTAATTTCTATTTATTCCAACAGATCTAGTCTTCTTCTTTCCCCAGTCTGCTTTGTACCCCAGAACATGGCCTTTTGTGGATTGCATCATTGGGCTACATTGCCCTTTGGTTTTTGTGGGTCGGGACACTGGAGATATAGCAGGGCACTGAAGGAAAGAGGAGAGTGAGATGAGCGGACTCACTCCCAGGTGCCCTCCTTCAGGACTACAGGTTGGCCATGGCTGCGTTCCTATCCTGGTGGCCGAAGGTCCTGGGAGCCCGCTCTCTCCTACAGTTACAGGTCTCACTGGATTGTAGCAAAGCTTCTTTTCCTTGCCTCCCATTAGATATTTTGCTCTTGCTTGCCTTGGGCATTTTGTTATTGGTTTCCCTTTACTTTGCTCACAGCAGAGCCATAAGCCTGTGAACCCAAGGGTGTCTGAGAGAGATCTCAATCAATTTGAAAGTTTATTTTGCCAAGGCTAGGGATGTGTCTATGACACAGCTTCAGGACGTCCTGAGGACATGTGCCCAAGGTGGTCAGGATACAGCTTGCTTTCATACATTTTAGGGAGACATAATACATCAATCAATGCGTGTAAGATTTACATTGCTTCGATCTGGAAGAGCAGAACAACTTGAAGTGGGGATGGGGGGGCTTCCAGGTAGTAGGTAGATTTAAAAATTTTCTGATTGGCAGTTGGTTCAAAGAGTGAACCAATAGAAAAGAATGTCTGGGTTGTGATAAGGGATTGTGGAGACCAAGGTTTTTATCAAGCAGATGAAGCCTCCAGGTAGCAGGCTTCAGAGAGAATAGATTGTAAATATTTCTTATCAGACTTAAGGTCTGTGTTGATGTTAAATCCTGGTCAGCTTTTCCTGAATTCCAAAAGAGAGATGGGTATAATGAGGCATATCTGACCCCTCCTTCCACTATGACCTGAACTAGTTTTTTAGGTTAACTTTGAATGCCCTTGGTCAAGAGAAGGGTTCCATTCAGATAGTTGCGGGCCTTAGAATTTTATTTTTTGTTTATAGTCATTCATTAAACTCTTGTCACGTATCCTGTGTGAGTGTGCCATTTCCTTCCTGCAGGGACATTGAGTGGTACAGGGAATGCGCCCTCATTATTTATGCTTTGGAAGAATTTGTATAAGATTGGAGTGGTGTAAGCGCCCGACGGGTTCTTCCCGCCTGCTCCACAAACAAAATCAATTCACAGAGACCATAACATTGCAGTAAAGAAAGAGTTTAATTGATGGGAGGCTGGCCATGCCATGTAGGAGACAGAGTTATCATCAAAATGATCTCATTGAAGGCTCAGAAGCTATGGGATTTTCAAAGATGCTTGGTGGGCAGGGGACTTGGTTATATGGAGTGGTGAGGGCTTGGGTTGAAGACGAAAGAATAGGGAGTCAAAGCTGTCTTTTTGCATGGAGTCACTTCTGGATGGGGCCACAGGAGTGGCTGGCTAATGGATCCAGGTGGAGCCATCAGTGTTAGACACACAAAGAAAACCTGAAAAGACATCTCCAAAAGCCAATCTCAGGTTCTACCACAGTGATGGTATCTGCAGAAGTAACTGGGGAAGTTGCATATCTGTGAAATCCAGAATAATTGGTGGCAATTATTTCATATGTTTATTAAAGTTGTTACTTTGTTTTAATAGCTTTATTGAAGTATAGTTGACATATAACAATTACATATACCTAAAGTGTATAGTTTATAATTTTTGTTTATGTCTATACCTTGGCCAAATTAAGAGGGACCATCAGGCACTATCCTCCTAGCTTGATGGTCTCTCATTAGCTTTATAAACACAGTTGAGTTTTGGGGAAGGGCTATTATCATTTTAATTATAAAGTAAATGTCTCTTTTTAATGTTCTCTTCATTAATCTATTAAGTTGATTCTAATTGTACTTTAAAATCGTGTATGTTTATTAAATTAAATTATTTTGTTTTAATATCTTTTAATAAAGTATAATTGACATAACAAATATGTATATCTGAAGTACATAATTTGTGACTTTTGACAGTTGCAAAAATCAGAACCACCATAATGATCAAAATAATGAACACATCCCTCACTTCCAAATGCCTCCTTGTTCCTCTGTGTAACACCCTCTCCTGCATCTCCTTAACCCCTTCCTCCTCTCTAGGCAACCGCTGATCAGCTTTATGTCAGTATAGATTAATTTGCTTCATGTAAATTCAATCATACAGTATGGAATGTTATTATTTCTTCAGAGAGTGTTGTCCTTCTGGTTCATCTGTGTCATGTGTATGAATAGTTTATACCTTTTTTGAATGTTAAATTTAAAAAACTACATATGGTGATACTCACTATTTTTGATGTACGTTTATTTCCATGAGTTTTGACAGCTGTGCCTTCTGTAGGTTTTGTATTGATGTCTGGAATCTCAAGCACTACCACCACAATAGAGATGCCATTTTCTTACTTTCAAATATTCCTTGTGCTGTGCTTTTGTAGTGAAATATTCTCCTTGTCCTCAATTCTGAGCAGCCACTGGTTCATTCTTTATTCTGATACCATTGCGTTTTCTAGAACTGCTTATCATGAAGTCATGCAATATGTAGCTTTGTTGTTTTTGTTGTTGTTGTTCTTTGAGACGGAGTTTCACTCTTGTTGCCCAGGCTGGAGTGCAATGACATGCTCTCGGCTCACCGCAATCTCTGCCTCCCAGGTTCAAGCGATTCTCCTGTCTCAGCCTCCCGAGTAGCTGGGATTACAGGCATGTGCTACCATGTCTGGCTAATGTTTTGTATTTTTAGTCGAGATGGGGTTCTCCATGTTGGTCAGGCTGGTCTCGAACTCGTGACCTCAGATGATCCACCTGCCTCGGCCTCCCAAAGTGTTGGGATTACAGGTGTGAGCCACCACACCCGGCAATATGTAGTTTTTTTGAGTCTCGCATCTTTTAATAATTTGATCATTTACAAATTCTAATTATGATCTTACATTTTTAAAGGTATCAAGTGTCATTACACTTTCTTGATTTCTTTCTTTTCTAGTTTATTGTTGATGTTCAGGAATGGTACTGATTTTAGTATGTTGATTTTATATCCTGCACCTTTAATGAATTTATTGATCAGTTCTGAGAGTTTTTTGGTGGTGCTTTTGGGATTTTCTGCTCATAAGATCATGTCCTCTGCAAGCAGAGACAATTTGACATCCTCCTTTCCAGTCTGGATGCCCTTTGTTTCTTTTTCTTGCCTAATTGCTCTGGCTAGGACTTTCATTACTACATTGAATAAAAGTGGCAAAAATGGACATTCTTGCCTTGTTCCAGATCTTGGAGGAACAGCTTTGTACTTTTCCCTATTCACTATGATGTGAATAGGCTGTGGGCTTGCCATACATCGATTTATTGTGTTGGGCTACATTCCTTCTACACTCAGTTTGTTAAGAGTTTTTACCATGAAGGACTGTTGAATTTTATCATGCTTTTTCTGCACCTATCGAGATGTTCATATGGTTCTTGTACTCATTCTGTTGATGTGATGTGTCTTATTTGTGGATCTGTGTGTCAGGAACCATCCTTGCATCCCTGGGTTGAATTCCACTTGGCACAGGAATGATCACTTTGATGTGCTGCTTCATTTGTTTGGCCAGTATTTTGGGGAGGATGTTTGCATCCACGTTTATCAGTGATATTGGCCTATAGTTTTCTTTGTTGTTGTGTCCTTCCCTGAGTTTGATATCCGGATAATGGTGGCCTTGTAAACTGAATTTGTAAGAATTCTATACTCTTCAATTTTCTGGAAGAGTTTGAGAAGAATTGCTATTAATTCCTCCTAAATATTTGGCAGAATTCTGCAGTGAAGCCATTGGAGTCTGGAATTTTCTTTGATAGGAGACATTTTATTACAGATTCAATTTGTCACTTGTAATTGGTCTGTTCAAAAGTTTGATTTCTTTTCAGTTCAATCTTGGTAGGTTGTATTTTTCCAGGAATTTATACATTTCTGCTAGGTTTTCAAATTGGTGGTTGTATTGTTGTTCATGACAGCCTCTAATGAGAGAAAATCTAATCATGAAAATTCACCCCTAGCTGAGGCCCACTTCCTTCCTCAGTGATGTGGCCGTCACCCAGGCCACAGGTCCGCATACCAGTGTGAGTCAGGCCAGGCCAGGTGGGTGGGAGGCTTGGCCGAGTGGCACCAGGAAATGCTTCTTATTGCTATTGACTCGGCTTGAAGATCCCTAACCTGCATAGGTTTTTGGAATTAAAACAGAAAGGTAAATGTCAGGCCTGGTGAGTTTCCAGACCTCTGGCATGCTCAGCCCCAGGGCTTGCTACCCCACAGGGGTCAGATGCTCCATCTCCCGCTCCAGTCCCTCTCTCACTAGACTTTCTGCTGATGTCCTGTGCACTCAACCAACATGACCCAGTGTCTAGTGAAGTCATGCAGAGCCCATGCAGGAGACACACAGGGCATTGGTGACCTGGTCACACTCCTCAGGGCACATATGGGGTGACCGATGGATGGAGGAGAAGGAAATGGGGGTGCTAAGAGTTCACTCTTGACTTGGAGAAGGAGAACTTGGAGAAGGAGACTTGGAGAAGGTCAGGTGTTGGAACCACCCTGGCAGAGGTCAGAGACAAAAAGAAACCTGAGAGATGGGGCCCAGCAAAGTGGAAAGCTGGGGTGTACAGAGGGAGGGTGGAGGATCAGGTCTCAAGGTCAGCAGGCTGGGTCCTGCCTATTGTGTGTTCTGGCACTGGGTATGGACTCTGTGCTGAGAGATATGGGTAGGTGTCTGGGGTGTGTGGTGACGTGATGAGACCTGGACTCTAAGAGGTCACCTCTGCATTCTGGGCAATGACTTAGGGGTTGGAGGGAGGCTATGGGAAGGTGAACACTTAGACGTACTGCCCACCTAAGACTGGAGTGACCTTGTGAGGTGGCTCTGAAGGGTGTGGGAGGCTGACTTCAGGCAGGAGAGGTAAATGGGACTGAGCTAAAGGGAGGTGCGGGGAGCACTGGTCAGGGCAGAGAGGATGGCTCAACGGCCTGTCTTCTACCGGGGAGTGGCTCAGAGCCAGGGCGGGAGGCCAGCTCTGAGTTGGTGGGAGCCTGGCAGAGGTTTTGCTCAGGAGTCCTGGGAGGCCCCTGGACCTGAGTGACAGGTCTGAGGGGTCTCACTTGCACTTAAGGCATTAAAATGTCCCTGTGCCTTTTGTATCCCATTAGTAGGTCAAGGAACCCAGCAGCAAGGTGGACTTAGGCCTCCAGGGGCTCTGGCTGTCATGGGTGAGGGGAGATGAACAGAGTTGGAGGCTGCAGGGAGGAGTGGAGGGGGAGCTGGCAGGATGGGCCAGGGTTCCCCACACAGGCTCAGTGGAGAAGGGCTTGTCATCATGGTGACCCTTTGTGCTGCAGCCTAGGGGGTGAGACCTACAGTCATGGACCAGATCCCAGGGCAGTGTGGATGATGGAGGAGGAGGGTGAGTTCAAGGCAGGTGTGGGGACAGAAGATGTGGGCCTCCAATGACCTGCACAGGGCCTGCATTTTATCCTGAGGAAGGAGGATCAGGAGCCCCCGAGGGCTTTTCCTGGAGCCGCAGGTTCTGCCATGGAGTGCAGGGAAGGTCACTCTGGCAGCTGTGGGGATGGCCTGGAGCCCAGGGAGTTGGTCCTAGAGGAAGGAGGCAGCTGCCATAATCCAGGTCAGAGTCAACAAGGACATAAAACCACCTGCTCATTGTTTACTCATTTCTTCATCACAAGTTCTCTGAGTATGTCCTTGGATCCAAGGCCTGGGAAACCAGGAATGTGGGTATGACCCCATTTCAACCGTGAGAATGGCTTTGAAGCCTATTGTCCCTAGACCACACCTGAGGATGTTACCTGGCCCACTTTTCTCACATTACACAGGAGAGGACTGAAGTCAGAAGGGGTATGGTTTCCACCTCCAAGGTCCTGCACAGCCCAAGGACACAGGGCCTGGAGGAGGTCCCAGGTGTCCTCATGTCGTGACCTGACCTCTCTCAAATGGAACATGGATCTCAGCTATGATTCTATTTTCCATCCATCCATGCACTCATCATCCATCCATCCATCCATCCTTCCATCCATCCATCCATCCGTTCATCCATCCATCCATTCATCCATTCATCCATCCATCCATCATCTATCCATAGATGCATCTATCCACCTATCCATCCAACAATCCATCTGTCCAGCTATCCATCTATCCTTCCATTCTTTCATCTGTTTCAGAGACAGCACTTCCTACATTTGGGCAGCAAGACTCTTGTTGAAGAGGATGTGGATGAGGCATTTCTGTGGGTGCCGGAGAAGCTCCATATAGTACTAGGTTAATATTACTAAGTTATGGCTGAAATTCAATATTCTATGAAACATACAAGTAGGGAATATAATTCCTTATACCAACAATACAGAGATCATCACATATTAAGAATAACAGAATCGTAAGCATTTTAGTTAAAGTAAACTCTCACAGGACATTGTCATTTTAAGAAATTACTCAATTTCAGGACAACTGACAGATCATGGGTAGACTCATCTTCAGTGACAATTATTTTCTAACATTTTCCTTATTCTTTCAAACACATGTGAAATGCTTTTGCATCTCAAAGTATTTATATCAATAACATGTTTGTCCAAATTACTCAGGGCATTTCTAATTCTTTTCATTTACTTCTGGTTGAAACTCTCCATCTTTGATTGCTACAAGCTGAGTTTTAATTGAGACTGAATAAGTAGCATGATCTGTATTATTTTCTTTAGCTCCACAGATTTAAATTCCATTGAAATGCTGAAATTTACATGTTTTTGTCTCCAGGCCCAACTATTCCATGAGCTCCAAACTAGAGCGTCTCACACCCCCTGTGTCCCGTCCTCCTGGATAGCTAATGGATGTCTTGGATGTGGGAAACTTATCCAGGCAAGCATGGGACTCTGGATCTTTGCCCTAAACCTGCTCCTCCCCAGGCTTCACCTTCTCAGCAGTGGCATCACATCCAGCCAGCTGCTCCAGCCCAAATGTGATGAGATCATTTTGATTCCCCTTCTCTCCACATCCTCTCCCCATATTCAATTCAACAGCAGGTGCTGTCAGTGCTGCCCCAGCCTCTGTCTCCCTCGTGTCTCTCCAGGGCTGCACTGTGACAAGGCCACGGTGTGTACCTGGACGGCCATAGGGACTCCCAGTTGGTCTTCCTGCCTCTACTGCCGCCCCCGTTGCTCTATTCCAACAGGGAAAGTGTGACCTCGTAAGTCCTGCTCATCCCCTCCCAGGATTTTTCACTGCACATGGAAAGGATCCACCTTTCTGCAAGGTCCTGCGTGACCTGGCACTTGCCTCGTTTTCTGACGTGACCTCCTTCCCTGCTGCCCCTTGTTCCAGCTGCACTGGCCATTTCTCCAACACAACAAATCCTTTCTCATCATGCCGCATTCCCTGCCCCAGACCTTCACCTGGTGGCTGCCTCAGGTTCTTCAGGACTCAGGGGAGATGGTGTCTCCTCAGATGCCTTCTGGGACCACCTGACCAATGTGGCACCTCAAGCCAGTCCCGCCTGATCACATTTCCCTGTTGGGTGGTCCTTGTGGTTCTCATCACTATTATAATTTTCTTGAGCTTTGCAACCCCCTCTTCACCTTGGATGTGAACTTCAGGGAAGCAGGGCCGTCACCTGCCTTGTTTTCCACTGGGTGCCCGGCTCTGGGAAAGGGCCTGATGTGTGGCAGGGGACACTTCTTCCCTGGCTGAGTGGATGGGTGATGACTGGGATGGAAAGTGCATTAAATGAGGCCAATTCTGGGGACAGAGGGGAGATGATGTGTCCTGAGATGGGGGACTGAAACGTGTGACCTGGGAGGAGATGACGGCTGAGGGATGACAAGGAGAATGGGTGGAAGGGAGAAAGGGCATTTTGGGCAGTGGGAGTGAGGGAGGAGAAGAATGTTGAAAGGAAATCTGGGAGTGCAAAGATAGGGTGGTCAGCAGTGGAGCCTTGTCCTGGCCAGCCGTGTGTGCCCTGCTGAAGGGTGGGTCTGCACTTGTAGGGAAATGAGCTCTCAAAGATCCAGGAAGAAAGAAGATCCAGGCTGGTATTCCCATGGAAGGGGAGTGAGGCTGGAGGCAGGGAGACTCAGAGGGATGGAGGTCTCGCTGATCTGAGCAGGAGGGAGGGACAGGGTTTGGAGGGTGTCATCTGAGAGACACCTGGGTGGGAGGGAGAGGGAGGAGTCTAGGGCGGTGTGAGCTGATAGGGGTAGGCGACCACCGCCTGGGAGGTCCAAGGAGCCTGCGGAAAGGGCTTGAGGTTTGGGGAGGGACCTCCCCCAGAAGGAGTTGATGGAGCCTCATCAGTGTATTGAAGGCCACTGAGACCTCCATCGAGGATGAAATCAACTGAGGGGTGAGGTGGGAGAGAGGGGCCGTGTTTGAGGGTGGCACTCGTTCCCTGTGACCTCAATGTCAATGTCCCCTGTCATGGTGACATGGCCACACAGACCCATGGCCTCATGCAGATTGCCTGGTCCCACCAGCCCCAGGAGCAGAGCTGAGCTGCAGGTATTTATGGGGACGCTGAGGCTTGTGACTTAGCCAGGGGGGTGTGATTTCCCAGCCTCCAGCATCCCGAGTCCTGGGGAGCCCTGGAGCTTCTGCATTGAGGTGTTGTGGGGTAGAGGTAGGGGGAGAAAAAAGGACGGCTTGGGTAGGTAGAGATGGAGAAGTGTGTTAAGGTTGATTTCCTGGATTCCGAAAACAGGCATATCGACTGGACACAGTGGCTCATGCCTCTAACCCTAGCACGTTGGAGGTTGAGGTAGGTGGATCATTTGAGGTCAGGAGTTTGAGACCAGCCTGGCCAACATGGCAAAACCCTGTCTCTACTAAAAATACAAAAATTAGCCAAGCGTGTTGGTGTGTGGCTGTATTCTGCTACTCAGGAGGCAGAGGCAGGAGAATCGCTTGAACCCAGAAGGTGGAGGCTGCAGTGAGCCAAGATCGCGCCAATGCACTCCAGCCACCCTCCTCCCCGCCAAAAAGAAAACAGGCATGTCTATGCTACACCTGTAGAGTTTTTCCTCAGTCGCATATTTTCACACTGGGACCCTGGTCACACTCTGCATATGCGGTCACAGCCAACCCCACACAGATGCCAGAACACAGAACTGAGCTGCAGGTGTTTATTGGGGTCTCTGTAGTGATGAACAGAGCCAGGCCAGGAACGTGGGGAGCCCCAAGGAAGGCAGGAGGGCCAATATCTGATCTGCAGGGGTCCTCAGATCAGAAGGCTGCTTCTATGCAATCGTTGCTCTGAAGGATCTTCTTCTGTTGGAAAAAGAAAGAGAGGAGCCGGTGGCCTCTGTGAAAGGCTCCCCAGACTCATCGTTATTGCCCGATCCCCGAGCTCAGAGGAGCTCCTTGAGTGTGTCTGCTTGTTGGGGATCCCAGGCTCTGGACAAAGATGGTGGATGTGGGTTGTGCCTCCTGCTTGAGTGTGACTCTGCATGTGTTGGTGTAACACGTGTATGCATGTGTGTGGGCAGGCATGGGGTGTGTGTGTTGCTGTTAACAGCGTCCTGTGTGAGTGTGTGTTGCTGTGTACTCATCATCAGTGCTTTGGTGCAGTGATCGTGGTTCCCTGCATGCCTAGGCCTCTCCCGGGCACCAGGGGCAGAGGTTCTCCCCTTGCAGAGTTGCAGCGTCTGGGTCGAGGACTTGGAGAGGTGAGGCAGGAGGGCCCTGTTGGGGCAGGTGGGGAACTTCATCTGATTTTGGGCATCCTGGGATGTGGCTTCCTGCTTAAAACGTGGAAAGCAGGATGGAAGGCAAGTGCAGGGAAGTGCAAGCCTGGGACGTGTGGCCATGTAGTGTGTGCAGGTCCTCCCGGGCACACTCACAATAACAACTGAATGAGCAAATCTTTCTGTCACGGAGACATTGGCAAAGCATTGCTGGACCTTGAGGAAGGACTCCTCTGTCAGGGGACTGGGGTTGTAACGAGCAAGCTCCTCCTTCAGGAGGTCTTGGGACACATCAAACACAGCATTCGCAAGCAGTTTATCGATATCCAGGCAGGCATCCCCTATGGAGGATGAGGTGAGATAAGAAAGCAGAGGAGGTCAGAATTCAGCGAAACCTCCCATGGCCAATGAGACCTTGGGATGGTGATGAGAGTGAAGGAGCAGGGCCACCGCTTCCTCCCAGCCCTGCTCACCTCTTTCTTACCCAGCTGGACGCTGCAGATCAGAGCCAGCAGAAGAGCACAGGCAG